>NC_073634.1:39332500-39957500 GCF_029407905.1 Bubalus kerabau | reverse complement strand
ATATAATCAGTACAATCACTCTGGCATTATCTAGCAAGGTTGGTGATGCACATACCCTATGATCTGGCAAATTTCATTCCTGAGAAGGAGAGAAAAATAACATGTTTGTGTGCATATGCATGTACCCCTACATACTTAATAAGAGACATGCAGAGGACCCATTCATAGCTGTCCTTTTATAAAAGAAAAAAGAAAAAAACTAGAATCAATCCAAATCTCCATCTACAGTAGAAAGAATAAATAAATCATGATGGAATACTACACAGCAATGAAAATGAATGAACTACAGCAACAAAATGAATGAGTCTCAGGAATGTTAATCTAAAAGGACAAGTCACAGAATACGAAAAGTATAATTTCATTTATATAATATAAAGTTCAGAAACATGCAAAAATAAGTAAGAATTTTAAAAAGGATAGCCCATAAAGAAGATCAAAGGAATGATAAACACAAAATTCAGGGCTGTGGTTGTTTCAGATGGGATGATAGGGGGGGCACATGGGTGACTCTGAATGTATGACAGTTTCTTCTTCTTGAACTAGGTGCTAACTGCCTGTGTGTTCACTGGTTTATGATTCAGTAGCATCTTTTATGAGCATTATTCTGTATATACAAATCACTTAATAAAAAACAACTGTAAGGGGGGAAAAATGAGCCAGAAGGTCAGGATATTGAATATACCAGGAAAAACAGCTGATAAGAGAAAACAAGATGCCAGAGGTAGAGCTCAGGGGTTTAGCTTCCTGGACTCCAGTTTTGCTGTCTCAAAGCTAACACCATCTTCTGGAGAAGGAGGAGAAGATTGTTTTTTTCAACTTTAGAGGTGTTTTAGAAAAGAACCTAAAGAAATTGACTAGTCTAAATAAACATAATATTAATAAATAGAACTCTTCCTCCTAAAAGTTACAGAAGAACTTTAAAAAGTATTTCTGTATTATATATAGTATGTGTATCAATTTCTTAATGATGCAAGGGGGGAAATGTGCTGATACTTCAGCAAAAGAGAAGCAAAATACTAGAAGGAACCTTTTGATATGGAGGTCCCTTAGCTGAAGGTGTAGAGCAGTTTTTTGATTTAATGTGCATACAAATCACTTAGGGGTCATGTTAAAATGCAAATGCTATTTGGGAGGACTGGGCCTCTAAGAATTTGCATATGCAACAAGCTCCCACTTTGTAAATGATCTTGTGCTGAACCTCAGGATGATAGTGAGACATCATGAAAATGCCTTCTCTGGTGATGTTTAAAAATATAAATATAAGAGTAGAGATAGTTTCATTCTGCCCCCAAAGTAGAGACTGATGACGTTATTCCTACATTACAAAAACTTGGATACAGGACACCTGTATCCAAAAATCCAGAATACTTAACTAGGTCTTTTGCAAAGAGAAGGTGCTTTGGGAAAACAGCAAAGACTGAAAATTTACAAGAGAACTCCATGAGAGGTTTTACTCACCTCCAGAGATCTAAAGAAGTAGCTCTTCCAGCCTAGGTATTAGCTCTTTTCTTATGGAATAATGGTTTACATTCCCAACAGTCTCAATAGAAGAAACCAGGACAACCATAAACGATATTCACAGAGCATTAATTAAGCCTTGATTATGATGCAGATAGTGGTGGCGAGAACAACATAATTATGGAGCATCACATCACTGCATGTAAAAAAATATATATGTTGAGCTTTAAAATTCTAAGAGTATGCTTTTAAAATGAAAAGTTTACTATCTCAATAAAAATATCAAATAATTTCCACCTGTCATGTCTATGTTTGTTTAGTAGTACTTAAAATCCTCCCATCTCAAAATAGTACTTCTACATGAAAAGTCATACATCCATACAGCAAGACAAAATAACCACTCCAATACTCTTCCAGGCTGCCACTGTCAAGTCTCTGCTAAGGATGTGTCTGTCACAAGGGGAGCAAGGTCTTGTCCCTTGCTCCAACAACATCACAGACAGTTGTTACTACTCTCATCCAAGGGCTGCTCTTTACTGAAAGCCTGCACAGCAGGAGACCACCAAGTGACAGCATTTTCTTCACTGGCCTGATGCTTCTCATTCTCTCTGATGAAGGTTCTGGTCAGACCAGAGCCAACAGAGCTACAAAGAGCTTGACCTAATGGAATTCTGCACCTGGTTAAGTCAGAACAGCTAAACCTCTGGTGACATCAACACAGGATATATTCTTACAACATAGTAAATGCAAAATGTTTGGATAATCCATGGAAACAATACTCCCAAACATTTCAATGCAACATGATTTTATACAACCAGCACAACAACGAAGCCCAAATCTAAAAAATTCTATATTTTAATGGCCCTCTATTACTGAAACTCAAAATGAGGCACGCAAACCACACAATCTGCAGTAGATTCTACTTCTGTGGCTGGTCTACAGAAAATCAAATGCCATTAACCTGAACTAGAGATCTAAAAAATAAAAGCAGACACACCCTTGCTTTGAAACACTGATCTTCCCTTCCAGTTAGCATACTGAAATTCCCTTTTCACCTCTACATTCTAGAAGAGGGGGGAGGAGGGGTGCACAATCTGAAATGTATCCCATTGGCCATCCCACACTGAACTGTAGAAGCGGCATTTAGAAGGGAAATTCCTTGTGTACTACCCCAGACTAAATAGACAAGGACGCTGGAACGTCTCCTTCTAACCAGATAGAGCCACACAGGCCTTAGTGGTCTGCCCTTCTCCACCCGGTCCCCATCTGCAAAAAAAAATGTGTATAAAAATATACATACATATAAACAAACAAACGCAGTCAGTTACTACCACAATCCCACTATTCATGACGGAAGACAACCCGTCTATCGAAACCAACCTGAATACCAATGTACCATCAATCATAACACTCATTTACTAAATAATCCTTAATAAAGAATCCAAATATGTCATTGTATTTGAATACAGAAAAAGCAAACGACTAAAACAAAGCAAATACAGGTTAAAGAAATCATTTACCATCTGTCAAAAACGTATGCAAATTCCTTTTAAAACAATCTACTGCATGTTAATATCTTTTAAAAATATCTCAGGGACATATGAACTAAAATATATCAACTGTTTCATTTCAAAAAATGGTTTCCTATAGGAAAAATTCATACTCGGTGTTGATCAAAGAGGTACTGTAATGCCGTAGCTGTAACGCTTCAATTAATAAATACCAACTTTCCACATATGATGAAATTGATGGAGAGTTGGGTTTTGGTTTACGGATTACAGGTGATCCACCAAAAGACGCTGAGACTCCCAATACAGACTGCACCATGGCCTCCGCACACCGCTGGGGCCGGGTCCTCCCCGCAGCCCCTCCCTACGGAGGCTCAGGTCCCTCGGTTAGAGATTACATTCCGGTCCGCAGCCGCAGGCCGACTCCCTCTGCCCCGCATTAGCACTGCAGGACACCCCTTCATCCCAGAACGGCCAACAGGCGAGGCAGCCGGGGGTCACCCCAAGAGAAGCCTCCCCCCCTCACAGCTAGGTGACCTGGTCCTCCTGACGCCCCATCCAGCTGAAGCAGCATGACAAGGTAGAAGCGGCTCCGGGTCTCAGCCAAGGGCAGCCCTGGGCCTGGGTGGGGCCGGGCGGGGGCCGCAGACGCCCAGTGGCCGTGCCAAGCCCCGCCAGCGAGAAGCAGGGGAGGCTGCGATACTGCTGCATTGTGCTGCATCACGGCGAAGGCAACGGGAGCCATCCATCTTGCCAAAAAATCACATCCCCGTCCAGATAAACCCTACTGAATCCATTTTCCTCCTCCGCCGAAGCACCCCCCACACTCGCCCTCTCCTCACTCACTATCTCGCCCGGCTTTTGACTGGAAAAATAACGGGCACAGCTTGTGTACCGAGCCCCACAACACTCCTCCTCCCCCCACCCCTATCTGATGGCAGGCACTTGGCATCTTTCCTATCACAAAAACAAAGGGAAGGCTCCCCGCAAAAGAGGGCCGCGGGCGTGGTGTGAGGGCTGATGACCAGAGGGGCTTTCAGCCCACATCCCCAAAGTCAGGCCCGGAGGGTCCCCGCGTTGGCACAAACCTGTTGAAGAGAGGGTGGCAGGAGCTGAAGGGCGGGCGCAGCGGCAGCTCCGCGCCCCGAGGCGGCTCCCGCCCAGCCCTGGGAGAGCAGGGACCGCAGGGAGGGCGGGGGGCGGGAGTGAGGATGGGCGGGAGTGGGGGCGCCGGGCCGCCGCCTCCGGTTCAGCTGCAGCGCGGCGCAGCCGGGACCACGCCTGGCCGCATCCCCCGTACCGTTACGCTCAGAGCCCGGCCCTGTCAACGCCGCCCCCGCTCGCCACCAGCCGGGGCTAGAGGGAGGGCACCTGAAAATATACCCTTGCGTCTGCCCACTCCGCAACCACCCCCGCGCAGCGGCCCCCAGCTGGAGGGAAGAGGCGGCGGAGGGAGGAACGAGGAATCGGCCCCGATACGTCCGGGGATGAGGCTAGGCGGCCGCGGTGCGCACCGCGGATGTGCAGCCACCTCACTGCAGCCCGCCGACCCCCGCCCCGCACCGCCCGAGTACTCAGAAGCACTGGGGACCCGGCTCCCCGCGCCGCCCCCGCCCGGGTTCTGCAGCTTCCCTGCCCCCACGCCGCTCCCCGGGCGTAGGGCAGCGGCGGGGCAGCGGCGTCCTCCCGGCCTGGGCCCGCGCCCCTCCTCCCGCCGCCCCGGAGCCAGCCCGGGAGGCAGCCCCAGTGAGTTGGCATCTTCCAGCCTCCGGCCCCCTACCTACCTCCCGCGGATAGGGGGGGTGGGGGCGCCGGGGTCCCGTCCTCCTCCCGCTCCTCGGCGGCCGGGCGGGTGGGCCGGGAAGCGACTCCGCGGGGCTGTCCGCGGCTGGGGCCGGGGCTCACAGGACGGGACCAGTGGGCGCTGCTGCGCGGGGCTGCGCGCTCGCTCCGGGCGGAGAGGCGGCCGAGGGAGGGACTGGAGGAATCCGCAGCCTGCACGGCAACAGCTGCACTGATTCCGGGGGCTGGGCTGGAGCGCGGGGCGGGGGGAGGAGGGGAGGGAGCTGCAGGGAGGGGGCGAGGGGCGGGGAGAGGAGCGCGCGGACGCGGACGGGCGGGCGCCGGGCGCGCGCACACTCGCGCGCTCACACTCTCTCTCCCGCACACCCTCCACCCCGCCCCTGGGCTCCTCCCTCCTCGTTTGCTCGCTAGCGCCGGACCTCTGCGCTCGTCCAGAGGCCCGCAGTCGCCCACCCGGCGCCTGTTCCGCGCGCGACCCGAACCTCGGGCGCGTCCACGCTCTTCCCGCGGAGGCTCTGCCCTGGCCCAGCGCCAACCTTGTCCCCTGCCGCCGGTACTGGCCGGGGCTGGCCTGGGCAGGGTGGGCATAGACGCCGCGCTCTCCGAGCCAAGGGACGGTGGGGGCTTTGTCCCCACAGCCGGCGAAGTCCAATTTCACGTTTCATTTGAGGCTAATTCGATTATCGCCATGGAAAGGGGCAGCCTAATTTTCTACGTGACTTGTGCAGCCTCTTTTTGCCCGCGACGTTAGCGTTTGAAACGCGATGGAGAGAGCGTGTGGAGGGAGGCTTTGGAAAGTCGTTTGGTTGGCTTAGTTTTAGATCTAGGTGGTGATGCCTTATAGGTTTTGCCCGGCCTGATGAAGAGCGATGGTGACGAACCTGGGTGATGGAAGGACAGCGGTTGTTGCTCGGCGATGTCAACATCTTCGTCCTTCATGAGTGATTTTTCACCCTTTCCCTCGCGGTAGCTGTAATAGACCCCACAAGTGGTTCGTGCAACTCTTGCCTCCCTCGCCTGACGCCCCAACGCTCACTTTAGCCTGGTTCGGGTGCCCTTCCCGAGCCGCTCCTGGGGAGTGGGGGCGTCCCCGGTGCACTGGCGACCCCGCGATGGCGGGAGGGCTGAGTTCTCCTCTTACCCACATACCGTGAGACGGACACCGGACGTTTCCTCGAGATTCGGCGAGTGTGCGAGCAGGTTCTCAACCAGTTTGCTCACCCTGTCAATCCCTCAGGCTATGTAGAAATTCTGGAACCGCCACTATTGAGGAGAAAAGATGGTGTCATCACCAGGACCACAAATAGAAACGCTCTTCAGAAAACAGTCTGGAGAAACTGACTTTCTGCCTGCTCTGTAAGTGCCCAAGGCGGCAGTGTAAACCTTCCGAGGGAAGAGGCCTTTCTCCGTTGTTTGTTTTTAAAGCCTTAAGGCTTTTCTCCTGAAGATATGACCCTCAAACCCTAAATTAAAAAAAAAAAAAAAAACTTAATAATAACAATAATAATAGACCATGAGAGATGTATAAATCAACCAGGTCCACTGATTTGCGATCATGCTTATATCTCAAATCAGTGGACCTGGTAGATTTACTATATTTTTGTATGTAGTTTTAATGAATGTTTAAAAATAAAACTAAACAAAATCATCTCAGCAAAGTGAAGATGATCCTTCCTTTCAGGCCTTCACCATATGTTTGAATGTTTGACCAAAGTTTATATTGGAACTGTATGAAAAAAATTGAGGAAGGCAAATAATTTAACATTTTTCTCACAAGGCTGATCACCACAGCCAGGTGAACTCTCAAAGGGCAGGTTTCTTTGTCCATTGTTTATACATAGTAGGCATTTAAAAGGTACTCAAAAAATATTTGTTGAATTGAACAGAATCAACATGTCTGTGGCTGCCCTTATTAGGTAAGGCGAAATCCGACTAGAAATAAAAGTTGTTTCCCTTTCACTTATTTTGTGCCAGAGCCCCTAGCCCCTCCCCCCACACACATAATGTTAATGAAATACCAAAGAAAACAATGGCAGTACTGAGAAATGCCTGTTTAAATTCTTTCAGTGTTATTCTGAAATTGTGACTCTTAACTGTTTCCTTTATCACAGATAACAGTATTCGAATAAATCTTCATTTGATGGATGAGTCACCTGCCATACCCCAGTCTACTCCCCCTTACTTTTAATATTTTTCCTTCAGAAAGGGAAGCCAGACGTATCTTTAGCAAGGTACTCCAGTAAAGTGGCAGCAAGTATTCAAAAAATGTGAAAGACAAGGATTCAGAGTTTCACCGTAAATACCTGACTAGCAACCTTTGGTGGGAAAAAAACATCACCCAGGAGAGCCCAGGGTATCACTGACCAGGAAAAATTAACATGTCCCCCATCCCCAAAAAAGTCAATCTGGAGATATCACTGAAGAAGGCACATATCTCTGTAGAAGGACAGAACCGAGAAAAAGAAAAAACATTTAGGCAATAATAAAGGTAACTCAAAAGGATTATTCTTAAGTATCTCAGATGCAGCTTTGAAGTTTTTCCTCATATTAGACTTAAGGTTGATTTAAAGGAACCTAAAACTCATCAGTGTCCTCTCTGTAACTTCCTACTCTCCATTTTCAAAACCTTGTGAGTATATATGGCTTTGTCGCCAGGCATTATTTGTCTCCAATAAAGTGGAGATAGCACTTTATTTCAAATTTTTTTACAGATATATATAGTTACTTTAACTTTCCATTAGAAATGTAGGGGGAAATCTTGTCAACCTACTTATTAGTCAGTATAGACTAGGTTATGATGCTGTAACACCCAGTCCCCAAATCTCAGTATAATATGCTAGTTACAAATCAGCAAAAACTTTGTTGCTTATACATAGTCAACTGTGGTTCCAAGAAACTCTCTGAGGAAGCTGTCTTCCAAATGTCAGCTCAGCATTCTGGAATACTTAGATGCTATGGTACCTTCCTATCAGAAATACTTCTGCCCAGAAATGGCACAAAGTTTTCTCCACTTGTATTTTACATGACTTGCTTTGTCAGGTGACTACAACTAAAATCAAAGATTGATGAACAATAGTGATGTCTGCCACCACTTGTTTTATTTAGAAAAGAGGAAATGATACTTTATTTACCTGATTATATTAGCCCAACTAATACCTGTATACCTACAAACTATTATGTATAAAATAAGCTACAACGATATATTGTACAACACAGAGGATACAGACAATATTTTAAAATAACAAAAAAATTAAGATTATAAACTTTAAGTTGTATATATTTTACCACAATAAAAATTTAGAAAAAGAAAGCCCATCTTTTATTGTACTAATTAACATGCTAAAATTTTAAAAGGACACATTTTGAAAACTTGAATAAATTTTTTTCATTTCTAATATTCTTAAACTTGACTTCCTTTTAATGCTGAACTAGTCTGAGAAGTCTCCTCATATTAGAAATGTTCCATCTGGTGATTTACACATATTTATTTTGCACTGGGGAAACCTACAGACTTACATGTTTAAAGTATCATTACCATTAGTGAATAGTTTCTGAGCACCAATAGCACATTCATTGCTCAGTAAAATAATTCATTCTTTCAATTATTCAAGAAATATGTATGCCTTAATCTGTTCAGGGCTGTGAAATAGAGCAGTGGGCAAAACAGTAAAAAAATCACTGCCTTCAGGGAGCTTCCATTGTAGAAGGGGGTATGATCAATAAACAAGTACAATATATGTATGATTATTAATCTGACTATATGGTAATATAAATGTTTAGAAACAATATTTATAACATGGTCAGAATAAATAGTCTCAGCTTTCTATATAGGATCTTCAAAATTTTCTGTTAACAATGGTAAGGATCATGTGTGTGCGTGCTAAGTCACCTCAGTGGTGTCCCACTCTTTGCAACCCTATGGACTGCAGCCCACCAGGCTCCTCTGTCCATGGGATTCTCCAGGCAAGAATACTGGAGTAGGTTGCCATGCCCTCTTCCAGGGGATCTTCCTGACCCAGGGATGAAACCCGCCTCTCTTGTTTCCTGCACTGGCAAGTGGAGTCTTTATCACTAGCACCACCTGGAAAGCCCAGTAAGTAGCAACTATAAAGTACTTTCCAGTTTTTACAGTGTTTTAGCAAATAACACGGAGAAGGCAACGGCACCCCACTCCAGTACTTTTGCCTGGAAAATCCCATGGAGGGAGGAGCCTGTTAGGCTGCAGTCCATGGGGTCCCTAGAGTCGGACACGACTGAGCGACTTCACTTTCACTTTTCACTTTCATGCATTGGAGAAGGAAATGGCAACCCATTCCAGTGTTCTTGCCTGGAGAATCCCAGGGACGGGGAAGCCTGGTGGGCTGCCGTCTATGGGGTCGCACAGAGTCGGACACAACCGAAGCGACTTAGCAGCAGCAGCAGCAAATAACATACTTTCTTGTCCTTTTGTCAGTTCTGTGAGGTAGATATTAACCCCATTTTATAAATGAGAAAACTGAGACATAATTTGAATTTCTAAGTTTACACAAGTGCTAAGTGACAGTGATATCTACTTAGAAACTAGTACATCAGAGCCGTGTGCTTGAGCATTGCATATTATTAAAAAGTAGTTCTCTTTTCCAGATGAAAAAAGATCTAGAGATGGATGGTGGTGATGGGGGCACAACAATGTGACTGAACTGATGACATTGAACTGTACATTTGAAAATGGTTAAAGTGCTGATAAATGGATAAAGATGTGATACATATAAACAATGAAATATTACTCTCCATGAAAAGGAACGAATTTGAGTCAGTGGTAGTGAGGTGGATGAACCTAGAGCCTGTTATACATAGTGAAGTATGTCAGAAAGAGAAAAATAAATATTGTATACGAATGCGAAATAGATAGGGAAACAGTGGAAACAGAGTCAGACTTTATTTTGGGGGGCTCCAAAATCACTGCAGATGGTGATTGCAGCCATGAAATTAAAAGACGCTTACTCCTTGGAAGGAAAGTTATGACCAACCTAGATAGCATATTCAAAAGCAGAGGCATTACTTTGCCAACAAAGATCCGTCTAGTCAAGGCTATGGTTTTTCCAGTGGTCATGTATGGATGTGAGAGTTGGACTGTGAAGAAGGCTGAGCGCCAAAGAATTGATGCTTTTGAACTGTGGTGTTGGAGAAAACTCTTGAGAGTCCCTTGGACTGCAAGGAGATCCAACCAGTCCATTCCAAAGGAGATCAGTCCTGGGTGTTCTTTGGAGGGAATGATGCTGAAGCTGAAACTCCAGTACTTTGACCACCTCATACGGAGTTGATTCATTGGAAAAGACTGTGATGCTGGGAGGGATTGGGGGCAGGAGGAAAAGGGGACAACAGAGGATGAGACAGCTGGATGGCATCACCGACTCAATGGATGTGAGTTTGAGTGAACTCTGAGTTGGTGATGGACAGGGAGGCCTGGCGTGCTGCAATTCATGGGGTTGCAAAGAGTCGGACACAACTGAACGACTGAACTGAACTGAATGCATATATATGGAATCTAGAAAAATAGTACAGATGCAGGGAAGGAATGACGCAGACATAGAAAATGGACTTGTAGACACAGTAGGGGAAGGAGAGGGTGGGACAAATGGAGAAAGTGGCATTGACATATATAAACTATCATATGTAAAAGAGACAGCTGGTGGAAAGTTGCTATATAACACAGGCACCCCAGCCTGGTGCTCTATGATGACCTAGAGGGGTAGGGTGGGGGGAGGGGAGGGAGGCTCACAAGGGAGAGGATATTTGTATTATTATGGTTGATTCAAGTTGTATGGCAGAAATCAACACAACATTGTAAAGCAATTTTTTCTCCAATTAAAAAACAAAAAGCAGTATTTTTTAAAATGTTTAAAATTATTTTTAGTACTTTATAGACTCTTTTGTCCATTGACTGTTAGTCAACAAACAGATGAAGACATATCAAAAAATAAAATAAATAAAAATGGTTAAGATGGTAAATACTACGTATATATTACTACATTTTTTTTAAGTTCTTAAAGTAATTCTGAATTTAGATTTCTACTCCGGGATAGTAGATTAGATGTTCTCAACGATTCTTCACTTAACCCACATGTTGGATTACACTGTTTACTTGCTGTGTTGTATGCACACTGATGTCTGTGGTACAACAAACACACCCTGCTGGAAGGCTTTACTCTTCTATATCTGTGTATTTCAGTTCCCACCAGTTGTGTTGTATATTTACCAAGGCAGTTATGTCTCTCCTCCAACTTGTTTACGCCAGTTATACTTATTACACCTAATAATTACATTTATTATAATTAAGCATTATATAAACCAATTAAATATGCGTATGAAAGAGTTCTTTCAGTGGAAACGAAGTGGTGTATTTTTGAAATGTCTGATGAAAGGCTAAAAATATTACCATCAGATTATGTGTGGTCAGTTCCATTCAGTTCAGTCGCTCAGTCATGTCTGATGCTTTGCAACACCATGGACTGCAGCCCTCTAGGCTCCCCTGTCCATGGAATTTCCCAGGTAAGAATATTGGAGTGGGTTGCTATGCCCTCCTCCAGGGGATTTTCCCTACCTGGGGACTCAAACCCACTTCTCCTGCACTGGCATCCGAATTCATTACCGCTGCTACACCTATTACACCAAAAACATGAACAATAACAAAAATAGACAATTGATTTTATCAAAAATAGGCAAAATGGAAACTTTTGTGCACCAAAGGACGTATCAAGAAATTGAAAAAAATCTACAGAATAGGAGAAAATATTTGCAAATCATACATCTGATAAGGATGTAGTATTCAGAATTCAAAGTATTCAGAAACCTTTCACAACTCAACAACAAAATGACAAACAACCCAATTAAAAAATGGGCAAAAGAGTTGAATAGAATTTTCTCCAAAGAAGATACATGAATGATCAACAAGCCTGTGAAAATATGTTCAATATTATTAGTCATAGGGAAATGAAACCACTAGGGTCGAGGGTAGCTTTAATTAAAACAACAAAAAAAAAGTAAAACAAAATGAAAGAGATGAAATTTGTGGTCACCAGAGATGTTGGATGTGGGGAAGGTAGACGAAGATGATCAAAAGGTACAAATTTCCAGCTATAGAATAAATAATGTACAACATGATAACAACTGCTCCAGGACATGTGTGAAAGTTTTTGAGACAGTAAATCCTGAGTTCTCATCATAAGACAAAACAAATTTTTAAATTTTGTATATTTAAGAGATGATGGATATTAACTAAACTTGATATTTACGTAATCATTTCAGGACACATGTAAGTCAAGTCATTATGCTGTATACCTTAAACCTATACAGTGCTATATGTCAATTATATCTCAACAAAATTAGGGGGAGGGAGCAGAAAATAATTATTACTGGTGAGAATGTGGAGGAATTGGAATCCCATGCATTGTTGGTGGGAATGTAAAGTGGTATAGCTGCTGTGGGGAACAGTTTGGCAGTCCTTCGAAAAATTAAACTAAATTACCATATGATAATTCCACTCCTAGCTATATTCCCGGAAGAATTGAAAACAGGTACTCAAACACCTGGCTACAAATATTCATAGAAGCACTATTCTCAATAGCCAAAAGGTGGAGACAATGCAAAAGTTCATCAGTGGATGGATACTGTGTTGGGTACACACAGTGGAATACTACTCAGCCATGAAAAGAATGAAACACTGGTACATGCTACAGTGTTTTGGTACATTGTACACTTAGCATATGAACCCTTAGCATAAAATGAAAAAAGCCAGGCCCCAAAGTCATATGTTTTATGATTCCATTTATATAAAATATTCAGAATGGGTAAATCCATACAGAGAGAAAACAGGTTGTGGTTACCAGGGCCTGGTGGAGGTATGGGGATGAGAATGGGATATAACTGTTTAATGGGTATGGAGTTCTATTTTGGAGTCATGAAAATGTTTTAGAACTAGATAGCGGCAATAATTGCATAACAGCAAATATACTAAATATCACTGAAACAGTTGCTTTAAAATGGATCAGTTCAGTTCAGTTCAGTTGCTCAGTCATGTCCAACTCTTTGCAACCCCATGAATCGCAGCACGCCAGGCCTCCCTGTCCATCACCAACTCCTGGAGTTTACCCAAACTCATGTCCATCGAGTCGGTGATGCTATCCAATCATCTCATCCTCTGTCGTCCCCTTCTCCTCCTGCCCCCAATCCCTCCCAGCATCAGGGTTTTTCCAATGAGTCAACTCTTCGCATGAAGTGGCCAAACTAATGGAGTTTCAGCTTCAGCATCAGTCCTCCCAATGAACACCCAGGGATGGAACACCCTTTAGGATGGACTGGTTAGATCTCCTTGCAGTCCAAGGGACTCTCAAGAGTCTTCTCCAACACCACAGTTCAAAAGCGTCAATTCTTTGGCGCTCAGCCTTCTTCACAGTCCAACTCTCACATCCATACATGACCACTGCAAAAACCATAGCCTTGACTAGACGGACCTTTATTGGCAAAGTAATGTCTCTGCTTTTTAAAATGGATACCTTTATATTATATGAATTTCATTCAATTTTTAAATGTAAATAAAAATTGAAAAAAAAATTATTCCCCATTTAGCATCACCTTTAACAACCAATCAACCACTTGTCACATCAGGTGAATGGGCTTCTGCATATTCTTTAACACTTTTCTGCATGCTCCTCTTGAGAAAGGGTTTATCACAGTTAACCTCTCAGATATAAACTAGTTATTCCACTTGCATAATTTCAGGCAGCTTGATTGTAATTATCCCACCACATGAATATAAAAGCGATTCTGAGTCCTTATTGTTTGAATAAAACTAGAAATTTTAGAAAAGAGTTTCTTGGAATCTCCTTTTGGTCAGTAGCAGCTGAGAATGAGGAGGGGAAGAGCGCAGAGTGCAAAGGCTCCATGTAACAACCTGCACTTTTCTTCTTCTTCTCAACCTGCACTGTCCAGTACAATAACCAACCACACATGGCTCGGAGAAGACAATGGCACCCCACTCCAGTACTCTTGCCTGGAAAATCCCATGGACAGAGGAGCCTGGTAGGCTGCAGTCCGTAGGGTCTCGAAGAGTCGGACATGACTGAGCGACTTCACTTTCACTTTTCACTTTCATGCATTGGAGAAGGCAATGGCAACCCACTCCAGTGTTCTTGCCTGGAGAATCCCAGGGACGGGGAAGCCTAGTGGGCTGCCGTCTGTGGGGTCGCACAGAGTCGGACATGACTGAAGCGACTTAGCAGCAGCAGCACACATGGCTAGTGAGCACTTACATTTTATGAAATTTGTATACATACTAAAATCAGAGACTTAGTTTTTAAAAAGTGGAAATACCTCTGTTTTAAAAATATCAGTTGTATGTTGTAATGATACTATCTTGGATATGTGCTGTGCTTAGTCGCTCAGTTGTGTCTGACTTTTTGCGACCCCATGGACCATAGCCCACCAGGCTCCTCTGTCCATGGAGATTCTCCAGGCAAGAATACTAGAATGGGTTGCCATGCCCTCCTCCAGGAGATCTTCCCAACCCAGAGATCGAACCCAGGTCTCCCACATTACAAGCAGATTCTTTACCATCTGAGCCACCAGGGAAGCCCAAGAACACTGGAGTGGGTAGCCTATCCATCATCCAGGGGAACTTCTGGACCCAGAAATTGAACTGGGATCTCCTGCATTGCAGGCAGATTCTTTACCAGCTGAGCTACCTGGGAAGCATCTCAGGTATAATGGGTTAAAAGTTTTTTAAATTCACCTTTTCTTATTTTTTTTCAAATATAACTATTGCAAAATTTTAAAATTATGTATATGGCTCACATTATAATTCTATTGAGTAACTCTGTTCCAGACATTTTCAACGGGGACCTCAGTCACTGGCATCCTGACTATTTAAGTTTAGGAAACCAAAGAAAAGCAACTAGAATTTGGAATATGCCACAAAACAAAGACTCCAAAGTGAGGTTGTTTCCAACTCCCAGGCTTCCCATAATGCCTCCATCACAACGGCCTTGGTATCTGTGGGCAGCAAGCCATGATTCTTCTTGAAAGCAGAAGGTAGGCATGGCTAATGTCTTCATGACTGGTGTCATTCTTTTGGAAAGTCCAAAGATGACCTTGGCAATGACATCATGCCATTGCCTTGAGATAAACTGCCCACCCACCCCAATTTGACATATTTTACCAGCCTATGTAAAGGATTCCAGAAGTGGACTAGACTCGTGCCTAGAATTCATTCAAGAAATGGCAAAAATTCATAGGCTGATGGATGAGGATTCCTGGGTTGGGAAGTTCCTCTGAAGAAGAGATAGGCTACCCACTCCAGTGTTCTTGGGCTTCCCTGTTCCCTGAACAGTGTTCGGTGTTCTTCCCTAAAGAATCCGCCTACAATGTGGGAGACCTGGGTTCAATCCCTGGGTTGGAAAGATCACCTGGAGGAGGGCATGGCAAACCATTCCAGTATTCTTGCCTGGAGAATCCTCATGGACAGAGGAGCTTGGCGTGCTACAGTTCATGGGGTCGCAAAAAGTCAGACACGACTGAGCGACTGAACTGAACTGATGGGTGAGGAATGAGAAACAGAGAGAAAAACCACTTCCTTCCAGAGGTCAGAGAAGTCTAACATGTAGCTGGTCTGAGGGGAAACTCTTTGGTCTGGATTGTGTGATTGGATCTTGTCCCCTTAATCACACTTCTGACATCGGGGCATCCTTATTTCCCATCCCCTGCCCTCAGATACTGGGTGAGTGGGGATGTGAGGTTACAGCACAAATGTTACATCTGATTCTCAGAACATGACAAAAACAATATCTGAACATTTGCCTTAGAGGCAATGAAATTCTGACCTTGCCTGTTCTTCATGGTATGCAGACTGGTTCTGGGTTCTTTATTTTACACACATATTGGAAATAAGAGTTCAATTTTAATAATAAACCTTCATTTAAGACTGAACTTGAGGCCCTTAAAAAAATCACAAAAAGAAATATTTGCTAAATTTCAGTTAATATGCATTTTCCTCAAATGCGATAAAAGGTATAATAATTTTTTGTTATCACTTTAACATTATTATTTTTACAATGTATTTATAGGCATGGGTTTCCCTGGTGGCTCAGCAGTAAAGTAACCATCTGCAATGCAGGAGACTTGCAGGAGATGTGGATTTGATCCTTGGGTCAGGAAGGTCCCTTGGAGAAGGAAATAGCAACGCACTCCAGTACTCTTCCCTGAGAAATCCCATGAACAGAGGAGCCTAGCAGGCTACAGTCCACTGGGTCACAAAAGAATCATAGTTGACTTAGTAACTGAACAACAACAATTTATAGGCACTCTGTTAAGTACTTTACATGTACTTATTTAACCCTCACAACTAATCTATATGGTATGTACTAATTGTCTCCATCTTATTGACGAAGAAAGTGAAGCACAAAGAGGTTGGGTTAGTTGCCTGAGGTCTTAAAACTTACAGGTGATGAAAACAGAATTCAAACCCAGGTCCATCTGACACCAAAGCTGTTTCCAAAAGTTTGAAAAGAGAAATAGGATCTTAGTCATTTTACTACAGGCTTTAAAAGCAAACAGTGATTCGAGATACGTGGTCAAAGTCATCTTAAAAAAAAAAAAAACTGACATAGTTCTAATAAAACGTTAAAAAGATATTTTTCAGGCAAGGGCTGTAAGGATGTGTCTAAGTTTGAAAAAATGTTAAGCACCTGGATTCTTGTGCTTATGTTTCAAAGTTCACCCAACTTGAAAGTCATCCGTTCCTTAATAAGTGCTGCCAATGTGGAATAAGAAAAAAATACTTGAAACAGAAAACCCCCCTGTGTTTAGTGAACAGAGCTGTATTGTTGTTTGTTTTCTGAAGGGGACAGGAGGATGGGGTAGAGGTGGGAGTGTTTGTTTTTATGAGGTCTGCTTTGAAAAGCTCTTCTGAAGTCTTCCCAGGAGCAGCCAGGCGGGATGCTGGGGTTTGATACGGTACCTGCTGGGTCAGTATGGGCCCTTCTCAGCTGCAAGTAATTGACACTCAGGAGTCTCTCCAAAGAGGACCTGAGACCAAAGCAAGCTGAGAAAAATCATATATTGGATTTTTAATTGCTGCGGGACTCTGGTAGGAACAAAAATATTTTGAGGTCTAAGTTTCTTATGGTGGTGGGCTAACTGAATTTGAGAACTGAAGATTTACCCAGTTGGTGGGAAGATTTATGCAGAGGGGTAGATTATAAGGGGAGGTTATCCAAAAGCTTTCTCTAAATTATGTTTTGGTTATCGGCAGGTAGGTGCAACTGTCTCGTGTCCATGAGAGAAGAGCCGACTCCAGTCATAAATTCCTTTAATTTGCCCTCCAAGTGGACCTGAGAATTTGCTTAGAGTGACCCTGTCCCCCTCCTTAACTGAATTCTCCCACATCTTCCAGAGAGGGTAGGGGTGCTGATGCTGGAGTCAGGGGCCTTTCGCACAATGACTGGCCACACCCCAGACAGTTGAAGGCCTCTGGTTTCCAAGCATCTGTGTCAGAAACTGGACACATCATGTGGCTCACTGGAGAAGAAAACTCCAGGAACATGTCAACTGCCAAAGTTTCTTCTTTCCGATGACAAGCTTGCCGTAGGGATTTATACTCCAGTACAAAGCTGCGGCAATAAATTGGTAAATCATTCCTTAGTTCCTTCCTAGCCTCACTGAAAACTGAAAATCAACAAGATAAATATCTGGTTTTGTTTAAAATACAGTCACAGTCAGAGTCTTTTCTTTTAACTCTAGCTTTTTCTTTGCCAAAGCAATACATTCACATTTTAAAATAAACAAAATGGTATTGAAAGGTATAAAATGGTATTGAAATTCTCTCTCTCACTCTGTCCCCACTCACCTCACAGCCCCACCTCCATTTCCCATGGGTAACCACTTTTATTTTTTATTTTTTTTTCCAGACATAATCATTTAATTATATTATCCTGAGTTATCCAGGAATATTTGTAAATCTTTCAGATTTTTTTTTAACTTTACAATATTGTATTGGTTTTGCCATATATCAACATGAATCCACCACAGGTATACATGTGTTCCCCATCCTGAACCCTCCTCCCTCCTCCCTCCCCATACCATCCCTCTGACTCGTCCCAGAGCACCATCCCCAAGCATCCAGTATCCTGCATCGAACCTGGACTGGCGACTCGTTTCATATATGATATTATTCATGTTTCAATGCCATTCTCCCAAATCTTCCCACCCTCTCCCTCTCCCACAGAGTCCACAAGACTGTTCTATACATCAGTGTCTCTTTTGCTGTCTCATATACAGGGTTATTGTTCAGTTCAGTTCAGTCGCTCAGTCTTGTTGGACTCTTTGCGACCCCATGAATCGCAACACGCCAGGCCTCCCTATCCATCACCAACTCCTGGAGTTCACTCAGACTCACGTCCATCGAGTCAGTGATGCCATCCAGCCATCTCATCCTCTGTCGTCCCCTTCTCCTCCTGCCCCCAATCCCTCCCAGCATCAGTCTTTTCCAATGAGTCAACTCTTCGCATGAGGTGGCCAAAGTACTGGACTTTCAGCTTTAGCATCATTACTTCCAAAGAAATTCCAGGCTGATCTCCTTCAGAATGGACTGGTTGGATCTCCTTGCAGTCCAAGGGACTCTCAAGAGTCTTCTCCAACACCACAGTTCAAAAGCATCAATTCTTCAGCGCTCAGCCTTCTTCACAGTCCAACTCTCACATCCATACATGACCACTGAAAAAATCATAGCCTGGACTAGACGGACCTTTGTTGGCAAAGTAATGTCTCTGCTTTTGAATATGCTATCTAGGTTGGTCATAACTTTCCTTCCAAGGAGTAAGCGTCTTTTAATTTCATGGCTGCAGTCACCATCTGCAGTGATTTTGGAGCCCCCAAAAATAAAGTCTGACACTGTTTCCACTGTTTCCCCATCTATTTCCCATGAAATGATGGGACCAGATGCCATGATCTTCGTTTTCTGAATGTTGAGCTTTAAGCCAACTTTTTCACTCTCCACTTTCACTTTCATCAAGAGGCTTTTGAGTTCCTCTTCACTTT
Organism: Bubalus kerabau; assembly: GCF_029407905.1. Taxonomy (NCBI): domain Eukaryota; kingdom Metazoa; phylum Chordata; class Mammalia; order Artiodactyla; family Bovidae; genus Bubalus; species Bubalus kerabau. Next base: position 39,938,661 of record NC_073634.1, on the reverse strand, counting down.
CTGCCATAAGGGTGGTGTCATCTGCATAACTGAGATTATTGATATTTCTCCCAGCAATCTTGATTCCAGCTTGTGTTTCTTCCAGCCCAGCGTTTCTCATGATGTATTCTGCATATAAGTTAAATAAGCAGGGTGACAATATACAGCCTTGACATACTCCTTTTCCTATTTGGAACCAGTCTGTTGTTCCATGTCCAGTTCTAACTGTTGCTTCCTGACCTGCATACAGATTTTTCAAGAGGCAGGTAAGGTGGTCTGGTATTCCCATCTCTTTCAGAACCATCTTTCTAAATTCCATATATATGCGTTAGTATACTGTATTGGTGTTTTTCTTTCTGACTTACTTCACTCTGTATAATAGGCTCCAGTTTCATCCACCTCATTAGAACTGATTCAAATGTGTTCTTTTTAATGGCTGAGTAATACTCCATTGTGTATATGTACCATAGCTTTCTTATCCATTCATCTGCTGATGGACATCTAGGTTGCTTCCATGTCCTGGCTATTATAAACAGTGTTGCGATGAACATTGGGGTACACGTGTCTCTTTCAATTCTGGTTTCCTCAGTGTGTATGCCTGGCAGTTGGATTGCTGGGTCATAAGGCAGTTCTATTTCCAGTTTTTTAAGGAATCTCCACACTGTTCTCCATAGTGGCTGTACTAGTTTGCATTCCCACCAACTGTGTAAGAGGGTTCCCTTTTCTCCACACCCTCTCCAGCATTTATTGCTTGTAGACTTTTGGATCGCAGCCATTCTGACTGGTGTGAAATGGTACCTCATTGTGGTTTTGATTTGCATTTCTCCGATAATGAGTGATGTTGAGCCTCTTTTCATGTGTTTGTTAGCCATCTGTATGTCTTCTTTGGAGAAATGTCTATTTAATTCTTTGGTCCATTTTTTGATTGGGTCATTTATTTTTCTGGAATTGAGCTGTAGGAGTTGCTTGTATATTTTTGAGATTAGTTGTTTGTCAGTTGCTTCATTTGCTATTATTTTCTCCCATTCTGAAGGCTGTCTTTTCACCTTGCTTATAGTTTCCTTTGTTGTGCAGAAGCTTTTAAGTTTAATTAGGTCCCATTTGTTTATTTTTGCTTTTATTTCCAATATTCTGGGAGGTGGGTCATAGAGAATCCTGCTATGATGTATGTCGGAGAGTGTTTTGCCTATGTTCTCCTCTAGGAGTTTTATAGTTTCTGGTCTTACATTTAGCTCTTTAATCCATTTTGAGTTTATTTTTGTGTATGGTGTTAGAAAGTGTTCTAGTTTCATTCTTTTACAAGTGGTTGACCAGTTTTCCCAGCACCACTTCTTAAAGAGATTGTCTTTAATCCATTGTATATTCTTGCCTCCTTTCTCAAAGATAAGGTGTCCATAGGTGTGTGGATTTATCTCTGGGCTTTCTATTTTGTTCCATTGATATATATTTCTGTCTTTGTGCAAGTACCATACTGTCTTGATGACTGTGGCTTTGTAGTAGAGCCTGAAGTCAGGTAGGTTGATTCCTCCAGTTCCATTCTTCTTTCTCAAGATGGCTTTGGCTATTCGAGGTTTTTGTATTTCCATACAAATTGTGAAATTATTTGTTCTAGCTCTGTGAAGAATACCGTTGGTAGCTGATAGGGATTGCATTGACTCAAAAAGCTATATATGACAAACCCACAGCAAACATTATCCTCAATGGTGAAAAATTGAAAGCATTTCCCCTAAAGTCAGGAATAAGACAAGGGTGCCCACTCTCACCACTACTATTCAACATAGTTTTGGAAGTTTTAGCCACAGCAATCAGAGCAGAAAAAGAAATAAAAGGAATCCAGATTGGAAAAGAAGAAGTAAAACTCTCACTGTTTGCAGATGGCATGGTCCTCTACATAGAAAATCCTAAAGACTCCACCAGAAAATTACTAGAACTAATCAATGAATATAGTAAAGTTGCAGGATATAAAATCAACACACAGAAATCCCTTGCATTCCTATATACTACTAATGAGAAAATAGAAAGAGAAATTAAGGAAACAATTCCATTCACCATTGCAACGAAAAGAATAAAATACTTAGGAATATATCTACCTAAAGAAACTAAAGACCTATATATAGAAAACTGTAAAACACTGGTGAAAGAAATCAAAGAGGACACTAATAGATGGAGAAATATACCATGTTCATGGATTGGAAGAATCAATATAGTGAAAATGAGTATACTACCCAAAGCAATTTATAGGTAACCACTTTTAAAATGTCTGTGTACTCTAGGGATTTCCTTGGTGCTCCAGTGGCTAAGACTCCATGCTTCCAATGCAGGAAGCATGGGTTCAATCCCCAGTCAGGGAACTAGATCCTGAATGCCTTAACTACAGATCCTGCAACTCAGACTCACTGCAGCCAAATAAATAAATAAATAAATTTCTATGTATTCTAACAGGGAACCTCTCTCTCTAAAAGAGATACCTGCCCAGCATCTCTTTGTGCTGTGTTTAGTCACTGAGCCATGTCTGACTCTTTGTGACTCCATGGACTGTAGTCCGCCAGGCTCCTCTGTCTGTGGGGATTCTCCAAGCAAGAATACTAGGGTGGGTTGCCATGCCCTCCTCCAGGGGATCTTCCCAACTCAGGGATCGAACCTAGGTTTCCCACATTGCAGGCGGATTCTTTACCATCTGAGCCACCAGGGAAGCCCAAGAATACTGGAATGGGTAGACTATCCCTTCTCCAGGGGATCTTCCCTACCTAGGAATCAAACTGGGGTCTCCTGCATTGCAGACAGATTCTTTACCAGCCAGAGACCAGGGTCTCTTTAGGCGTGTATAAATAAGACTTGCCCAAGATTACAGAGTGGTTGTTCTGGGACCAGATTCCAGATTTCCTGATTCCCATCCTGAAGTTGCCCCTGATAGATCGCACTGCTCAGTGCTGTGTGTGTGTGTGTGTGTGTGTGTGTGTGTTGCTCCTCCAGGAGCATAAAACTCCCTGGATCCAAAGTGAACATGACAAAAGCCACTAGAGAGCTATGAAGCCCTGAGGAGATTCCTTTGAAGAGGAAGATAACCAGGTTAAGGGAAATCTGGCAAGGCTTCATCAGGAAGGTAGTGTTCATGGTTGGGTCTGGAAGAATGGGTAGGATTTCAACAGATAGAACAAGGTTAAGAAGGACATTCCAGGTGAAGAGATCAGCAAGAGCAAAGACCTGGATGTGGGAAAGCATCAGGGGTAAGTTTGGGTATCCAAGAGACACATATGTCTGGAATATAAAATATAATTAGAAGATAAAACTACTGTAGCTTGAATGAGATTATTGAGCACTTCAGTTCAGATCAGTCACTCAGCTGTGTCCAACTCTTTGCGACCCCATGGACTGCAGCACACCAGGTATCTCTGTTTATCACCAACTCCTGGAGCTTGCTCAAACTCATGTCCATTGAGTCAGTGATGCCATCCAACCATCTCATCCTCTGTTGTCCCCTTCCCCTCCTGCCTTCAATCTTTCCCAGCATCAGGGTCTTTTCCAATGACTCAGTTCTTCGCATCAAGTGACCAAAGTATTGGAGCTTCACCTTTAGCATCACTCCTTCCAATGAATATTCAGGACTGATTTCCTTTAGGATTGGCTGTTTGACCTCTTTGCAGTCCAAGGGACTCTCAAGAGTCTTCTCCAACACCACAGTTCAGAAGCATCAATTCTTTGGTGTTCAGCTTTCTTTATGATCCAACTCTCAAATCCATACAGGACTACTGGAAAACCACAGCTTTGACTAGACAGACTTTTGTCGGCAAAGTAATGAGAGCCTTACACAAAGTATTATTCTGAGTGCTTTATCAGTGTGCTTTAATCTTCACAATGCTTTGAAGCAGTTACCATTATTAGCTCCATTTTCCAGGTGGGAACACTCAAGCAAAGACAGGGTAGGTAACTGGCCTTAAATCACAATTCATGCAGCTAGTAAGTTTACATTCTAGAGAGTCTGGCTTTAAAAGAGTGATAATATTTCTTCCTGTTACTGGGAAATGAGACTGAACAAAAAAGTGGTTGTTTTAGAAAGGATATTGGAACACTTGTTGAAACACAGATTTATTCTATCATGAATTGCAAAGAAAAGGAGGTAAATGTTTATTAAATATACACTATATCTTCAAAATATGACAGATCGATTTATTTTCTTTTTTAAATTAAATTTTAAATTAATTTAAAAAGAAAGATCTTAGGGAGCCAGCAATGCTACAGAAACACAGGATTAAAGGCTTACCTGGAGAAAGACCCTAGTACTGACAGAGAGATTAGAGGGACTGTGAGTTTAAAGTCTGAGATCTAAAGAGAAAAGAGTAGACTAGCCAGTGGTTACCCTCCCAGGCCATGCTTGATCTCTGCTTGGGTTCATTCCAGGAGGAAAGAAAAGGGCAGGGAGGTAGGGGGCTTCTTAGCAAAGCTGGCTTCAGCTCTGGTCGTCTCACTGCTGCTGCTGCTAAGTTGCTTCAGTCGTGTCCGACTCTGTGCGACCCTAGAGACGGCAGCCCACCAGACTCCCCCGTCCCTGGGATTCTCCAGGCAAGGACACTGGAGTCGTCTCACTACCCACCCCATTTAAGGAGTTCCAGATTAAGAGTTTAACAACATATGGCACCTAGTCTGTCATTCAGGAGAAGGGAACTCATTCCAGGTTCCCAGAAATCTACCTCAGATCTGAGAGTGTCCAGGGCTACAGTAGAGCTCCTCTGGCCAACCAGCAGTCACTTGGTCGGTTGTGTGACCTTGACCCCATTTCCAGGAGGGGCTTTAGCCAGAGGGAGTACAGGGAGCCCAGCCCCAAGCCTTTTGAGGTTCTATTAGACAGACAGGGCAAGAGGGAAACCGGTGGGGGCAGCAACTCTGGCTGGACAGAATGAAGGCTAGACAAAAAGCAGAACCTGGTGTCTAGAGCATCTAGAATTGCTCCCCAGCCTGTCTCACCTTAGCCTGGATCTCATCTTCACCTGGATCTCGTCTGCTCCTGAGCTGCCCCTGTCGTGGCAAGTCGATGTCTGGCCCCACCACTGAAGACCCAATGTGAGTCAGGCGGACAAAGTTCATAGGTTCGTTAACTGTGGTACAGTCAGTCTGTCACCTCTTCTTCAGCAGGGGTTTCTCTATATATGCCAGCCCAGTTTGTCCCCAAGTTCACTCATCTTCCCATTTGGTTACAGGTTCACTCCTCTGCCTGAGTCACAGAAGGCTCTTGCTCCGGCGCCTTGACCACCCACTCCTCACTTCCCTCAGGTGTAACAACATCCCAGGTTTACTCAGCTGGACGGGTTCTTGAGCCTTTAACTGAGCAGTGAAGGTCAGCATCTCAGATCCTGAGAGACCAGCAAGGTCAGAGAGCAGGGCAGAAAGGCAGGCAGGAGGTTATTTATGTCTTCCACAGGCTTGGAATCCTGTGCTACTTGGGCATCAGGGTGTCTGAAGGCAGCTGGTGCCAGCTCCACTGGGTGTCCACCAGCGTGTGGGTCCCAGGTTCGCTCCTTGGCACTGTGGTGGAGCCGAGGGCAGGTGGGCAGAGCTAGATTTATTCTCTACATAATTTAAATGGGAAAACTAGGACCCTGAGAGGGTCCATTCATGTTAAGTCGCTTCAGTCATGTCCGACTCTGACCCTCATGTGTGACCCATGGACTGTAGCCCACCAGGCTCCTCTGTCCATGGAATTCTCCAGGCAAGAATACTGGACTGGGTTGCCATGCCCTCCTCCAGGAGATCTTCCCGACCCAGGGTTCGAACCCGCGTCTCTTGTGTCTCCTGCCTTGAAGGTGGGTTCTTTACCACTAGTGACACCTGGGAAGCCCCTGAGAGTGTGAATTATTCAAATTCTCAAAGTTGTCAAGGGGCAGAGAAAGCCTTTGAAGACCCAATGTACCAGCAAAACCAGTGCTCTTGCTCATCTAAACATAGCCCACAGAATGCTAGTCCAGGGCCTAGAGAGGAATGGGCTTCTGGGGTGAGCCTGGCTTGGGAAACTCTCAGATGATCCAAAACAGACCTTACTATAACTGCAGATTTTCTCAGATGTCAATACACTACCATACTTCATAAGGTATATGTCTCATATTTCTGAAGCTAATTTTATCATGATGTCCTCCTCTCCCACCACTCCCAAGCCCTTTGTTCAGATCACATTCAGTGGAAATGGCCCTGGGAGGTCACTGACTAGTTTGGGAAAGCCTACATAGAGCATCCCGAGGAAAGGAAGGAAAGGTGTGTTTCCTGATCACCTGGGTCTGTGGCCTCTCTTCATGGATACACAACACTGAAATACAAAGGGCACTTGAATCTTACTTCCTGAGAACTGCACAGAAAAGACCTTATCTAAACTTCCACATCTCAGAAACCCAGTATGTTTGGGTTTTTGTTTTTGTCTTTGTTTAATTGTTTGCTTTAGGGATCAAAATGGAAAAACTTGATATGGTTTCTATGGTAGAAATCTCCCAATTCCTAGTCTAGTTTTTTCATACTCTAAGTAAATGTGTTTGGATGTCAGAAACCAAAAAATATATGTAGATCATGCTGGACTGGGTTATCCCTGTGAACTTAATTTCCAATTAGCTGGTGGTTTAATATGTAATCCACTGTTGCTATCATATCACTGTAGTGATATGATATGTCCAAAAAAGAATACCTTCACCCTCTCCCTTCTGAAAATCCTCATAAAGTATAAAACTTACACATGGCATGACTGAACTAAGCAAAATCTTAGGCATTAAGAAAGGATTCTGTAAATCTTAAACACTGTGAAAATAATACTGTTTGACTGGCTACACATTCTACCTGTCAAAGGACATTTTTGTAGGCAACTGTTAATACATTTGGTAAGTTGGGTGGAGTTTCCTTTTCAATTTTGGTAGTATTTTAAGAGTTTGGGGAAGGATTATTGGAATGACCAAAATGCTATTGATGGTGGTTTTATTACCCAATGTGCATGAATGCTAAATCGCTTCAGTTGTGTCTGACTCTTTGTGACCCTATGGACCATAGTCTGCCAGGCTCCTCAGTCCATGGGATTCTCCAGGCAAGAATACTGGAGTGAGTTGCCATATCCTCCTCCAAGAGGATCTTCCCGACTGAGGGATTGAACCCACGTCTCTTATATCTCCTGAATTGGCAGGTTCTTCTACTACTAGCACAGCCTGGGAAGCCCTTGTTACCAATAAGCTGACCTAATTTTAAGAATAAAAAGGCTACTTAATAACATTTGTTCTTATTTTGAAAGCTGGGGTGTGGGTTTCAAATTTTTGCAAAAACTTCTAGAATCTCTTGTAGTGTTATTTTTTAGTCTAGGGGATGTTTGAGAGTGACAGTTTAGGTATAAGAACTGTGCATGTGTGCGTGATTAGTCGCTCAGTTGTGTTCAACTCTTCACAACCCCATGGACTGTAGACCGCCAGGCTCCTCTGTCCATGGGATTTTCCAGGCAAGGATATTGGAGCAGGTTGCCATTTCCTCCTCCAGGGGATCTTCCCGACTGAGGGATTGAACCCATGTCTCTTATGTCTCCTGCTTGACAGGCAGATTCTTTATCACTGAGCCACCTAGTAAGCCCCAGGACAGAACTGAGTGTTCTTTTTGTCCTATAAGAAATTTTTTGTAATAAGTAGTTTACTGCTGCTGCTGCTACTGCCACTAAAACTTAATTTTCATCACCCAAAGCTGTGAAGTCTAGGCTCCCTCTTTTACCAACTGCATTATGACTAGAAGGTGGGATGTTGAGGTTTATCATCAGTTCATTTTTTATCCTTAGCTTATATGAGAAAAGGAGCCCTAAAGAAAATTCAAATAAAAAAAATGTGTTCATTCATAATCTTTCTTAGGCCAAAGTGAATAGTATATAGTAAAGCAAATGCTGCTGCTACTGCTGCTGCTAAGTCTCTTCAGTCGTGTCCGACTCTGTGCGACCTCATAGACGGCAGCCAATCAGGTTCCCCCGTCCCCGGGATTCTCCAGGCAAGAACACTGGAGTGGGTTGCCATTTCCTTCTCCAATGCATGAAAGTGAAAAGTGAAAGTCAAGTCGCTCAGTCGCGTCTGACTCTTTGCCACCCCATGGACTGCGGCTGACCAGGCTCCTCCGCCCGTGGGATTTTCCAGGCAAGAGTATGGAGTGGGGTGCCATTGCCTTCTCCGAAGCAAATGCTAGTGAAGCAGATTGGAAAATGGAACAGGGACGCTGAGGATAATGCTAATTGCAACAGAATACAGATCCATCCCTAACCTAATTAATTACCACTATAAATATCTTCTTTCTCTTGGAAACCATATCAGATCAGATCAGTCGCTCAATCGTGTCCGACTCTTTGCGACCCCATGAATCGCAGCAGGCCAGGCCTCCCTGTCTATCACCAACTTCCAGAGTTCACTCAGACTCACATCCATCAAGTCAGTGATGCCATCCAGCCATCTCATCCTCTGTCATCCCCTTCTCCTCTTGCCCCCAATCCCTCCCAGCATCAGAGTCTTTTCCAATGAGTCAACTCTTCGCATGAGGTGGCCAAAGTACTGGACTTTCAGCTTTAGCATCATTCCTTCCAAAGAAAATTCCAGGGCTGATCTCCTTCAGAATGGACTGGTTGGATCTCCTTGCAGTCCAAGGGACTCTCAAGAGTCTTCTCCAACACCACAGGTCAAAAGCATCAATTCTTCGGCGCTCAGCCTTCTTCACAGTCCATCTCTCACATCCATACATGACCACAGGAAAAACCATAGCCCTGACCAGACGAACCTTTGTTGGCAAAGTAATGTCTCTGCTTTTGAATATGTTATCTAGGTTGGTCATAACTTTCCTTCCAAGGAGTAAGCGTCTTTTAATTTCATGGCTGCAGTCACCATCTGCAGTGATTTTGGAGCCCCCAAAAATAAAGTCTGACACTGTTTCCACTGTTTCCCCATCTATTTCCCATGAAGTGATGGGACCAGATGCCATGATCTTCGTTTTCTGAATGTTGAGCTTTAAGCCAACTTTTTCACTCTTCACTTTCACTTTCATCAAGAGGCTTTTGAGTTCCTCTTCACTTTCTGCCATAAGGGTAGTGTTATCTGCATTTCTGAGGTTATTGATATTTCTCCCAGCAATCTTGATTCCAGCTTGTGTTTCTTCCAGTCCAGTGTTTCTCATGATGTACTCTGCAATAAGTTAAATAAACAGGGTGACAATATACAGCCTTGACATATTCCTTTTCCTATTTGGAACCAGTCTGTTGTTCCATGTCCAGTTCTAACTGTTGCTTCCTGACCTGCATACAAATTTCTCAAGAGGCAGATCAGGTGATCTGGTATTCCCATCTCTTGAAGAATTTTCCACAGTTTATCGTGATCCACACAGTCAAAGGCTTTGTTCATGACATTGTACTGGAGACAGGGATCAAGACCATCCCCATGGAAAAGAAATGCAAAAAAGCAAAATGGCTGTCTGGGGAGGCCTTACAAATAGCTGTGAAAAGAAGAGAAGCGAAAAGCACAGGAGAAAAGGAAAGATATAAACATCTGAATGCAGAGTTCCAAAGAATAGCAAGAAGAGATAAGAAAGCCTTCTTCAGCGATCAATGCAAAGAAATAGAGGAAAACAACAGAATGGGAAAGACTAGGGATCTCTTCAAGAAAATCAGAGATACCAAAGGAACATTTCATGCAAAGATGGGCTCGATAAAGGACAGAAATGGTATGCACCTAACAGAAGCAGAAGATATTAAGAAGAGATGGCAAGAATACACAGAAGAACTGTACAAAAAAGATCTTCATGATCCAGATTATCAAGAAGGTGTGATCACTGACCTAGAGCCAGACATCCTGGAATGTGAAGTCAAGTGGGCCTTAGAAAGCATCACTACGAACAAAGCTAGTGGAGGTGATAGAATTCCAGTTGAGCTATTCCAAATCCTGAAAGATGATGCTGTGAAAGTGCTGTACTCAATATGCCAGCAAATTTGGAAAACTCAGCAGTGGCCACAGGACTGGAAAAGGTCAGTTTTCATTCCAATCCCAAAGAAAGGCAATACCAAAGAATGTTCAAACTACTGCACAATTGCACTCATCTCACACGCTAGTAAAGTAATGCTCAAAATTCTCCAAGCCAGGCTTCAGCAATATGTGAACCGTGAACTTCCTGATGTTCAAGCTGGTTTTAGAAAAGGCAGAGGAACCAGAGATCAAATTGCCAACATCCGCTGGATCATGGAAAAAGCAAGAGAGTTCCAGAAAAAACATCTATTTCTGCTTTATTGACTATGCCAAAGCCTTTGACTGTGTGGAAACATATACATTGGAATGTTTCTCAAGTATAGGCTATTGGGATCCACAACCCAAGAAACATACCAGCCTAGTAAAAAAAAAAAAAAAAAAATACTGATTTTAGGAATCACAGGAATTGGAACTCAGTACAATTCTAATGATTTCTTGTTATGGAGGTGGGTAGGCAGTACTCTTGCCCGGAAAATCCCATGGATGGAGGAACCTGGTGGGCTGCAGTCCATGGGGTCGCTAAGAGTCAGACATGACTGAGCGACTTCACTTTCACTTTTTTACTTTCATGCATTGGAGAAGGAAATGGCAACCCACTCCAGTGTTCTTGCCTGGAGAATCCCAGGGATGGGGAAGCCTTGTGCGCTGCCGTCTATGGGGTCGCACAGAGTTGGACACGACTGAAGCGACTTAGCAGCAGCAGCAGCAGCAGGCTGTTTTCAAGATATTAGATGAAAGGAAACTTGACCTGTCATCCTGAATTGTAACCTTGACACCACCCTCCTGTGAGCTCAAACAAATGACTTTATCTCTTGTGCCTGTTTTTTTTTTTTTTTCAATCTCCCAATTTCTCTTCTTGTTCTTTTGTATCCAGAGGTACATGTCATCTGAAGCCTTCGCCACTTTGCATAGTAAATCAGGAACAAATCCAGGAGAGAGAATGAGACAGAGAAACCAGTACTTGGTTTCTGCATGAACTTTGTGCTAGGTTTGATGACCCTATAGTAATGAATGATGTTTCATATACTGCCCTATGTCTTATCCATTTGTACATTTTCTCTTGACTCTTGGAAAACTGAAGTCTCTGTGGAACATTCCATGAATGATCATCAGCATTACATTCTACTAAAATAACTGAGACCTATTTATAAACCACAGGAAATTGTTCTTGCTCAGGATACAGTCTGAATAAGTAATTTAGAAAATGGAAAACAGTCAGTCATCCATATGTTTTCTTCATCTACTATTTTCCAAGCTGGCCCTGAGCGTTCCTATCCCTACACCTTTGCTCGTGCTGTTCTCACAGCTTAGAGTACCCTCCCCACTTTTCCTCCTCTTCTCCTTTAAGGGTCAGATGCCACTTTTGAGGGGGTACCTTTTTGACATGGCCCCTCACCTCCATAGCCCAGAGATCTCTTTCTTTTTTCTTGCACCTGTGATTCACTTCTAGACCCTCACACCTAGCACTTATGTGCTACCCTAGAGCATTCTCTCCTTTTTGCCATTAGAGAAAACGGGAATTTCCAGAGAGAGTATGAACTCTTGGAGGAGAGGGTTCTACATGAATAACTAAGATATCATCTGACACAGACCTGAGAAGATAGACGACACTTAGTGCTGTTGGTGTCAAGGGGTGCTTTTCAGGTGATCTAAAGCCAAATGAAAGAAAATCACAGAAACTTAATGTGCAAAACACACTCAGGTTGACCTATTGTGGTAAAGGTGGGTACTTTGGCATCCGGTCTGCTGACTCCACTCTCCCCCTCCTCCAAGCGAGCTCTGGAGCACCCCTAGGGTGCAGCCTCCCTCTGCCCTCTGCCCTGTTGGTGCCTTCTGTTCTCTGGCTGTCATGCTGGAAACTTTGCCTTCCTTGGAACCCAAGCTTCCTCCATTCCATTCTCTCCAGGCTTATGCGTGACTGTCTCTTGGCTAAGTTGGTAAAGCTCTTGAGTGTGTGCTGATGTTCCCCACCCTTCCCAAAGCAAGTGCATTCTCACAGAGTTTTTCTAAAGAGAACACCTTGGCTTGACTCACGGATCCCCAACCAGTTAGTTGGAGAACTCAGTGAAGCTGATCATGGGGCAGTCCTTCTGGCTGCATTCCCCATTTCCTGCTGGCCCAGCAGATTCCAATAGGAATGCCTGCAGGATCAAAATTCTGGAATTCCTTTTGAGACAAATTTCTTGTCAACACTAACATACAATCTTCCCCATAAGCAAACATGTCCTTTCTCCTTCACACTCTCAGTTAATTGCCAGGAAACAGAGGAAACAAATATTCTGGTAGAACTTTTGATGGCATAAGATGCATCGCATTTAGAGCAGTAGGAACAGAATGGAGAGTGGCCGTACCATCCACCCTTTGATCCTGGCATCACTCTAACCCATCCCACCCCAGCGCCATGTGGACATCTCCAACACTGACAACCTTGGCTGCTTCCCATGGGGGCTTTCTGCTTCCATTCCTACTCCTCCTTTGATTTGATTATTGGAGCAGCAATGGGTTTATCCTTGAGTTTACATCCTGCTGATCCCCTTTTCTGTGGGTATCCAGTTTTTGTTCCAGACCCTAATGCAGGCCCTGGTGCTTTTAACTATTGTTCACTGACCAGTGATTCTTCCAAGTCCACCTGATCCTGTTTCAAGACACCAGGCCCTGACAGTCACAGCTGGTGAGCCATGCATGCCAGATCAAACCTGGGACTGTTTTCCAAGAAACCTTGCCTGGCTCTGAACTGTCTGTCCTACAAGCCCACTTCCATTCAGTTCCAAACCCTTGAGGCAGCAAACCCAAGCTCAGTTGACTCCTGACTTGACTTTGTATATGTTCTTCCAGTTATTTGACTTGGACTTCCCTCTACAATTGTTAGCTTGGTCCACCTGTGTGCTCTCTGTGTCATCTAGAGACTTTTGCCCGATTCACTCCAGTACCTGCCCCGCTACCAGAAGTCACAGTCCCACCACCATTGCAGGACTCCTGGGGAGGATAAGCCAGTCAGGGAAATCATTTTACCGAGAGGAGCTTTTTGATTTTCTTTAATTCACCATGTAGGTCAGGAGATTATTTCTCAGAAGGAAATATAAAATAGGGGATGTAAACCTGGAGTCTTGGTCTAGTCAAGAAGGAGGTACAAACATTTTATAAAGAAAAAGTGATTTAATCTCTCTCCTATCATTCTGCTAGATGGAATGAAGTCCTCTGGGAATGTCGTGAGGGAAACATTTATCAGGCGGATAGTAAAGGACTTAGGATTATTTTGTTATCCACCTTCTGTAAGCAAGCACTTCTTTTTGCTTTTGTATTTTTTTTTATGGAGAAAAAAAAGTGTTGGGTGGAACTCCACGTGCTTTCTTATGTAATAAAAAAGTCAAGCAAAGGGCATGCCTTGGTTCATCTTGGACTCGGCAGTCTGCCGACATGATCACAAGTGCTGGGAGGTGGAGGCTCTATGCGCCTTGGGGATTATCATGCAGTTTCTTTCTAAGTGTTAAGCCTCTTTCTATGCAGAAGGGGCCCATCACAGGATGGACCATTATGATCCCTAGTCCCTTGTTGATGTTTCAGCAAGAGTTCAATAATTCTACAGGGTTTTATTTAAGTGTACTCAATTACAGCAAGATTTCCAAAACCAGTTTTCCTTCTGAGTATGGTTACCTCATAGCCCAAATGGGTCCCTTTTTTCCATCCTTAAAAACCATGAAAGTTGGCCATGTCATCTGAAAGACACCTTCTAGCTCTGAAATTCCCCAAGTGTGCGTTCTCAGTAGTGTTCAACTTTCCAACCCCATGGACTGTAGCCTGCCAGGCTCCTCTGTCCATGGGATTATCCCAGCAAGAAAACTGGAGTGGGTTGCCATTTCCTCCTACAGGAGGTCTTCCTGACTCAGGGATCAAACCTGCATCTCCTGCAGCTCCTGCATTAGCAGGCAGATTCTTTACCACTGAACAACTTTGTAATAAATCCTAGCTGGCATATAGGCACTAATTGGAAATCTGTAAACCAGTTAATATATTCTGGAATTGAATCTATTGGTATCCCTTGGAAGTAATAGTAATAATTAAAGTTTTAGCTCCAATAAGAAGTATCTTCCTCTCTTGCAAGATAATATATCCATGGGACCATCTAGCATTTACAGGCCACCAATACATTTCAGTTAAAGGGGCATCTCCTATACTAATATTTCCCAAAATATAATTCTAGAAATCCTATTCTTTCACTTAGATTCACCACAGCAATTGTGTCCTAAAAGGTCTTTTATAATATATTTTATGCATGCAGGATCCAATCAAAGATCACAAATTGCACTTAGTTATTAGTTCTCTTTATTCTTAATCTAGAAACAGTTTCTTCCTATTTTTCAAAACACTGATAAATTTGAGGAGTCTTGCCTGGATGTCTTGTAGAATATTACATAATCTGAATTTACGGGATTGTCTCCTCAAGTTGAGATTCAGATTTAATATTTGGCAGAAAAATGACTTCAGTGATGTTCATACTGTTATTTTAAAAACTTTTTTATTTTACCTTTTAGATGAGATCAAATATTATAGAAATACATAAGGAGAAATGGAAGGTGCTACAAAATGCCACTCCTAGAAATAACCAGTATTTATATTTTAGTATATATGCCATTAGATTTCTTTCCTTTAGATATAACAAAAATGGAACAATTTCTATGTCATTTTTGTAACTTTCTCCTTTTACTGGTTGCCATATCTTAGAATACTTTCTGTGTTCTACGTATACCTACCTCATTTTTTTTTTTTTAGGGTTTGTTTCCAGCTTCTGGCTATAAGGAACTATGCTGCAATCATCATTCATGTATATTTGTGTACTTATGTGAGTGTTTCTGGTTACCTTCCTAGGAGTAAAATTTCTGGGTCAACTTTGATATTGCAAACTTGCCACCACAAAAACATTACCTCAATCAATACTTTCACCAGCAATGCATGAGAGTGACGGTTTCCTCACATCTTATCCTGGTATTACTACTCTTTTTAATCTTTGCTAATGGGAAGTAAAAATTGCTGTCTCATCACCATTTGAATTTTTAAACTATGAGCGAAGTTGAGTAAATATTTTTACATGCTTATTTCCTGTTTTTGTTCCTTTCCCTGAACAATCTGTATATATCCTTTGCCTATTTCCCTACCGAACTGTTTCTTTTACTTATTGATTTCTAAGACTCATTTTTATACCAAGGAAATTAACCATTTGTTTTCTGTATGTATAAATAATTATTTTGTCCAGATAATTAGAATACTTCAGTAACATCCTATGAAACGTGCTCCAAAGAATATGCCTAACTTAGGAAGACACCATGTTTAGTTCCTTCTCTTTGAATTCTCCACATAGGGAAAAGAGCCTGAACAGCCATTGGATTTAAATCTCTAGTGCGAATAAAATAAATGTTATGTATTCATCTGAAGAAGGGAATGGCAACTCACTCCAGTATTCTTGCCTGAAGAATCCCATGGACAGAGGAGCCGGATGACCTACAGTCTGTGGGGTCACAAAGAATTGGACATAACTGAGTGACTAATATTTTCACTTTTCACTATGTATTTATACACATACATATATTTTATGTATAATTGAAAGTGGGTAATGTTTTCTCTGTGGTCATTTTCTGTCAAAAAAAATAAACAACTTTAGATTCTTTAAAATCGTGCTGTGGAGGGTTATAAGGTAGAAGCAGAAATTGCTCTGAAGCTGGAAATAGGATGCAAGGAATTGAATCCAATGTCCACATATGGACAAATCTCCTCTTTCCCCCTTCTCCCCACCCCCCTGCAACGGCTGGGCATAGTTTGGAAACCATCACTATGGAATGTCTCAGAAAGCTCTGATAAGATGAGCACCCTCAAGAAAATAAAAAAAAAAGAAAAAGACAGCATCTTCAGAAGGTAGACTCTGTCCATTTAATTTTCTGCTGGGTTTGGTTCTGGGGTGGCATTATAGCAGCCTGCTGATCTTGCTGTTAGGTGCACTGTAGGCCTAAGATTAATCTTTAGAAATCTTTCCAAACAGAAAGGACATGTGGACCAAAATTTTGTTGTTTTCGTTTTGTCTTTCCTATCCCAATCAAGTTGGAATCCTTTTCTCACAATTTGGATCATGTCACTGCATTTCCTGTGAATAAGATTGTTAGCTTCAGAGATGCCTATATTTGGGATAGTGAATTATGGTCAGCAGTTTTCACAATGTTCTCCCTAATCATCTCTCCCGGTCCACTGGAGGTGCTGGCTCTGTGCCCAGTACACAAATTAAAGATTAGTTAACTGGATGCACTAGGCACATGGCCGCCAGCTCCATTTAGGACACGTGATTCACTCTTACCTCTCCTAAGTGCTGCCTGCCCTTTTCTGCCCTAAAAGTAATGCAATTCTTTCTTGTTCAATACTATTGACTCCTCTATAGAAAGAAACAGAAAGGGGAAAATCTCCACCTTTGGATATCTCAGAGCTGGATTTGTCAGCAATCAGAAATACATTCAGTCTCCAACAGTAAAATATTTTCGTATGTCATCTAGAGGGAGTTAGAATACGTTACTTCAGAATTTGATTTCACACATGTAGGCAGTTCATGGGGTGGCAAAGAGTCGGACACGACTGAACAACTGAACTGAACTGAGGAGGTTCATGAGGGCAAAAGTAAGAAAACCACCCCCACCCCCAATACAGCCACAAAATAGGAAACAGAGAAATAAATACATACAGCCAAGGAATAGGAAATAGGGAAACAAACATACTTTCTGAGTGATAAACTATGAAATCAACACATAATGGCACTGGGCTGAGACAGTAAAATGTCTTTAAAGGGACAGAAATCAATTATCTAGCCTATGCCTTTAAGGCTTGACTACTGTCCACTCAAGCCTAAACACATATTCAAAGAAAAAAATGCACATTATTTGTAGAAGGAAATATGGAAATGTTACACAGTAGCCTTTTCAGTTGTTATATAATATGGATATATTAATTTTGTCTCAACACTGCTATTCTTCCCATCTGCCTTTTTCCCCACGGGAGATATTGAAATAAAAATATTTTCCCTTTAATTTTTTTTTAAGTGCTCTACTTGCTAACATAGCTTCAGGGCTGTAATTAAACACATTCATCTGACTCTGTTGGGATAGAGCCTCCAATACCTTCTCAGTTTAAGCTACAGATGAAATATTTCGATAAGAAAAAAAAAAAGGAAATTGCTTTACAAATAAACAAAGGTACATTCAGGATGGAATCAAAACTTTCTTCATGGGAAACAAACTAGCAATATCTCTGTGTTTTTTTTTTTGTTTGTTTGTTTTTTTTGTTTTTACAGAAAAGAGCTGGCATAATATATAGCTTATAGTACTATTGTTAAATTTACTCTAATTAGGTCTTATGGATGAAACATGCTAATGATCATATCCTTTGGTTGGACTTCTCACACTTGATCTTAGCCAAAAGGCCGAGAAGTGATGGTCGGACTTCTCAACAGCTGTTCAACAAATTAAGCTTCATAAACAGAATGTTGAGAAAAATAATCCTGCTGCTTCACAGACACACCCACGACACACTCGTACAATGGTCTCCCCACACCCTGGCCTTGCACACACTCTGTGGTATACAGCAGTCAACAATCAAATACATGTTGCGGTGATTGTGGCACAAGGACATTCATCCTAGCTAGTACTCTTTGGGGGATCTTTCTCTCTTAAAAACTTTCAATTGTCAGAGATTTTGAGACTGAATTTCGACAATCAGATTCAACGTTCCCCTATCACCTCACCAGTTAAAAGAAGGAGAAAAAACCCACAAAACCCCAAAATCGACTGCACTCTCATCCTTGTGATTTGAGTGATTGTGCCATGATGACTTAATGTGCTTTTCACACTTTGTGGAGCAATTTAAATAGCTCAGATGTTTAACTCTTGAAAAAGTGGTTACTAGTCATACATAGCAACTACTTCCTTTAAGAAATGTCACAAAGATGCTTATAATTTATTGCTGGACTCATTCAGCATAGCATGCAAATCAACTTACATATTTACATCCAGCTTCAGATTGGATCTTAAATACACTGCTCAAGCCAATGAAATCAGGTACTTCCATTGGCAATGCCATGGCTCTGCTTTACCTCTCTCTAACATTTTCCAAGCTATTCAAATAATCCCATTCCTATGATGTAGCAGTGCATGTATGTGGTCAGAACCATCCAACACAATCAAAGGTGGTCTAGGCACCATTCCATGACTGTCCATAGAGCTCAAAGTTGTTGACCTAATGTAAAGCGAAGTTCAAAGCAAAGATCTTGCTGGAAACCATGGCCACTGGTCACAGCTTATAGGCCCTGGGGAATAGTTGTAAAACTGCCCCCTAACCACAGTGATGCCAGTGATTTTGTGGAGTGATCCCTAATATAATACCTGAAAGTTCAAATAAAAAAGCATCAAGGCTGAATAAATGGATCCTGAGATGAGAAGGATTTTGGAATAGGCCTCTGGTTCCCCAGGACCACTAATGTGATAATAACCCTCTCTAACTGCTAACTGCTGTCTGAAATCTCCTTATTTCTTTGGCTTAGGGCATTCCTAAGTCTTTCTAAAATGAAAATACTTGAGATAGGTATAATACTGTATGCTGTTCTGAGTTACTCATCTCTTAATATGAATAAAGAATAGCATGTTGCTGAGATAAGTGTACACAGAGATCAAGGATATAGGAAGAACCTGCCTGCAATGAACATTTGGGCTCCTCCTGGTACCCCTTGTAAGTTTCATTCCCATGCAGAGCACCAGTGTCTGAGCTGCCTGTTGGGTCGATGATCCCTCACAAAACTAAAGCAGAGTGAGCTGCCTGGGTCCTGAGCAAAAGAAAGAGCTGCTACTTCACAGCAGCAGTGTTGTGTAGGAGTAAGAAATGGGACTTGCAGGTGGGAGACACTTTTGTAGCTTACTCTAGCTTATAGCTTCTTCCCATACAATCAAGTCTCCTCCTCAGGAAGATTACCCCTCTCTAGATATTTACAAAACTAATATTTTAAGTTAATTCCCAAAGGCAGCCTAGCCCTGAGTGCCTGCCAAAACAAGGGCTGAAGAAACTCTTCCATAGCGAGGAATGGTAATCTGTGGATTTCAGGAGAGGAGTCAATGTCCCACCCCATTCTTCACTCACTGCCACCACCGTGTCTCTGCCCAGAGACTTAAGATTTATTTTGCACCTTTTTGAGTGGATCTCAAAGCCCTTCACAGAGAAAAAGAAGGGTTATCCCAGGACAGGACTCAGTTTGTATTCATCAGATTACACTTGGCCAAAGTAACAGTCCCAGTTGGAGGCAAGAACAGGCTTCATGCTTCCTAAGAAGTCTGGTAGGGATTTTGAAATCACAGGAAGAGTCTGGAGTATGAGGCAAGTCTCAAAGTAACTAAAAACTGTGCCAGAGGTGTGTTTCACTATGACCTACACACTGCATATGCTGTTTCCTTTAATCCCATCACGGGCAGTGGATAATAATAACAGTAACAGCTAACATTTACATAGCATTTACTATGTACCAGACACTGTTCCAAGACTTTGGTATGCATCAACTGATAAACACCTAAAAGACAGGTAGGAATAGTACCATCCCACCTGGCAGATGAGAAAACCAAGGCACAGAGAGAGAGTAAATAACTTGCAAAGGGAATATAATAATAATTAAACTAACTACATTTTAAATTCTCAGAATAACTATTACTAATACTGCCTTCATTTTGCAGAGAAGGAAGTGGAGGCTCAGAGGCAAGTAACTGATTAAAGATCATACAGTGTTGATGTGGTGGCAGAGCCCACCCCTAACATTTGGAGGATTGGAGCAAAAGTACAATTGGGGACTCATTTGTCTAAAATTAAATAAAATGTGTTCTCTTCTCTTGCTTTGAAAAATAAGTCTCTGAAACAATCTGGAAAGACCAGATTCAGATTTACTTTTCAGACTTCTTGGTTTGATCCAAAAGAGGTGGTGCAGAGAGTCAGATTTCAGTCCTTGGCCCAGTGCCCTTCTCTTCTCACCGCTGAAACTCACAGATTCTCCATTGTCCATGACCTACTCCTGTCCATACTCTACACACAGCTGCCCCTAAGGCATCCTGAAATCTAGGTGATATGCCCCTTAGGGAGGACACACCTGGAAGGAGCCTGCACAGGTCCTGGGAGCAGGCTCATGGCTACTGGCAGGGAATTCTGGTGTTTATTAAGGTCTAGAGCAGGGGATATGGGCTCTGGTGGGCATATTTTTTGACCTGCATTTTGTCCTTCACTCTATGAGATGAAGCACACCTTGAGAAGGGCTGCAGTGGAGCCCTCTAGAGCTCATGGCCCAGAGAAGAGGACCTGCTTGTCTGGATCTGACAGTAGCATTGGTCATAGTACCAGAGTGAGAAATGGAGTATTTCCTGCCATATCAGTACATAAGGCTGTCACACTCATCATCCATTTTGGCCCTCCAAATGTGAATTTCTGAGCCCTAAGGGCAACTGGGAAGGAGAAGAATACCTGTTATCCAGCAGCCATCAGGTTGCAGCCACTCCCTACAGTGAGCACTGAGGAAAAACTGTAGGATACTGACCCCAGATAGTGGAGATGCATATGAAAGGAATGCTTTCAGTGAGCCCAGACTCTTGCATCTTCCCACACATCAGTTTAGTTCAGTTGCTCAGTCATGTCTGACTCTTTGCGACCCCAAAGACTTCAGCACGCCAGGCCTCTCTGTCCATCACCAACTTCCAGAGTTTATTCAAACCCATGTCCATTGAGTCGGTGATGCCATCCAACCATCTCATCTTCTGCGTCCCCTTCTCCTCCTGCCTTCAATCTTTCCCAGCATCAGGGTCTTTTCTAACGAGTCAGCTCTTCTCATCAGGTGGCCAAAGTATTGGAGCATCAGTCCTTCCAATGAATATTCAGGACTGATTTCCTTCAGGATGGACTAGTTGTATCTCCTTGTAGCCCAAGGGACTCTCAAGAGTCTTTTCCAACACCACAGTTCAAAAGCATCAATTCTTCAGTGCTCAGTTTTCTTTATCGTCTAACTCTCACACCCAAACATTGACTACTGTAAAAACCATAGCTTTAACTAGATGGACCTTTGTTGGCAAAGTAATGTCTCTGCTTTTTAATATGTTGTCCAGGAAAATCCCATGGATGGAGGAGCCTGGAAGGCTGCAGTCCATGGGGTCGCGAAGAGTCAGACATGACTGAGCCACTTTACTTTCACTTTTCACTTTCATGCATTGGAGAAGGAAATGGCAGCCCACTCCAGTGTTCTTGCCTGGAGAATCCCAGGGATGGGGGAGCCTGGTAGGCTGCCGTCTATGGGGTTGCACAGAGTCGGACACGACTGAAGTGACTTAGCAGTAGCAGGTTAGTCCTAGCTTTTCTTCCAAGGAGCAAGTGTCTTTTAATTTCATGGTTGCAGTCACCATCTGCAGTGATTTTAGAGCCCAAGAAAATAAAGTCTGTCATGGTTTCCATTGTTTCCCCATCTATTTGCTATGAAGTGATGGGACCGGATGACATGATCTTAGTTAAGTGCTATATTCCTTAACTTGAGATATCTGGTTTTCTTTAATTCACAAAAATTCTGATGTTCAAATTTTTGCCCTTTGTTGCAAACTTCTATATAACCTGACACCCTCCACGTTCTCTCAGGGTTACTGGTGAAATTGTCTCCCAGGCTTGAAGTCCTAAAGACTCTGACAGAATAAAACATAATTCTCGACCTTTAGGTTAAGACTATTTTTAAGCTGACAAGGGCTCCAAACATGTCTGCCCAGTTCCAATGCCTTTACCCTACTCAGCCACCATTAATGTCTCCCCTCTGCCACTGAGACCAATTTGGAACTGGAAGCTGAAGAGGAATGCTGTGAGAAACAGGGAACCCTAAGAGTAGGAAGCACAGAGATTTCCCCTCACCCGCACTCACATTTCCCCTTTTCCACTGGGTCCTGTCTGGCAGCTGGCCGGGTTGCATAAACACCACCCAGAGCAAATCCAAATCCTGACCACACCCTTTCCTTGTTTATGGACACCAAGCCTAGAAAGAATAGGCACCGCCTAGAAAATGGTTCTTTCAAAAACTGTCCATTCTCTCTTACTCTGGAAGATAAGACTTCTGAAAATATAATTTGCTAGAGAAAGTCCTTTTTCTTTCTTCAGATTTTAGGACAGCCAATGGCCCTGCTGGCCTAGCCAGTCCCTCTAAGGAAGTTACTTCCTGGCACCTGGCATAGGCTGTTTACATGGATCTAGGAAGGATCCTGTCAATCTGTCCAGGCTTCTAAATTTAGTCTCCATACATAAATGCAATTTCCTGTGTCAGTTATCTTAATTAAAATTTTCCACAGGCTCAATGTTGTATTGTTGATGCTCAAATGTCAACATTCATAATGCCTTGCTCCTTTTTTTAAAGAACCACAGTAACACCCCGACAAACCAGCAGTTTGGAAGCCCCAGCACTCAGAGCTAAAACTCCAGCCAGCAGTGGCTGTGGATCTAGGCTCATTCACACCATCTCTCCTTTTCTGAAAGCACTGGGGGAGTGAAGCCAGACCTACCCAAATACCAACACTTGTGTCCTACTCCTGGAACCTCAGAAATCCACCCACAGCAGCATGAACAAAACGTGGTATTTTGTCGAAAAGAGCAGGCTGGACTTGTGCAGCGGATATATCAGATCTTGCCAGAGGTTTGGAAAAAGAAATAGGAAAGGTGTCAGGAACTGATCTTTCTTCTTGCCAACCACTCTCCCGCCATGATAGTTTATTGTATCACTCCCTTCTCTCTGCAGACCACTTTTTCTGCTTCCCCACTACTTCACACTCCAAATAGCTGGGCGCACGGTTCTGCACATCCTCTGGCTTGGAGCCCTGGTTTAACTGCAGCTCAGTTCCAAATCCAGAGCATCTTATTGGTCCAGCCTGAGCCAAGTGACCATGTCTGGTGCTATCAGCTGGTGGCTCAAGAGGATGCATAGAGTAAGGGATAGTACACATCAGTCTTTAGGTGGGATCCTTGGGGTGGAGAGGGTGAGAAGTCCTTGTGAAGAGGGGGTGGGTAAATGACCTAAGGGTAGGCCAAGTTTCACTACCCAGATTGTACATGTATTTAAAATAGTTAGACTCCTACCTCTTTACCTTTGCCGTAACATTTTTGGATGACAAGCAGTTGGGTTCCCACCTGTGCTTGTTGTTGCACTTTGTGTACCTTTATTCACCACAAATCGTCGTCATGGCAATTTCTCCATCATCCCACCTGTCACCACTAATGCCTTTTCTGGCTTTTGATTATGGAGACTTATGAAGCCGAATCTGTCACCCAAGCTTGAAAGTAAAAAGGAACACTGTTATGAATCAATATAAGCACTGCTTAGCATTTTGCTTGGTTTAAGTCTGTTTTTAACTTGCACAGAAAATGACTGTTGTCAACTGGTTCACTTTTTGGGCCCCCAGCCCAATCACAGCTTTCTCTGCATTTGCTTGACTTGTCTAATACATAAAACAATAGCCTGTTCTACACTCTAAAATATCATAAACCTCTCAGTCCATAAATCCCAGACTGCGTTATCTGAGGAATTTTTGGCAGATCCACCAAGCAACATGGCCAATCTAGATGTCAGAGGAATTTCTTGAGTTTCAAGCCAACCAAGAACATTAACACTTCACCCATATTCCAGAGGAATGCAATCATTTTGTACAGTTGGACAGTCTTTAGGGAATGAGCAATATTACTATTATATGTTTTAAGAAACGTGTGTTTGGTTTCCCTGACATTAATGTTCAAAGGGAAGAAAGAAGTCATTGTGAATGAAATTTTGGGCAAGGTGTAATCTGTATCAAATTAGTTTTTCTTTCTTTCTTTCCTTTTTTTGTTAGAATGACTGAAGAAAAATTCTGTGCCCAAATGAAGATGCAAGGGGAATTTCATTAATCTTTTTATGAAGTCATTTGCTGTTCACTGGGTATTTGCTATGTGCTGGACACTATTAGATGCTGCAAATGCAGAGATAAAGGACACAGTCCTTGGTCTCATCACACTCACAGTCCAGCAGTGAAAACAGATGCATAAACCATAAATGACGGTGCCATGTAGTAAGGGTGTACGTACATAGAACGCTGAATGAGCACAGAGCAGGGGCTCCTAACTCAGCGTGGGTTGAGTGGAGTGAGGAAAAGCCTTTGAGTGGAGAATGAGGTCTGAGCTGACTTTGAAAGTTGAGAAAGGAGTTAACCAATAAACGAAGTGAGGAGAGTATGAAGGCAGGGGGAGAGTGTGAAAGAGGGAGAGCATCATGCATTGTGTGTATTGATGATGGCTTATTTAGGCTGGAATTTAGGCCAGGAGTAGAATAGATAGGGCTGGCGAGGTTGGCCTGGGACCAGGTCACAAAGGACTTTAGGCCAGGCTTCCCAGATGGCACAGTGGTGAAGAATCTGCCTGCCAATGCAGGGGACACAAGAGACGTGGGTTTGATCCCTGGGTTGGGAAGATCCCCTAGAATAGGAAATGGCAACCCACTCCGGTATTCTTGCTTGGAAAATTCCATGGACAGAGGAGTCTGATGGGCTACATACAGCCCATGGGGTTGCAAAGGGTTGGGCATGACTGAGCATAGACACAAAGTATTGTAAATTTATTCTGGGTTGAAATGGAATCTTCAGAATATTTCTTTTTCAAAAAATTTTTATCGAAGTATAAAATATGTGCATGAACACACATATGACAAGTGCTCAGATGGATGAATTTTTACGACCTCAACACAGTTTTGTAGTCAGAAACTAGGTCATAATGTAACCAGAACCCCTGAAGCCCTTCTTGTTCCCTTCCAGTCACTATTTCCCTCTTGAAGGGGGGCTACTGGCCTGACTTCTAACATGAGAGACTTATTTTGCCTGTTTTTGAACATTACTTAAAAGAAATTGTAAAATATGTTGTCTTCTGGGCTTCCCTGGTGGCTCAGATAGTGAAGAATCTGCCTGCAATGCCGAAAACTTGGGTTTGATCCATGGGTTGGGAAGATCTCCTGGAGAAGAGAATAACAATCCATTCCAGTATTCTTGCCTGGAGAATCCCATGGACAGAGGACCCTAGTGGGCTACAGTCCCTGGGGTCACAAAGAGATTGACACAACTGAGTGACTAGGCACATAAGCATGTGTTTTCTACCGGCCAGCATGATGTTTCTGAGAACCACCTGTTCCATTCTATGGAGATGTGGTTCATTCAGTCTCATGGTTAAACAACACCTCATTTTATAAATTTGCCGTAATTTTATCATTTCTATTATGTGTCAACATTTGAGTACTTTCCAGTTTTAGGCTATTACGAACAGTACTGCTGTGAACATTCTTGTCCATGTCTTTTGGTGAGTATATGTACTCATTTCCACCGGATAAAATACCCAGGAGTGGAATCTCTGGGTCACAAGCTGAGTAGATATCCAGCTTAATTGGATTCTGCTGGCTTTACAAAGTGGTTGGACTAATTTAAAACCCCAGCAGCCGTGTATGACAGTACTAGCTGTTCCAGTTTCCAACAATTGATATTGTCCTTTTCATTTTAGCCATTGTGTGTGTGTGCATGTGTGTGCAATTGTTATGGGCTGAATTTTGCCTCACCCTCAAATTCATATATTGAAGTCCTAATCCCCCATTGTGGCTGTATTTGAAATTAGAACCATTATAAAGGTAATTATGATTAAACTGAGTCATAAGAGAGGGGCCCTAATATATAATAGGACTGGTGTCCATAAAAGAAGAGAAAAAGACTCCAGACACCTCTCTCTTTCTGCACATACACAGACACAGACACACACACACACACGAAACGCCATGTGAAGACACAGTGAGAAGGCAGCTGACTGCAAGCCAGGAGGAGAGTCCTCATTAGAAACAAACACTGCTGGAACCTTGATCTTGAACTTCCAACCTCCAAAACTGGGAGGAAACAAGCATATGTTGTTTAAGCCTCCCAATCTCTGGTATCTTGTTATGGAAAGCCAAGTTGACTAATAGAATAGTGGCATCACATTTGAGTTTTAATTTATATGTTACTCCTCAAAGTTTTTTAAATAGGGGAGGGAAGTTATCAGATTTGTACTTTAGCTGCAGTGCTAGAAACATGGAAACTAATCAGAATGCTATAGGAATAATCTAAGCAAGAGTTTAAGAAAGCCTGAACAAACTCAGAACCAGCAGACTGGATAGGAGGGGTTATGTCAATAAATGAGAAAGAGATCAAATTGGCAGATCAATGGGGAATAAGGAGAGTTGCCAATATAGCTATTGTCTATAAAAACAATAACACTATAAAAATAATAGCATTATGTCTAAGAGTGGAGCTGAAGTCAGACTACATGAATCCAGACACATCATTTCCTAGCTGTGTGACCTTGAGCTACATATTTTATCATACTAAACTTCTATTACCTCAACTATAAATTAAGGAATTAATAAAAAATAACAACTTCCTTTTAGAATTATTATGAGAACTAAATGAGCTAATAAAAAGTACCTATTTGGAAAAAAGTTCATATAAACCCCAAATGGGTTTCCCAGGTGGCGCTAGTGGTAAAGAATCCACCTCCCAGTTCAGGAGACCTAGGAGACTCAGGTTTGATCCCTCAGTCAGGAAGATCCTCTGGAGGAGCGCAAGGCAACCCACTTCAGTATTCTTGCCTGGAGAATTCCATGGACAGAGGAGTCTTGCGGGCTACAGATCATAGGGTTGCAAAAAGCCAGACACGACTGAAGCAACTTAGCATGCATGCAAAAACCCCAAATATATTTGATTTAGCCTTTATTAAAACTCAACACTCAAAAACTAAGATCATGGCATCCGGTCCCATCACTTCATGGCAAATAGATGGGGAAACAGTGGAAACAGTGTCAGACTTTATTTTCTTGGGCTCCAAAATCACTGCAGATAGTGACTGCAGCCATGAAATTAAAAGACACTTGCTCCTTGGAAGAAAAGCCATGACCAACCTAGACAGCATATTAAAAAGTAGAGACATCACTTTGCCAGCAAGGGTCTGTATAGTCAAAACTCAATGGACATGAGTCTCGGTGAACTCCTGGAGTTGGTGATGGACAGGGAGGCCTGGCGTGCTGCGATTCATGGGGTCGCAAAGAGTCGGACACGACTGAGTGACTGATCTGATCTGATGGTTTTTCCAGTAGTCTGTATGGATATGAGAGTTGGACCATAAAGAAAGATGAATGCTAATGAATTGATGCTTTTGAACTGTGGTGTTGGAGAAGACTCTTGAGAGTCCCTTGGACTGCAAGATCAAACCTAAAGGAAATCAATCCTAAAGGAAATCAATCCTGAATATTCATTGAAAGGACTGATGCTGAAGCTGAAGCTCCAATACTGTGGCCACGTGATGCAAAGAGCCGACTCATTAGAAAAGACCCTAATGCTTGGAAAGATCAAAGGTGGGAGAAGAAGGGGATGACAGAGGATGAGATGGTTGGATGCAAGACTGAGAACAGTTTTTAAAAGTCTCAGCACTTATTTTCTATTATTTTCTTTGTGAATACATGCAATTGTGGAATATGTATAAATTTTGTATCATATGCTAAATGCAGTATTTTAGAGAATATGAACATGTACTTTATTGAAGATGACAGGATTACATCTTTCAGTTTTCTTTGCCCATATTTAGCTGATAAAAAAATTGGGAGAAAATATTCAGAAAGTCTTTAAAGCTATAGTTAGAACAGTCCAGGACAAGGGGACTAGTAAACCAAAGGTACTATTAAATGACAAGTATTTTGTTTTGATTTGATCCTTCTGAAATAAGTTGACTAAATGTACACATATTCTACATTGTATCATAAAGTTGAGATTTTCTTATAAATAAAATGAAAGATGATTTGAATAAATATCCTCTAACACAATGCAGGATTTGTCTTTTCCTTGACATTAACTCAGAGCAAGGTAGGCACTAGGCATCAGGAAACTTCACTGCCATCGTCATCACCACCATCACCACCAGCAGTAGTAGCACGTCATCATTATGGAGGTGTCTAGGATTACTTCTGTGGTAGATTGAAAACTACTGCACTTCTATATCACTCTATATTTCTACATCACTTACAATTTGACTTTGCGGTTTCTGCCATCAAGAGCTGATGTGCTCCATCCCTTGCACTTGGACTGGCTTTGTGACTTCGGGTCAATAGAATACAATGAAGGTAATGGTGTGTTCATTCCTGTCTTAGGCTTCCAGAAGCCTTGAATAGTTTTGCTTTCTCTCTTGGAACTCTGCCCGTCTGCCATGTGAATAAACTGAGGCTAACTTGGTGGAGGGTGAGAGAGCATAAAGGCCCAGTTAGTCCAGTTGTCCCACCCAAGCCTCCAGACACAACAGAGCCCAGCCAGGATCAGCTGAGTCTGGTTCCAGTCAGCAGAAATGCCCAGCTGACCCATAGACTTATGAACAATAATAAATGACTACTGATGACCATTGAATTAAGCCATTGTTTGGGAATGATTTGTCAGGCAACAGTAAATAACTGATATGACTTCCAAACAGACATAAACTGAGAGAGAGGATATAGGAGGGCAAGCCCATGTGAAGGTCAAAGAACTCTGTTTGAGACACATCAGATCAGATCAGATCAGATCAGTCGCTCAGCCGTGTTCGACTCTTTGCGACCCCATGAATCGCGCAGCACGCCAGGCCTCCCTATCCATCGTCAACTCCCGGAGTTCACCCAGACTCACGTCCATCGAGTCAGTGATGCCATCTAGCCATCTCATCCTCTGTCGTCCCCTTCTCCTCTTGCCCCCAATCCCTCCCAGCATCAGAGTCTTTTCCAATGAGTCAACTCTTCACACAAGATGGCCAAAGTACTGGAGTTTCAGCTTTAGCATCATTCCCTCCAAAGAAATCCCAGGGCTGATCTCCTTCAGAATGGACTGGTTGGATCTCCTTGCAGTCCAAGGGACTCTCAAGAGTCTTCTCCAACACCACAGTTCAAATGCATCAATTCTTCAGCGCTCAGCCTTCTTCACAGTCCATCTCTCACATCCATACATGACCACAGGAAAAACGATAGCCTTGACTAGATAGACCTTTGTTGGCAAAGTAACGTCTCTGCTTTGAATATGCTTGAATATGCTTGAATATGCTATCTAGGTTGGACATAACTTTCCTTCCAAGGAGTAAGCGTCTTTTAATTTCTTGGCTGCAGTCACCATCTGCAGTGATTTTGGAGCCCAGAAAAATAAAGTCTGACACTGTTTCCACTGTTTCCCCATCTATTTCCCATGAAGTGATGGGACCGGATGCCATGATCTTCGTTTCTGAATGTTGAGCTTTAAGCCAACTTTTTCACTCTCCACTTTCACTTTCATCAAGAGGCTTTTGAGTTCCTCTTCACTTTCTGCCATAAGGGTGGTGTCATCTACATATCTGAGGTTATTGATATTTCTCCCAGCAATCTTGATTCCAGCTTGTGTTTCTTCCAGTCCAGCGTTTCTCATGATGTACTCTGCATATAAGTTAAATAAACAGGGTGACAATATACAGCCTTGACATAGTCCTTTTCCTATTTGGAACCAGTCTGTTGTTCCATGTCCAGTTCTAACTGTTGCTTCCTGACCTGCATACAAATTTCTCAAGAGGCAGATCAGGTGATCTGGTATTCCCATCTCTTTCAGAATTTTCCACAGTTTATTGTGATCCACACAGTCAAAGGCTTT
Organism: Bubalus kerabau; assembly: GCF_029407905.1. Lineage (NCBI taxonomy): Eukaryota > Metazoa > Chordata > Mammalia > Artiodactyla > Bovidae > Bubalus > Bubalus kerabau. The sequence continues at coordinate 39,908,954 of NC_073634.1, read as the reverse complement.
GGCATAGTCAATAAAGCAGAAATAGATGTTTAGAGTTTACTATACCTAAGAAACACAGTGTAGAGGTGTTGAGAGGTCAAGTTTCATCTGGAGGCAAAGATTCAACAGTATTCAGCATTCGATGGAAGCAGATGCCCCAGAAATGAGTTTCTTTTTCCAGGATGAGAGAAAAGAGAACTGAGGAAATAACCCTGGGGAAAATCAATATTTAAGGCATCTGTAGAGGAGGAAGAAAGTGAGAAGAAACAATCAGAGACGTAAGAGGAAAACCAGAAGAGAGTGGTATTGAGTTGGTGAAAAAATTCTATCAAGTTTTCCATAACATCTTATGGAAAAATCTGAACAAGTTTTTTGACCAACCCAATATAGTAGAAGAAAGGCATGAGGGTGTTGCCCACAGTTTTTCATTTTTAAAAATTGAGATAACATTGGTTTATAAGTTGCATGTGTACAACACAATATTTCCACTGTACACAGCATGCTCACCACCAAATATTTAGTTTCTTTCTTTTTTTTAAAAAAATATTTAGTTTCTATCTGTCACTATACAGTTGATTCCCTTTACCCATTTTACCCTCCTGCTCACCACCCCTTTCCATCTGATAACCACTACTCTGTTCACTGTTTCTATGGGTTTGTTTTTGTTTTGTTTGCTCACTTATTTTGTGTTTTTATTTGTTTGTTTTTTATGTTTCATGTGAACGAAATCCTACAGAATTTGTCTTTCTCTGACTTATTTCACCTAGCATAATATTCTCAAGGTGCATCCATGTTGTTGCAAATGGCAAGATTTCATCTTTTTATGGCATATATATACATATATATGTGTATATATATATATATATATACACACACACACCATATCTTCTTTATCCATTCATCCACTGTTGGGCACCTAGGTTGCTTCTATATCTTAGCTATTGTAAATGCGGCAATGAACATAGGTGTGCATATATCTTTTCAAATGAGTGCTTTCCAGAAGTGAGATAGCTGGGTCATAATGAAGATCCCTTGCAGGAGGGCATGGCAACCCACTCCAGTATCCTTGCCTAGAGAACTCCATGGACAGAGGAGCCTGGTTGGTTACTGTCCACTGTGTTGTGAAGAGTTGGACATGACTGAAGCGACTTAACACATGGTGGTTCTATGTTTAAATTTTTGAGAATCTGTATACTTTTCTTCATAGTGGCTACACCAGTGTGTACTCCCACCAACAATAAAAGGCATGAGAGTTTAAAATCATATTATTACGATAAAAAAAAAAAGAAGATAGGGCAAAGATCCAAAGTTCTATCCTACCCAGCTGACTCTGTGTGAAAGAGAGGAGAGGGGAGGATGAGCTGAGCTGAGAAAGACTATCAAGGATCCCACATGCCAATCCAAGGTGTCTGGATTTTATGCTGAAGGATTTTTAGCAAAGGAGTGACTTGAACCAGTTTTTGTTTGAAGATCTCTCCGTAGCAATGTGGTAGATGGTCTGATTGGAAGAAGCAAGATAGAAATCGGTGAAGCTAGTTGGGAGGCTTTCAGAGAAATCCATGTGAGAAAGGATGAAGGCCTGAATGAAGGAATGACTGTGGGCACAAGGATGGATTCAAGAAAATGGTGATGGCCCTGCCAGCACCGTGTGACTGATTATCCATGGTGGGTTAGATAGGATGCAGAATGATACCTAGTTTTGAGGCTTAGGTATTGGGGTAAATCGTCTGATTTAGATAAAAATAAACGTAATCCTGAAGGAATACGCTGGCCCCACTAGCCTGTGGAAAGTGATTTTTTCCTTAGTCTAGCTAAACCCCTATAGAATAATGCCTGCCCTGAAACCACTTGCTGGAAACCAGCTCTTGTCAGACGGCCTTGTTTGTTATTTCTGACTGTGTCTTTAAGCGCCTCTCAGTTGAGTCACAGAGCAAGTCTCTTGGGTTCTTCCCCTCTAACCTTCTAATCTTACTGCTTCATTGCTGCTGCTACTGTTCATGCCCTTCAGAGATCAGATGACTTCAGGATCAGATGACTTATGAGTATGGCTGCCTGTGGACCCCCATTCCTGCCTAGGAAATGGGATGTGCCCTCTAGGGACTAACTATGTCCACACTTGCTGCCTCAGTCCGGCAGTCTGCCTCAACTTTCCACAAGTTGCCCCCCAACCCTCACCTCCCCACCATTCCTCCTCCTCTTGTTTGTTTGTTTGTTTTGCATTTCCAGCCTCCACGTTACTGCTAGCTAAGAGACTTGATGTTAACATTCACTGCCTCCATGTCACAGCATCAGTTACTCTGCTGGTGCTAGTGAAATGACTCTAGACTTCTCTGTATCTGAGGTTCAGACTCAGTTGATCTTAAGTCCTATAGCTTTTTTTCCTCTTCCAGTTCAAAGCATTCCCCTGTTCCTATTTCTTGTTCTAAGAAAAGCCAGTTCACAGGATGATGGAGAAAAAAATCCATTCTCTCCTGGGGGAAACTCCATGTCTACCCACCAGCCTGTGGTTGTATTCTATTATTGCTCAAAAGATGCATTCACACAAGAGCTTAAGGCTAGCGTATTTCCCATAGGCTTGGGAAATCATTCTTAATCACCGTTACCATAGGAAGAGCTTCCCTGATGGCTCCTGCAGTGCAGGAGACCTGGGTTCGATCCCTAGGTTGGGAAGATGCCCTGGAGAAGGGCATGGCAACCCACTCCAGTATTCTTGCTGGGACAATTCCATGGACAGAGGAGCCTGGTGGGCTACAGTCCATGGGGTCACAAAGAGTTGGACATGACTGAGTGACTGAGCACAAACCATAAGAAACATGGAATATGGGAAAAGTTTTACAGGAAGATTGTGTGTCCATTTTGCCTTTGATGATGTTAAAAAGATACGACATTCAAGTAGATTTGAGTTTGGTACCAACACAAAAGAGAGAGGTTTGAGCCTGTAGGTGGTAGTTAGCACTGGTGGGTGCAGTGGTGTGTTGGAGCGGACTCATACAGATGGTAAGGGCTGACTTTGTGCATCAGTTCCCAGCTCCACAATGATTGGTAGCTTGGGAGGCCTGGTGTGCTGCAATTCACGGGGTCGCAAAGAGTCCGACATGACTGAGTGACTGAACTGAACTGAACTGAACTGAATCAACGGTGGAGAGAGAAAGCATGTACACTACAGAAATCAGCAACCACTACAAATCTGGGCTTTTTTTAATCCTCCTGGAAGAGCTGTTTGTTAACATTTACCACACACTATTGTGGGTTGAGGGTGAAATCATCCAAAGAAGGCAAATACAACAAGAGAGGAAAAGTTCTGAGAAGGAGTGCTAAGGAAGTAATATGCAGGGAGTGGGCAGACAAAGAGGCGTTGGAAAACAGAGCAAGAAGAAGCATCCAGGATGCAGCAAAAACGCTGTGCTATAGGGGAGAGTTTACAAAATAACCTTGTGGGACACGTGTCTCAAGATATCTATGAACAAGATCAGATTATGTGATGGAGATCAATGGATTGCTGTCCTTTTTTTTTTTTTTTTTTTTTAAAGCTATCTTAAGCAATCAAACGGAGAAGGCAATGGCACCGCACTCCAGTACTCTTGCCTGGAAAATCCCATGGACAGAGAAGCCTGGTAGGCTGCAGTCCATGGGGTCGTGAGGAGTCGGACATGACTGAGCGACTTGACTTTCACTTTTCACTTTCATGCATTGGAGAAGGAAATGGCAACCCACTCCAGTGTTCTTGCCTGGAGAATCCCAGGGATGGCAGAGCCTGGTAGGCTGCCGTCTGTGGGGTCGCACAGAGTCGGACACAACTGAAGTGACTTAGTAGTAGTAGTAAGCAATCAAATGGGCTTCCTGGGTGGCTCAGACAGTAAAGAATCCACCTGCAATGCAGGAGACCTGGGTTCGACCCCTGGGTTGGGAAGATCCCCTGGAGGAGGGCATGGCAACGCACTCCAGTACTCTTGCGTGGAGAATCCCCATGGACAGAAGAGCCTTGCAGGCTGCAGTCCATGGGGTTGTCAAGAGTCAGACATGACTGAGCGACTAAGCACAAGAAGAAGAAGCAATCAAGGACTGCTTCATGGTCATGTCTGCACTGCAATGCCTGCCCTGCAGGCAGACGCGTTACCCTCTGAGCCACCAGGGAAGCCATGGTCATGTCAGTGTTACTGAAATAATTGACCAAGCTTTTTTTTTTTTTTTTTTAAATCTAGTTATCCTGGTCATTTCAAATAACTGAATGATATTGCCAATTTATTCTTGGGCAACAGACCTATTCAAACTTTGTGTCCAATCACACAGTTACAAACATCAAATCATATCATTTTGGAACTAGAAAGAATCTTAAAGATCACCAAGGGACTTTCCTGGTGGTGCAGGGGTTAAGACTCCCAATGCTTCAGGCAGGGGTTTGATCCCTGATCTGGGAACTAAGATCTGGCACGCATGCCACAGTGTACACAAAAAAGAGAGAGAGAGAGAGAGATCTCAATACCCTAATTACCCAGCCAAGGAACAGAAAGTACAGTGAAAGTAAGTGACAAGGCCTGACCACCACTAGCCTTGCTTGCTGGTCCAGGCAGACCAAATCCAGGTCTCCTGACTCCTTCTCTCTCCTGTCTTCCCTTGCTGGTCACCGAGACTCTCCAGGTGAGTGAAAGACTAACGTGAGTTCAGCTGAGATGAATTTTGGAACAAATGCTAGAAGTCTCTGCAAACTTTTTACTAAAATTCAAATAAATCAGGGTCTTTGGGTCTGTTGTCTTCGGTGTGGGAATATATTGGGTTGGCCAAAAGGGTCATTCGGGTTTTTCCCCTTAAGATCCGAATGAACCTCTTGGCCAACCCAATGTCTGGGACAGTATGCAGTATTGAAGCCCACGAAGCGCACCGACGGTAACCAAAGGGAAGCGGTAACCAAGGGAAACCAGAAGGTCTCAGAGCCATTTTGTTTTCACGCTGTTTCTGGGGGGAAGCACCCAGGGCGGAAGGTCTCTGCTCCAAGAAACTTGGTACCAACTGTTTGTCCCGAACAGCAGTAAAAGGCTTGCCTCCTTGTTGCGTCAAAAGGTAAGATTTTGAATTTGCTTCTAAGTCACAAATGTAGTAGTACAATGTTTATTTAAAATACAATTAATACTAGAACCAAAGAATTGCTTTGGTGTTTGTTATTGGGCGTTCCAATCTATCCTCTGGTATTATTTTCCGCTTAAGCTCTTCGGGGGACGTGTGGTTCACAGTATCAACTTACTGAATAGCCTCATTTCCTGACTGCTGTTCAGCTCAGAAGACACCCCTAAGGCTTAGAGAGTGTGTGGGAGAAAATTCTCCTCCTTTCCCGCATCCGAGGGGGCGGCGCGACAGCTGCTAATTGAGTTTTCTTACTTCTTGACTTGAGTGGATTATGCGGCCGCCCCTGCAGAGCTGGAGTTACATATCGGACCCGTTATTCCTCTTATTATTTTCTGTTATTGTTGTTATGTATCTAGATAGCCAGACACCTAGTCCCTGCTTACTGCCCTCCAGGAGCCGTAGGTCAATGAAGTAACCAGAACACGTAGTCCTTATTGTTATTTGCCTATTTGTTTGGCTCCAGTCACCCAGTGCTCCCCCTGAGCCTGAATAATTCATTTCTTAAAGTGGCATCTCGTGCGCTATGACACTGGTCCCAGCCACCCCTGCTTCTTTCATGCATGGGCTTGGCCAGTGCCTCCTCGCCCCACATCTTTCTCTCCTCCTCCCCTTCCAGTTTGTTTCTATTCACTGTCATTTGTGTCCTGCATATTCTCTGCAATCAGCTTTTTCTCTTTTCATATAAAGTAAATCATCTGAGGAAATTATTCATATTTCCATTTTCAAAATATATTCTCCTTCTCATATGAGTTTTTTATTCCTGGAGAATTGGTTCAGCAGTAAATGTGAAGAACCCTTGAGATATATATATATATATATATATATATATATTGCTTGTCTCTGTTATGTGCTCCTTTTAATCTTACTCTTTTGAAAAAATATTTATTTTAAATACAAGTTACAGTAAAATGAAAGAAATTCTATTTTGTATTTTATGTAATGTATTTATGATCTGAGATGTCTTGGTCATTAATTTAAGTAGGTACTACTGAGCTCTTTTATGTATTACCACTATTGATCCACCACCAACTTCTTTATACACACATGCACACTCACACCCATGCAAGCACACTCATATATTCATTTATTTGTTTCAGATACTTTCCTTTTTTTTTTTTTTTTTGCATGCCTGCCCCTATCGTTGGTTAAGGTATGAGAAAAATTCTAAGTAACATTTCAATGCCACGTTTCTGAGGACACATGCACATTACAATGCCCTAGTAGAGAATATTTATCAGAAAGCTTTACTTAGCCAGAGACATGTTGAAAAGTACAGACTTGGGAAACTTCCCAGTGATTCCTTATTGATCTTAACCAGTCATTTAAATCAGTGGTTCCCCACAGTGTCCGTGGTGACCTTTCCAAAGGACCATAGAGCAATGAGAGAAATAGTCAATATAGAAAGTTTACATGAAACCAAGTTTATTCAACTTGAAAAACATGTGAAATTTACATCTTTTCTACTCTTTGGAAATTAAATGTCCTTTATTTTATGACAGGGATGGTGACAGTAGATGACAACGTTTTCCCTTAATCATTTTACTTGGCAAAATAAAAAAATAAAATGATTATGTCAGTCTCTTAGTTTTCTGGGCCTTTAGGAATTATTGGAATCTCAGAGTCTGGAAAGTGAACAATTCACTTCCTTGTGTTCTGTTTGCTCCCCCCTCCTCCCTTCCCCCTACCCCCACACACATCCTCTGCTCTCCTCATCACCCCAATGGCATTTACTAACTCTGAATCAATTTAGAAATTCAAGGTCATGACTGTACTGGTATCTTCTTCCTTCTCAGTCATCATGCATGCTTTTTGTGATAATTACTCTCCAGTTTTCTGGAAAAACAGATCTCTAGAGGTGCATTTTTTGCATGTGTGTATGCATACAGTAACAATTTATTGAGTTCCTAGGTGTTGGTAGAATAGCAGTGACTAGGACATACGAGTCCCACCTCGCAGAGGCTCATTTTCTGTTGAGGTGGGGGCAGAACTTCGGGGCAGGGGTCACAAGTCAACACTTAAGTAACAGATGTCCATATAGTGATAAATCTGAGGTTACAGAGCAGTTTCCAGGTCATCTCCAAGACTGCTGGAATGATTTGTGCTGGGGAAGGGAGAGCTGCTTCAGATGGAGGCTCAGAGGCAGCTTCCTGAAGGAAGTGATGTTTGGACAAGATCTGAATGAGTGTTCCATGAATGATGGTGAGAAGTCTGTTCCAGGCCCAGGGAAGAGCCTATGCAAAGGCCCTAACCTGAAATTTGTTCTTTAGGGGACGGGGTGTGGTGTGAAAATCAGAACTCTGTCCTGAACATACTCATTTTTTAAGTTGATCATTGGCATCTGATGGAGTTTTCACATATGCAACTGGATATATTAGTTCTAAGTTCAGGCAAGAGGTTGAGGCTGTTGGGAAGCCGTAGTCTATGAATGACTTTTAAATCAGGTAGAGGTGAAAAGATAGGGCCAAGGAATGAATGACTCTTGTGTGAATAGACACTGAGGAATTAGGGGCGAACAATCAGGAGACTGAGAAGGAACAGCTAGAGAGATAGGAGGAAGTCCAGGGAAATTTGAAGACAAAAGAATTGCACAAATGAGGGGCCATCTGTACCAAAATGCAGTGTCGGTGAAATTTTTAAAATACCCAAACCCCTCTTCATTTATGTAGTTTTAATAAACCCACAGTTGTAGTACATGTACAGGTAGTTCTCTCACTTGATTCAGGCACTGCTTCATCTAAATTAACCCTGGCTCCATGCTCTCCCCTGCTTGTGCTTCTGCCTTCCAGAAAGGCCTGGGCCTCTGGTCTCTGAGCAACATACTAGGTTTGGTTACTTTCTGGGTTGAGGGCATTACAGCAAGTTCAGTCCAGTGGCACAGGGATCGCTCTCAATTACCCTCTAATTCTGAGAGCTTACTTTTCTTTCATGCCGAGAAAAGAGAATATAAAATATTCAGAGACGATGAGTCTGCTTAAATTCCAAGATAGATTCAACTCAGTCTCCCTCCACCTAATCAATATAGATTAACTTTATTTTGCATAGAATAGTTTTGATTTTCCACTCACCAGTTTAGTGAAATATCAGATTTCCCACCTTATCCCTTTGCTCGACCATTGCTGTCTTGTTAAAGAGTGTTCTTTTCCTCTACAAGTTTGAAAATCATTTAGAAAAGTGGAACATTTGAAAGCAGCTTCACATGGTGTTTCTCACATTCCTCTTTGATTGAATGATGGCTGTGAAGATAGCCTGGGAGCTGCTAAAGCCTGAGAGAGGAGGCCATATATTCTTCATTGTTATTGTCCTATCTTCATATATCATTTGCACAAAGGCAAAAGATAGAACAAAAACTACAGGACTGGAATTTGAGAAGACCAAATTCTGCTCCTAACTCTGGGCAAGTTGAAATCACTTTTGAGTTTCAGAGTTCCTTAGTAAATGGAGCAGGCCTGTCTGAATTAGTTAGTATGTTACAATATAAAAGGGTGAAACCGTATCTCTCAGTCAAATATTATATGAATACATGTCAAAGATTTTATTTATTGAGGGAACATTAAGATGTTAAAACTGGCTCAAAGAGCATTAGAGCTATGTGTGTGTGTATAATTTAATTAAAAATAGATGGCCAAGTTAGATACAAAACAGGTTAATGTCCAACATGACAATAAACTGTAATCTTTGTGCTTATCTTCCCTATTAAACAGAAATTATTTGCATCTTTGGGCTTCCTAGGGGGCTCAGTGGTGAAGAATCTGCCCACAATGCAGGAGACGCAGATTCGATCCCTGAGTTGGAAAGAGCCTCTGGAGAAGGAAATGGCAACTCACTCCAGTATGAATCGCATGGACAGAGGAGCCTGGTGGGCTCTAGTCCCTGGGGTTGCAAAGAGCTGGACATGACTTAGCAACTAAACAACAACACAGCATTTGTATCTTCACCTTCATGTTAGCCTCTGCACAGTGGAAAATCAATTCCATTACTGTCCTGAAAGAAAGCCCAATAGTCTCTATTTTCGAGTGAAGTCGCTCAGTCGTGTCCGACTCTTTGCGAACCCATGGACTGTAGCCTACCAAGCTCCTCTGTCCGCAGGATTTTCCAGGCAATAGTACTGGAGTAGATTGCTATTTCCTTCTCCAGGGGATCTTCCTGACCCAGGGATCGAACCTGGGTCGCCTGCATTGTAGACAGACGCTTCACCGTCTAAGCCACCAGGGAAGTCCTCTATTTTTGAATGCCAGATAATCTTTCTGACAAGCACATGTAAAAATAATACTTGGCTAGTGTTTCTTAGGCACTGACAATGTGCTGGGCAACACTTGACATGTATTATCTCTTTGGATGCTCACCACAGCCCTGTGAGGTAGGTACTTTTATTATCCCATCTGATGGGAGAGAATATTGAGGCTAAGAATGGTTAACTAATCAGCCCACGGTCACACAGTTCATAAGTGGCCAAGGTGGCAATCAAACTGAGGTCTTATTCCAAAACTTTGGTTTGACCTGCCTATTATAATTGTTATTATTGTTAAGTGTCAAAAGGAATAATAAATGTGTACATGCTTTAAAAATGGTGAGTGTGCTTTAAAATGAAAAGCATTATTGTTACATCAAGATCATTGTTAAAGAATAAGGCAGCAAGACTTATTGCCAGCCCAGTGCAGAGGGAGATGTGTCAATTATGGAAAAAGTCTATTGTTCAAGGAATGCCTCTGAGACTTTATCTTAAATCTGTTCCCTTGTATTGAATAGATTTAACTCAGCCCACTCTTTCCTCCCCCCCCCTTTTTTTTTGAGGATGGATTTTATTGAGAGGGTTTCTTAGCCCATTTCTTAATATGTACCTGAAGAGGAATCCACTCTGAAACCTGTCCTCACTTCTCTTTCTGTTTTCTGTTTTGCTTCCTAGCAGAAGTGGAAAGAACAAGGTCTTAGGACCGGATAGACCTGAGTCTAAATTTCAGCATTGTGATTAACTCAGTGTAAGACTTTGGACACGTTACTTAGCCCAGCTTGTTGCAGAGCCTGTCCAACTGCACTGAAATCTCTTGGAGGAGAGGGGAATTGCTCAGCCAACATACAGGAGAGGGTACTGAAGAGTCTGAAATTTCAGGGCCTCATTGGTGAGAGGGCAGTAGCGGCACCTACCTTGGAGGCGGTTTTGAGAAGTAATATCTAGTAGGATATCAGAAATGTTCCCTTCTTCTCATCTTTTTTCCAAAGAAGTCTTATTCATTTGCCCTTCTTCTCTGCTCCTGTCCTCTCCATGGTTCTGTTCCGTCTGCTCCATTCCTTTCCTCTCCCCTCCTGTCCATCTGTCCATCTTCTCTCTCTCCTCTTGTCCCCCATTTCCTGTGCCTCCCCTCCCTTTCTTTATGTCTTTCCCCATCCCCTCTCACCCCCTTTCCTTCTATCACCTCCTGAAATTCCCCTCCCTTCCCGTGTTTTTTGTAGGTCCCCTCCTGTCCTTCCCCTCCCCTTTTTTCTCTCACAAGGAGCCTGAGACCAGATGACTCCCTAAACAGAAAGGCCTGGTTCTCAACCTTACTAATTTAGAGAAACTGTGGAATTTCAATTAGTAGCAAGTCCTGTGGGCTCCTTCTATTCCCACCCTCACTTTATCAGTGAGGGAACTGAGAGCAGAGGTTAAAGCCAGATCCTGATTCCTGGGTCAGTGCTCCACCTGCCACATCAGCAGGTTGCCTCTGTGACTGAACTTGTAACACCATGTTTCACAGTTACCAGGAAACTGGGCGGAATGAGGTGATAAACTATTCTGTTGTTTGTTTGTGAAGAGTAAGGCCTTCTAGCCCCTGGGACCACTTCTAACGTTTGAGACACCTAGTGACAAAGAAGTCAAACTTCACCATCGAATATACAGTGTCCTCCTTAACTGGTCAGGAGAACACGACAAACCCAAATTGCAAAGAAGCTCATCTGTGGTCATTTCCACAGGGCACTAGAGCTTTTACACTCAGTGTCACCAAGAAAAGAACAGAACAGTGTCCTACAGAAGATAAGGCTAGAGAGGAAAAGAGTTAATCATTTAGGTGAAGGCAGCCAGAGGCCAAGCCACCCCATGAAGCATGTGGCCTCCTGCAAGTGCCATAGTAGAAAAATGAAAATGTACCATGTGTTTCCTTTGTGTGTGTTAGCTCAGGATGGTGTGCTTCCTGCCCTGCCCTCATTTTCTCCTCATGCTGGTTTTCACTGGTCCTGCTCTCTTGGCTCTTGATATATAAAGAAGGAAGTGGGGGTGGAGGGGAAGCTAAGCTGACGCTCACCTGAGGGAGAAGGGGCTCAAGTTAGCTTATGCACCCCACAGAGCAAGCTAACTTCCTATGGCAGACTCTTTAGTTTCCCTTGAATCCATGTTGAATTCCCCTGTAGTCTGTCTGAGGCTTTAATGGATGGTGTTTACTTATGTTCAGTCAGCTGCACTCCGGGGAGGGCCAGCACATCAAATAGATGTTGCCCCTGATCACCAAGGCCTGGCGAGAACAGCAGGGGTTTGGGAGGCTACTCCAAGGGCAAAGTGAGGAGGAACAGGCAAGTCTATAGACACAGGAGGTAGGTCAGTGGTTGCCAGAGGCTGGAAGGAATGAGGAATGACTGCTGATGGGTTCTTTTTTCAGGTGATGAAAATGTTCTGGAATTAGTGGTGAATTTTGCACAACTTTATGAATATATTAAAAGCACTGGCTTGTATACTTAGAATGAATTTTATAGTATGTGAGTTATATTTCAATTTTAAAAATTGAGGAAAAAAGGGAGAAAGGGGAATTTTGGAGTAATGCTTAGGGCTGTTGAGGCCAGCCACTCTCCCCTAGATATCCTGCCTGCATATCGTAAATGTTTTGAAGTGTCTTATGTATTTTTCATGTGGGATAGTGGTCCATTGTGTATCATAATTCATTAAGAGATATTTCCAATGTTGGCGATTTAAGAATGTTCCTTTTTTTTTTTTTTTTTTTTTTGGCTATTATAGATGTTAAACAAGGGCAATAAAATTCTTTTTCCACTCTGTGCACAAATCTTGGTTTTCCACAAACTTCTTCCTGGAATCTCTGTTCCCATAGTACTGGACCACTCATTGTCCCTGTTTTAACTCTCTTTGCCGTTTTGACTGGAGTTTCACCTTGTCCCCTTTGTAAGCCTTTGCTTAACCCTGCCTGCTCTCTGCTCACCTACCTCACTCATCCCCATCATAAAAGTCTAGCTTACCTGACAGCACCTGTGGGTTTTTTGCTGGACTTACTGAACCATTTTGTAATGCAGTTATTTACCTACATGCCTCCTCTGCCAGACTATGAGCCCCCTGAGGTCAGATACGGTATCTTATTAATTTCTGATTCCCTGTTGCCTCTGCTTGGCAGGTGGAAGGTATAAAATATATGCTAATTGAATTTAATTGAATCACCAAGGCTCTGAAGAACAGTGCTGAGGGTGTTTCTTTGCTTCTGTCAAATTATTCTCCTTAGTACTAATTAGAAAAACTGGAATTAACTGGGTCAAAAGGCATGAATGTTTCTCGTGTTGCCATAGTGCTTTCTCAAAGGCAGTACTAGTTTGCATTGCCACCTGAAATGAATGAGTGTGCCAATATCACTGTCACCTTGCCAGCCCATCATTTTTAAAAATAATAATTTAGTAGGTGTCAAATGATATTTCAAGGTTGCTTTAATTTGCATTTCTTTGATTATTACCAGGGCTGAACATTTTCTCTTGTGTTTATTTACTGTTTTTCTCCTTGGGGGAATTGCTGGTTTATGTTCTTTGCCCATTTATCTATCAGAGCAAAGATATATAGCTAATAAATTTAAATAAACTCCCCTTATATCTTATTTATGACCCAGTCACTTGTTACATATGCTATAGATTTTTCATATTATGTATTTTTTATGTTTTTAATATTTTTTTATTGTCTAGAATTTTAAAATTTATATGTGAATGTGCCTATCTTTTTCTGTTTGAGATTCCTCATAAAGTTTTAAGGAAAAAAATCTCTTCCTCACAGATTTGCTAAATCTTTATTTAAATGAACTTCATGTCGTAGATCTGAGACTTGCCTACCTACTTGTTGATCTAATCTCACCTCTATCAGTTAGGCTGGGTGTGATTGTAGGTATCAGAAAACGCAAGCCAAACTGCCCTAGATAAGAGAGATTCACATCTCTGAGGTTAGTTCGGCAGCTCTACCAGGTAGTAAAGGGTTTAGTTTCTTTTTAGTTCTTCAGTCTACAGGGCCACATAAACTTCCTGCTGAGACTGGTGATCCTTGTGGTGATCAGTGGCCAACAGTATTGATTAAACACATGCCTTTCTTTATTTACATCCATTAAAGAGGAGACAGCGTTTCTTTTCTAGACCTTTCCCCATTTCTCCCCTCCTCTTTTCCACAACATCTTTATCAGTCTTACTGGCTTAGCTTATGTCTTTGTTCACCCCTGAACCAATAACTGTGGTAAGGTCAGGTGGATGGGGATGAGGTAAGGTTTGAGTTGGGGCTTTGGAATTGTTTCCCCAAAGCTTGTGGATACAAATATTACTCCACTCCAGCCAAATTAGAGCAGTTACCAAGGGTTAAACAATAGATGTTCAGAAGGCAACCATAATGTCCACCACACTTTAGATGTCACTTCCCAGGACATCTGCCCTGCTTCTCTAAGTAAGTCCAAGTTCCAAGACACTCTATGATCTTCTACATACTACAGTAGATCTGCTTGTTTACTCTTCTCTGTGGGACCAAGAAAAAAATAATGTATTTATAATCCTCTTCTCTTCATGACCCAGATAACCACGATGGTGTGATCACTCACCTAGAACCAGACATCCTGGAATGCGAAGTCAAGTGGGCCTTAGGAAGCATCACTACAAACAAAGCTAGTGGAGGTGATGGAATTCCAGTTGAACTATTTCAAATCCTAAAAGATGATACTGTGAATGTGGTGCATTCAATATGCCAGCAAATTTGGAAAACTCAGCAGTGGCCACAGGACTGGGAAAGGTCCAATCCCAAAGAAAGGCAATGCCAAATAATGCTCAAACTACCGCACAGTTGCACTCATCTCACACGCTAGTAAACTAATGCTCAAAATTCTCTAAGCCAGGCTTCAACAGTACATGAACCGTGAACTTCCAGATGTTCATGCTGGATTTAGGAAAGGCAGAGGAACCAGAGATCAAATTGCCAACATCTGTTGGATCATCGAAGATCAAGAGAGTTCCAGAAAAACATCTACTTCTGCTTTATTGACTTTGCCAAAGCCTTTAACCGTGTGGATCATGACAAACTGTGGAAAATTTTTCAAGAGATGGAAATACCAGACCACCTGACCTGCCTCCTGAGATATCTGTATGCAGGCCAAGAAACAACAGTTAGAACTGGACATGGAACAAGAGACAGGTTCCAAGTTGGGAAAGGAGTACGTCAAGGCTGTATGTTGTCAGCCTACTTATTTAACTCATATGCAGAGTACATCATGAGAAACGCTGGACTGGATGAAGGACAAGCTGGAATCAAGATTGCCGGGAGAAATATCAATAACGTCAGATATGCAGATGACACCACCCTTATGGCAGAAAGTGAAGAAGAACTAAAGAGCCTCTTGATGAAAGTGAAGGCTTAAAACTCAACATTCAGAAAACTAAGATCATGGCATCCGGTCCCATCACTTCATGGCAAATAGATGGGGAGACAATGGAAACAGTGAGAGACTTTATTTTTTGGGTCTCAAAAATCCCTGCATATGGTGACTGCAGCCATGAAATTAAAAGATACTTGCTCCTTGGAAGAAAAGCTAGGACTAACCTAGACAGCATATTTAAAAGCAAAGACATTACTTTGCCAACAAAGGTCTGTATAGTCAAAGCTATGGTTTTTCCGGTAGTCAACGTATGGATGTGAGAGTTGGACTATAAAGAAAACTGAGCACCAAAGAATTGATGCTTTTGAACTGTGGTGTTGGAGAAGACTCTTGAGAGTCCTTTGGATTGTGAGGAGATTCAACCAGTCCATTCTAAAGGAAATCAGTCCTGAATATTCATTGGAAGGACTGATGCTGAAGCTGAAACACCAATAATTTGGCCACCTGATGTGAAGAACTGCCTCATTGGAAAAGAGCCTGATGCTGGGAAAGATTGAAGCCAGGAAAAGAAGGGGATGACAGAGGATGAGATGGTTGGATGGCGTCACCTACTCAATGGATGTGAATTTGAGTAAGCTCCAGGAGTTGGTGATGGACAGGGAAGCCTAGCATGCTGCAGTCCATGGGGTTGCAAAGAGTTGGACATGACTGAGCGACTGAACTGAACTGAATCCTCTGCTCATCTTATAAGGAAGGGTATCTTGCTAATAAGAGGACCTTTGGTACTGGAGATGTAAGACTTAACTAGTCTGCATAAGGAAGGAGGAGCCAGGGCCTGTCCCTGGGCTGGGAGGCTGGGGGTAAAGTAGAGTTGGGTGAGTAGGTTAAGGGTTGATCCGGTGGAAAAAAACAAAGAGTTTGTGGGGGACTTATGGAGAGAAATTCTGTGTGTTATGCAATGTAAACTTCTTCCCCTTTGTGTTCTCCAGTCAAATATCCTTTTCTTCCTTGCCTGATAGAATGGATTTCTTTTAGGAAGATGAAGAGAAGGGAAGAGGCTTACATTCAAGGTGACAGAGCAAGAATGGGGTTATTATGACCTTGGGTTTTACCCGACTGTATTCCTCTCTATGCTCCGTATCCTGTGAGGACAGGGAACAGGTCTGTCTTATTCTCCTCTTTGCCTAACTCAGTGCCTAGTACACAATAGCTTAGTTAGTACTTGTGAGTGAATGAATGAATGAACAAGCTTGGGAAAATCAGAGAAATCTTTGTCATATCCCAAGTCTGCCACTTTCTGCTCTGTGGAATAGGGAAAATGGCAATCACCTTGTAATCTTGCTGTGAAATATAAGTCCAACTGAATAAATGGCAATCATGATCATGATAATCAGCTCTTTGCAAATTCTACCAGCTAACCTACAAATACTAACTGCTAACATCTGTTGAACACATTCTTTGAGCAAGACCCTTGAGCAAGCACTTCACATGTGTTACCTTTTTTTAATATTAATCCTTTCAACCACCCTGTAATTATCCAGGTGTCATTTCTTCCTCCAGGACTTTTCACATGCCCAACATCCAGCCATATCTCCCATCACTCAAAGGCAGCAAAATCTAACGAGGCAGAGAAGGAATCCTTTGCTGGCCTGTTATTTGCTACCCCACTCTAGAGATAACACAGCTCGTCTGCTCTGACAAGATTGGGCCAATGTAAGTGACTGGCAGTTTCCTTGTAACAGCGATGAATTCATGGTTGTTGTAGCAACAGAGACCCCCTGACCTCAAAGGCAGGCAGAAGCTGAGCCTGAGGTCACCAGAGATGGGAAAAGTTGAGGGTGGATTTGTAAGCATCAGGAATCAGTGGGTTTTATTTTCTGGCAAGGCCTATTCCTGGAACAGCTGAAAATCCTGAGGGCTAAATTCAGACTCCAGGATGAGAGACTCAAAGATTGCCTGATGAGAGGGCAAAGGGAGAACATTACTTTGTTCTTGTTCATATAGGTCCTCTGGGCATATTAACATGTGAGGATGTTAGCTTTCTCGTTTCTAGAATAGGAATAGTAATATCTGATTCCTCATCTCTCATAGGAGTACTTAGGTGTTTAATGAAGTGATGTTCAGAATCTCTCTACAGAAAAATGCAATGGAGACACTTTCAATAACTAAATGTATATGAGCCTCATATGTACTCTGAAAAACTGAAAGATAACACAGACTCATTTAAGATTAATTTCTCCATGAGTTTCAGATCTGTGTTGTGCACTGAAATTTCCATGATAATACACTTACAAATCTACATATACATATATAATATAAATAAATGTACTCATAACGTGGATACTCTGAGATGCGGAATCATGTGCTTGTTGCTGTTCTTAACTCCTTAGATTTGTCTTTTCAGAAAATATCAAGTGATCACTTTGACAATATTCTAACACTATCATAATGAAGTTGTCACTTGCTTTATAAGTCAAAGGGATCGCTCAAAGCTTAAAGCAGCTGGTAAAGAAATGAGGTAACAAGAAAAGCTCCTCTAAGGATTTCGGCTCTTTTAGGCTAAAATAACTCCACTCTGCAGAACTGTTTTAATCAAAAGCAGTAGAAGATTTTAAACAAGAGTGATAAATGATGGTGATAATGATTGTTAGTAAATTTCCCTGGTTAAAAAGAATAAGCTTTAGCTATCTGAGAGAGATCCCCTGGAATGGAATGTTCAGTTCTCTAACTGTAAGCTTTACTCTAATTCTTAAGAATTTGGCATTCGGAGACCTGTGCTCTGGTTTAAGTCTTGCCACAGATTTGGTAGGTGACCTTGAGAAAGTCACCTAATCTTTGTGGATCTCTGTTTTCTCATCTGTCAAGTGAAGAGAATGGAGTGATTAATCTCTGTAGCCCTTTCAGCTATAAGGCATTGTGATGACTTTCAATCATCTCCAGAAAATTTAGGGCTTATATTTGGAAGACTGCTAAGCAGTGGCCTGAAATGAGAGCCAAACATTAGGTGAGACTCACCAGGGTTACAGTAAGAGCTCACACTGATAGGGTTGGGTGATTACAATGTGCCAGACCTTGTGCCTCATGCTTTGCATTTACTGCCCCTTTAATCCTCTCAGAATAACCTCAGGAATACCAGAGCATTCATCTCCAACAAGGAATTACAGCAACTTGTGGGAACTTCCAGCTACCAGCCAACTAGTCCTTACTTACATAAGGACAGATCCGAATCCTCCCAGTGTTACTTTGGAAGCATCTGGGGAGAGGTGGTTGCTGGGGTTGCTTTTCATGCTTTGATCCACCTTGGGCATGTGGGAGTTTACCTAGCGCTGGAACATCACTCTCTGCAGATCAACGTTTAGTCTTCACCTCACTAGACTTTTTGGTAGCATTTGACACGGTTAATTGCAACAGTCCTTGAAATAGTGTCTTCCTCTGGCTTCCAGGACCCTGAACCCACCAGTTCTCTTCCCACCTCTCTGGCCACTCCTTAGTGACCTTGGCTGGATCCTCCTGGTTGTCTCAGGCCCCATGTGACAGCCACTTCTCTTCTCCACCTGCACTCACTCCCTAGGTCATCCCATCTGGGCTCTTGGCTTTAAATACTACCTATACCTGATGATTTTGAAATTAAACCTCCAGTCCCAATTTCTGCCCAGGACACCAAAGAAATATATTTGACTGCCAGCTCAACATCCTCAATGGAACTCCTAATCTCACACTTAAGAGAACTGAGCTTCTGATTTTCTCGTCCATACCTGCCCCTCCCTCAGTGTTCCAGAGTGCAGTACAAAGGACTATAGATTCACCTGGCCAAGAACCCAGGAGTCACACTGGATTCCTCCTTTTCTCTTGCTTGCCACATTTAGTCCATCAGCAAATTCTGGCAGCTCTATCCTGAAAAATCAGGAATCTGACAGCTGTTCACTAGCTCCATCACCTCCACCTCAGTCCAAACCCCTGGCTCCTCTCACCTAGACTATTGCAATAAGTCTCAGCTTTCATTTTTGCCTCCAGCATCCCCTACCCCCAGTCTAGTCTCCAAACAGCACCCATGCATGATTCCTTTTAAAATGTAAGTCTTTGCAAACCTGACTACTTTTCCCATACTGGGAGCACAATCCCAAATTCCTACCTTGGCCTGTGAAAGCTATGGGATCTGGCTTCTAGGTTTCTCTCCAGTCACATCTCTTACCACTTTCTCCCTCACTTACTTGAACACATCCAGTTCACTCAGATTTTGGGACTGCTTTCCGCTCTCTCTCTCTCTCTCTCTCTCTCTGTCTGGAAGACCGTTTGCTTAGATATTTGCACACCTATTTTCTCCTTTCATCCAGGTCCCTTTCAAATGTCACCTCTTCAGAGAAGCATTCTTGGACCTGCTATATGAGAGAGAGACTTGCCTCTTCTGCCAGACGTGCTCTATACCCTTGTCCTTCTTTTCCTTTCTTTGTGACAGTCAACCTTCCTCTCTGGTTAGGGACTTGATGTCTGTTGTCTTTAATACTGCATCCTAGCACTTACCACAGTGCTTGGTGCATAAGGGGTATTCAATAAACATTTGTGAAATGAATGAATATAATTACAAAGGCAGGTTTTAGGATGTGAATAGATAATTCAGTCAAGAACAATAACAGTAAGAAGACACGTAGGCAGTAATCGCAGGTATAATTTGCTCTTCCTTCCATAGTCTAAAGATCTGGTTTGTCTTCTGCCTTGTCTCAGAAGCAGCTGTCCCTAAGCCCTTGTTTCTAGCTTCCTGACTGCTGATCTGGACACTGGTCTGTGTGGACTCCCCAAGCCTTGGCTGTATATCCCATCTGTGTATTCTTAGGTTCTCCATGTTCTGATGACCTGTTTGGACTCTTTTCTTTCCCTTACACATCTATGACAGTGCTGTCAAAGTTTAACTCATTGAAAGTGAAATAATATATTGTAATTGCTTAAATACATATAAAGTAACTCTCTCTCTATATATATAGTGTAATTAGAAAAAACAAGGCAGAAAATAAAAATCAGACAAAATTTCTCTCACATACTTTTCAGAAAGATTCAAAAGATTTTTAGCATTTTGGTTTAACTTAGCTCTGGGTAAGAAACTGTCTTGCTCCAAAGGTAGTCAAATAAGATCTCGCTAGCTTAGTTCTCTGGTCTCCCTGTCAGAAAAAATGAAAATAATGGAAATAAAATATAGTGTTAACATTTTATAGTTGGTGAATCAGTGATCAAACAAGCATCTAAATAATGATAGCACCATGTTAGGCTGTGATAAAATTTGCACATGTGTATATATATAATTAGTAGTAGTTTAAATTTGAACAGTCATTCAGATTGAGATTATGACATTTTAAAAGCTATAAAAATACTCATAGTTTTTGAGGCACAGTTGATATATAACATTAGTTTCTCATATACAACATAATAATTCCATATTTGTGTCTATTACAGAATGATCACATTAAGTCTACTTAAATCTGTTACCATAGTTAGTTAAAATTTTTTCTTCATGTGATGGAGTGTTTAAGATTCACTCTCTTAGCAACTTTCAAATTTACTACTATTTTAAACTATAATCACCATGCTATACCTTACTCCCTATGACTTTGTAGTTTTTTCTACACTTAACCTCCTTGCACAGAAAATGTATGCACAGAAAGATGCTATTGCACTATAATCTATATTAGCCACAAAATGAAAAGTCAACTGAGTTCAATAATAGGGACATGGTTAAGTAAATTGTGATGTATATTAGATCTTATAAAAATTTATTTTTACATTAAAAATTATAATTATGAAAAATATATAGAAAAAATGAAAATAATTATGTGATAATAAATGAAAAAGTACAAAATTAGTTTGTAAAAAGGTAAAAATGTTTATAACTAGACTATGGGCAGTGAATATAAAATAATACACAAAAAGGAAATCTTTGTAACTAGGATAGAATTATGGGTGATTTTTCTTCTATTTTTTCAAAGTACTATTTGAATATATTTACTACCATTATAGTTTTCATTTTTTTGTTTTGTTAGGACACAGAGAGCAAATAAAATATGAATTGGTGATCTTTAAAGGCTTATACTCTATGGCACATGTTTGTGGCCTCCCCAGCAGCTGTTTCCAGTGCCCTTCCTCTTTGCCCGTCTCCTATGCACAAGGTTGAAAATGCCATGTTGGATTTTCCAGCCCCCTTTGCAGCCAGCGTGTGCCAGGTGACCCATTCCTGGCCAGTGAAATCCAAGAGGAATCCTGCTAGGCTGCTCTTGTGAAAAGTTTCCTCCTTGATAAAGAAGTGAGACCCATAAACAAAATCCTTTTTGCTTTGTCTTTTTGTTTATGCGGACTGATTCTGGAAGCTGTGGCAGCCATTTTGAAACATCACCAACTGTTTGAGGAGGGTGGTGCCGGATGATAGAAAGATCCTTGATACACGATGTTGTCTTACAGCATCACCGAGTCACTGGATAAACTCCAGGACAGACTGCCTTAAGACTTCTTGATAACAATAAATGTCCTTGTGGTTTGAATCACTATTAGGTTTTCCGTTACTTGAAACTCAGTGCATTGTGACTGATACAGCCAGACAAAACTAAAACCTATTGGCACACAGAGCTAACTGTATAGAAACCACACAAGAACAGGAAACATCACAACAAATATACAGATTAATTTGAAAAATGTTGTACTCTTATAGAAGGAAGTGAAAAACTAATAACCCGGTAAGAATTTATTTGTTGCAAAGCTCCCTGGATCTGTTAATATTTCCTGATAGAAAAAAATATATTATTTTATAGTTCTACTTATTATAAAACAAGCATCCAGACACCTTTTTGGCTTATAATCTTTTTCAAGTTTGTATGTGTCAGGAAGCAGCCTCTTAGAGTATGAGGTGGTGGTGGTTTCTCTCCCTCCCTAAATCCTCCGACCTCTTTGACTAGCATAGAATACTGCTGAGTTGTTAGATGGCGCTCCCTGGGAATTGAGGATACACCACTTAAGGGGTGAGAATATGATTTCTTTATTACTCTAATTATAGTATCAGGAAACTCTTTAACTCAGCCTCTGTCTCTACTCAATACAGATCTGGTTTTGAAGGTAACAAGTTTGGGGGTTTTTTGAGAAAGCAATTGGTTGTCCAAAGCTGGAGACGTTGGTGACAAAATAACTTATTCTAAATGGACTCTCTATTAGAAGCAGCATTCCAGATTACCCCGTTTTTTCTAAATGGTAGATGACTTAGCAAGTTAGCCGATCTTTAGGTTAAACAAGAAAGCCAGGACAATGGACTCTGTGATTACTGTCAGTGAGGTGGTGGCTTGGTATAGGCAATGAAAGTGGAATTTAAATATGTGGGTGACAAGAGTGAAGAAAAGGGCTCTGCCCCACAGTGTAATTGAGTGAGGATGGGGTGGGGGGTCAGATGGCCACAGATTTCATCCCTGTGGTCTCCGGTGTTACTTTGGGTGCTCTGCTGGCTGAGTGGTACAGGGAAGGGAGGGTGAGGTGCCTCCTTCCTCCTTTACTGCTTTCATGAAATTCTGTCCTGAAGCTGCCTGGGGAAACACAGCTGCTATTAGTTCAGATTACAGTTATCTGCAAGTAACAGAAAACAAAAAACCATCTCAAAGTGTCTTATACAAATGTCTGTCTTTCTTGACTTTGTTTTCCCACAAAATAGGAAACATAAAAGTAGGCTGAAACTTGTTTAGCACAGCTGATCACAGTACCACCAGGCACCTAGTATCTGTCACACCATCCTTAATGTGCCAGTTTTCATCTTCATCCTTGACTTTTTGTAATTGCAAGATGGCTATAAATCTATCATTTCCAACCTGAGGAAGAAGGGAGTGGGAGGAGAGCATGCTAATAGCTTTCTCTCTCTCTCTCTCTCTCTCTCTCTCTCTCTATATATATATATATATATATATATATATCTTTTAAGTTTGAAATATTTCACAGAAAAACTCAGGAGACTTCTGTTAATGTGTCATTGGTCCAAATTGTGTCACATAGCCATCCTTTGATGCAAAGGGGCTGGGGAAGACTATAGTTAGCTTGTTATATTGCCTACCTGAGCAGAATTGGAATTGTGTTAGCAAGATGCTGCCACTAAAGTCTACAAAGAGTAGATAAATTCTCTCCTGCTTTGCGGAAGATCATGGGGTTCCTTGACAGCTCCAGAAGTTCTGGTGGAACCTGATAGAAGACCGAAGCAGAGCTCAGGAAGGGTGGCAGTGTCCCAGTGGAGGAACTTCCCTAGAACACTATCTTGGTCTCTCTCCCTACCCCTTACTCCACTATCCCCGCGAGAGGAGTAGAGACTTCTCTGATGGGGGATTTTTGGTGGAAGAACTAGGCGTGCTCAGCTCATTCCTGCATTCTCTTGGGATCTCATGACTCATGTATTCCTGATTATGCAGGAAGCTTAGTGGACAGCCTTTGACCCTGTGCTTGAGGACTGAGGTTGTCCAGCTGTGCCTTGACTGGGACAGCATGGAATAAGCCTACTGTTGCACAACCCAGCTGTATCCTCTAACTTAGACTTAATCAGTGATGAAGCCAGTAATTTGATTGTTATTTTTTCTGAGACCTGTGTCTAGTTCTTAATTTTTTTTTAATTGAACTCAATTGGGTAAAGATATTATGTGTGAATATCCCTAAACGCATGAAATCCTCTGTATCCTCAGCCTGGTATGGCCTGGGGCACTCAAGTTTCTAATGACCCACACTGTTAAATTTGGATATGGAGCTAGCATCAAAAGATGTAGTCCCACTTATTTGGGTAATGTTTGACTTCCATGTCTATGAACTTTTTCCTGCCAGAATCATGTAGTTGAACATGTATAGGCCTAGCTGGACTGATTTTAGTCTTTTTTCATAAGCCATTTTATTTTATTCATTTTTTATTGATTTACAGTATTATATTAATTTCAGGTATACAGCCTGGTGATTCAGCTTTTTCAAAAATTCAGGCTTATTTTGCAAAAATTCAGTGATTTTTTTTTTACAAAATATATATGTACTCCATTATAGGTTGTTACAAGGTACTGTCTGTAGTTCCCTGTGCTCTACAGTATATCCTTGTTGCTTATTTGTTTTGTCCAGAGTGGACTGTATTTGTTAATCCCATACCCCTAATTTCTTCCTCCCCACTTCCCTCTCCCCTTTGGTAATAACAGGTGTGTTTTCTGAATCTTTGTTTCTATTTTGCATATACATCCATTTGTATTATTTGTTAGATTTTACATTTAAATGATACCATACAGTATTTGTCTTTCTCTGCCTGACTTATTTCACTAAGCATAATATGATTTTAGTCTTTTTTCTTGAACTTACACAAAATGAAGCGAGCATCATTTAGCTAAGGTGTAAAGACGATTAAGGCAGTAAAACTACCTGCAAATTATTTCAAGGATGGATATTTGGAGTTAACAAAAAAATAAGTCTTCATTCTGGGATTGAGTGAAAAACAAACTCCAGGAGGAAAGAAAACAGATTTCTGAAAATGTCCTTTCCTTCCCTTCATAAAAAGAACATTGGCAATCTTCTTTGTCAAGCAGCTGTGTTTGGGAACTGCTCTTATTCATCTAGGTTTGGGATTATTTAAGATCCAGTACGAGTCATGACCATGCACCTAAGTGGATCCAGAAGAAACTCTCTTGTTTATTTAAAAAAAAAAAAAAAAGGCATTATATTCAAGAAAGTTCAGCCATGGGAACAATGCTGAGAATTTCCTAAAGGGTTTTCCAGATCCCACCAACTCTGTGCATAAACACACATATAACCAAAATGTATTTTTGTGGCTTTGGGGCAACTCTCTTAATTTAAAACATATCCTTTAAAATCAACAGAACCACCCACGTAGAAGAGTCAAATGAATTCTCACTGCTTGGCTACCCAAGGAGATTACTGTTTTCCCTAAGAAGCCCTCTTCTTAACCCATCCTGTAATGTGGGGAGGCTTATTGGGCAGATCAGAGGTCCTTGTGGTGCCCTGAACTGCCCAGCCTCAATAAAAGACTGGCAGCAGGATGCTCCCAACAGTCAAGATTGTACTTGGGCCTCTCAGTATTCCACTACCCATCCCAGAATTGTTCATGTCGGAGAACCTAAAGAAAAGTTGCTGGGAAAAAAACATTTAAAATGTTCTGAGTACTGGAATGGAAGCTCAACTACATCCAAGCCTCCAACGCTAGATACAGGGGGCCTGCAGGATAAGCTGGTACCCTCTCCCGCAGAGAAGCATGGACTTGATCCTGGAGTCAGAGAAGTTGACCCAGGAGACTTAGTGGGATCCAGAGGCTCTGTGGGCCAGGCCACTGCCCCACACCAAGCAGTGGGACCAGCAAATCTGCGATGACACCTGTGAAGGGCAGTTGCACCCCACACCGACATCAGCCCAGTTGAGCATAAAAGAATATGGCTGCCTCATTCCCACTTTCTGAATCCCAAACAGAGTTTCTCTTCTGACCCAAGCCAACTGTGTAAGGAAGAGAATTTCTGGGACATGTAGTCCAAGCTTAGCTACATGGACACAATACACATTCACCACAGAGAAAGGCAGCTGAGTAGACTATAAAAACATTAGTGTCCTGCTTGTGTTTCTAGTCAGAACACTGAATGTGCCTTATAGTCAAGCAGCCAGCTCAATTGATGGTGGAAAATATGAGCATTTTCCCTTGACATGATAAAAAGACTCTGAGATGGAGCATATAAAACTAAAAGCCCAGCATAAACTATTCAAAATGCAAAAAGATGAGAAAATTAATCGACACCTTGAGTAGAATAAGAGCGGTCAAGGCACACAAACTGCCCTGGGGGGAAAAGAAGTTTCCTTGAGTCATCTCAAGTAGCCAGAGCGATAAGAGCTCCGGCTGAAGTTAGGTCTTCACTGACTTCCTCGAGGTGGAGAGAGGGGATGTGCAGGAGAGAAAACCAGGGAGTTTCTTTGCTTTAAAACTTCCGCTGAAGGAAAGTTCCCTGTTGGCCAGAACTTCTGGGTTAATTCTCAGTGACTCTGGAGAAAGTGCCTCTGCTAAATCATCCTAAGGGGTCAGGTGAGGCAAAACACACGATACGTGATCTGCCATTAGCAGCCTGGGTGCCCAAGGGTGCGTTTATGACTGGGTTGCTGGACTTCTTGTCTGTCTCTCTCTCACACATACCTTTTTCAACCCATATAATTTTCTCTAATGGGAAACTAGAGCCTTCATTCACGTCTAGATTGGTAGAATGAACCAGCCACTCACTTCTACAAAAGGATGTGGCAGTTCTTTTAAAACCATCACTGTGATAACTGCTAATGACAGACACACTGAACGGTTCCAGGGCAATTTGGAAGATGTATATTTAGCTAGAGAGGCTTATGGTATTTGCAGCTGTCACTTTATCATTCAACACTGCATCCTGCTAACTTCACACATTCAGTCACCCTCAAGTGCATTTACCCTTGACCTGCCCACATTATAATTATTTCAGATCCATGTGCGCTTCTCATCTGAGCTGTGACTTATCCTTCCATCTCTGAATTGCATACCAAGTTGCTCCTCACAATTTGATCAGAAAGCTAGAAAGCATTATATTTGGGGTTTTAAAATAATATTTTAAGGGTAGTAGAATTTTAACTAACATGAATGACATAAAATATAAATAATGATTAGACATTTGAAAGGGAAATTAATGTTTTGAAAATTTAAGGTAAGAGGGAAAAAATAAAAAATGCATGTTTAATTGGTAAAAAAATAGACTTTCTTGTTGACCATGTGAAGAAACAAAATCTCTCCCTGAATATCCTTCATTACCTTCAGAATGTTATTTTTAATGTTTGGTAGAATTTAGGTCTCTACATTTATAAGATATAAGTGCAATTTATATTGACTATATGTCAGTTCTGTAATTTCTGACCAGTGTGAAATGGAAACATCTTTCAAGCACAGAATATGTATTGATTATGGAACATCCCAGCAACATGAAAAATACTGAAATAACATTAATATACAGATTGTAGTGTTTAACCAGAGTATTCCATTCATTTTTTCAGGATCTGTATAGTTCAAATTGATTTCTACCCAGAGATACACATAGTGACCCTTCTAAGGTTTGAAAGTTTTGACACTAAAAACAGCATTTTAAATAAGAGCTCATAAGAAACAGAGCCTTAAATGCTTGTGTGCTTTTAAAAGCTTAAATGCATGTGTGCACACACACGTATGTGCATGCATGTGCTCAGTCATGTCTGACTCTTTGCAACCACATGGACCAGCCAGGCTCCTCTGTCCATGAAGTTTTCCAGGCAAGAATGCTTAAATGCTTAAGATCTCTAAATTGAAGGGGATTGAAATGTGGTGAGTTCCATCCAAAATGGAAGGTCCCTGACTGGGTCCAGAGAGCCAAAGATCTGCCATTTGGTGTGGAGGGCCCTGTGTTTAAGGACAGCTTCCTTTCAGGAGTTGAATGCTCACAGCACCCTTGGTGTGGAGGAGCCTAAAACACAGGTCAGCCTCAGAAGGCATCGCTACCTAAAGCCGTCATTAAAGTAAGTTGGAGGTGGAGGGACAAGTAAAGGTTGTAGAGGGCAGATGTGGTCAGATGAGGAATTAATGCTTTCTCCAGAGATAACTTTCTGGTGACCTCCTTTCTTAAAAAAAAAAAATATATATATATATATATATATATATTAGAACAGGCATGTCTTCCTCCCCACCCCCACTCATCTTTTCCTTCCTCCTGACAAGCAAACAACGAAACGGCTGTTTGAAAGAGTGCTTTGAATGCCTTCTCTCTCACCTTTATATATTACCACCTGGATGGGTGCGGCCCATTGTTCTCTCCCTCTTTTCCTAGCTCCTCACTGAAAGAACACTGATACAAGTGCTGATACATTATTCAGGAGGATTCAATACCCAGCCTGTAGTTTAATAGATTAGAGCAGTTTCCTTTCTGGGTAAAAGCAGGGCCTTGTTTGAGTTGGACAGGGAACTCAGTCTCTTTCTGGCAGCTCCACAGAATCAGCGAAGGCATCTTGATGCCAGTCTGGGCTTGGGTGGCAGTGGGACCTAGAAAATCCATGCCTATGTAGCCAGTGTTCTCCAGCAATCTGCTTTCTGTGCTACCCTTGGCTTTGAAGGGCTTGACTGAAGATCCTGGACAGTTCCTCTGGATGCCTTAGGTACCAGTGGAACACCTTTCTCATTGACTTAGACACCACGTGGACGCTTTTGTTTTAAATTTTATTGGGAGGGTATATATAGACTCTTGAGAGTCACTTGGACTGCAGGGAGATCAAACCAGTCAATTGGACAGGAAATCAGTCCTGAATATTCATTGGAAGGACTGATGCTGAAGCTGACGTTCCAATACTTTGGCCCCCTGATGCGAAAGCTGACTCATTAGAAAAGATCCTGATGCTGGGAAAGATTGAAGGCAGGAAAAGCGGACGACAGAGGACAAGATGGTTGAATGGCATCACTGACTCAATGGACATGAGTTTGAGCAAACTCTGGGAAATGGTGAATGACAGAGAATCCTGGAGTGCTGCAGTCCATTGGTTGCAAAGAGTCAGAAACGACTGAGCGACTGGCAACTGAACAGCAACAATAGTTGCTTAACAGTGTTGTGTTAGTTCTGCTGTACAGCAAAATGAATCAGCTACACATATACATATATCCCACCTTCTTTAGATTTCCCTCCCATTTAGGTCACTACAGAGCATTGAAGAGAGTTCCCTGTGCTATACAGTAGGTTCTCATTAGTTATCTGTTTTATACATAGTAGTGTATAGGCACCATATGGACTCTTCAGTTCAGTTCAGTCGCTCAGTTGTGTCCCACTCTTTTCGACCCCGTGAACCGCGGCATGCCAGGCCTCCCTGTCCATCACCAACTCCTGGAGTTTACCCAGACTCATGTCTGTTGAGTCAGTGATGCCATCCAACCATCTCATCCTCTGTCGTCCCCTTCTCCTCCTGCCCTCAATATTTCCCAGCATCAGGGTCTTTTCTAATGAGTCAGCTCTTCACATCAGGTGGCCAAAGTATTGGAGTTTCAGCTTCAACATCAGTCCTTCCAATGAACACTCAGAACTGATTTCCTTTAGGATGGACTGGTTGGATGTCCTTGCAGTCCAAGGGACTCTCAAGAGTCTTCTCCAACACCACACTTCAAAAGCATCAATTCTTCTGTACCCAGCTTTCTTTATACTCCAACTCTGACATCCATACATGACCACAGGAAAAACCATAGCCTTGACTAGACGGACCTTTGTTGAAAAAGTAATGTCTCTGCTTTTTAATATGCTGTCTAGGTTGGTCATAACTTTTCTTCCAAGGAGTAAGTGTCTTTTAATTTCATGGCTGCAATCACCATATGGACTCTTGCTGCTGCTAAGTCGCTTCAGTCGTGTCTGACTCTCTGCAACCCCATAGACGGCAGCCCACCAGACTCCCCCATCCCTGGGATTCTCCAGGCAAGAACACTGGAGTGGGTTGCCATTTCCTTCTGCAATGCATGAAAGTGAAAAGTGAAAGTGAAGTCACTCAGTCGTGTCCGACTCTTCGTGACCCCATGGACTGCAGTCTACCAGGCTCCTCTGCCCATGGGATTTTCCAGGCAAGAGTACTGGAGTGGGTTGCCATTGCCTTCTCTGATATGGACTCTTGGTGGCCCTTAAATCACCAGAGGCCTCTAGTTTCAGAGAGAATCACAACAAAGCAGTGTGATACAAGCAGTCCCCAGCTCCAACAGAGGACTGCTAGTCACAGTAACACATTTCTTAAGCTTCTCCTTTCCCTCTAAAAGCCCCTAGCAAGTAAGCTAGGGCCTGAGAAGCAAGAGGCTGGCGGTGTCAGAGCCAAGTCTTATCCCCCACACCCAACACACACAGACACACACACACACAGAAGTACACACTCCAAGCCTATCCTGGGGAAGGAGAGAAGAGCTTTGAATCCCTTATGAGATTAGTTTGGAGAGGTTTTAATATCTAAAAGTGATCTGAGAGATATCAGATCTGCCTACTATGACACTAAGGGATGGAGAGAATGATTGGACAGGACATGGTTGAAAGCAGTAATAAAAGGAGATATCAAGCCTTTTTCTTATGTATCCTTCAGTTTGAGGGTTTTCAAATAAACTGGTTACCTAAAATATTTATTTAGTGCATAGTTTCTGTAAATTTTAAGTGTAGAAATAAAATAACACCATGGAGGGAAAAAGATATAGGCAAGAAATTTCACCTTTTTCTAGCTTTATCCTCTGAGGATGTTTCGTCTGTCCCTGAAAAGGACACCTTGGCAGCCTAGGGTCTCTGAGCACTGGGCAGGGAGACATGAACCCGGGGCCCTGGCTGCAGCGGTGGCACAGCTGCGGGCTCTGTGAAGCCCCCCTGCCTCTATGGTCTGGTTTCCTCTGCATCAGTGGCATCCCAGGTGCTCCCAGGATCCCCTCGACTTGCTTGTCAGTGACTCATAACCTGATCTTTGTAGGGACCAGAGCATGTGAAACACATCAAATGTAGGTTCAATACAACTCCAGTAATTTTCCCACATAAAACACCGGTTATGTAAGTAAGGAGAGTCCTTCACTCCAGAGTTTATGTGTTTCTCTAGAGGTCAGATTAAATCTCTCTTACGTTCCAAAGTGGAGAATGGACATTGATGATGTAGCAAGAGCCTGGTGTGGTGGCTGTGGGATGGGCAACCTGGGAGCCCTGAAGTCTCCACCCATCAGCCAATGGATCCTGGGAGCTGGCAGCAGGCTTCTTCACCACAGCTGTTTCGCCATCTCAGTATTAAAGGATGCGAGGAAATACACTGAAGCTCCTGTTGAAGGAGATGCTTATGGCGTCTTTATTTGCTCCTTAGAAAGTTTTTTAAAAGGTTATTATTAGAAGAAAAATAATAAAGAAAAATTTTAAATTAATTATTAAATATTTTCCATGTATGATAAGATACAGATAAAACTAGAACAGCACTCATTTACCTATACTCAGGTTTTTAAATGAACATTTGGCCACATTTGCTTCCAATTTAAAAACAATTAAGAAAAGGCAGGCAGGGAGGCAGGAAGGCAGGTAGAAGGAAGGGAGCCAGGAAGGGAAGGAAGAAGGGAAGGAAGCAAGGAAAACATCTAATTGCAGTTGAAATGCCTTCCCAGTCTCATGTGAGAAGATAATTACCACTCCTCAAAGGTAGTAACTTTCTTATTGTTCATGCACGGTTTTTCCTGCTCACATTTTTATATTCTTTCTACATATTTGTTTATGAGTATGTGTTTTAATATTTTACATAAAGGGTATCCTACTGAAAATGATTTTTTGTAACTTGTACTTTTCATATTCAGTGTTACCTTTTAGATTAATCTGTGTTGAAATAGGTAAATGTTATTTATTCATTGTAACTGGGCAAACTATTTCATGTATGGTGATGAAACCACAGTTATCTCTTCCACTCTTGGAGGATGGTAACCTTCCAACCTATTCACATTACAGCGAATGCTGCAGTGGGCACCCCTGTGTTGTATTTCCTTCAGTATCTGAGCAGCATATACCTGAAAGGGAAACTGACTTCTTGAAGGGTATGAGCGTCTTCTACATTACTATTTAGCAGATATTAAAAACTGCTCTTCTGAGTTATCGTGCAGGTTTATACCCCAACAAGTAATAGAGCAGAGTTCTTGTTCCTCAGCATCCCTGCCAACTTTTGGTATTACCAAACATTTGGACTTTAGTAATTTTGCTAAGTGTGAAATGGTATCGATCTCATTTGTGATTATCGTTGGCATTCCCTGATCACTGTCAAAGTTGAAGATCTTTTCATATGTTTATTAGTTTATCAAGGCTACTCTTTAAGTAGCTGTTTATAGCCTTTGATCGCTTTTCCATTGGGTTGTGGCTATTTTCTTACTGATTTGTATTTCGAGCTATGAATGCTCTCTTTGTTGAAAATATGAGTTGTATGTATATTGTTTGTTCCGCTTCCTGCTGGCGAATGTGGCTGTCCTTCTTGTTGGAGTGGTAACAACTGAGACTTGGGTTCAGATATGGGGATGGAGAGAGAGTTAGCTCTTACTTGGCTTTGATTTTTGGTTGTTCAGGTGTATGCCAAAGCACTCATCACTAGCTCCAGCCCAGCTCACTACAAGTACTGCAGGGAGATTCGGGGCCCAAGCTGCTGGTAAAAAGTTACCTGTTTTTGTTTTCATCTCCGTGTACCTCATAGGAAAGGTAGTATTGTTTAGGAGAGCTTGGGATCCCAGTATCTGTGTTTCATGGCTCCCTGCATTCAAATCACCTGACGAAGTTCTAAAAATAATATTTTGGCCTTACCATAAAACCATTTAATCAGAATTTCTGAGGCTAGATTCCAGGAATCAATGTTTTAAAACTTTCCAGGTGATTCTAATGTGCAATCAGGGTGCTGAACTATTGCCTTAGACAGATACCATCTTCACCATGTCCCATGAGTATTTCTAACACTTTGAAGTCAAGACACCTGCCCTCATTAAGGCTTATTAATTAGCTTTGGGGATAGGTTGAGTTCTTTATGCAGATATGAAAAAACTATTAACACATGTATTTTTAAATGCCCAAGAGACTGATTTTTATGTGATCCAACAAAGCTTCCAGATCTCATGCAGTGTCAAGGTCAATAAGCTAGAGGGTCCTGTATTCCCACTGCCCACCCCCTCCATTATTTGATCTTTGTTTGGTCTCCTTGAAAGACAAAGATGCTCAGTCTGTAGCATTTTTGCAGCTGGAAGGGTGGTCCCTGGAGCCTGAAGACTTCATTTTATTCTGAGGTTTGTAGTCATGACCCTGCAGGATTTACAGTGTTTTTGTGTCCTAATTACTCCCTTCTCTATTTTCCAGTGAATCCATCAACTCAAAATCATTTCCACTGTGTTTTGGTTCCATGGAGGGTCCTTTGGCTCTGACCACCTTAGATCCCATTCTCCAGGGCACCTATGAGCTCCCCTCAGCTGCAGAGCCTTCTTGAAGGTTAGGCCAGAGGCCTCCTGCACACATCACAGGGGAACGGATGTTCTTGGGTGATGCTGGGTCTCCATGGACAAACTGTTGCCACATTTGCCTCTCAGTCCACTCCATCCCTCTCTCTAGGGCAAGAGACATGGTTTCCTCTTTGCATTGGTAGACTCTTCAAATGCAGTCCCAGAGCTCCTTGGGGTACATGGGCTTGAGATAACTGGACTGTTTCTAAAAAGACATGTGACTAAACCCTTGAAAGGAAATGTCTGCCGATGGGAACGACTAGGCTCTCCCTCCGTACTGTTTGACACTGCCAGGTCAATTACAGGAGGCCCACAGGGTCACTTTCCCCACCAGCCACCTCCCAGGGTCTATTCCTCCCTCAACAGCATTAATTTAAAAATTCTACTCAGCCACACTATTTAGCCTCTTCCCATGCTAGGGGCTTTTCCTTGATCTCGTTTTCCACTTCATTTGTGTTTTTTTTTTTTTTTTTTCTTAAAAAAAAATGTTATTCTTTACCTCATGCTAATTATTTGCTTTGAGACTTGAGTTTCCTTTAAAATTTTTTCTCGATACTTCCTTCAGAAGGCTTATCCCACTCTGTAACCATTGGTGTTGCCTCAGAAGGATGGATCTGGAGGGGATAACAAGATTTTCACTTTTTATTAATAAAACCTTACTTTTTTAATATGGGCACATATTACTTCAGCAATTAAAATTATTTAAAAAATAAATTCAGTCATGAATAAAACTTAAAGCGCATCCTTTGGAATGTATGCAAACCCATTATATATGTTTTATGATAAACGTATATGTACATATATAAATACATGCATATAAATATGTTCATGCTTATAAAGCACTTAGGACACCACTGAGCACCTAGTAAAAACAAATGTGTGCCACCATTTAAGGAAGCAAAGTGAAAATGAAATTGCTCAGGCGTGTCTGACTCTTTGTGATAGCATGGACTATAGCCCACCAGGCTCCTCCATCCACGGAATTTTCCAGGCAAGAGTACTGGAGTGGGTTGCCATTTCCTTCTCCAGGGGATCTCCCTGACCCAGGGATTGAACCCGGGTTGAACCCGGGTCTCCTGCACTGTAGACAGCCACTTTTACTGTCTGAGCCACCAGGAATGCCCAAGGAAACAAACGGTTTGCCCTAAATCTGTATATGAAAGGAAATTTTGAGTTAGGGGTGAAAATACAGTGCTTAGCCCAGTATGAAGCCTGTCATACTGCTGACGGATACATTCCGATGTTTTCTTTGTTCTCATTTGAGAAACTGGAATGAGTTAAAGTCAAGGAGCATGCTGAGGTTTAACTCGTAACATAGTTCCAAAGTGACACAAGGCATGATTTAAAGCCAGACAGCCTCCCCAGGTTTTTAGTTCTTAGTGGAAGTTGTCGTTCTTTGATTGATGACACAGGACTAGGGGTTCTGAACACCCATTGTGACTGACCCAGGGCCGAATGCAGCCAAGCAGATGGTTTGCTATGTTCTCCATACTTTTTCTGGTCCCAATTTAAACCCTTGAAGTTAAGTAGCTATGAGGTTGATCTAGGATGAACCCATCATCCACTGCTCTGGCCCCGAATCATCTGGGCTATTTCCAGGCCAGATCAGAACATCCTGAACTTTGAGAGTGACAGTGGACTTTGGGCCTTGACCAGAGCTTTGGTCACGTACAGAACTGGAGTTGGGCTCTAAGCTAAGATTCATTGGAGGTGGGAGGCAAAGTCACCCTGGAGCAGTCACAGGTGGGTTGGTCTGAATCAGACAGATTTCTGCTTAGACTACTGCCCAGCAGGGAGGTCAGGCTGGACCTGCTCCGACCCCAGCTCGGTGAGTTCAGCAAACTCTGAGTCAGCTGTTGTTTTGGCCCAGTTGAACTGGTATCAGTGTGGCTCTTCTAAGTTAGTTTTCCTTGAAGGCAACCAAAAATAGGATAAAATTGCATTTGCAGTATATTTTTTGCAAATAGATTTTTCTGTTCTTTTTCTAATACTCTTAGCTGCATTTCTTTTTTATTATAAAAATTTTCTGAATATTAAATAAACAAAAAACTGTAGGGGCTCTTGCAAAATTAACAAAAAAAAAGTGTAACTTGCCTTTTTTGGAATGAGAGATTCTTCAGGGACTTGTGAAAAAGTACAGGGTCTTCTTTCATGTTCATAGGCACTAATTCAAAGAATTCAAATGTTCATGGATCAATAATGCTACAACTATTATAACTTCTGAGAGAATTCACCCTGCTGGGGTTTCTTTAAGGGAGAATATTTTTATGAGGCTTTACTTCGATGGGCGAGAATTAAGTGTGGATTCATGATTGCTTAGGGAGGGGTAGTTTGGGAACTTTCCTGATGACTGCATTCAGAGTGAGGAGCCAAGTCCAGCCCCTGGGGCCACAGAGTCATGTCCTTCCGGCTGTTCTAACTGTGGAGGGAAGTCCAGGAGCACCTCCCGTCCCTTGACAACTGGTAGGGTGGGGACCAGTCAGAAATACAAAGCGAAAGTACCAGAAGCTCCTGCCATCCATGTCCCAGGCTTAAATTCTTACTTGGCTTGTTCAGTTTCTTTTAGCCCCATGGGTTCCCTGGGGCTTTTCTAAAGGGATCTGGCTTTTCTAAAGGGATAGGAGTTTATTTATAATGACTTCAGGACAAAATCAGTCATGCTGGAAGTGAATTGTATGTAGGTTTAA
The DNA here is from genome assembly GCF_029407905.1 of Bubalus kerabau. Lineage (NCBI taxonomy): Eukaryota > Metazoa > Chordata > Mammalia > Artiodactyla > Bovidae > Bubalus > Bubalus kerabau. Next base: position 39,873,585 of record NC_073634.1, on the reverse strand, counting down.
TATCTAAGATATTTAAGTATGTCAGTTTCATTCTCATTTCATGTAAGTTCTCTGAAGACATATCCTGGCCAAAATATTGATTGTAATATTTCCACATGGCCTGAGTACTTCTATTTTTTATTAAGAACAGATGTGCTCCTGGTTGGAGTGTGAGTCCCCTTATAAGCTGTGTATACTTGATAGCATAGCAGAAATTCAACAAATATCTGTAAATGAATAAAGAATAAAGGATAGATTCCACTGTGTTTTGAAGCATTTATCAAGGGCTTGTGTGTCCATGTATCAAGTGTCTTGATCAGACACAAACAGCTACCCCTAAATCTGGCCAGTCTCAACCTCATGCATGGTGTGTCATCCAAACAGGAGAACACCGTTCTCCTTGCTCCTAATCTAATGAGTTATTCTTGAGCATGACTTCAGGGTGTATTTCCATATTATACAATAGAGTTATCATATCTATATCAGGGTTTCTCATCCTGGGCACTATGGGCATTTTGAACCAGATAATTCTATGTAGAGGGGACTTTCCTATCCACTTTGGGATGTTAGCAACCTCCCTGGCCTCTATCCACCAGCTGCTGGCAGGACCCACCTCCCTAGTTATGACATCCAAAAATGTTGCTAGGTTGCCAGATTTCCTCTGGGGAAAAATCAACCTGTTAGAAACCATGGATCCATATAAAAGAATAATATATGGTTGTACCACCTTAAGCAATATTAAAATCACAGGAAAAACCCCAATAACCCTTTGTTGTTGTTCAGTAAAGGTATTCTGTAATATTCTGCTGCAAGAAACACACTCAGTGGACTTTTCTCTGAGAAGCAAGGCTTCTGTTTAGGGAAACAAAAAAGTGTTAGGACAGAGATGTGTAGTTATGAAACTTACCCCCAGAAAAGCATATTTGACTTCTTTTGAAACAAATAGAAAAATGAAGACCCAAAAAGTTATGAATGCTTCACATTAATAAAGTTAGTAATTAATAAAATAATAGTTGAGAAATGAATACAAGAAGGTAAGAATAGAAAACAGATACCTCTGTCTTTCTGCTCCAATCTCCCTTTCTCTTCCCAGAGCCCAAGACTTTCAACATTTTTCATTTCAAGGAAGAAAAAAAAAAGTTTACAGTCAGGAAAGTTTAAGCTTTACTTAGGGAGAATTGGAAAAGACAAAAGTGTGAACTCAAGGTGGCAAACAGGGTGCCGACTTGAAGTTAATGCCAGTTCCAAACAAATCAGAAGAAGGCCTGGGCTTTGCTTTCATGAAGAGAGTTTGAGACTATTTCTTATTTACCTCCCCTCCCTAGGAAGGCAGAATCTTCTTTTCCTCATGGTATACTGGCTACATATTTTGGAGATTGAGCTGTTTTTAGTTTAAATCTGATTGAATTTTCTCTCCTGGAGGGAACTTACTGTGACGGGTTTTTTTGGCCAACAGCTCTGTCCCGCCTTTGTTGAGGCTGACCTGTTGTGGTGATGCCAGGGACTCATTTACAGCCTTTTCCCTCGGTACACAGGGCGCCCACTCTTCACTGCACTATCCCGTTGTTCTGGAGAGAACAGTCCGGCCTTTGTCCTGCTGCTGAGGTCCCTGAATGGATTCAGGTTTCTGGTGAAGTGGGGGCCCGTTGTTACAGTAGTTACTGTCCTCTCCTTCAGAGGTGCCTGCGGATTTCAGCTCCTTTCCTTACTGAGCTGGCTCTTGAGAAAAGTCCTCAATGTGTTTGATGTCCTGAAGCTCTTGTGGCTCTTTATCTGAAAATGTAGACATTTTGAAGAATTTCTTAGCCTTTTCTTAAGCAGGCTTTTTATCCACTGAATGACTCTCTTTATGTGTCCCAGCCACTAACACCCTAAAGTTCAGAGGCATACAAGTAAAAAGAGACATTTGTATGAGGAACAAAATATTTCAGGACAACAGAATTTTTCATTATTTGTGACCTTTCATGACATTTCCCCTCTTACCATATTTCCATTTGTTTCTTAACTCATGTAGCTGCAGGCATTAATTCAGCAACAGCTGTATGCACAATACTTCATTGGGCACAGTGTGGGATACAGGGGTCCCTGGGAGGAAGGGGATCATAGTGGCCAAGATTTCAAAATTTGGGGATCTGAACATGTGCTGGGATTTAGAAAAGGCAGAGGAACCAGAGATCAAATTGCTGAATCATCAAAAAAGCAAGAGCGTTCCAGAAAAACATCTCCTGCTTTATTGACTTTGCCAAAGCCTTTAACTGTGTGGATCATGACAAACTGTGGAAAATTCTTCAAGAGATGGGAAACCAGACCACCTGACCTGCCTCCTGAGAAACCTGTATGCAGGTCAAGTAGCAACAGCTAGAACTGGACATGGAACAACAGACTGGTTCCAAATTGGGAAAGGAGTACGTCAAGGCTGTATATTGTTACCCTGCTTATTTAACTTATATGCAGAGTACATCATGAGAAATGCTGGACTGGATAAAGCACAAGCGGAAATCAAGATTGCCAGGAGAAATATCAGTAACCTCAGATATGCAGATGACACCAGTCTTATGTCAGAAAGTAAAAAAGTACTAAAGAGCCTTTTGATGAAAGTGAAAGTGGAGAGTGAAAAAGTTGGCTTAAAGCTCAACATTCAGAAACTAAGATCATGGCATCCGGTCCCATCACTTCATGGGAAATAGATGGGGAAACAGTGGAAACAGTGTCAGACTTTATTTTGGGGGGCTCCAAAATCACTGCAGATGGTGACTGTAGCCATGAAATTAAAAGACTCTTGCTCCTTGGAAGAAAAGTTATGACCAACCTAGACAGCATATTTAAAAGCAGAGACATTACTTTGTCAACAAAGGTCCATCTAGTCAAAGCTATGGTGTTTCCAGTAGTCATGTATGGATGTGAGAGTTGGACTATAAAGAAAGCTGAGTGACGAAGAATTGATGCTTTTGAACTGTGGTGTTGGAGTAGACTCTTGAGAGTCCCTTGGACTGCAAGGAGATCCAACCGGTCCATCCTAAAGGAAATCAGTCCTGAATATTCAATGGAAGGACTGATGCTGAAGCTGAAACTCCAATACTTTAGCTAGCTGATGCAAAGAACTGACCCATTTGAAGAGACCCTGATGCTGAGAAAGATTGAAGGCAGGAGGAGAAGAGGAAGACAGAGGATGAGATGATTGGATGGCATCACCAACTCAATGGACATGAGTTTGAGTAAGTTCTAGTAGTTGGTGATGGACAGGGAGTCTGGCGTGCTGCAGTCCATGGGGTCACAAAGAGTTGGACACAACTGAGTGACTGAACTGAGCTGAACACATGTCAGCTTTGCCTCTTCTGGGCTATGTAATCTTGAGCAAGTCCTTTAACCTGTCTTAGCCTGAGTCCACAGCTGAAATATCAGAATACTAACAAAATCTACCTTATTGAGTTATTGTGAGAATTAATTGAGATATGCTGGCAAAGCACATACTGCCATGCGTGAGCATCTTTTCATTGCTCATTTGATACTAATTTTGAAAAGAAAGCAACTTGTGGACCAGAATAGAAGAAAGACATTTATGCAAAGAATTATATCATGTGGTAAAGAACAATACATTCTAGGAGAAGTAGAAAGGAGGGTATATCAGCAGAATAAATAACACTAGCTACTATAATGTACAAGCCTCAGGCCTGTGGTTTTGCATGGTAGGGATGGCTTTCCTCCAGGGGACTGGGTGGTCCTTGCTTCTTCCAACTTGTGGTCTTCTAGAGCTTTCGAATGATTCACTTCAAGGTACATAGGAAAAAAGACAAGGAAAGTAGAAAGGTGGGTAGGGAAAAGGAGGGTGTGTGCATGTGAGATACTGCTTGGGATGTTTTGTGGCTAGGTATGTCTTTATTGATGTGTGATAAATTGTTCCAAGTTGAGTAGCTTAAAACAGAACATTATCTCTTTGGTCAGAAATTCTGGAGCAGCTTAGCTGGGTGGCTCTAGCTTTGGGACTCTCACTTGTCAAGATTTGGCTGGGTTGCAGTCATCTGAAGACTTGAATGAGGTTGGAGGAGCCTCTTCCAAGACAGCTCACTCACATGGCTGTTGGCAGATGGTCTCAGTTCCTTGCCATGTGGACCTTTCCATTGGGCTGTTTGAGAGTTCTTACAACATGGCAGCCGGCTTTCCCCAGAGCCAGGGATCTGAGAGAGAACAAGGAAGAAGTTCTCACACCTTATGATCTAGTCTTGGCAGTTGCATGCTGCCATTTTTGCTATATTTTTCACTAGAGGAGAATCACTAAGTCCAACCCACACTCAAGGGGAGAGGAATTAAGCTCCAGTTTTTCAAAGGAGTATTGAAGAATTTGTGGACCAAATATATAAAGAGCACAAAGCTCCTGAAACCCTTGAAATTTGCTAAGTGATAAGAGCAAAGTGAAAGGAATGTCTTTTATTTATAAGAAGCCCCTTTCAACCGCACCTGAGCTTATTTTAATTTTTAATGTGGTGTGGATTTTTTGAAAGCCTCTGAGGTTGAGGGGCTGGTTGCCAGGGGAACCAACTTTCAGCCTCATTCCTTTCAATCTCCAGTCAAGGGAGAAGGGCTAAAAGTTGTGTTAATCACCAATCATGGCTATAGGATGAAGTCTCCATAAAAGTCCCTAAATTATGGGGTTCAGAGAGCTTCCTGATTGGTGAGCATATCCATGTGCTAGGAGGGTGGTACAGCCCAACTTCACAGGGACAGACACTCTGATGCTTGGGACCCTTCCAGTCCTTGCCCTATGTATCTCTTGATCTGGCTGTTGATCTATTTTGTTTATAATATTATAAACTGGTAAATGTAAGTAAGTATTTCTCTGAGTTCTATGAGTCATTCTAGCAAATTATCAAACCTGAGGAGGGGGTCATGAGAACCCCAATTTATAGCCAGTCAGTCAGAAGTGCAGGTGGTAACTGGGACATGCAGTTGGTGTCTGAATGAGGGGGCAGTTTGTGGGACTGAATGCTGACTCCAGGTGGATGGGGTCAGAACTGGTCAAATTGCAGGATGCCCAGCTCTTTTGGGATAAAACCCACACATTTGGTCACAGAAGTGATTAAACTAGAGGAAAGCAAGTTTTCTTTCACAGCTTCTAATGCCTTCTTTGCTCCTCAATACCTGTGTGTCCTTGGGCAACTTAGTCTGTTTCAGCTTCAGTTTCTCCATCTGTGTAATAGGAACAATAATATATCTTTGAATAGGTATTAGGAGGATTTGATAAAACATGCATAAAATATTTAGGGCAGTAAATGGTAGCTCCAATGATCAATGGAGCCTTTTTATGGTGAAGGAAGAAACAGGCTGAGAGAGTTTTTAACAACTTGTTCCAAATCACATAGTAAATTAGGAACTGGATTAGAAACCCACATTAGAACCTCGCATGAACAAAGGCATAAAGGTCAGAAATATCACCTGGGCCTGGACCAGAGGTGGCAGAGGAAGATTTGGGCAGAGTGGGGCAGGGCAGCACCAGCCCTTGAAAGCAGGAGACCAGCTTGAGATGGTGGAGAAAGAAACAGCAACCCACTCTAGTATTCTCTGCTGGAGAATCCCATAGACAGAGGAGCTTGGCAGGCTACAGTCCATGGGATCACAGGAGTCTGACACGACTTAGCAACTAAATCACGCACCACCACCAGCTTGAGATGGAAGCTACTCAGTTCTCAGGTAGGGTGGTGGTCTATGCAGACTTACTCTGAGGTTGGGTTGCAAATAGATGAATGATATAATTAATACAATAGACTTTGAATCAGGGCTAGGAATACAGTCATTCAGCCACCATACTCAGTGGAGAAAGATCTACTAAACAGCAACCAGAGTCTTTTCATGATTCTCAATCTGTAGTCAGGGAAACAAGGAGACTAAAAAAGACATTACCAAAGAAACACTGTTTTGAAAATATCCATAAAGGAAAGAGGGGAACTAGCTACGTATTCTGTGCCCACGTTCCCATGGCAGCACATGTCTGAATAGGACATTACACCCCAAAGCATGGGCATAATTGTGTGTGTGTGTTTGTGTGTGTGTCAAGGCAGGTATGGACAACCCACACCCAGCTCACATGAGTTGCAGTTGGGAGAAGGGGTGATAAGCATGTGGTCCCCTGTAGTATTCCTGTGGGTGAGGAATCCCCAGGAGCTTTTATTTTTCTTCTAAAACCCCCCAAATGTATACTCAAACCCAAACTTCTTTTCTGAGCTCCAGACCTAAATCCGACCTGCTTAGCAGACATTTTTATTTTCTTTGAATGTCACACAAACATCTCAAATTTCACATCCAAATCCAAAATCATGATTAAGAGCCTTTTTCTTATTAAACTGATTTATTTTTATTTTTTATTGAAGTATGGTTGATTTACAGTGTTGTGTTAATTACTGCTATACAGCAAAGTGATTCAGTTATGCATATATCATTCTTTTTAATATTCTTCCCCATTATGGTTTATGCTAGGATACTGAATATAGTTCTCTGTGCTATACAGTAGGACCGTGTTGTTTATCCATTTGAGACATAAAAGCTTACATCTGCTAACCCCATCCTCCAACTCCATCCTCCCCAAACCCCCTCCTTGGCAACCACCAGTCTTTTCTCTTAAGTCCATGATTCTGTTTCTGTTTCATAAATAGGTTCATTTGTATCGTATTTTAAAATCCATATATAAGTGATATCATATGGAATTTGTCTTTTTCTTTCTAACTTACTTCACTTAGCATGATCTCTAGTTGCATCCATATTGCTGAAGATTGGCATAATATTTCATCCTTTTATATGGCTGAGTTTAAACTGATTTTTAATCTAGTCTTCAGTATCTTAGTAAATGACACCACATCCATTCAGGTATTCAGTCCAAATACCTGGACATCATTTATGTTCTTCCTTTTACTTCACCAAGTCCTGTATTCTCATACCCCAGATATAAGCGGCCGTCTTCTAATAATCTAATCTCAGAAGTGACATACCATCGCTTCTGCTGTGTTCCGTTCATTAGAAGTGAGTCAGGAAGCCCAGACCACATGCAGGGAAGGGGGATTCCACATTTGGGGGCCATTTCAGAGGCTGCCCACAGCACTCCCACCACTGTTGGAGCAGGTTCTAACCCTATTGTGCTCCTCCAAGCCCCACCAGGATCTTCCTTCCCCTCATCCATGAGGCCTGCTGGAAATAGGGTGAATACTTCTTTTGGAGTCCAGTGGTTGGCAAAGGCCTAACAATGCTCTGCTGAACTGAGTTGAATTGTCCTCTCTAAGCCCTGGTCAGAGTGTATAAACTGTGCTGATCGTTGGGACTAAACTGAGGAGCTTCTTGAGCTTGTATCTCTTATGGCAAATGAGCTGTGGAGTAGCATCTCAGAAGTCATTTGGGGTGAGTAGAGGAAACTGCTGGAACCTGGGGTCTTGCCTGTGAACAGATGGAAGGTGTTTTGGGTGGGGGTCAACTGTGTGTTGTCATGGAAGGAACTGAGGACATGGAGTCAGCTGAACTCTGGAATCACAGTACTCACTCACTGAGGGACCTTTGGCAGTTTGTCTTATCAATATATTAGCATCTGAGATTCATCACTGAAAGAAACGTAAGATCTACCTTTACTATTGTTGTGAGAATCAAAGGAAGCATCTGGCATGTGGAGGCCACACATTTATTTTCCTTCCCTCCCTTCTCTTCTCAATCAGAGAGTCTCAACCTTTAGAGTCTCAACAAGCTGCCTGGGAGATTGCCAGCCTTATTTCACCCCCAAGAATCTGATCCAGTAGCCTGCAAATGGGACCAAGAAACCAGCATATTTAGATAGGGCCCTGGTGATCGATGAGGTGACCCAACAACCACACCTTGAAAAACAGTTTTCTGGAGGACACTGGAACTAGAGAAAAAAATAGAAGTCAAAGGATGAGGTCTCAGATGAATAGCAGGGGTCTTTTTCTGGCTACTTTATTATCTGGGTGGATGAGGAGAAATTGTTAGGAGCAGCCAGGCTACTTTCCAGGGATGTCGGTCACAGTGACCTGAGGCCAGAAACCATGTTGATAGTAGAAGCCTGGTTTTTAAGCTCAGTCAATGCAGTCTCCTTGTGTAAGGCCATAGGAGGAAACTGAGGGCCCCAGAAGTTGTGCGTTACCCAAGTCTAGAGGTGTTCATTTGTGACTTGATGTGTTCACTTATTCATTCATAAAATGAATGGCCTATTACATTGAAGCTTATATAAAAATACAGTGCAGGTTCTCTGCCCTCAAAAACAGATGTTATAACAATTTGAATCTCTATAAAGGATAACAGTATAGAATGGAGGAAAGTATAAACCGGGCAGTAGAAGGAACAAATTATATAGTTGCAGGAATATGGGAGTGTGTGAGTGCTTGTGTGCTTAGTCGACTCTCTTCTTTACGACCCATTGGACTGTAGCCTGCCTTGGCTTGCCTCTATGTCCATGGAACTTTTCAGGCAAGAATACTGGAGTGGGTTGCGTTTCCTTCTTCAGAGGATTATACCAACCCAGGGATCAAACCTGAGTCTCTTGTGTCTTCTGTGTTGCAGGCAGATTCTTTACCCCCAGAGCCATCAGGGAAGTCCCGGAACACAGAAGCTGTGGGTCCAAAAAAGATTTACTAGAACCCTCGGCAGTCAGCATGAGACTTGGAAAGGGGATTTGATTTGAGTAGATAGTGAGGGGAGGGCATTCCAGCTTTCCACCTTCAGCGAATACCTCTTTCTTGTGTATTGTTTTGTGAGTTATTGCATATCCTTTGGTCTGTTTTTATATGTGTTACTACACATTGTTGTTATTCAAACTTTACTGTTAATTGTAATATGTTCTGTTTTGGGAAAAAGCTAGGTGCTGCTATATTTCTTCTTTCTAGACAGTATTTTTTGGTAATTTCACCTGCATGTTTTCCCAAGTTAGAGTGAATTTCTAATGTTCTAAAAAAAATTTATTAGCATGTATAAAGCTTCTGATGTGACCAATTAATTAAGGAAGAATTAAAATTGCAGTATATAGTTTTCCTTTTCAAAAACTTTTTAAACTGCTTCCAGGCCTGCTTAGGTGCTGGCCCAGCACGCTGGATAAACTTGTATAGCCCCAGAGCATGTGAGGTGAGATTTTCCTCAAGAATGAGTCACACTGGCTATCCGGTCTTGGTGACCCAGAGGAATATTATCACCACAAAGCCAGGAAAGTTTTATCTCTAGAACTTTCTGCCACACAATGACAACCCTAATTGACAGGATTAAACTACAGACCGTTGCCAGGCACCAGAATGATAAAGTCAGAGTGTCTCCCAGCCTGATTTTCAAATCAGGTAAAAAGAAAGAGAGAGCCAAATTCAGCCTGTCTGCGTCCTGATGCCGCCTAGGTCTCTGAAGAGCTCTGGTCAATTACATGGGGCTTCATCGAGATGTTGTTAAAGAGAAAAAGGACTGACGTGTTTACCTCCTGTTACGTGCCAAGTGTTGTACAAATGTCAGTCCTTAAACCATACACCTGCTCTGTGTTTAAGTATACTCTCTCCCTTCTTTACCTCTTCTTCCAACAATCCCATGGGCAGTACATATTCTTAAATTAAGAGTTAAAGGTTAATTGCACATTGACACAGAGCAGTCACTAATCTATTTGACTCCAAGGTCCATGCCTTTCTTCATCTACTACACTATTCAGCCCCAACACCAAGCCCAAGATGGCACACATCAGTGTACAGATATAAACAGACATATAGATTGTCCAGAAATATTGGGAGATATGCACTTCCATTGAGGAAGTAATGACTGTGAGTTTTCCAGGAGAAAGAATACCCATAAAACCTTGCAATGCAGTGATCTTAGGAGTGTGCTGGAGCATCTTGTATTGGCTTGCTAGACTTGTTGTTTCAGTTTTCAGGAATTTTGTGAGCAAGTTGTTAACACAGCCATTATTAGAAATATGTAACCATTAAATAGATCTTATTTAAAAATGTCATTTTTACAACTCAGTGCTTCCTAATATTTTATTATATTCACTATTAACCTCTGTTCTTGAGGTAGAAATACTGTATAATGGTATCCTGCTGTGTACACTTCTTCCCAACTGATATGCAGTGATGTTTGTTGATAGCTTGAAGTTGGCTATGGGAGTTATACCACACTATGGAAATCAGTAAATATTGGGTTGGCAAAAAAGTTCGTTGGGGTTCGTAACATGTTATGGAAAACTTTAACAAACTTTTTGGCCAACCCAGTATTATAAACCAGGGCATAGTTTCTCCAGAAGTCAGTTGTTATACATTCACCAACCACGGGGCAGTAGCCATACAGGTGTTGTTATGAAATAAAAGATTCATAAGGACTAATGAATATCATCCACTGGCCACTCCATAGAGACCTGGTTGGGAAGTCAGAAGAACAGAAAGTCTGGAAAGTTGGTGAGCTGAGTAGTAAAGACTCCTTATATCAGAAGAACACTTGGTCTTTCACACAACTGCAGCACAAAGATGCTTGTGTGAGCTTGACGGTGGCCCTGAAAGGGAGAGCCTGTGCCTCATTACTTGTGTTTACAGTAACAAAAGCCCTGGAGTGTGTTTAATATTCTGCTTTCTGGGCCTCAGTGCTAATGGCCAAGAAAGGGCACCCCTGGCTGGTGAGGTGTGTGGTCACATACTCACAGCAGGTTGTAGAGCATGGTATCTGGCTGACTTTCTTTAGCTCACTGTGTTTGGCTCCTGATGCTGGGCACTGCCAGCCCATTGCCCCAAAGTATGTGCACTGGTTTATTCTGGGTAACTGTCACCAAAGGTCAGATTTAAACCTCCATGGAAATAAGGTATTTGGAAGTGAGTCAGAATAATTGGGAAGGGGTTCAGAAACAAAACTCATGGTCTCCAATGTAAAGTCATTCCTGTACTCTAGTGCCAAGAGAAGGGACCATAAAGTAAACTTGAAATTTTAGGATAAATATGGTCTTGGTTGTGGTGGTGGTTTAGTCGCTAAGTCATGTCTGACTCTTGCAATCCCAAGGACTGTAGCCTTCCAGGCTCCTCTGTCCATGGGATTCTCCAGGCGAGGATACTGGAGTGGGTTGCCATTTCCTTCACCAGAGGATCTTCCCAACCCAGGAATTGAATCCTGGTCTCCTGCACTGCAGGCAGATTCTTTACCAACTGAGCTATGAGGGAAGACCCAACTATGGTCTTAGGGATCCTCAAACTTAGTAAGTAGATACCCATGACAGGAACGTAGGTAAGATTTCTGTGGATATTATTTCTCTTCAATTATGTTTGTAAAAAAAAAAAATTACCAAGTGATTCATATCACTGTAAAAATTTTGAACAATATTTGAGATTATAAAGCTGAAGGGAGTTGCCTCTTTATCCTAGCTTTCATGGAATAATCACAATATGTATCCCTCCAGAACTTTATCTCAGAGAAGGCAATGGCACCCTACTCCAATACTCTTGCCTGGAAAGTCCCACGGACGGAGGAGCCTGGTGGGCTGCAGTCCATGGGGTCGCGAAGAGTTGGACACGACTGAGCGACTTCACTTTTACTTTTCACTTTCATGCATTGGAGAAGGAAATGGCAACCCACTCCAGTGTTCTTGCCTGGAGAATCCCAGGGATGGGGGAGCCTGGTGGGCTGCCATCTACGGGGTCGCACAGAGTCAGACACGACCGAAGCAGCAGCAGCAGAACTTTATCTACACACACACACGCACACACACACACACACACACCCTGCTACCTACCTATATAATTTGAAAAATTTTAGGTAAAAAATAGGATCATACTGTCTCCATAAATATTGGATAGTTTGGTGACTTGTTTAGTTCACAGTATATCTTAGACGATCTGACCCATGCTTTTGGTGTGCATTAGAGAATTCAGTCATGTCAGATCAGATCAGACCAGTTGCTCAGTCATGTCCGACTCTTTGCGACCCCATGAATCGCAGCACGCCAGGCCTCCCTGTCCATCACCAACTCCCGGAGTTCACTAAGACTCACGTCCATTGAGTCAGTGATGCCATCCAGCCATCTCATCCTCTGTCGTCCCCTTCTCCTCCTGCCCCCAATCCCTCCCAGCATCAGAGTCTTTTCCAATGAGTCAACTCTTCGCATGAGGTGGCCAAAGTACTGGGGTTTCAGCTTCAGCATCATTCCTTCCAAAGAAATCCCAGGGCTGATCTCCTTCAGAATGGACTGGTTGGATCTCCTTGCAGTCCAAGGGACTCTCAAGAGTCTTCTCCAACACAACAGTTCAAAAGCATCAATTCTTTGGTGCTCAGCCTTCTTCACAGTCCAACTCTCACATCCATACATGACCACAGGAAAAACCATAGCCCTGACTAGACGAACCTTTGTTGGCAAAGTAATGTGTCTGCTTTTGAATATGCTGTCTAGGTTGGTCATAACTTTCCTTCCAAGGAGTAAGCGTCTTTTAATTTCATGGCTGCAGTCACCATCTGTAGTGATTTTGGGGCCCAGAAAAATAAAGTCTGACACTGTTTCCCCATCTATTTCCCATGAAGTGATGGGACCGGATGCGATGATCTTCGTTTTCTGAATGTTGAGCTTTAAGCCAACTTTTTCACTCTCTACTTTCACTTTCATCAAGAGCCGTGTTAGTTCCTCTTCACTTTTTGCCATAAGGGTGGTGTCATCTGCATATCTGAGGTTATTGGTATTTCTCCCGGCAATCTTGATTCCAGCTTGTATTTCTTCCAGTCCAGCGTTTCTCATGATGTACTCTGCATATAAGTTAAATAAGCAGGGTGACAATATACAGCCTTGATGAACTCCTTTTCCTATTTGGAACCAGTCTGTGGTTCCATGTCCAGTTCTAACTGTTGCTTCCTGACCTGCATACAAATTTCTCAAGAGGCAGATCAGGTGGTCTGGTATTCCCATCTCTTTCAGAATTTTCCACAGTTTATTGTGATCCACACAGTCAAAGGTTTTGGCATAGTCAATAAAGCAGAAATAGATGCTTTTCTGGAACTCTCTTGCTTTTTCCATGATCCAGCGGATGTTGGCAATTTGATCTCTGGTTCCTCTGCCTTTTCTAAAACCAGCTTGACCATCAGGAAGTTCATGGTTCACATATTGCTGAAGCCTGGCTTGGAGAATTTTGAGCATGACTTTACTAGTGTGTGAGATGAGTGCAATTGTGCAGTAGTTTGAGCATTCTTTCGCATTGCCTTTCTTAGGGATTGGAATGAAAACTGACCTTTTCCAGTCCTGTGGCCACTGCTGAGTTTTCCAAATTTGCTGGCATATTGAGTACAGCACTTTCACAGCATCCTCTTTCAGGATTTGAAATAGCTCAACTGGGATTCCATCACCTCCACTAGCTTTGTTCGTAGTGATGTTTTCTAAGGCCCACTTGACTTCACATTCCAGGATGTCTGGCTCTAGGTCAGTGATCACACCATCGTGATTATCTGGGTCGTGAAGATCTTTTTTGTACAGTTCTGTCATGTCAGTGTACCATAATATATTTAAAGAGTTCTCTATTGAAGAACATTGAAGTTTTCTTCAATGATATACAGTTAAAATTATATAGTTGATAATCATCCTTATAAGTATGTTCTTGTTTATAGTATAGTTATTTCTGTAGGATAGCTTCTAAGAAATAAAATTGTAGGGTAAAAATGTATGTGCATCTACACTTTTTATTTTGTCAAATATCCCTTCAAAAGAGTTGTTCCTGTTACATTCCCATGACCTTAGGGTAAAATATGTACCCACCCCCCTTATCCTCACCAACATTTTATATAAGCAGTCTTAAATTTTGGCTCAACTCGGGTGAAAACTTGTGTCTTGTTCTTATTTTACAATTATTTGACATTATTTACACATTTTAAAATATTTGTCCTTTGAATTCCCTGTTCATGCCCTTTGGCTTTTTCATATTTATTTGAATACAAAATATTCATTTTTTAATTTTATTTTACTGATTTGTATGAGTTCTTTATATAGAACTTTTAATATCTTTATGTATTAAGGAATATATTAATATTTTGTTATATGCTTCCAAAATTTTCTCTCTGCCATTTATCTTTTATCTTTAGTAGAGCTATATTTTTGGCCATATTAGCATTTAACATTTTTTGTAGAAAAATCTCATCTGTTCCTTCTGGGTTTGGGGGCCTTGTTATGGATTTTTTTTTAAAGGCTGATAAGGGGAAGCCTTAAAGTCTGACTAAATGAATGTCATAAAGTAATAGCCAGGATTTACTTAATACTTCACTAGATAAACCTTAAAAAATGTTTTCCAGGTAAGATTAAGAAATGTTTTTCACAGCTCAGGGAAGAAAATGCTGAGTAGAAAGCTGCACTGAGCCTTCTGTGCATGGGAGTGGAGCGAGGGAGGCAAACAGGACCCGGAAAGGTGTCTTGGTGTATTCATTTCATCTCTGGAGCCAATATTTAGCACTGCCGTATTCTGTCTTTATTTGCCACATTAAAAGAAGAGAAAGAGAATGAGAAGTCTGTCAAGTGCTCTGCATTTGAAAAGTGACCACTTTTTCAAGGCCAGGCCCATCCCAGTTTTCTCTTTCTGACACACAGTTGAGGATAATGTATGACATCCTTCTAAAGGGACCAAATTGGGAACTGGTTGATGTTTCAGTTCAGTCCAGTTGCTCAGTCATGTCTGACTCATTGCTTGCCCATGAACTGCAGCACACCAGGCTTCCCTATCCATCACCAACTCCCAGGGCTTGCTCAAACTTATGTCCATTGAGTCAGTGATGCCATCCAGCCATCTCATCCTCTGTTGTCCCCTTCTCCTCCTGCCCAATCTTTCCCAGCATCAGGGTCTTTTCTAACGAGTTAGTTCTTCACCTCAGGTGGCCAAAGTATTGGAACTTCAGTATCAGTCCTTCCAGTGAATATTCAGGACTGATCTCCTTTAGGATTGACTGATTTGTTCTCCTTGCAGTCCAAAGGACTCTCAAGAGTATTCTCCAACACCACAGTTCAAAAATGTCAATTCTTTGGCACTCAGCTTTCTTTATGGTCCAACTCTCACATCCATATGTGATTACTGGGAAAACAATAGCCTTGACTAGATGGACCTTTGTTGGCAAAATAATGTCTCTGCTTTTTAATATTCTGTCTAGTTTGGTCATAACTTTTCTTCCAAGGAGCAAGTGTCTTTTAATTTCATGGCCTCAGTCACCATCTGCAGTGATTTTGGAGCCCCCCAAAAATAAAGTCTCTCACTATTTCCATTGTTTCCCCATCTATTTATCATGAAGTGATGGGACTGGATGCCATGATCTTCGTTTTCTGAATGTTGAGTTGTAAGCCAGCTTTTTCACTCTCCTCTTTCACTTTCATCAAGAGGCTCTTTAGTTCTTCTTCACTTTCTGCCATAAGGGTGGTGCCATCTGCATATCTAAGGTTATTGATATTAACCCTGGCAGTCTTGATGTTCTAGCTTGTGCTTTATCCAGTCCAGCATTTCTCATGATATACTCTGCATATAAGTTAAATAAGTAGGGTGACAATATACAGCCTTGACGTATTCCTTTCCCTATTTGGAACCAGCCTATTGTTCCATGTCCAGTTTCTAGCTGTTGCTGCTTGACCTGCATACAGGTTTCTCAGGAGGTAGGTCAGGTGGTCTGGTATTCCCATCTCTTGAAGAATTTTCCACAGTTTGTTATGATCCACACAGTCAAAGGCTTTGGCTAAGTCAGTAAAGCAGAAGTAGATGTTTTTCTGGAATTCTTTTGCTTTTTATATGATCCAGTGGATGTTGGCAATTGATCTCTGGTTCCCCTGCCTTTTCTAAATCCAGCTTGAAAATTCATGAGTTCTTGGTTCATGTATTGTTGAAACCTGGCTTGGAGAATTTTGAGCATTACTTTGCTGCTGCTGCTAAGTCGCTTCAGTCATGTCTGACTCTGTGCGACCCCATAGACGGCAGCCCACCAGGCTCCCCATCCCTGGGATTCTCCAGGCAAGAACACTGGAGTGGGTTGCCATTTCCTTCTCCAATGCATGAAAGTGAAAAGAGAAAGTGAAGTTGCTCAGTCGTGTCTGACTCTTAGTGACCCCATGGACTGCAGCCTATCAGGCTCCTCCATCCATGGGATTTTCCAGGCAAGAGTACTGGAGTGGGGTGCCATTGCCTTACTTTGCTAGCATGTGAGATAAGTGCAGTTGTGCGGTAGTTTGAACATTCTTCGGCATTGCCTTTCTTTGGGATTGGAATGAAAGCTAACCTTTTCCAGTCCTGTGGTCACTGCTGAGTTTTCTAAATTTGCTGTCATATTGAGTGCAGCACTTTCCCAGTGTCATCTTTTAAGATTGGAAATAGCTCAACTGGGATTCCATCACCTCCACTAGCTTTGTTTGCAGTGATGCTTCCTAAGGCCCAGTTGACCTTGCACTCCAAGATGTCTGATTCTAGGTAAGTGATCACACCATTGTGGTTATCTGGGTCATGAAGATCTGTTTTGTATAGTTCTTCTCTTCTTAATATCTTCTGCTTCTGGTTGATATTTAAATTCTTTAAATGGAAATAAACAATGTTGTTATTTTGAAAGGAATTAGCCAGTCTCTGAGAAACATAGGGCATATGTATTGGTTCTCTAAGCATTATTTTGCCTTTACTTTAAGTATTAAAATCCTTATGCTCCTTTTGCCCTGGGATAGTTTTTCTTTTTACTTGAAATTATGACCAAATGAGAATGTACCAGCAGTTATTAAATATCATTTCTCAAGTGGATAACTCAAATCTAATTACTCAAAATGCCTTCTATTAAATAGGGCTCCCAGTAGATGGGTATATAATTGCTGGAAATAGCTCATAATAGAATGAGAAAGAAGAAAAGACATTCACTTTCAACATTTAGGATTGTATCTGTAAGAATTATAGTGTAGAGCAAGAAATGCTTAGTTTAGACAAGACTGTAAAACCAGTTACTATAGAGGATAAGAAAAAGAAAAGAACATTGCAGGAGGCATGTTGTGTAGTAAAATACAAGTTAAGATAATTGGAGAGGAAGCGAGAAACACTACACTTGTGATGCAGGTGTCTGTATGCCATTGCCTAGGCACTGAGCAGTAAAGAAGGCGAACTTGCTGTCTTGCACCCAGAATGAAGTAGGACCTCATGGGTATTCCTGAGACTTGATGTGGAAACTCACTGCCAGGAATGGAAGGACAAGCGTTGCCCAAGAGAAACAGACTATTAGGAAGATAAAATAGGAATAGAAATTTAAAAATCGAGGACGGCACTGTGCTGATGAATGTCTGGGTACAGACAAGGGGAGGGAGGGTTGGTCAGAAGCAGCCCAGAGCTTGGCAGCACCCACCCAACTTATTGGGCAGCTTCAACTGTTTGATTATTTTGCTAAGTCTCCTTAGTCCATAGACATATGTGTAGGTCACAGATGCCATACTAAGGAGTTCTGTCTTCATTTGGTGAAGAGCTGCCTAAATTTCTGAGGAGAAGATGGCCTGTTGGGGTGCTGTATTTAAGAAGACAGAGTGGAGATGATTCTTTGAATTAGGGCAGCAGCAGTGGAAATCCGAGAAGCACTGATAGAGCACCTATTGTATGCCAGGCAGGCTACACAGTAGGCCCCGCAGATGCAGAGTATAGAGACAAACACCAAGTATGAGCTACAAAGTGACACCCAAACTGGAAAACAATGGGATGTACAGAAAGGAACAGTTTGTTCTGCTGGGAGTTGAAGGGGGAGCCTCAGAGAGGGTGATAGCTGAGCTAGGTCTAGGAGGAATCAGAAACATGTTACAGACGTGGGGGATGTGAGAAGGCGTGGACAGTCCAGGCCAAGGAAACAGTGTGAATAAAGGCACAGAAGCTTGAACATTCCTGGCATATTCTAGAAAGAGCGAGTAGCTCCAGGTCTGAGTGCAGGTCATTGGGCTGGGGGATGGGTGGATGGGGAAAGGCTACCTGGCTGTGAAGATCCTATAAGTTCTTCTGGCAGCAATGGGGAGCTTTTAGAGGGTTTTTAGCAAGGCTGAGACTGATCAGAATCTGCAAAGACCAAACCTGGCCGTACTGCAGAGTATGTGCAGGGTGTGAGAAGCTAAAGACAGGCAGATCAGTTAGGAGACCATTGTCTTTAGATGAGTGAGCGGTAGATCCTGAGCTAGGAAAGGAAGAGGTAATGGAAATAGAAGATAGGAAACAGATGAAATAGAACTTGGTGACTAACTGGAGGTGGAACATGAAAGTTTCTGACCTACTGGGTAGCTGATTTTGCTGTTCATCTAAAGGCAGAAATGAGGGACGGGGTGTATAGGAGGCAGGGACGAGTCTGAGTTGGGACATGGTGAGTGTTCCAGTTATCTGTGGCAGTACAGTGAATGAATCCAAACACGGTGACACAGGATAACGATCACTTTAATATATAGTTATACGTGGCTCATCTGCTCCTGATCTTCGGCCTCCGCTGGAGACTGGGGATGACTCAGATGATTGGGACAGGAAGAGCTGGAAGGGCAGGAGCCACTTCCAAGATGAGCTTTCTCCTGCTGTTTCTGGCACCTTAGTGGAGGAGACTGGAAGGCTGGCCTCAGCCCAGGCTGGTACAATGCCTGCATGTGCCCTTCACGTGGCAGCCTCGGGGAAGTGACTTCTCACGCGGTGGCTCACTGTGTCAGTGGACAGTGGGCTTTAATGACCTAGCCTTGGAAGTTTGATGTCATCACTTCTATCTTGGTCTGTTGCTCTAAGCAGTCACATGCCCACTTAAATTCAAGGCGAGGGGCCACAGTCACCTCTCGATAGGGAGAGTGTCAAAAAGTTGCAGGCTATGTTTTGAAACTAAATAAATAAATTTGAGAGAATAAAAAACAAAAGGACAAATGTGAGACACTGATGGACTCTACAGATCTCAGCAGCTGGTAGAATATTAGGTTAAGGAGGAAGGAAGACTTAAAGCTGAATATGCATGTCAAAATTTCCCACATTATAACATTATTGCTAGAATCAGAGGGCAGATTGGAATCAGACTACCCAGGTTTGAATACCAGCTCCATTGCATGTTAGCCATGTGATCAGAGACAAGCTACGTAATATCCTTGTGCCCCATTTTCCTTATGTTATCCCATTTTAATGGGTGTAATAATAGTAACCTACTTCAAAGGGTTGGTGAGGATTCCAGTAAGACCTGTGAAGTTCATGGACCAGTATCAGGCACATCGTACCTTCAATGCATGTTAGCAGTTACTGTTTATGAAGCATTCCACATGCATCATCTCACTTATTCCTTACCAGGACCGTCTGATGTATCTGTTCACATTATCATTGTTTAACAGCTGAAGGTGGGAGAGGTTAGGTGACATTTGCAAGGTCACACAGCTGGCAAGTGACTGAGTGGTAACTCGGAAACCTGCTTTCCTGCTTGACTGGAGTTGGCTGTTCCCAGGCAGCCAGCACAACTGCTCCCCAGGCAGAAGCCTCAGGCCCACTCCTGCGCCCACCCACACTGTGGGATTCGCTTCCTGGCAAAGCCACTGTGTTTCTGGCATTGATGTCGTCCTCCTGGGAGATGCCATCATGGCTGCCTAGGCCCTCGCCCACCGCCGGCATGTCTGATATTTACTAGAGGCGAGACGCGGACAACTGTGACAGCAGGTGTGACTCCTGCTGCTTGAAGACGGCTTGAAGTCTCCAGACTGTTGCATTTGCTCTGGAGTCGGAGTCGGGTGGGGTCAAGCCAGTGGGAACTGGTAACTGGACGCTTCAGTGTGCCTCTGCTCCCTCTGAACCCAGCACCAGAGCAGATGCCGAGCCCAGATGTTCCTGCCGCCTTTCTGGGCACAAATGGCTGTGGAGGTTGGGGGCTCCTAAATAAGATGGGCCTGCCTTTCCCTGAAAAACCCAATGCAAGCCAGCACCCTGGGGAATGCTGGCAGCCTCCAGCGGCGGTCCCAGCTGGGTGGTCCCTCTCATGCTTTGGAGCCTCTGGCCTAGCTCAGGCCTTTTCTTAACCTCAACTTGCCCCATCTTCCTTATTTGGGGGG
Source organism: Bubalus kerabau (assembly GCF_029407905.1). Classification (NCBI taxonomy): domain Eukaryota; kingdom Metazoa; phylum Chordata; class Mammalia; order Artiodactyla; family Bovidae; genus Bubalus; species Bubalus kerabau. The sequence continues at coordinate 39,853,613 of NC_073634.1, read as the reverse complement.
CTCAAAATCAAACAAGGAAATACTGAGGACAGTGGTGGGTTTTTTCTTCCTGCTTGAGCAGCCTAAAACATCTGTGAGAAAATGAATCTTAGCCCATAAGAGACCCTGAAACTGTGGGGAAAGGAATAACAATGTCCCCTGCTTCCTGTTAAAGGTCGCCCTCCAGGCCCTGAGGAATTTTTCCTGAATTACAAAGGAGGAGCAGATCAAATGCCTGTCATAACACTCTTCAGAAAACAAGGAGCAACCAGAAGTTTCCATTCATCTAAGGAATCTTTGAAAATCCTGCCTTGGGTGGAGTGACATTTGGTAACAATAAAAACAGTCCCCTTGGCAGAGGCCCAGGGCACAGCCGGAGCTGACCAGTGGCCTGTTCCTCCAGGGGTGGGGCCTCACCTCTTCATGCTTCCAGGAAGTTCCCAAGAACGTCAGGAACCCTGTCTGGTCTTGCTGGGTCCCAGCCCGCCCTCCACCCAGGCTTCCTGTCCACCCCCATCACAAGAGAAGGCACCTTTAAACCAGCGCTTTCCTCTTCTAAAGGCCAGTGAGGCTTCACCTCTCCTCAGTGTAAGCAGACTGGAAGGAATCACCAGACAGAGCGCCTCACAGATTCATATTTTCAACAAGTTATTTGGGTTCCAGCCCACTTCAGATCCTGAGGGGTGGAATCCTAGATGGCAAAACCAAAAAATTACCATGTCAGCTGTGCGGCAACTGGTCTGAGTGAATACACTTGCTACTCTTCTCTTGATGGTTTTGTGTTTTTTTTTTTTTTTTAAACAAAGCTCTAAAATAACAACTAATATTTCAAAACAAAATATGTGCTTTTAAATGAATATGCAAAGTAATTTTTATAATTAACATCTCGTGATTCCTACAACATTTTTGTAGAGGTAATAGGAGATTTTATGTCCTTTTCCTCCTTCTCTCTGAAAAATGTAATTTTGCTGTCTTTTTATAGCTGGCAGCACTGAAATATAAGACTGAAGTAGCATAGAATTACCAGGTGTTTTTGTACTGTTGAATTTACTGGTAGTGATGTTAGGAGCAAAATGAATAAAGGAACTTCCCACTTGACCATCCAGCAGTGGGACACCCCTCCTTGCCATCACTGAATTCTTTTGTCTAGCAACTTCGGCATGATTGATGTGATGAGAAATGTCAGCATGACACTGATGTAAAACACTCTGGCCTAGGAAGGAATGTATTTCATACACACACACACATATATATAAAAATATGCATTCAGAAGTATTCTTTTTCTCTCCTTAAAACAATGCTCCCCTGTAACCATGGAATTGTTCCTAGTTATTTAAACAATTTTTATTTGCCCATTAAAATTTTCATAAAATCATGACGTCAAAGTTGTGATAATGAACCTCACATCTGTCTGTCACTTCACAAATTTTAAAGCACTTTCCAATCAATTTTTAGTGGAGGTGATGGAATTCCAGTTGAGCTATTTCAAATCCTAAAAGATGATTAGTGCAGCTATTAGAGTGCTGCACTCAATATGCAGGCAAGTTTGGAAAACTCAGCAGTGGCCACAGAACCTTTGAGAGTGGAGAAATATCAATAACCTCAGATATGCAGATGACACCACCCTTATGGCAGAAAGTGAAGAAGATCTAAAGAGCCTCTTGATGAAAGTGAAAGAGGAGAGTGAAAAAGCTGGCTTAAAATTCAACATTCAGAAAACTAAGTTCATGGCATCTGGTCCCATCACTTCATAGCAAATTAGATGGGGAAACAGTGGAAACAAAGACAGACTTTATTTTTTTGGGTCTCCAAAGTCACTGCAGATGGTGACTGCAGCCATGAAATTAAAAGACGCTTACTCCTTGGAAGAAAAGCTATGACCAACCTAGACAGCATATTAAAAAGCAGAGACATTACTTTGTCAACAAAGGTCCATCTAGTCAAGGATGTATGGATGTGAGAGTTGGACTATAAAGAAAGCTGAGTGCCAAAGAATTGATGCTTTTGAACTGTGGTGTTGGAGAAGACTCTTGAGAGTCCCCTGGACAGAAGGAGCTCCAACCAGTCCATCCTAAAGGAGATCAGTCCTGAGTGTTCATTGGAAGGATTGATGCTGAAGCTAAAGCTCCAATACTTTGGCCATCTGATGCAAAGAACTGACTCATTTGAAAAGACCCTGATGTTGAGAAAGATTGAAGGTGGGAGGGGAAGGGGACAACAGAGAATGAGATAGTTGGGTGGCATTACTGACTCAGTGGACATGAGTTTGAGTAAACTCCGGGAGTTGGTGACGGACAGGGAGGCCTGATGTGCTGCAGTCCGTGGGATCACAAAGAGTCGGACATGACTGAGCAACTGAACTAAACTGAAGGAGTATGAAGTGTTTTTTTCATTATGCTTTTGATTTGCACTTCCCTAATTATTCAAGATGTTAAGAATCCTTTCAAGTATTTACCGGTCATGTGTATAGCTTTCTTGGAGAAATGCATATTTAGATCCTTTGCTCATTTTTTAAATGGGCTGTTTTTAATTGTTGAGTTTGCAAGTTGTTTATATGTTTTGGATAAAAGTCTCTCAAATGATTTGCAACTATTTTCTACAGTGAGTTGACTTTTTACTTTCTTGATGGTGTTCTCTGAAGCACAAAAGTTTTAAAGTTTTATTAAATCTGACTTGTCTTTTTTTTCTTTTGTTCCTTGTGTTTTGGTGTCATCTGTAAGAAACCATTGACTAATGCAAGATGATTAAGATTTATACCTGTGTTTTATTTTTAAGAGTTTTATAGTTTTCACTGTTAAATTTAGGTCAGTGATACATTTTGAGTTGATTTTTGTTAGATGTAAAAAAAAAGGGATTCACTTTTATTCTTTTGTATGTGGTTATTCAATTATATCAATAACCTCAGATATGCATTTGACACCACACTTATGACAGAAAGCGAAGAAGAACTAAAGAGCCTCTTGATGAAAGTGAAAGAGGATAATGACAAAATTGGCTTAAAACTCAACATTCAGAAAACGAAGATCATGGGATCCGGTCCCATCAATTCATGGCAAATAGATGGGGAAACAGTGGAAATAGTGACAGACTTTATTTTGGGGGGCTCCAAAATCACTGCAGACATTGACTGCAGCCACAAAATTAAAAGTCACTTGCTCCTTAGAAGAAAAGTTATGACCAACCTAGACAGCATATTAAAAAGCAGAGACATTACTTTGCCCACAAAGGTCCATCTAGTCAAAGCTGTGGTTTTTCCAGTAGTCATGTATGGATGTGAGAGTTGGACTATAAAGAAAGCTGAGCAGCGAAGAATTGATGCTTTTGAACTGTGGTGTTGGGGAAGACTCTTGAGAGTCCCTTGGACTGCAAGGAGATCCAACCAGTCCATCCTAAAGGAAATCAGTCCTGAATATTCATTAGAAGGACTGATGCTGAAGCTGAAACTCCAATACTTTTGCCACCTGATGTGAAGAGCTGACTCATTAGAAAAGACCCTGATGCTGGGAAAGATTGTGGGTGGGAGGACAGAGGATGAGATGGTTGGATGACATCACCAACTCAATGGGCATGAATTTGAGTAAACTCCAGGAGCTGGTGATGGACAGGGAGGCCTGGTGTACTGCAGTCCGTGGGGTCACAAAGAGGCAGACATGACTGAGTGGCTGAACTGAACTGATCCAGTTATCTAGCACCATTTGTTGAAAAGACTATTCTTTAAATTGTTTTGGCACCTTTCTTGAAAATCAGTTGACTAGATGTATAAGTTTATTTCTGGAATCTCAGTTCTATTCCATGAGTCTGCATGTCTATCCTTGTCCTAATCCACACCATTTTGATTTACTGTAGCTTTGTGTTAAGTTTTGAAACTAGGAAGTGTGACTACTCCAACTTTGCTCTTCTTTTTTAAGGTTGTCTTGCCTGTTCTAGCCCCCTTGCATTGCCATATGAATTTTGGAATCAGCTTTGATTTCTTTAAAACAAAACAAAACAGGCACCTGGGATTTTGAAAAGTATTGTATTTTCTCTGTAAACCAGTCAGGGTATTTTGCATTTTAACAATATCAGTTGTTCCAGTCCTTGAACATGCACTGTCTTTCCACGTATTTAGATCCTCTAATTTCTTTCAACAATATTTCATAATTTTCAGTTTAAAAGACTTGCAGTCTTTGAAACACTTATTCCTAAGTGTTTTATTCTTTTTGAGAGTGGGATGGAAATAGAATGAGTTAAAATACCATAGAGCTTACTTTTCTCACAGAGATTGTCATTTTTACTGAATGAATGTTCTTCTGGTTATAGTAAGCTTTTGGTTAATTTTCAAAGTTTTGAAGTAATTGATTTCAACCACTTTTGCCAGTGTCTCATTTCTTTCATGGAGAAATGAATTTTCCCAAAGTCTTTTCTACCAGAAATCAGAACTATTATTTATACCACTGCCTTATTTTGGTTAACCTTCTGGTCTCTGTGGAAATTTGAGACACAGAGACAGGTGACTCAAAAAAGAAGTATGAAGCAGAAGTTTATTGGGTCACAGGGCATCTTGGAGGCTTTATTAACAGACAGATAAATTGGGTTAAAATTGCCATTACTTGGACCACAGAGTGGTGTAACTAAGACGTGGTGTAACTAGATGTTGTTGCTCCATGAACCAGAAACGAGAGAGCCATCAAGTGTCCAATAATAAGGCATGTTTCTTTGTACAGGTTCAAACCAGGAGGAATATCATTACGTCCAAAATCTAAGAATGACAAATGTATTTTAAGTGTCAACTTTAATCAATTTACAGTTATAACCTGGTGTTGAGAAGATTCTGTGATCATATGTGACAGTGCCTATCACTGTATGAATCTAGTCCAGCTAGAAAATAATGACCACTGAAATAGGGTGAATGTGGAGAACAAAGGGATAATTTAGGAAGCTGTGGGCAGAGTTAAATGAAGTTAATAAGGAGCATGCTGTACCATAGCCAGAAATAGTGATGACCACTTCAAGGCCAAAAGGACCTTTGATAGGATTGATTAAAGAAATGAGAGTTTTATTGACTGATACACAGATCTTCTTTTTTGCCATTTCTTTACCACAACTGAGATTAGTTGTAGTAAAATCAAGACTTTGTCCTTTAAAATTTCAGAATTTCTTCTTGAAAATGCTTCGTTATACTTTTAGAGCTAAATAAATTAAATTATTACATTCTTCTGTCAAACATTCCAACTCTATCTAATGTAGTGAGAGGTGCTATATTACCAGGCCATTTCTCTATAGACCTAATTATCTTGCTTAATCCTCACAACAGTATTGCTTTGTTTGAGGGCCTCTAAGATTGTTCTCACTTCTGACACTAACTGCAAGTTCTAGGGTCCCCAAGATCACCTTTTGTTGTTCAGTCATGCCTGACTCTTTGTGACCCCATGGACTGCAGCATACCAGGCTTCCCTGTCCATCACCAACTCCCAGAGTTTGTTCACACTCTTGTCCATTAAGTCAGTGATGCCATCCAACCGTCTCATCTTCTGTCCCCACCTTCTCCTCCCGCCCTCAATTTTTCCCAGCATCAAAGTCTTTTCCAATGAATTGGTTTTTCTCATCAGGTGGCCAAAGTATTGGAGCTTCAGTTTCAGCATCAGTCCTCCCAATGAATATCCAGGGTTGATTTCCTTTAGGATTGACTGGTTTGATCTCCTTGCTGTCCAAGGGACTCTCAAGAGTCTTCTCCAGAATTACAGTTCAAAAGCATCAGTTCTTCAACATTCAGCCTTCTTTATCATCCAACTCTCACATTCATACATGAGTACTGAAAAAACCATAGCCTTGACTATCTAGACCTTTGTCAGCAGGGTGATATCTTTGTTTTTTAATACAGTGTCTAGGTTTGTCATAGCTTTTCTTTTAAGGAGCAAACGTCCTTTAATTTCATGGCTGCAATCACCATCTGCAGTGATTTTGGAGCCTGAAAATAAAGTCTGTCACTGTTTCCATCTTTTGCCCATCTATTTGCCATGAAGTGATAGGACTGGATACCATGATCTTAATTTTTTCAATGTTGAGATGTTGAGTCTTAAGTCAGCCTTTTTACTCTCATCTTTCATCTTCATCAAAGAGGCTCTTTAGTTCCTCTTCACTTTCTGCCATTAGGGTGGTATCATCTGCATATCTGAGGTTGTTATTTCTTCCAGAAATCTTGATTCCAGCTACTTCTTCATCCAGCCTGGCATTTCGCATGATGCTGCTGGTGCTGCGAAGTAACTTCAGTCATGTCTGACTCTGTGCGACCCCATAGACGGCAGCCCACCAGGCTGCCCCGTCCCTCAGATTCTCCAGGCAAGAACACTGGAGTGGGTTGCCATTTCCTTCTCCATTTTCATGATGCACTCTGCATATAAGTTAAATAAGCCAGGTGACAATATGCAGCCTTGATGTACTCCTTTCCCAGTTTTGAACCAGTCCATTGTTCCCATGTCTGGTTCTAACTGTTGCTTGTTGACCTGCATACAAGTTTCTCAGAAGGCAGGTAAGGTGGTCGGATATTCCCATCTCTTGAGGAATTTCCTACAGTTTGTTGTGATCCACCCTTAGGTCTAATAATTTGCTAGGAGTCACAGAATTCACTAAAGCTCTTATACTCATGGTTACAGTTTATTACAGTGAAAGGATACACATTAAAATCAGCAAAATTAAAAGGTGCATAGGGCAGGTCCAGGAGAGATCCAAACATGAGTTTCCAGTTGTCTCCCCATGGAATTGTGGACAGAACTAACTTCTCTCGGTCCTATGTTAGAGACACATGAAATATTATCACCTGGGATTTTGTGTCCAAACCTGGGTTTTGGTGTCTAGCATTTTTATTGAGCTTGGTCATACAGCCATGGTTGACTACCTCCATCGCTGACCTTTGTCTCCAGAGCCAATAGTGGTCAAACTAAAACTGCATGGCCCAGGACCCATCCCCAAATAATCATATTGTTGCAGTGACTATCTGGCATGGCCCAAGGTCCTTAGGTCAACAAAGACACACTTATCAGTCAGGGTATTCCAAAGTCTTAGAAGTGACCTCATAGGAGCCAAGGGTAAATGTCAGTCCTCTGTTTAGGCAGGGTTAATACTTTATTATACAAACATGTAGGGTTATAGAATCCTGATTTTAAAAACAGAATGGAGGAAACCCTTAAGGCAGGCAGACATCTGATCGAGATTTTTCTTTTGTCCTTGTAGCTCAATGATACTTTAGTGTATATAAAAATTACTATACCACAAATTTCATGTTCTAGACATCCTAAATGATGTGAAGGACTTTCAAAGGACTTTTTTACTTTACAGCTTGACTTTTAAAAATACCTTCTCATTATACCCAGCTCCCACCACAATGAAATACTGAAGCCTCTAAATACCAAAGCAGAAATAAGCATAAAGAAACAGAAACAACCTAAATAATGAAATTTTTTTTTTTTTTCAGAAGAGCTTAATTTGGAAACGCAGCATCCGTTAGAGCTGCAATTAAGATTCTAGCCTTAAAAACTCCATTAGGTAGTAGGCTTCTTCAACTCATTTGCTTGTGATTGTGAAACAAAGAGCTGAGAACTCTGGGCATCATTTTTGGCATGTTTCCTTCTAGTGCAAAGCTGACTAGAGAATGAGGAAATGTGATTACCTAAGAGTAAAATGTTAGGCATTCTTTATTTACAGAATTTAAAAAGATAGTTTACAGAATCATTTGAAGAAAGTTTTATAATAAAGAAGTTAATTGGGCTTCCCTGGTGGTCCAGTGGTCAGGAATCTGCCTGGCAATGCAAGGGACACCAGTTCATCCCTGGTCCAGGAAGATCCCACATGCTGCAAAGCAGCTAAGCACATGTACCACAATTACTGAGCCAGCGCTCTGGAGCCCACGAGGTGCAACTACTGAGCCCTCGAGCTGCAAGTACTGAACCGTGCACCTTAGAGCCTGTGCTCCACCACAGGAGAAGCCATCACAATGAGAAGCCTATGCCCCACAACTAGAGAGTAGCCTGTGTGCAGCAACTAAGACCCAGTGCAGCGAAAAAATTGAGTACATAAATCTTTTTTCTTAAAGTTTCCCAAAAAAGTTAATCATCACAAACAAGCAAAAAGTAATAGGAGGAGAAGGGGATGATAGAGGATGAGATGGTTGGATGGCATCACTGACTCAATGGACATGAGTTTGAGCAAGCTCCAGGAGTTGGTAATGGACAGGGAAGCCTGGCATGCTGCAGTCCATGGGGTCATAAAGAGTCAGACATGACTGAGCGAATGAACTGAACTGAAAAAGTAACCTATTTTCTCTCTTCCTCACAAAGTTCACTCTTTCAGAGGTGTGCAGTCTGGTTATACATCTTTGACTTTGTTGTACATATAACAGCACTGGGCTCTGCCTTCCTGGATGAAATACTAGAGATCATCTTGATATAATTTATCAGCCAATGGCATTCTCTCCATAAATCTTAATAAATTAGTAATGAATTTCTGTGGTCAAAAGGGCTTTTTTCCCTTCCCTTTTTACATTTTGATTTATAGTATGCCCTTTCCTGGGTGATTCTCCCTAATGGTTACATGTAGCCTGTGTCCTCTTTACACCATAAATTCAAATACCCAGTGAAATATCCTCTTACTAATAAGTATATTTTTTGTATAACACATTAGTAATTAACTTGGCTAATTTGCTTTTTCAAAAAACAAACCTTTGTTGCACAATAGATTAAACCAATAGTTTCCAGACTTTATGATTTCATAGACTAGGAAAATTCCCAAAGTTTTTTTCTGGGGGAACTAACATAGAGTTGTCAAATATTTTCTTTTGCCAAGTAAAGACTCTACAAGGAAAAAAAAGATCCCTAAAATCTAGTATCAGAATCATTTTACAAAAGAACATTTTTGTAGTTAATATATGAGTTACTCAATATGATTTACTGATTTGTCTTATTTTTCTACTTACATCCTACTTTTTATGTCCAGGTTCAAGATCATTCTTTTAGTAATAATTTCAGAGAAGGTCAGTGGGTAATACAGGGCATTACTGTAAGTGATTAAAACCATGGACTCTGGGGAACAATGCCTGTGCTTGCAGCTGAATTCTACCAAAAATTTAGAGAAGAGCTAACACCTATTCTACTCAAACTCTTCCAGAAAATGGCAGAGGAAGGTAAACTTCCAAACTCATTCTATGAGGCCACCATCACCCTAATACCAAAACCAGACTAAGATGCCACAAAAAAAGAAAACTACAGGCCAATATCACTGATGAACATAGATGCAAAAATCCTTAACAAAATTCTAGCAGACAGACTCCAACAACATATTTAAAAGATCATACATCATGACCAAGTGGGCTTTATCCCAGGGATGCAAGGATTCTTTAATATCCGCAAATCAGTCAATGTGATACACCATATTAACAAATTGAAAGACAAAACCCATATGATTATCTCAGTAGATACAGAGAAAGCCTTTGACAAAATTCAATATCCATTTATGATAAAACAAAAACAAAAACAAAAACCCTCCAGAAAGCAGGAATATAAGGAACATACCTCAACATCATAAAAGCCATATATGATAAACCCACAGCAAACATTATTCTCAATGGTGAAAAATTGAAAGCATTTACCCTAAAATCAGGAGCAAGACAAGGGTGCCCACTCTCACTGCTACTATTCAACATAGTTTTGGAAGTTTTAGCCACAGCAATCAGAGAATAAAAAGAAATAAAAGGAATTCAGATTGGAAAAGAAGAAGTAAAACTCTCACTGTTTGCAGATGAGATGATCCTCTACATAGAAAGACTCCACCAGAAAATTACTAGAACTAATTAATGACTATAGTAAAGTTGCAGGATATAAAATTAACACACAGAAATCCCTTGTATTCCTATACACTAACAATGAGAAAACAGAAAGAGAAATTAAGGAAACAAATCCATTCAACATTGCAATGAAAAGAATAAAATACTTAGGAATAAATCTACCTAAAAAAGCAAAAGACCTATATATAGCAAACTATAAAACACTGATGAAAGAAATCAAAGAGGACACAAATAGATGGGGAAATATACCATGTTCATGAATTGGAAGAATCAATATAGTGAAAATGAGTATACTACTCAAAGCAATCTGTAGATTCAATGTAATCCCTATCAAGCTACCAACAGTATTTTTCAGAGAACTAGAACAAATAATTCACAATTTGTATGGAAATACAAAACCCCTCAAATAGCTAAAGCAATCTTGAGAAAGAAGAATGGAACTGGAGGAATCAACCTGTCTGACTTCAAACTATACTACAAAGCTATAGTCATCAAGACAGATTGGTACTAGCACAAAGACAGAAATATAGGTCAATGGAACAAAATGGAAAGCCCAGAGATAAATTCATGCACCTATGGACACCTTATCTTTGATAAAAGAGGCAAGAATATACATTGGAGAAAAGATAATCTCTTTAACAAGTGGTGCTAGGAAAACTTGTCAACCACTTGTAAAAGAATGAAACTAGAACACTTTCTAACACCATACACAAAAGTAAACTCAAAATGGATTAAAGATCTAAACATAAGACCAGAAACTATAAAACTCTTAGAGGAAAACATAGGCAAAACACTCTCTGACATAAATCACAGTAAGATCCTCTATGATCCACCTCCCAGAGTAATGGAAATAAAAGCAAAAATAAACAAATGGGACCTAATTAAACTTAAAAGCTTTTGCACAATGAAGGAAACTGTAAGCAAGGTGAAAAGACAGCCTTCAGAATGGGAGAAAATAATAGCAGATGAAGCAACTGACAAAGAATTAATCTCAAAAATATACAAGCAGCTCCTGCAGCTCAATTCCAGAAAAATAAACAACCCAATCAAAAAATGGGCCAAAAAACTAAACAAACATTTCTCCAAAGAAGACATACAGATGGCTAACAAACACATGAAAAGATGCTCAACATCACTCATTATCAGAGAAATGCAAATCAGAACTACCATGAGGTACCATCTTATGCCAGTCAGAATGGCTGCTGCCAAAAAGTATACAAATGCTGAAGAGGGTGTAGAGAAAAGGGAATCCTCTTACACTGTTGATGGGAATGCAAACTAGTATAGCCACTATGGAGAAACAGTGTGGAGATTCCTTAAAAAACTGGAAATAGAACTGCCATATGACCCAGCAATCCCACTGCTGGGCATACACACTGAGGAAACCAGACTTGAAAGAGATACGTGTACCCCAATGTTCATCGCAGCATTGTTTACAACAGCCAGGACATGGAAGCAACCTAGATGTCCATCAGCAGAAAAATGGATAAGAAAGCTGTGGTACATATACACAATGGAATATTACTCAGCCATTAAAAAGAACGCATTTGAATCAGTTCTAATGAGGTGGATGAAACTGGAGCCTATTATACAGAGTGAAGTAAGTCAGAAAGAAAAACACCAATACAGTATACTAATGCATATATATGAAATTTAGAAAGATGGTAACGATGCCCCTGTATGTGAGACAGCAAAAGAGACACAGATGTAAAGAACAGTCTTTTGAACTCTGTGGGAGAAGGCGAGGGTAGGATGATTTGAGAGAATAGCATTGAAACGTGTATATTATCATATGTGAAATAGATCTCCAGTCCAGGTTCAATGCATGAGACAGGGTGCTCAGGGCTGGTGCACTCAGATGATCCTGAGGGATAGGATGGGGTGGGAGGTGGGAGGGGGGTTCAGGATGGGGAACACATGTACACCCATGGCTGATTCATGTCAATGTATGGCAAAAACCACCACAATATTGTAAAGTAATTAGCCTCCAATTAAAAAAAAAAATGCATGTGCTTGAATCCCCATTTGGCTACTGACTAGCTGTGTGACCTTGGGCAAGTTACTTAACCTCCCTGTGTATTAGTGTCATCATTTCTAATATGGTAAATATAAATAATATCTTAAAGTGTTATGGAGATTACTGAGTGAAAACATACAAAGCACTTAGAATAGTGCCCTGTAAAATTATTACATAGCACTTGCTGTTATTATTAATCTGTATATGTTAGAAAATGTCCATGTTTTGTCTTCATTCTTGAATTACAGTTTAATTAACCATGAAATACTATGTTGACCATTATTGCTTTCAGCATTTCAAGATACTACTCCACCATCTTCTTAACATCTGTTGTTGTGAATGCAAAGTCTGTTGCCATTGTGATTGCCTTCCCTTTATAGGCAAGAATCTCTTTTCTCTATTTGCTTCAAAGCCTTCTTTCTTTATACTTGATGTTCTGTGGTTTCATTATTATGTGTTCATGTGTGAGTTTAATTGCATTTTTCTACCTCAAAATTATTTGCTTCTACAAATTGAAGACTCACATCTTTCTTCAGTCCTAGAAAATTCTTAATCATTGTGTAAATTAGGATGAGATTCTGCTGCAAGTGACAAAAGCAAACCAAAAAACCCAGAAAAACTCTGAATCAGAGTAATGTATATAAGATAGAAGTTTCTTTCTCACATAAATTAGGCCTTCCAGGTGGTGTTTGATGATGCCAGGGGCTCAGGGACCCTTCTATTTTATTGTTCCACTGTGCTCCACAAGTAGATTCTCTGCTCAAACCTTAGCATCTGCATTCCAGTTACTAGGAAGGAAAAAGTATAAAGAAGGGCCTGCCTCCTCCCTTTAAGTATATTTCTGGAAGCTGTTCTGCCGTTATAGTTATATCTCAGAAGATAGTCATATGGTCAGTCCAGACACAAGGGAAGCTGGAAAATACTGTCTTTAGTCTAGGCAACCAAATTCCCAGCTGAAAATGGGTAATTCAATGAATAAGGCAGAGGGAGAGATTGGTTACTGGAAACAAGTAGTAGTCTCCCTCATAGCCATTTTTCTGGTTGCAGATTTCTCACGTATTCCCTCTATTATGTCCTTCTGGAACTCTCCGTAACATTACATTCTGACTAACATTCTGTTCTCTTTGCCTCCTTCTAATATGTTTTAATCTTTTTATGTTATATTCTGTGAGATTTATTCAGCTTTATCTTCCAATTTACTGGTTTTCTTTTGAGCTATGTTTTGTCTACTGAGTTAAGTTTTTTTAAATGATATATATTTTATTGAAGTATAGTTGATTTCCTATACTATATTAAATTCAGGTGTACAGCATGGTGATTCAGTATTTTAACAGAGTATACTCCATTAAAAGTTATTACAAGATAATGGCTATAATTCCTTGTGCTACACAGTATATCCTTATTACTTACCTATTTGATACATAGGAGTTTGTATCTCTAAGTCCCATACCCCTAATTTGCCCCTCTGCATTACCTCTCTCCTTTGGTTACAGCTAGTTCTTTTTTTTTTTTTTTTTACAACTAGTTGTGTTCTGTATCTGTGAGTCTGTTTCTGTTTTGCATATACATTCATTTATATTAGTTTTTAGATTTCACATATAAATAATATCATACAGTAGTATTTATTGTTCTTTGACTTACTTCACTTAGTATAATACTCTCTAGGTCCATCCATATCACTGCAAAAAATGATATTTTTTTATCTTTAGAATTTCTATAACTTTTTCCCTGAAATATGCCTGTTATTTTTTACTGTATAGTTTTTATTCTTTTATGTCTCAGATCATTTAAGTGTACTGTACTTACTTCATAGTCTCTCTGCCCTACTGTCTGTAATTCTTGGGGGAATGAATTCTCCTAACTTCTTCCCATAAAATAGACACACACACATGTGTTAGTCACTGATATGTGACTGATAGTCATAGTGTTAGTCACTCAATCTTGTCCAACTCTTTGCAACCCCATGGACTGTAGCTTGCCAGGCTCCTCTGTCCATGGAACTCTCTAAGCAAGAATACTGGAGTGGGTGGCCATTCCCTTCTCCAGGGGATCTTCCTGACCCGGGGATTGAACCCAGGTCTCCTGCTTTGCAGACAGATTCTCTACCATCTGAGCCACCAGCAAAGCCCTGTGTGTGTGTATGTGTTTTCATCTCATCTTGGGCATTTCTTTCTATACTGTCTCATGTATCTAGGATTGTAAAGGGTTATTATGGAGCAGTTTTGTATTTGTCTCTGCCTGCAGCCTTCAGGTTTTCGTGGTTTGTGCCAGCTTTTCTATTGCTACCTCTGTTTCAGTTTCCTGCACTATTCATGAATGCACATTTGGCCTACACGCCTGTGCACAGTTCAGTTTGGGAGATACATCATGTGGGTGGTAATCATTCTGTTCTCTCCCCTAATTCTCAGGCTAATGAGAGGAGATATTCTAGAATACTTTTCAAAGCAGCAAATCTCTTCTGGAATCCTGGCTGTATGTTAAGCCCAACTCCACTGCTTGGAATCTCAGCTCCCTTTTCAGCTCAGATATTAAAATCCCAGCCCTTAAGTTCAACTTCTGATTCCACTTCTTCAGTTGCCTCTTTAGCCTCACCCTTTACTCACCACTTTTTAGCATTCTCTTTATTTCTGGTATTTGAGAATTTTAATTTCTTGTTTTAGTGCTTAGTTGTGTATTTCAACTTTTGAAATATATTTTATTGAGCTTTTATCTGTGTTAGGAATGATTGGTGTTTTCCATATCAACTTAGTCCATCATAGTGATAAAAAGTCTGGCAAAGAGAATTTTAAACCCCAAAGCAATAGAATGAAAATCTTTCAATAAAAGTGTTGAAATTATTTGCCTTGATATTTCTTATACTGTCTTTGTTTACTCATTTGTGATGGGCCAGCATTGCCCTGTGGTTGACATTTCAGAATTAATGGACAAGAGCATTGGGATTAGATTCATGTCCTCGCTCTGTTGCTTGCTAATTGCAGACTTGGGGAAATTACTTAAATTCTCTGAGCCTATGATTAGCTGTAAATTTGACATATTATTATTTGCCTGCTTCATAGAAGTTTTATAAGGATCAAATGAGATAGTAGACTAAAAAATATGTTAAAGCTTAAATCACATAATGTAAATTTATGATATTATTAATAGCAGTGTCAAGGATTGAAACCATTAACACATTCGTTAAGAAGGTTTTAAAATATTATGTGAAGAATTATTGTTTGTTTGATTTGTTATTGTTGTTTAGTTGCTGAGTTGTGTCCAACTCTCTGTGACCCCCATTAATGAAAAAAAAGATCCTGTTTCCTGGTAAAAGCTATCATTCTATGAAAATACCTAATAAGGGAACTACATGGAAACATTCAAATATTCTGGCAAAATTTAAGACCAGCACTTACACTGACAGGCAGTTATAAGTTTAATAGACTGTGGAATTCATTGTGGAGACAAAGACTCTTAGCAGTTAAAAACAGAGAATTGAACCTGAAAGTCATCACTGCATTTTGTTATTGTTTATTCAAACAATGGATACTGAAAGTCCAATTACTATTTTGTGCGGAAACATAAAATCTTTATATAATGCAGAAAAGATGTCCTCATACTTGAAAATATTGAAAATGACAGACCTAGCCTATGGCAGTAGTCCACTAACTGGATCCAGACCCTCTATCCTTCACTAAAGCATATTGTCTAAGGCAGAAGGACTGTAGCAATGCTCAGTGATTATCAGTCAACTGCGAGGTCTATCTCAGAGTATCTGTGGTCTACTCATAATTAAAGTACTAAGTTTACAAATGATTTACTTAAAGAAAATTAAAGATTGACTCAAGATGGCAGACTGATCATACACCTCTATCACTGCATACTAAATCTCATGTGTGTGAGAGTCACTCAATCATGTCCAATTCTTTTGCAACCCCATGGTTGGGGCCCATCAAGCTCCTCCATCATGGGATTTTCTAGGAAAGAATACTGGAGTGGGTTGCCATTCCCTTCTCCAGGCGATTTTCCCGACTCAGGGATTGAACCCAGGTCTCCCGCTCCTGCATGGCAGGCAGGCCCTTTACTGTCTGAGCCACTGATTTGGGCTAAATCTCATAAAAATAGTTAAATATTGGAATTCTTTTAGTCTGCCTTGTAATGCGACACCAGCTATTCCAGAGTTCTGGCTTTATGCAAATTTCAGTTCCAGCTTTCTACTTTGGAGGCTACAAGGTTCCAACTCTGCTCCAATGTGAATTAAAATTCAAGTCCACAGCCTTTAAAAAAAAAAAAAAAAAAAAGTGTATGCTTTAACAAATTTTTTTTCAAGTCCATAGCCTTTAAGACTTCTCTCCAAATCTACTAACAACCTCCATTCCTTTCCCCAACATACAGTAATGAGGTAGTCTACAAATAAACTTATTTACAAAACAGAAACAGATTGACAGACAGAAAAAAACAAACTTATGGTTACCAAAGGGAAAAGAGAGTTGAGTAGGGGTAAATTAGGAGTTTGGGGTTGTATTATATCTAACTATTATATATAAAATAGACAGGGTCCTCTGGTACAGGGAAGTACATTCAATATCCTGTAATAAACCAAGATGAAAAAAGAATATGTACATGTATGTATAACTGAATCACTTTGCTGTACACCAGAAACTAACACAGCTTTATTATAAATCAGCTATACCTCAATAAAAAAATAATAAGGTAGTCTACATGTGTTGACAAGGAGAGATCGTCAAGATAGGAATTGATACATAAAATAAGCAAGTTCTCTGTTTTGGAAATGAAGGTTTCTCTGTTTTGTGAGCTGGGCTATGAATTTTATTGTTTCATTTTATTCAGCATTTCAACGTATTTGTAATGAAAAGGATTCACTATTTGGTTTAATTTGCCATGTTGTAAGAAGCAGAAGTCCCCAATACACAAATATTTAATAATGGCATTTGGTTGTTTGCAGTCTATTAAAATGTCTTTAGTGAGGGAATAAAGATATACCTAGAGTCTTACCAGTACTATAGATAATAGAGTGCAACTGATAAGTTCCCCTGGAAAGTTGTTGTGTACGTAAATACTCTTTTAGGCATCAGAGGAATACCTTACCTACTTCCACTTGTGTGCAACACAACACAGCGATACAACAAGCTTATAATAGATAAATTTTTTGGCACAAAATGTATCAAAGAGAATAACTGGAAGAATTAACCATACCAAACTGACCAAAAAGGCAAAGAGTGAGTTAGTGCTAGAAATAATTTAAGTAAAATAGAAATCAGTTTAGGAAATATTTTGATATTCTAGGTACTCATGCCTTTGAATTAAGTGGGTATGTTTGTGTATCTTTTACTGGGAGGAATGTTTTTAGTTTTCACACTTTTAACTGTGCATAAAAGGGTTCAAAATTTTAGAATAAGGAGGAAAATTCAAGCATATGGGAGAATGTTATCCTTAAATTTAAATTTTATTTATAGTAATAGTGATGATGTGGTTACATTGATCACTGATCAGTGTGCATGATCTCATGCTTAATATCCTTATGAAGTTGCTATTATCCTAATTTTATGGATGAGGAAACTGACTTCTAGAGAGGTTAAGTAATTTATCCAAGGTCACGTCGCTTTTATGTGCTGGAGCCAAAATTTCAACCCCAGTTTGATTCTAAAGCCATGATTAACGACTGTCTAACAAAGCCTCTCATATTTGTTAGTTACATCCATTGTTGTACATAACAAAGTTGTTATATTTATAAATATGACATAGAAATATGTCTCATCTCTATCACTCATTGAAGACCACACTTGAATTTTTGGTGTATTTTATTATCCCTTTTTCATTTTCCCAAATTGTAATTTTTGAGGTTATTGATCAAAGAAAAAACAAATGTGAGGGCCTGTGTGATGATTCTGAAATTTCTGTACATTCAAAGGTTTATTTTTTTTTCTGAAGAAGGTAATTTATCCTGATTTGTCTTGACTTTTTATTGATGGACTTAAAGGATCATGCCTGGTGAGAAGAGCATTTACTACAGCTATTTGAAAGACTTTTGCAGTCTTCTCCCTTTTCTCAGGCCTTCTGGGGGAGGCATTGGCTGCCACTCTGATGTCTGTTTCTGATAAGTGAGTTTTAGTCTCTAACAACTCCTGGGAATTTTGTCGGCAGAGACCGGGTGAGATCATTTTGCTTTCCGCTGAGTTTCCTTTCTCTGTTTTTTTGGACTGTTCTGATGAGCATGACCCTGAAGCATTCAGTAATACCTCTGTTCTCTCAGGAACTGTTGGCCTACTCCCTGGTTTTATCTCTGTCTGCACAAAAACTCCATGTCTCTGGAAAGGAAAACAAAGTTGATGTTAACCAGGGCACACAAGTTGCTGGAAGACGCAGCTGTGACCTGAGTTCATGTATTAGCTCAAGTCCTGGTTGAAACAGGCTCTTACTTCTCTGCCTGTTCATTAGCTGTCACCTTAGTCTGAAACTGTAGACTGCAGCAGCATAATAATTATTGGTGAACCATTCAAACAAAGTATGAACAACGGTGCACCAGAAAATGAACAGGAAAGAAAAAACAAAGTCAGAAGAACATCTTATTATCTCTCATTCTCAATTTTTCTGTCATTTGGATTGTATGAGACTATTCATATCAAATTTCCTTTCTTGATCTTTGGGTTGCTATGGAAACAGTAGAAACTGCAGTTTAAAGACCTAAGGATTTATGATTGCATTGCAAACATCTATTAGTTCCAACAACTAATAGTTGTTGTGAAATGTTATTATTAGCCATCATGAAATATGAAAACAAACATCTGTAGTTGGTTAAAAAAAAAAAAAATCCAGCAATTGGATATTACATTAGTTTCAATTTATAAACCTGATATGCATCCCCCTGCTACACACATACAAAAATTTATCAAATTTCTTTGCTTTCAGTTCAGTTCAGTCGTTCAGTCATGTCCAACTCTTTGCAACCCCATGAATCGCAGCATGCCAAGCCTCCCTGTCCATCACCAACTCCCGGAGTTTACCCAAACTCATGTGCATTGAGTTGGTGATGCCATCCAGCCATCTCATCCTCTGTCGTCCCCTTCTCCTCCTGCCCCCAATCCCTCCCAGCATCAGGGTCTTTTCCAATGAGTCAACTCTTCGCATGAGGTGGCCAAAGTATTGGAGTTTCAGCCTCAGCATCAGTCTTTCCAATGAACACCCAGGACTAATCTCCTTTAGAATGGACTGGTTGGATCTCTTTGCAGTCCAAGGGACTCTCAAAAGTCTTCTCCAACACCACAGTTCAAAAGCATCAATTCTTTGGCGCTCAGCTTTCTTCACAGTTCAACTCTCACATCCATACATGACCACTGGAAAAACCATGGCCTTGATTAGACGGACCTTTGTTGGCAAAGTAATATCTCTGCTTTTTAATATGCTATCTAGGTTTGTTGTAACTTTCCTTCCAAGGAGTAAGCGTCTTTTAATTTCATGGTTGTAATCACCATCTGCAGTGATTTTGGAGCCCCCCATAATAAAGTCTGACACTGTTTCCACTGTTTCCCCATCTATTTCCCATGAAGTGATGGGACCAGATGCCATGATCTTCGTTTTCTGAATGTTGAGCTTTAAGCCAACTTTTTCACTCTGTTCTTTCACTTTCATCAAGAGGCTTTTTAGTTCCTCTTCACTGTCTGCCATAAGGGTGGTGTCATCTGCATATCTGAGGTTATTGATATTTATCCCAGCAATCTTGATTCCAGCTTGTGCTTCTTCCAGCCCAGTGTTTCTCATGATGTACTCTGCATATAAGTTAAATAAGCAGGGTGACAATATACAGCCTTGACGTACTCCTTTTCCTATTTGAAACTTGCTTTACGTTAAGTGAATGATTTTACTAATTTGAACCAAATTCCAAATATTGTGATCCAAAATGATGACATCATTCTTTAGTTTTGATTATGACATGTGTTTAAGATTTTCATCCTAATAACCATGTTAGTTTGTTTAAATCAACTTTGAGAAAGATGACTGTGACTTGAAAAGGCTTGGAGTTCTAGCATAAATCTATCCCCCATCATAAACTATTAAATAATTGATTCTAAATACTGTCTCACCTTTCCCCGAATGGGCTCATTGGGTGTTTTCCTGGCATCATATTGATGTATAAAGGAGATGTGTTCTTTAAAGTTCCTTTGAAGGTCTACTGATGCATCAGGAGAGACAAGTGGAACTAAGAGGGAAAAAGATTTTGTAAAGGTCAGGATACATTAGATTTGTATATGGAAACATAAGTATTTATAATATGTTGCTTTATAAAAAATGCAAATGAAACTAAATTGTTTTAAGTATGCAAGGTTACCTAAACACATCTAAATAATACTATGATAGATTTATCATTCTTTCTCTATGAGAAGAACCAAATCAAAACAACCAAATTAGCCCCACATGTGGAATTGCTAGTAATTTAAAAAGCTAATATTAATGCAGTTCAGTTCAGTTTAGTCCCTCAGTTGTGTCCAGCTCTGCGACCCCATGGACTGCAGCACACCAGGCTTCCCTGTCCATCACCAACTCCCAGAGCTTGCTCAAACTCATGTCTCGAGTTGGTGATGCCATCCAACCATCTCATCCTCTGTTGTCCCTTCTCCTCTTGCCTTCAATCTTTCCCACCATAAGGGTCTTTTCCAGTGAGTCAGTTCTTCGCATCAGGTGGCCAAAGTGTTGTTGGAGTTTCAGCTTCAGCATCAATCCTTCCAATGAATATTCAGAACTGACTTCCTTTAGGATTAACTGGTTTGATCTCCTTGCAGTCCAAAGGATGCTCAAGAGTCTTCTCCAGCACCACAGTTTAAAAGCATCAATTCTTTGGTGCTCAGCTTTTTTTATAGTCCAACTCTCATATCCATACATGACTACTGGAAAAACCAGAGCTTTGATGGCTTTTAAAAACCTACTGTTAGATCTGCTTCTTGTACATATACCAACCAAAGTGCTAGGAAAAGCATAAGTACAATTTATTTGTTGTTGTTTTTTTTTTGTTTTTTTTTGTTTTTTACTACTAGAAAGGTTTTGAGAAATTTATGCACAAATTGCTCTCAGATAGCACTGACAGATGAACTAGAAGATTCCAGGGCTGCTGCACCTAGAGTTGAACACATAATTCTTTTCATTTCCCATTTACA
This sequence comes from Bubalus kerabau, assembly GCF_029407905.1. Lineage (NCBI taxonomy): Eukaryota > Metazoa > Chordata > Mammalia > Artiodactyla > Bovidae > Bubalus > Bubalus kerabau. The sequence continues at coordinate 39,832,657 of NC_073634.1, read as the reverse complement.
GAGGCTCTGAAAATTTGCAAGAGTATTAAGCTCTTTAAAAATCACTTTAAAATAATCTTTTAATGTGGGTAATAGCTATCTATGTAGGGGTTCATTATGTTGGACTCTCAATGTTAAAATTTTTTAATTTTTAAAACTCACTTTATTTCTGCTTTTAGCACACACTGTTATATAAGGAGTCAGAGTAACACCCAGTTTAGTGACATAAAATTCTGTCAAGGAAAAAATTAAAAATTTCTCCTTTTTATAGAATAGCATTGAAACATGTATATTATCATATGTGAAACAGATTGCCAGTCCAGGTTCGATGCATGAAACAGGGTGCTCAGGGCTGATGCGCTGGGATGACCCTGAGGGATGGGATGGGGAAGGAGGTGGGAGGGGGGTTCAGGATGGGGAACAGATGTACACCCATGGCTGATTCATGTCAATGTATGGCAAAAACCACCACAATATTGTAAAGTAATTAGCCTCCAATTAAATACATTAATTTAAAAAAAATAAAAATTTCTCCTTTTTATAGAAAAAAACATACATAAGGTAATTACATACATATCACTACCATATCTATGGAGTGATAACAAGAAACTGATACCAGTGGTTGCTGCAGGAGGAAGGAGTTAGCAGACTGGAGGATGGAGGTGGAGAAAGGTGGATTCACTTTCACTCTTCATCCTAATGTACCATTTGAATTTTTACCATATGCATGTATTCACTATTAAAAAATAAAATTTAATTTTTTAAAAAACATGCCTTTAAAATTAGGGAGTGCATATAAAAAGGAAAAATGTTAGTAAATTTACATTTACTAAGTATTCACAAATTCAATTCAATAGTCAGACATTAATATAAACTAATTTTACTAGCAGGAATGAAGCATTCAAACATTTATGTATTACATGATGTGAGATGGCATTCTTTTCCAACTACCAGGAAAAAATGCTAATTGATAACATTTCATTGATTTCTAATTGAGATCAAATACTCAAAACTCATTTTCTACCTAATCATTACCTTTCCTTTAGGATTTGCTATCACACAAAAGAGAGCAGGTGCCAAAAATTTAACAAAAATTTATGCACAACGACTAAATTGAGAAAATTCTAACCATAACATATTTTTCTACCAATTTGGAAAAGACTGTCAGTTTTGGGGTAAATGTCACGGTGCAGCTCACAGAATGTTAGTGTTTTTTCAGGAACATAGTCTGATAACTTTGTGAATAAAATGAAGCTCTTCTAAATTGAGGCATTAATTAGGTGGGATCAATGGAGTATCCAAAGCATGGGCTTTGGGAAAAGATGGATGTGTTTTCAAATTCCAGCTCTCCCACATATCCCACCTGTGTCACTGTGGACAAATCACTTCTGTCTCTAAAATGAGGATAATAATACTTCCCTTTCAGAGCTGTGAGGATTAAAGACTGTGTCTATAAAGTCTCCAGGATGATGGACCAAATTAGAAAGGGATTTCCAAGTTAGGCAGCAGGAGAGCTCTTTCATATCCTAACAAAAGGGAAACCATCAAGCATGAATCCAATGAACTATCAAAGGACTGTGAGAAAACTAAAGAGTTTAGTAAACCGTACGAAGGGTTGGTGGCAGTTTGGGCTGGAGGATAGGGAGATCAGAAATAGCCAGTGGAGAATAGGTTGAAGAGAGCTTTTCAAATCTGCTCTTGACTTTCCCCTACCTTGCCTTAGGAAGATCACTATTTGCCTGAAGGCAGCAGAAACTGGCAGCAACAGTCTCGCCATCTGTTGTCAACTTAGTAACATCATTGAAACAGCACAGAAATCCCTCCAGGGTAAGGAGCTGATGAAAATGGACGCATGCGGCCCTCTTGGGCATTTCCTCCTCCAGCATTCCCCTGGCAACTGTCTTGATTAAAAACATCAAGAGCTTTCTCTCAGTGATGACTCTTTTCAGGAGTTAAAAGGAGAAGGGAGTGGAGCCCTGACTAGAGCATTGGTCTCAGTAGGGACAAAAAATAGAGATGGTCAAAACTGGTTTTGTGGGGCCTGACCTACAGCCGGCCCAGCCTGACCTTCATCTTCTTGCCTTAAATTCACTGGGAGGCACACAATCCAAGCCATGGTCTTTAGCCTTGTCCTCACAGAGCTTGATAATTCCCCTTGTGGAATATGACCTAAAGTTAAACTAGAGAGACACTGTAAAAGAAAGACAACAAAATTGAAAACATATATTATGTGAAGGAGAATTATTAGAACCTATGCACCAAGAATCGGAGAAGGCAATGGCACCCCACTCCAGTACTCTTGCCTGGAAAATCCCATGCACAGAGGAGCCTGGTGAGCTGCAGTCCATGGGGTCACAAAGAGTCGGACACGACTCAGCCACTTCACTTTCACTTTTCACTTTCCTGCATTGGAGAAGGAAATGGCAACCCACTCCAGTGTTCTTGCCTGGAGAATCCCAGGGATGGAGGAGCCTGGTGGGCTGCCGTCTATGGGGTCGCACAGAGTCGGACATGACCGAAGCGACTTAGCAGCAGCAGCAGCATGCACCAAGAATAGAATAAGCATAACAAATATCCTCAGAGATATAGAAGGTATTAATATAAAGCAAGAATGAGAACATTAAAAAGAATCATGTAAAATATTAGAAATGAAAAATTAATAGTTGAAATGGAAATGATGAGATAAATAACAACATTTATGAACTAGAAAGTCAGACTGATGCTCTCCTAGAAGACATCTGGGAAGGTTAAAAAATAAAAATTAAAAAGCTGAGAGACATGGATGATAGAAATACCAATACTAGAATTCAGGAAATCTAGAAGACAGAAAATGAAACGTTTAAAGTAAGGATGATAAATATATCAGAATTAAAATTCAGAGGCCTCAGACTGAAAGGGGTCACAGATTAGCAAACAGGTAGCAGGGTGAGAAGATGGAGCAGGTGAGGCCCATGGGATGCAAATTTAAGGATGCACTTGCACAATGCTGGGAGTGAGTGCCTCCTTACATTTTGTACCCTAGATCTCTCATTTGGCTCACACTCCTCCAAATCCTGCATGGTAGATAAAGAAAAAAAACTTATCTTAGACATTTTATAGAGAAATTTAAAGTCATGTGAGACAAAGAAAAATTTTAAATGTTTTCAAAGAGGAGAGGTAGATTACCTACAAAAGAGTAAAAAGCAGATTTATATCAAACTTGATAACAACAACATTGGACACATGATAACATTAATATTTTTTAAATATTAAAGGGAAAAATCCTTAAGGCTGGATTTTCTACATCCAGCCAAACTGCCATTTAATTATGAAGCCAGAATAAAAAATATTCGGAGGCAAAGAAGGCCTCAGAATATTTCCCTGTAAAACAGATCACTTCAAAAAATTTCTAGAGGAAGAACTCACGAATAGCAATAAATCAAGAAGGGTTTATGTTTAAACCCTTATGTGCCTAAGGTTTATGTTCAACTTGAGTTTAAACATCAAAGAATAAGTGAAAGTTACTATCTACTATTTAAAAATTAAAGGCTTAAGGAAAGAAATATCTTTAAATTTATAAAGTTAAAACTAGAATATTAATTTAAATCATAAGTAGCTATAAACTCTTTCTGTATACAAAGACTCCCTTAAAACATAAAAAAGATCTACTGAAACATGAGCCCTTCAAAGGATTAACAACTGGCTTACTTGCACACTTCACATAACAATAGAATCCAGATGACAATGGAATAACACCTTCCTGGTGTAAAAGCTAAGTAACTGTGGATCTAGAATTTTATATCCAGCTATACTTTCATTCATTAAAGAGCGAGGGCAATTCAGTTTAGACATTTTCAAAGAGAGGTGAAGAGTTGGCCATTCCTAAATTCTAATGGAAACAACTATTTAAAGACATTGAACTAATGTGTTACATTGATGGTCCCAAAGAATCAGGCCTTCCAGTATTCACATCCTTGCGCAGTCCCTCTGTGAATGTGAAATGGACTTGTAATTAACTTCAGTCAATAGGATGAGGCAGAAGCAATATCATGCCAGTTCCAGGCATAAAGTTTAAGAAAACACTGCTTTCTTGAGAGTGTCATGAACTGCCATGTAAGAAGTCCATCTACCCTGCTAGAGAAACCACATTCAGAGACCAAATGCAGAAGGAGAGGCCCAATCATTCCAGCATCCTAGCTGAGTCCAGTCCTCAGATGACCTGTCAACTAAATTAAGCCACTCAAGTGCCCACCGATAAGACCAGCCAAAGAACTGCCCAGCTGAGCACAGCCCAGATTGCAGAATCATGAGCAAATAAAATAATTGTTGTTTTAAGCAACTAAATGTTGGAGTGACTTGTTAGGCAGATAACAGCCAGAAAGACTTCAGAAGGAAGTTAATTAAATCAATTAAAATAAATCATTTTTTATATAAGACCTCCCAGAATCTTAAAAGTAGTAACTTAAAAAAATATCTTCATGGAGACTAATAAAGGGGCAGGGAAGGCAATCTAGAGTACAGAAAGAAGTTCCTTACCCAGGCATTATTAAAAGTAGACATAACTACCATATTCATTTATGCAAATGTATGAGATTTTAAAAGAAGCCCAACAATAGTGAAGATCATCTAAGTGGGAAAACATCAAAGAAGATATTCAAGTTCTTAGTGGTTACTTAAGAATTCAAATTGGACCCAAAATAATTACTTAAAAGAAACCTTGTTAGATGAGGCTTCCAAAAGTAAGGCAAAGTCTATGAAAAATATTTGAAATCCACTCTCTGTTTCTTGGAAACTTCTAATTAAAATAGGAATTTTCCAAACAAGTTGGTGTCTAGCCATCTATATTTTATCAACAAAGGCAGGATTTGTTCAAGCACACAACTTGCTCCTCATATTAATGGGAACTTAGCCGTTTTTACTTTGAAAATTTTTCTTAACTTTTTGTTTGTATCTACTTAAGAAAGCATTCCTCAGTATAATTTTTCTATTAGAAACCCCATTCTTCAAAGTAGGATTTATTTTCATCTTAAATAAAAGATTATTAATGTAAAAACAACAGTACATATTTTCAAAATACAGTGGAAAAAAAAGAAACTTGAATACAATTATAGCAAGAAATCATTGTTATACCCTGATACAAAAGAAGCAACACAAACTAAAACCTATTTTAGAAAAATATTTTTAGCACTGTATATGAATTTGCAAGAATGTTAAAATATCAAGTAATTTATAACCAGTCAAAATTTCATTTAAGTTCAAAACACCTCCCTTATAAACTAGATCAGCTTTTCCAATTTATAAAGTTTTATTATATAAAACCAAAAGCGAACGCTTACTCCTACAGTAACTGGGATATGATGGAGTATAGCCATTTGTTGAACTGACCATGGATGGCAGCCAGGAAATTGTGTGGTGGTACAAGACATAAAGGGCACTTTCATTATCAGCACAAGATGCCATTACTAAAATGCCAAAAGCCATGCGTAATTAAGTGGGCTGATGGAAAAGAATAACTATGAGATGACTTTTGTTAGTAATGCATGTTTATATACACATTTTGTCTGTATGCATATATATAAATATGTACACATGTATATATACATTAAAAATCTGACATACCGACTGGTTTATATACACATTTTAAAATGTTACATAAACTAAAATCATTCTCATCTAGTATCCAAACACCATCTAAACTATGAATAAATTGCAGGTTTATATTGTGTGTTATTAGTTTAAGTTATATTATGACTTTAAATAATCTACTGAATAATATGAATTATCATTTAACTTAATCAATAAGTAATTGTTGAGTCTGGGCATAGTGGTAGGACCTGGAATATAGTAATGATCTTGGCAATGAGAAATACCAATAAAAGAACAAGAGAGAGAGGAAGAGACAGAAAGAGGAAAAAGATAGTACAGTGATAGTAAAGAAATTAAAATGTCTTAAAGCCTTAAGGAAAAAAAAGAGAACTAAATATGAGCAAAGATACTAACAAATTTGGAGGTTGGAAAGCAGATGGATAAGTGGCAGTTGACTTGAGTAGATCCCAGAAAACTGGAAGCTAAGTGCTTGTGGAGGAGGAGGTAGGGTGAAAATCAAATCTAGTTCCTGCCCCAGTGTTTGGCATCAGATGCTTCTGAGGCCAGGAGCGTGCAAAGTGGTTCAAGTTGAAGCTGTAAACTGAAGATAGTTTGAGGGACTCCCAGATTTTCTCTCCCCTACTCCAGGCAGAGCTTGGAGGATTCCTCTTTGAGAAAACGGACAGACCTATAGACAGTGATTATGGTTGTTCCTTTATGAAATGGCCAGGTCCTGCTTGTTCATCCTAGAACAAAGCCTGTCTCCCTGTCTCGTCTTCCACCACGTCCCTTCTTGAACCAGAGAAGAAATAGCTGCTCCCAGAGAAAGTATTGGGACTGACTGGTTAGCTCACAAAAAAGTCGGTAAAGACAAAGAATCACAGTCAATGATGAAACCATGTCTAGATATTTTAAGCAGTCCATTTACCAAAATTTTATTGAAGTGCAAAGGCATTTTCTTTGAGGAAGTGTCTGTTTGGAATTTCACTTTGTATTTCTTGCACAAACCACACCCTGATGCATCACAGAATGGAAACTTAAGGAAGCTTTTGAAGGAAAATGAGTACAGCGTCCTTCAAGATTTAAAAAATTCGCGCTCTCTCTTCTTTTATAGTTATTTTACCCACTCTTAATTAGCATTTTTAAGTTAGTGAATGACCTTTTAGCAAGTCTTTTCTAAAGCATTCAACTTTGAATGTTTTCTAGAAAAAACTACTTAAAAAAAAAAAAAACAACAACTCAGATCCTTGGAAGGATCTTTTTAAAACATAAATGATATCACTCTCCCCAGTTAGAGCCTCCAGTTATTTCTCATTGTTTGTAGAATACATTTCAAACTCTTTGCTGTGGTCTGCATGATCCTATTTGACCTCCCAGATCTACCGACTTTATCTCCTGCTGGTCCTGATATCATGGTATGGGGATTTAGAGAAGGAGTACATAACTCAGACCAAGGAGGTAGAGAATACTCTTTAAAAGTCATGTTTATTTCAGAACCAATTTTCGCCTGTGTACTTGGTTCTGAAACAAACATGACTTTCAGGAGATAAGTAGGTAGTGTCTGATCTGTGTGTTTGTGTTAGTCGCTTAGTTGTGTCCTACTCTTTGTGACCCCATGGACTGTGGCCTGCCAGGCTCCTCTGCCCATGGAATTCTCCAGGCAAGAATACCGGAGTGGGTTGTCATTTCCTTCTCCAGGAGATCTTCCCAACCCAGGTATTGAACCTGGGTCTCCTGCACTACAGGCAGATTCTTTACAGTCTGAGCCACCAGGGAAGTGTTAAATTTTCGGTGTTGTGTCTATAGAGTGATGCTAAAAGTTGAAAACTACTATATAATATTTACAATATATTAACAATTATATGAGTTTTGTTCATTTAATGGCCAAATATTGTGCTAGTACTACATTTCTTTCTCATTTGATCCAAACCCCGGTGCCGGGGTTAAAAGTTCTAGTGTACATGTCAAATAGAATCCTCTTTGCTAGGTTAAAAATGATTTCCCCTGAGATCTTTGAAGACATTAACTCCATTGTGCTCTTCCAGCTGTGTTAATTCCATATACTTATTCTTTAGGTGGTGACTTGGTTTTCTTTTAATGGAAACTTTTAGAATCTTTTTATAATTGTGGTTTTACAGTTTCATAGTGATGTGTAGGTGTGTCTCTTTTTTTTTCCCTTCATATTTTGAAGTACTCAGTGGACTCTTTCAGTGGCTTTCTTTTAATTGGGAAATTATTATTATTTTAGAGGCTGTGTAGAATACTGGTTATTTTTAATTTAATATTTGCTGCATGGCATATGGGATCTTAGTTAGTTAGTTAGTTAGTTCTCCAATGAGGGATCTAACCTGTGTCTCTTGCAGTGGAAGTGCAGAATCTTAACCACTGGACTGCCAGGGAAGTCCAAGTACTGGTTATTTTTAATAACGGTACTAGAGTCCGAGTGAGTTCAGACACCAGTTATTTGCTGTGTAGCCTTGGGAAAATTATTTTCTTAAACTCTGGTTTCTTATCTGAAAAATGAGAATATTAATAGTATTGTGCTCAGTCACTCAGTCGTGTCCAAATTTCTATGACGTAGCCTACCAGGCTCCTCTACCCATGGAATTTTCCAGGCAAGAATACTGGAGTGGGTTGCCATTTCCTCCTCCAAGGGATCTTCCCAGCCCAGGGGTTGAACTGCCTTGGCAGGCGGATTCTTTACCACTAGTGTTGCCTGTACTATTAATATTACATTCCACTATGTTGCTGTGAGAATTGAATGAGCTAACATTTAGAAGGTTCGTAAAGTACCTGGCAGATAGTATCTGCTTAATCCATGTTTAGGGCTTCCCTGGTGGCTCAGATTATAAAGAATCTGCCTGCAATGCAGGAGACCTGGGGACACGATTGAGAGACCAACACTTTCACTTTCAATAAATGTTATGTGTGGATAGTTCTCTCTCTTTTATATTTACTCTTTTCTGGAGCTCCAGAAGAGTTGGAACTCCAAGAATGATTCTCTATTTTGTTTTTATTCTCTTATATTTTCTAAAGTTTTTGTCTTTAAGTTTTTTTATGCTCTGTGATATTTTCTTGACTTTAGGCTCCAAACTAAAAAATTTATAATTTGGCATAATTCTAATCTTTGGTTGTCCATTCATAAGTTAAGAATAGGAGAGAAGACCAGTTTGAAATACTGAACTACCTAGCATGGTAGTTGACATCTGGCTGAGACACTGGACTCTAGCAGCCAATGTAGGGAGAGGGTACAGTGCTCATGACTGGAGAAGTTATTTGAATAACCCTCTAATTCTCCCTCCACACTTTCCATTTCGCTTTGTCTCCTGGCTGAGCCTTCAGACACTTCTGTTTTTTTTCAGGCAGATTGTCTCTTCTTGGTTGTATCTCCTTCTATATATTCTAGATTATTGCTTCTTTGCTGTCTTTTATCCATCAACAGTCTTCCATTCCTCCTCACATGTCAGAAAGCACTTCCTTTCATTCTTCTCACTTTTATGGGTCTTTTGTGGGTTGACTGCTTTGGTATCATGTAATAGGGTTGTGGGAGGCAGGGGATTTAGATGTTTCTGCTCAGTCTACCATCTTGAATTAGAAGTGGAAACTTTATTACATTCCTAAAAGAGACACCATTGTTAGAGATTATCTCATGGTTTGCCCTCCCTATTGATTGCCTCTCTTGAGGTAGAAATCATGTTAAATATGACCATTTTCTAATATCTGACCTTCAGTCTAGCTGCCTTTTGTATTCTTAATTAGACTGGCCAGTCACTGAGGCCAGAAGGCTACAACTGAGGAACTGTTGACCTCAAAGCAATCCTTCACTGCCTACTGTTGTGTTCAGAAAATTTAATATGTATCTTGTGAACTTTTGTATAGGGTGAGAACAGAGAGGGTACTCAATAAATACATTTTTGTTTGGACTTGATCCTGCACTTCTATTTGTTGTTAAGTCGCTCAGTCGTTTCTGATTCTTTGCCACCCCATGGACTGCAGCACACCAGACTCCCTTGACCTTCCCCATCTTCCTGAGTTTGCTCAAACTCATGTCCATTGAATTGGTGATGCCATCCAACCATTTCATCCTTTGTCGTCCCCTTCTCCTGCCTTCAGTCTTTCCAAGTATCAGGATCTTTTCCAGTGAGTTGGCTCTTTGCATCAGGTGGTCAGAGTATTGGAGCTTCAGCTTCAGCATCAGTCCTTCCAATGAATATTGAGGGTTGATTTCCTTTAGGATTGACTGGTTTGATCTCCTTGCTGTCCAAGGGATTCTCAGGAGATTTCTCCAACACCACAGTACAAAAACATGAAGTCTTTGGCACTTAGCCTTCTTTATGGTCTAAATTCCACATCCATACATGACTACTGGAAAAACCATAGTTTTGACTATACAGACCTTTGTCAGCAAAGTAATGTCTCTGTTTTTTAACATGCTGTTTAGATTTGTCCTAGCTTTTCTTCCAAGGAGCAAGCATCTTTTAATTTTGTGGCTGTAGTAACTATCCGCAGTGATTTTGGAGCCCAAGAAAATAAAGTCTGTCACTGTTTCCATTATTTTCCCATCTATTTGCCATGAAGTGATGGGCCAGATACCATGATCTTTTTTGACTGTTGAGTTTTAAGCCAACTTTTTCACTCTCCTCTTTCACTTTCATCAAGAGGCTCTTTAGTTCTTCTTCACTTTCTGCCATAAGGGTGGTGTCATCTGCATATCTGAGGTTATTGATACTTCTCCTGGCAAGCTTGATGGTGGCTTGAAGACTTGCTAAATGGGGAAGGAAATGGCAACCCACTCCAGTATTCTTGCTTGGGAAATCGCATGGACAGAGGAGCCTGGCGGGCTACTAATGCAGTCCATAGGGTCAAAAAAGAGAATTATTAAAAATTGTATTCCCAAATAAACCCTTAAACATACATAAACTGCAGTTTTTTATTGGAAGTATTCTAGTTAATTAATACTGATGAAGATTCACATTCAGGACAAGAGATAACAGAAATGGTTCTTTATAGGAAATTACCTAGGCTCTTCCCAGACCATGGTAAACCGCCACTCAGCCTTGAAAATGTGAAGCACTATTATCTCTAAACATGTATTGATATTAGTGTCATTGGTCAAATACAATTCACTTAAGTGAAAGAACTCAAGTGAATTTTTTTTTTTTTTGGTAGTCATTTGGGGGAGGAGGGAGCCATGTTTTACTTCATTTCACCAGTAGAGTCAATTGACCTAGACTTTTTTAGTTGGCTTAGAAAAATAGAAATCATTTCTTATTATGATAAAAGTAAGTTAGTAAATGTGGGGGTTGAAAAAAGGCTTGCTAAAAAATCCTACTCCTGTGGCAGAGATGAGTAGGACTGGGTTGAGAAACAAATTGAATAAATGTGAAAGACTTAGATATGATAATGATGCTATCAGGTAAAACAAATTTTAGATCTCAAAATATATGAATAGTGTATAGAACAGTATTTCCTAAATTATATTTTGTGAGATACCAGTCATGTAGATGATCTTCTGAAAAGGATGAAGTTGTCTTTTACATTCAGACATAGCATACTTCATTCCTCTTCTGGGAAATTTATTATGCTTATGCTTAGGATAAGGGTTTTAAGAGTTCTGTAGTAAGACAAAAACTGTTTAACTTTCTAAATTCAGTTTTTCCCTGTTTTGTTTTTTTTTTTTTGAGCAGTATCTGTAAACATCAGAAAAACTAGTGTCCCTCAGTGTGCACTTTGAGAAATACTGCTTGTTAGAGTTGCCTCCTATTTTAACAGTTACAGTTTTAAAAGTTTGCTGGCAATAATGTGCAGAATGCCACTAAATTTCTGACTTGGAGGCTAGTGTTATCAATGATCATTACAATTTTCATTATGTTATATTAAACATGTTTAGAGCTAAATTGTCCACCAGGAAGGGATGAGAAACAAACTTGTCAAGGGCTGCACTTGTTGCATGTATATTTTCAACTCCTGTAGAGGACTATTTTTTCCCAGGAGGTAAAAGCACATCTAATACATCTTAATTTGATAGCAGTAACTTGAGACCATGGAGACGTGCTAACCTTACCTATTCCGTAAGACGGCTTTTGCAACTTGCTGTGTTTGACTGGAGAAGCCAATGGGCATGTTGGCTTCTTAAAGTCACTCCTCTGGGTGCTCTTAGTGTCATAAGGTGGTTGGATGGGATTTTCCAGCCCTTTACCATGTGGCCACCAGTCACCCTTCATGGGAAGGAAAATGGAAACATAACATTGGATATTATAAGATATTTTCATGTGCTGTTTGATGTCTGTGAATTGATTTCTGTGATTGATGTCTGTGAGTAATTTGATTCAACAAGTTACTGGATTTTTCTAGTACTAAAATACGGTTCTGAAATCTAGGAATAAATATATTGAGTATTTTCACAACGCTATATTTCTTAAAAGGCATCTAAAAATGCATTATCACATACTTTTCGCTAAAATACAGCAGCTAAGTTCTTAAACTACCTTATATCCACAGATGGAGTGGTAAAAATCAACAGAATAGTTATGTTTCTATGTTTTGTACTATTGTTATATATGTATGTACACATGTATGCCTATGTATTAACACAGTAAACATGATTTAACCTAAATTTTACATTCTTTTCTTTTCCTTTCAGCAGTACAAATAATGTATTATCATCTAAGATGATGGTTTTTTAAAGTTTTTAGTCCATGACCCCTACCACAAAATACATTTTATGTCATGCAAGAGTACCCACTGCATACATTCACATAAAACTAGGTTTCACAAAACAATACTTATTTTTATTACATGCAGTGCTCTTGGTTATTTTTCTATTATATTACTTTATTTTCATTTCATAAAGCTGGTTGCAGTCCACATGGATTTATAACTCACTAATGACTCAGTTTGAAAAATTTTGTTCTAAGCAGAAATTTCTCCAGTGTTACTGAATTTTTCATAATAAAACATTACCTAAGTATGAAGCAAGTGAAGATTCTACATTAGCCCATTTGACAATTTGATCTCTTAGAAGCTGAGAAAGCAGTGAGGTGAATTGTTACTTGTCTTCAGTTCAGTTCAGTTCAGTTGCTCAGTCGTGTCCGACTCTTTGCGACCCCATGAATCGCAGCACGCCAGGCCTCCCTGTCCATCACCAACTCCCGGAGTTCACCCAGACTCAACGTCCATCGAGTCAGTGATGCCATCCAGCCATCTCATCCTCTGTCGTCCCCTTTTCCTCCTGCCCCCAATCCCTCCCAGCATCAGAGTCTTCTCCAGTGAGTCAACTCTTCTCATGAGGTGGCCAAAGTACTGGAGTTTCAGCTTTAGCATCATTCCTTCCAAGGAACACCCAGGGCTGATCTTCTGTCTTAGAACTGACTAAAAAATTTTTCATCTGGTTGATCAGGTAGAAGAGAACCTTGGGAAAAGGGAACTGTGATACCTCAGAGTTCTTGGATATTAGAGAATGAGAATAACCTTGGGTATATTCAAACAGCTACCCGAGGCTTTAAAGGAAGAGATCATCCTTTTAAAAAATCAACTGTTATTGCACAGTCAGAGACTTTAAAATATGATTCAAGGGTGATAAATATGAAATTCTAGTAAGTTAAATTCTGAAAATACAATTGAAGCTGCATTGATTTAAAAAAGAAGGAGGCATCTAAAGAAACCTAAATGGCAATATTAGGGAGTTAGGTTTCAACTGAGCTTAATTTCCAAAGAGACCTGTATGTATAAAAAGGTGCACAGTAGCAGATTCAAAGAAAACATACTCTAATGGAGTCGTCTTGTCAGGAGATTCTCAAGCTTAGATAGCAGAAAGTTACGAAAATACCAAAGGAAGGAAAAGTAGGGTATTCCGGGGAAAGAAATCTGTTATAGCAAGAAATCACGGAAAGGCTTAGAATTTGGAGAAGTGTACCTTGCTTAGAGCTGAAGTCAGAGCTATTCAATCCAAGGTTCTTCCTTAAGAGAAATTATCTTCAAACTGAAAAGATGGGATGGGGACTTCCCTGGTGGTCCAGGGGTTAAAATTTCACACTGCCAATGTAGGGGGCAAGGGTTTGCTCCCTGGTTGGGGAACTAAGATCCCGCATGCTGTTTGGGATGGCCAAAAGATTCAATTATTTGTTTATTTATTTTTGACTGTGCTGGGTCTTCATTGCGGCGCTGGCTTTTCTTTAGTTTCAGCAAGCAGGGGCTACTCTCTAGTTGCAGTGCACTGGCTTCTCATTGTGGTGGCTTCTCTTGTCGTGGAGCACGGGCTCTAGAGAGGGTTCTCTACTCACGGGGTTCAGCAGTCGCAGAACATGGGTTCAGTAGTTGCAGTTCCTGGGCTCTAGAGCACAGGCTCAGTAGTTGTGGTCCATGGGCTTTGTTGCTCAGTGGCATATGGGATCTTTCCAGATCAAGGATTGAACCTGTGTCTCCTGCATTGGCTGGCAGATTCTTTACCACTGAGCCACTAGGGAAGCCCCCAAACGATTTAAAAAAAAAAAAAAAAAAAAAGGATAGGATGGACATGGACCAAAGACCATGTGCATGAACTAAGCCCTGCACAGTTGAAAAGAGTTAGACCTCCCTTTGCAACTGATAATGAGAGCCAGTAACAACCTGTAACCAGAGGTAAAAATGAATACGTTTGCACAAATCAAAGAATTTTGGAGAGTAGGAAAAACCGGCTAATGCCTCATTTTTCAGAATGAACTTGAAGGTGAATTGCAAAAAAGACTACTTGATGTGGATCCTAGGAATTCTAGAACAGATCACTACACAGATGGCATCTTCTAACTCCCTGGCTCAAAATAGTTTCGTCTTACTGTTGTCAGAGTGCCTGCTTCTTGCTCTTCTCTACTCTGTGATTACTGTGGTGCTCGTGTCCCAGGGTCTAGGCCTTCTCTCTCTGATTCCCAACACAAGGTGTTGAGGTGTGTACCAGTTCTACCAGGTGTGTACACACACTGTACAGATGAGAAACTGGTGGCAGATGAAGTAACTTCTCCAAGGGGTATCTCCACCAGGTAGCAGAGCTGCACCGATTCTGCCCCATCTGTTGGGTGAGCCTCTCATTTCTGTGCTGCACTGCTATCGCAAGTCTGCTGTGGAAGGCAAAGCCGGACAAACACCAAGTTATTTAAATTATCTCAAAAATAAAATATAAATAAAATAAAAATAAAATAAGTAAATATCTTGAGAAAGATCTTCTATGATAAGGTTTTTTTTAAAGATTATTATTATTTTATTTATTTTTTTGGCTGTGCTGATTGATTCTTCATTGCTATGCTGGTTCTTCATTGCTGTGTTTAGGCTTTCTCTAGTTGTGAACGAGTTGAGAGCTACTCTATAGTTTCAATAGGTGGTGGTGGCTTCTCTTGTTGTGGCACCCAGGCTTAGTTGCTCCACGGTATGTGGGATCTTCTCAGCTGCTACTGCTGCTGCGAAGTCGCTTCAGTCGTGTCTGACTCTGTGCGACACCATAGACGGCAGCCCACCAGGCTCCCCCGTCCCTGGGATTCTCCAGGCAAGAACACTGGAGTGGGTGGATCTTCCCAGACCAGGGATCAGACCTGTGTCTCTCACCCTGGCAAGCAGATTCCCAACCACTGGACCACCAGGGAATCCATATGATAAGGTTTTAAGGTATATTCTTTATATCATCTTCTGTAGATCAGAAATTTATTTGCTAATATCCAAGTTACTAGAGAAGGGACTCTGGAATGAGTGAACCACTATGTCTGGTAGACTTCAGTTTTTTTCCTTAAACCAGAGTATAGCGCAAAAGCTAGCCTTAATGCAGAGATTATTCACCTTTCAAGAAAACTTGAATTTAGAATTTTACCAAAATGGTCTCTCTGGTTTTACAGATGCATATAAGGAAAATAATGAGCAATTTTTCCTGTTGTGATTGATGATTTTAAGACCCTTGGAGTTGGTGAGTGTTCTGATTAGTGTCATCATTTGGATGAATCCTCACTTCAGGAGAATGAAATCCTAGAGTTCAAAAACTTTTTTTATCTTTTCTCTTTCTGGATAGTTTGCCCTATGCCCCAAAAGTCTGATTCCTTCCTAGAAGACTGAAAACGTGTATGCACCCAGATACGCATGCATGCCCATTTGATCCAAGCATTTGCTCAGATTATAAAGATTAAAGGTAAAGGTGGAGGCTTATTTTTTTTCCTTTACTACACGCTGAAGGGGAGGACTAAGGATAAAACTTTACCACTCTGTGTACAATCACTTACATTGGGTTGTGAGGGGCTGATGTGGAGTTATTTATGATAAAGGAGACTGGAAAAGGCCCTCTCTGTAATTGCTTTGTTTAGGTTTTGGGGGTCGGACCACAATCCTGCAGATTGTAGAGGGAGTTTTGCCTAAAGAAAAAGTTGTTCCCCAAACTTTGGACCCAGAGAGAGGATGAAGTCCTCCCTTCCAGTCCAGGGTCCCTGCCCCAGGATGACCAGCACTGGGGTTCCATGGTAGGAAGGTACCTGGCGATTCCTAATGACAAGACTCACTATGATGCAGGCTCCTGGAATGCCCAAGAGCTGTTGTACTGCAGGCCTCTTGGCTACCCTTGGAAACCACTGTGAGGCCATCTCTGCATTATACTTCTGTCATCCCAATATCTTCAGAAATGCATCAGTAAAATTACTTCCATTCTTTGAGAAACTAAGGGAGAATCCTGGGGGGATATAGTGAAAGCAAGTGGGATATCCTGGAGAAACTAGTTAAGAGAATGTTAGAGGTGGTAAGCCAAGCTCTAGAGCAGCCTGGCCAAGATGACTGCTGGTGATGATGGGGGTGTGGTGATGAGGGTGCTGTCTGTGGAACAAAACATTATACTGTAGGGATTCCTAGGGAAATACAGACTTTTGACAACAACTTACACATAGATAATCATATGTTTTTTAGTAGACCTCCGTGGCTTTAAAAAATTTGTTACTAGAGTTACATTGTATCCACATTCCTCTGTATTTTGTTGTGGATCAGAAAGAATGCTGAGAAATACCTCTTTTTAAGCAATTCATACTTTGCTCAATAAAGTATGAGCAATAAAGTTACTCTTTTTTTTTTTAATAGTGAAAGCTTTTATATTTGGAATTAGCCAGCTGGACTCAGTTTAAATGATCCCAATTTTGTTGGCAACATGCAAAGCAGCATAGTCAGAAGCCAGTCAAACATGCACCTTCTCCTCTCCATCAGGCCTGCTTAGGGTATTGTGCTTAGCCATGTCGGTGTCATAGAGCTTCTTCACAGCCTGTTCAGTTTGGTGCTGGGTGGCCTTGACAGCCACAGTGAACTCCAGTGTGTTGCTGTCCTCTCTTTTCTTCACAGCTGACTTGGTGGTGAGGGGGAATCTGATGATGGCATAGTGGTCAGCTTTGTTTCTCCTAGGGGTGCTCTTCCAAGGATATTTGGGCTGCCTCCTGGGCCGCAGTGTTTTGGGCCATTGGAAGGTGAGTGACCTCCAGATCTTCTTTTGTTTGTGGCTGTGGACGCCTTTCAACACTGCTTTCTTGCCCTTTGCTTTGGCTTCAGCTTTGAGAGGGGCAGGGGCTTCCTTCTTTGCCTTCGGCACCATTTTTGGGAAAAGGCAACAGTTATCCTTGAATTGTGTTCTGTGGAATACTAGTTCTGCAGCATGTTAATAAGTATTATATAAAAGAGGTTTCCATAGTTAAATAGATTTGACAAATAAAAAGATAAGCAAGTTAAACAAGTTTACCACAGAATTTCTCAGAACCTTTATCTGCTGATGTGAATTGTGAAGCTCTCAGAAGGGTATATAAAAATACAGCTTTTCCACAGCATATTTGACTGTGAAGCTTTATTTTGTTGAGCACATAGCCAAAGGTTAGTGCTCCAAAAAATACAATTTGTAAAACACTGACCTAGTATAATTGTCTTTGAAATATCAATATTTACCAATATTTAAAAATATAAGACAACCAAATTAGTTTTTATTGGAACTAACAGAGCTGAAACTTGTTTTTACTTTTTCTAATATCACCAATTTGATGTCCCTATGTAGAACTATATAATTTATTATTTAATTTAAAAATCTTGCAAATAAGTAAAATCAACCAATCTGGTATGCTAAAGACATTTTCTTTAAAAAATACATAACAGATATATGTCAATTTAAATATTTAGGTAACTTTATTTTCTTTACTCATTTTAAAGCCATTATTACTATAAACCAGTTAATTTTTAAAAACCAAGGTAAACTTTATTTATCTATTTATCTTATTATTTATTTCACATTCACACACAGGGCTGTGGTGTGCTGTTTCATGACATGAATAGTTGATGTTATCTATGTAAAGAGAGCTCACGAAAAGCAATCTCCATTTAAATGTTAAGTTAAATCAGAACTATACCTAACCTTCCCTGGAGTAGGAAATGGCAACCCACTGCAGTGTTCTTGCCTGGAAAATTCCATGGACAGAGGAGCCTGGTGGGCTACAGTCCATGGGGTGGCAAAGAGTTGGACATGACTAGGCACACCGACCTTACATGGCAAAGGGACTTTGCGGCTATGACTAACGATCTTGGAAAGGGGAGATTATCCCAGATTATTTTTGTCTAAGGATCCCAGTATAATCACAAGGGTCCTTAGAAGAATGAGGCAGGGAAGTCAGTCAGAGATTTGAAGATGCTATGTTGTTGGCTTTAAAGAGGGGTCTGTGAGCCAAGGAATGCAGCAACCTCTAGAAGGTGGGAAAGACAAGGAAGTGGATTCTTCCTTAGAGCCTGGTGAAAGAACCAGCTCTGCCGGCGGCCAATGAGATTGACTGTGGACTTTTGAGCTTCGGAACTGTTGAGAATAACTTTGTGTTGCTTTAAGCTATGGTTTTAAGTTTGTGGTAATCATTAACAGCAACATAGGAAACTAATACAACAAACCTCAACAAACCTGATTGTAAAAAAATGATAATGGAATATATTTAATATAATAGTGAATGAAAGTGTGATTTGGCTAAACAGAGTCCTGGGTCAGAAATGTGACTGTGACATTTGCTCACTATGTAATCTCAGGTTATGTTAATTTACTATATTAGAGCATGTTTTCACTAAACTATTTCCAATAATATCTCCTAGAAATAGTTGTGCAGATTAAAGGATATAATTTATATGAAACTCTTAGCTCATTCCTAGCACATTGCACACTTTCAATAATTGGTAGCTATTATTTTATAGAAAGTATTTGAATTACTGAGTATCATGGAAAATTTTATAATATCTGTCACAAATACAATATTTTAGAAGAGATTTCTTCAATAGCCCCTCCTCTCCCTAAGCACCGCTGAGTGACTGTGATCCAGTTGAGAAAAACAGTTATTTGGATTCCTTCTATATACATACACATCGTTTGTATGCAAACATTATCTGCGAGTATTGTTCCAGATTACTGCTTTTAACTATTGGATTATAAAAAGTATTAGTCTGAGATATGTCACATCCTTTAAGTAGTCTGTGACAAAATGATCCTGCAAAACATTTCTGAATCTAAATCTATATTTGTATGTAATGAACATCAATCCAACCTGATTTTCTGGCTCTTTCTTGACATCTATGTAGGGAACTGGTTCATTGCATGTTCTTACATTTGTGTTAATGAATTTAGCATAATATACACGTCCTCTCCCAACACATGGTTTTGAATGTTGAATACTTTTTCCAGGTTTTTTTTCATGTTTGAATTCTTCTTTTTCAGTTACATACAGTATACCAGCATCTTCTATTTTATGCTGTCTGAAAAACAGAATTAAATTGTATATCCTTTATTCCAATGAACATTTCAGTGCTGATTGATAATCATATAAAATAAGATGTAAATATATTTCGGGTGTCAAGACAATTTAGGCTTTATTAATAAAAATTAGGGGCTGGTGCAATTAAAATTTGAGAAGGTATCCTCTCATTTGAAATCATATATAAGATAAAGATATTTGTTTTAATCATGATTCTTTATTACTATAATACCAATGCAGTGTACAGACATTTGCTTGGAGTAAAGAAAGAGTAGTGATTTGATCATTCTTACAAATCATGTTTACAGTATTTATTCAGGTGCCTATGTCACATGCTAATTTTAATTCATCTTCTTTAAGTTAGTTATGTAATAAATTTAGTCATCTGGACAAGGTGACAAAGCCATCTATTTAATTTTAAAGGCTCACCTAGCAGAGTTACAAAAGCTACCAAATGAGCACTATTATTTATCTTTTCAGGAAGAGGCCACTGTGCAGATATCAGAACAGCTAATTCAATCTCATCATTTTTTGCTGCTTATGACTACCCTGGAATAAAAATAAAAATTACTGATTTTTTCAAATGTTATAAATAAAAATATTTTAAAGTAATAGTTTATTAAAGTTTTTCTCCTTTCAAATGAGCAATAGACTTTATAAAAGGTGCTTTTTAAAAAATTTCAGATACTTGAAAAATAAAGGTAACAAAATATTGAGTTTAGATACTTTTTATGTAGAAAAAAATCAAAGCCCTGACCCATGGAAGGTGAGTGAATAATATTCGAAATTTATAGAGAAAGTGAGTAGTTCTGTTTAGCCATGTCCATGGCCCTACCTTATTTCAAACCATAGCCAAGTCCATCGCTTCTATCTTGTCAGTTTTTCCAATTAAAACCCTCCAGTGGCACTACTGCGGAGAAGGCAATGGCACCCCACTCCAGTACTTTTGCCTGGAAAATCCCATGGACAGAGGAGTCTGGTAGGCTGCAGTCCATGGGGTCGCTAGAGTCAGACACGACTGAGCGACTTCACTTTCACTTTTCACTTTCATGCATTGGAGAAGGAAATGGCAACCCACTCCAGTGTTCTTGCCTGGAGAATCCCAGGGACGGGAAGCCTTCTGGGCTTCCGTCTATGGGGTCGCACAGAGTCGGACACGACTGAAGCAACGCAGCAGCAGCAGCAGCAGCACTACTGAAGCGACTTAGCAGCAGCCCCGATGGCTTTCCATTGCATTTACGTTAAAACACTTCATCCTTATCATAGCTCTGAGACCCTGTGTGACCCTGCTCCCGCTAATCTCTTCAGCCACTCAAGCCATTCTCCCTTCCCTTCTGCAGCCAGACTGCCTACCTTCAGTTTCCTGGAACACACTGGTCTCCTCTCCCCTCAGGGCATCTGCTGCACCCCCCCACCCCCGCAGCTCCCTGCACAGTTCCTGACTCATTACCCTTTAGATCTCCAGCTGAAAAGTCGTCTCCTCAGAAGCTTTTGGGCTTCCCTAGTGGCTCAGTGGGTAAAGAATCCAGAAGCTTTTCCTAGACTTCCCCTTCCCACACCATGTATTCTCTGTTTTAGTACTTTGTTCATTTCTTTCATAACGCAAACTACGATTTATCATTTATGTACCTATTTTTGTTTAGTTGTTCTAGTAAGCACTACAAATGTCCTTTACAAGCCATTAAGTTCCATGAAGGTGATGACTGGGTTTCATTCATCATTATGTACCCAACATCCAGACAAGTGTCTTGCCACTATACTGTCTACACATTTCTGGTGAATCTGCTGGACTTGTTTGTCACTCTGGCTTTGTGTTAGCTGTTACACACCCAACCCTCACCCAGAACACATACAATATTCAGGACCCTTGGATTCCAGTTCCCTGTGTCCCAACAGAAGTTGCTCTCTGTGAAGGGTTTGGAAAAAATGATTACCGGTTAAGTGTAAATCACTTCAAAGGCTTTTCCTGTTATCTTTTCAGAAATGAATTTATTTAAAGGCCATTATTTATCATCGTAGACTTCTGGCATCAGTTTTTTCCATCTGCTTCTCATAGTTGTAACCCAGCAGTGCATTTGTACTAGAATCAGGTCCCTAAGGAAAGGACTGTGGCTGTTTGCTCACATACTGATGCAGTCATTTTATTAAGTATTTGTGGTCTGAGTGGCTCTAGATTGACTCATAAATGTGAAATATGGAGTTCTTAGTTATCTCCTACTAGAAAGAAAGCACAGTTAAAAATACTGCTGCTGCTGCTAAGTCTCTTCAGTGTATCCGACTCTGTGCGACCCCATAGATGGCAGCCCACCAGGCTCCCCTGTCCCTGGGATTCTCCAGGCAAGAACACTGGAGTGGGTTGCTATTTCCTTCTCCAGTGCACGAAAGTGAAAAGTGAAAGTGAAGCTGCTCAGTCGTGTCCGACTCGCAGCAACCCCAGGGACTGCAGCCTATCGGGCTCCTCCGTCCATGGGATTTTCCAGGCAAGAGTACTGGAGTGGGGTGCCATTGCCTTCTCCAGTTAAAAATACTAGTGGGCTCTGAAGTAAGTTAGACCTGGGTTGGAATCCCAGCTCTGCCATTTACTATCTGAGCTTTAGTTTCCAATTCTTTGCATGGTAAGGACAATAATACCTATCATAAGACATGTGAGAATAAAATTAAATAATTCATTCTTTCAATAAATGAGTTATATGCTCTGTGCTGTTTGAGGCACTGAGGATACAGAAGCAACAAACGGAGCTTACATTTTAGGAGGTGAAGGCAGTTGAGAAATAAAAAGTAAAGTATATAGTCTGTTAAGTACTGAGGACAAAAATAAATCAGGGAATGGGGGAAAGAAGTCCGTGTATATGGGAGGTAGGTGGCATTTTTAGATAAGGTGGAGGCTGCATTATGAAGATGGCAATGAAGAAAGGAAAGAGGGGAGAGAGCTAAGTGGGTATTTGAGGGAGTGCATTCTAGCAAGGGAATTGTAGCTGCCAAAGCTTTGCAGCAGAAGTACCTGACCTTAGGATGGTGCTTTTTCAAGCGTGGTTCCTGGAGTAGCAGCCCTGGCATCAGTTGTCAATTTGTCAGAAATGCAAATTCAAGGGCCCCTTCCCTAACCTACCAAATCAATCTTTGGGGCAGGTTCCCAGGAAACCCTATTATTCTTATATACATTGAAATTTGAGAACCACCATTTTAGAGACAAAAATAACAGGCTTTGGAAGCAAATAACGTGGCTCCACGACATAACAAGCTGTAACAAGCTGCTTGATTGAATAGTTCTCAAAATTTAGGGTCCATCAGAATCACCTGGAGGCTTTGTTAATACCCAATTATCATGCCCTTCTAGAGTTTCTGATATGGTACATCTGTGGAGAGGAGGGGAACCTCTCCCCACCCCCCAGAATGTGCATTTTGAATAAGTGCTCAGGTGATGCTGACGCTGTTCTGGGGACCACACTCAGAAAGTTACTGCAGATGTAGCAGGGAGGCCTCAGTGCTGGAGCAGAACCCTGTCAGAGGCAGGCAAGTGCAGACAAGGTCAAGGAAGGCAAAGGACACATTGTGTGGGCCCCAGTGGCCATTGTAGGAGCCCTGCCTTTTCCTCTGCAGTAGCCAAGGATGAACAGGAATCTAAATTTATGCTGTAAAAAGACCACGTGGAACGCTGCCTTGAGTGGGAATGATGGTAGAGATGCTGGATCGTGGTGGAGTCTGCATTTATTTTCAAGGTAAAGCCTACTGAATTTGCTAATAAATTAGATGTCAGAAGGAATGGATGATTCAAGATGGTATTGTGTCAAGAATTTTAGGCCAATGCATGTAAAATGCCTGATAGATTGTAGGCGCTCAGTAAACAGTTGGTTTTAAAATTATTGCACTCAATACTAGAAGTTAGAGTAGGAAAGGGGACTGGCAGAGGAAACTCCCTGATGGCCTGAAGACACCCTTCGGATCTCACTTAACCCTCCCCACAGGGAAGAAAACATTTTCGTAAGGGGAAATAGAAAACCAATGCTCAGCACTTACTGCTGCTTATCCTCCTTTCCCTCCATGGGCTCCTACGTCTGACTCGAGGCAATGAGGAGCCTCACGGGAAAACCATGGACTAAACCCTGCCAGGAAAGGGACGCGCGGAGAAACCACGACTGTGACTTGTGCGTTGCTAAGCGACAGCAAGCTGGGTAGGAGGCCTCGGAAAGCGTGGGAGTGGTGGGACTAGGACTGCGCAGGCGCAGTAACCCTGTCGGCTCCGCAGCCAGAGGGTGAGGCTGGTGATGGGGAGGGAGTGGCTGGCTGGATCTGACTGTGTACTTCCCAGACCCGCTGCAAGCTCCGCTCCCTATATCCGGCCGGGCGGGATATTTATCAGGGCCCAGTCTGTCTTTGGGGATCATCAAGGGGCGATTCCGGAGCCTCCCGCTCGGCCCTTGGCCCTGGTGCGGGGTGAGGTGCTGAGTTATTCGCGTCCCTGCATCTCCCGCCCTCTAGAGCCCCGCAGGACGCCACCCCGGTTTTGCCCACGTCTGCCAGAGCTGGTTCCAAAAGGGCAGGCAGGCAAGAGAGAAGCTTGTTTTCCCATGATCCATTAAATACTGTGCAAGTCATGATTTGCTGTTCCTTAGTTGCCTAGTCTTTGCGTGAGAAAGCTTGGCTGTCGCTGTTCTCCATGATTTCTGACACATCCTCCTTACCCTGGCTGGCGGCAAACAGTAAAATAAAGCAAGGGAACACTCATCTCCTACAAATGAGACTCCCCGCATTGTGGGCATCAGCTCCAGCCTGAGCGGGCTTCAGAATCAGGTAGAGGGGGCTGGAGGCTGTGGCAGCAGATCGTGGCTTGTACATATAGCCCTTATCCAAAAAGAACAAGCCTCCTGAGAGAAGCAGCTGATGACTTGCGTCCACTTTCAGGCCCTGGAATGTCTTACCTCATTTCACCATTGCTTCCCAATTTCCACTACCAGAGCCAAATGTCTTTGGTATTGCTCGGGCATCTCCCTAGATACTGGGAAGAGAAGATTCCTTTTTGAATTGAATTCTGCTGTATATTGGACTATGCATATGCATATATTTTGTAACCCAGCCTCAGTCTTAGTACGTGTTTACATTTACCTTGAAAGATATGGGACAGCAGAGGTTTGTTGAGGTAGGATCACAGGAATCATTGTACAGAAATGAGCTTAAGTCCTAAGAGGAAGAAGAGTAAATGAAAAGAAGTTTGATACATAGTGGGCTTCCCTGATAGCTCAGTTGGTAAAGAATCCACCTGCAGTGCAGGAGACTCCGGTTCAATTCCTGGGTAGGGGAGATTCCTGGACAAGGGAAAGGCTACCCACTCCAGTATTCTGGCCTGGAGAATTCAATGGACTGTACAGTACATGGGGTTGCAAAGAGTTGGACAGGACTGAGCAACTTTCACTTTCTTTCACTTTCATTACTTGGATTCACATCAACTCATGGACCCATAAACAAAGCTGAGTGAGGAGGAATTCATGCTTTAGAACTGTGGTGTTGGAGAAGACTCTTGAGAGTCCCTTGGACTGCAAGATCAGTCAGTCAATCCTAAAGGAAATCAGTCCTGAATATTCATTGGAAGGACTGATGCTGAAAATGAAACTCCAATACTTTGGCCACCTGATGCGAAGAACTGACTCATTGGAAAAGACTCTGATGCTGGGAAAGATTGAAGGAGGAAGGAGAAGGGGACAACAGAGGATGAGATGGTTGGATGGCATCACTGACTTGATGGACATGAGTTTGAGTAGGCTCCAGGAGTTGGTGATGGACAGGGAAGCCTGGCATGCTGCAGTCCATGGGATTGCAAAGAGTTGGACATGAATGAGTGACTGAACTGACTTTCAAAGTGTAGATGATTTAACTCAGGAGCACGGAGAGGAGAGCCAAACATGTACTAAGTCCTCAGTTATTATTATTATTTTTATTGAGCAATTTGATCTGCATATGCCACCAGATGTGTTAAGACTCAGTCAACTCTCATCATTCCATCTACTTTCTATTCCAGTCCTCACCAATCTCTTGAAGCACCTAAATCCCCTCACCGTCAGGGACAATCTCAATTGCTTGATAGGAAAAAAAAGTTTTCTCAACTTTCTGTCTCTCCAAACAACATACTCACCTGCATTCATACAGGATGACAGTTGTTTGATTCTATTTTGAATCATATAGTATTAGTTTAAAATATAAATATATTTATGTCAGTCTCTTTCCAGCTGTTAAGTAGTTCGTGTATGTGTAGGTTTATTAAGGGGTATAAAAAAGATTGTTTAAAAAGAAATTGTGCCTTTTATCTAGTGTGTTTCACTTTTTCTATTTCTATTCAGTGCTTACATTTCATTTAGTCTATGTTTTCCAGTTTCTCCATCTCTTCTTGCCTTTTTTTTGTTTTTGTTTTTTTTTGTTTTTTTTATGTTCTTTCTCAAGTTTATCAAGCATAGGTCTTTGTATACCTATATATAGTGTATGTAACCTACTATATATATTTTAGAAAACTTATGAATTTTTGCCTAGCTAAAAAATCTATGACATTTTGATTCTACTTGTTTAACTTAGTACGAATAGAATGCTAGATTTCTAATTAAAAAAAACAGATATGCAACAAGCAACAAAGTTTTGCTATATAGCACAGGGAACTATAGTCAGTATCTTGTAATAACATATAATGGAAAATAATGTGAAAATAATATAGGTGTATGTATGTAACTGAATCACCTTGCTGTAAACCTGAAACATTGTAAGTCAACTATCTTTAATTGTGTGTGTATATATATATACACACACACATACATATATTGGAGAAGGCAATGGCACCCCACTCCAGTACTCTTGCCTGGAAAATCCCATGGGCGGAGGAGCCTGGTGGGCTGCAGTCCATGGAGTCGCTAAGAGTCAGACACGACTGAGAGACTTCCCTTTCACTTTTCACTTTCATGCATTGGAGAAGGAAATGGCAACCCACTCCAGTGTTCTTGCCTGGAGAATCCCAGGGA
This sequence comes from Bubalus kerabau, assembly GCF_029407905.1. NCBI lineage: Eukaryota > Metazoa > Chordata > Mammalia > Artiodactyla > Bovidae > Bubalus > Bubalus kerabau. The sequence continues at coordinate 39,806,367 of NC_073634.1, read as the reverse complement.
CGAGGGAGCCTGGTGGGCTGCCGTCGATGGGGTCACACAGAGTCGGACACAACTGAAGTGACTTAGCAGCAGCAGCATATAAAGAAAAAAAGGTATTCTGCCAACCAACAAGGAAGTCATAATCTATTTATGGATATAGGAAAAAATTCTGAACCACAATGATATTATATAACTCATAGTCACAAATTTTCAATTTCAGTACTGATAATAATACAATATTATAAAAATGTGCTCATCATTTATTATTGAAACATCCTCTGCAGGACACTGAAAAATAATATGGATTTTTATAATAACTATTGACATTTTTATGTAGAAAAAAGTACTGAAGTACTATTAGTTTTTTCTACCATCAACTAGTTAACCTGACCTAGCAGAGACACTTAAACCTCTCTGCTGTAGATTATCACTTCTAACGAGAGATAGTCAGATTAGATTGTCCTTATGATCCATTCTAGCTGTAAAATACAGGATTCTGTTGGAAATTTTTTGTCTGAAATCAATGAACACACGTGGAGCTTTCTCATTTGTGTTAGGTAATTTGGATACTTGTCAGCGAAGAAGAATTCAAAGTGGTATACTTAAATTGTGCGAGATAAAAATACCAGTGCTATTTGAGCTAGAGCACCATATGTGAGGAAACACAATAGGATGCAAATTGCTCATCCAAAATGTTATAGATGCAGAAAATTGTCAACACTTTTTTTCGAACCATAGGAAAATGCCAAAAATAATGAAGGTGCGGTTGTATAACCTGATGGGAAAGCTGAGGCTCAGGAAGCTCCTGCTGCTTCTCAGTTCTTTCTTCAGTGATGGGATACAGGTGAGGATCTCAAGAAGACTGCAAATAAACAAAGCTATCTCTAACTTTATTTATTGTTTTAAAGGTAGGTTTTTTTTTGCCTCATTTACATTTGTTGTAAGGATTAAATTACAAAATACATGCAGATAACTTATCCTCATAAGCAAAGTGAAAAAAATACGAAAGTGTTAGTTGCTCAATTGTGTCCATTTGCAACCCCATAGACTGTAACCCTCCAGGTTCCTCTGTCCTTGGGATTCTCCAGGCAAGAATACTGGAGTGGGTTGCCGTTCCCTTCTTCAGGGGATTTTCCCCACCCAAGTTTCCTGCATTGCAGGCCAGTTCTTTACTGTCTGAGCCACCAGGGAGCATACATTAAAAACTGGCTGTTAGTATTCTTCCTGTTTTTATAGTTAATAGGATAGAAAATTCATGAAGTACATGCATTACATTGTCTTTATTTCATTACCTTAGACTATAAGACCTTTATTAAGCCAAAATACACATTAATTAATTTGAGGGCAATGGGAATGAGAAATGTTAGTGTTAGTTTTGTTTATCTTTGAGGATGGATAAGTTTGGATGAATTACAGATATAAAGTGAAGCGCTCAGTTGTGTCCAACTCTTTGTGACCCCATGGACTATACAGTCCATGGAATTCTCCAGGCTAGAATAGTGGAGTGGTAGCCTTTCCCTTCTCCAGATATGAAAGGGACTGTTAATTTCCCTCTGGTCCAAGTTCAAAGTCAATTGATTATATAACAAGTAAGAAGTGTTGTGTCTCTTAAAAAGTAAAGATGCCTAGTATAAATCATATAGATCACTCCAATATAAGTGACCCTGGATGTATTCATGAGTGTGGATTTATTCATGTAGATGTATAATTTAAAACCTTAATTTTATGAAATTTCTTGAAATAACTAAAACAATTACAGCCTGGGTTACTCAAAAATCATTGTTAGAAATCAATAGTTAGGTAATTCACCTGACTGAAGGAAGAAGACTATATTTTATAAATTTGAAGGGTTCTATAATTTCATAACTCAAGATTCATTTTTAAATAATCCAACTGTGGTCATTCATATAGAAACTGTAACCAAGGATGAATGAAAGGCTAGTCTTGGGTGGCTAAAATAGTAGAGGGCCATTTTGGTACTGTTTTAAATAGAGTGATCATGTAGCTAAGATTTGTGAATAGTTGTGGACATATAGGCAACTTCACAGGTGACTCAGTGTAAAGAATCTGCTTGCCAACGCGGGAGATGCAAGAGACGTAGGTTCGATCCTTGGGTCCAGATGATCCCCTGGAATAGGAAATGGCACCTCACTCCAGTGTTCTTGCCTGGAAAACTCCATGGACAGAGAAGCCCAGCAGGCTACAGTCCACAGGATCACAGAGTTAGACATGACTGAACATGCATACATGCACACACACACACCACACACACCCCCCGACATAGAACCTCTTAAGGAAGGAACAATGCAAAATGAAACATGGTTGGGTGTTACCATTATCAAAAAGTTAGAAATCACTAGTCTAAGCTGTCATTTTGATGGTTTTCTGTTTTCATCTAGCTGCTTTTTAAGGCTATTTCCCTTTGTCTACTTGAAGACTTCCAGCGATACAGTCATTTTCCTTGCATGTTATTACCACATCTTACCTAATTATTGAGCTATCCAATATATATTGAGCTCCTTGTATATTCTAGCCTGTTCTCATAGGACCATGAGATTTTAGTCTATTCATTTGAGATTCTCAGCACCTAGAAAAGTACCTTGCATACAATACACCCTATGAGCAAGCTTGCCCCAGAAAAATTCTTCGTTATATAATACAAACTGTACATTACCTTTCATTTTCAAGTGTTTTATGGATACAAATTATAATTGCCCAACAAATTCCTTAGAGAATCTTGACATTTTAAAAATGGTAATTAAAATCACCTTTAAATTTAAAAGTTTTTTAAAACTGAAGTATAGTTGATTTATGATGTTTAAAACTACTTATTAAGCTAAGCAACTTAATATTCTTCAACTCCTGCCCATAAAAAAAATCTATCTTTGATCCTTTGGATGATACAAATTGCTATTCTCTGTGTTTTCCCTGGGGTAAAGAATGAATATTTATTGAACTTCAGAGTTAGTAGACCTGAGTTTAAATCCTAGCTCTGTGATTAAAGCCCTATGATTCTGGGTAAGTTATTTAAATTCTTTGAGGTTTAGATTTTGAATATGCCTCTTATTAATCTTTAAAAAATAAATGAATAAGAAAAGATCCTGAAAGATTAGGGATAAAAGCTTTTCTCTTGTAGGATTGTTATGTTAAATAAGATACGCATAAGGCATCTGGCACAAAGTGGGTGCTCAGTAAGTATGATTTCCCACCACTCTTCCCCATCTTTACCCCTTGTGGAAGATTACCCAGCTAGACAATGATACAGCTGGGATTTGGTTTCAGATCAGTCTCTTTTTTATACTACATTGCCTCTACATCTAGTTTCTCTACCTCTTCCTTTAAACCACAGCAGTAAAAATTGAACATAAGACTCTAAAAAAGGTTTTCCTAATGTCATTATGGTATTATGAGAGTAGGTAAAAATAACTGGGAAGGGTAAAAATTGGCCAGTGTTTTAGAAGTGGAAGCCTCCCAGACAGGAAGCTGCGCTTGGGGAGGAGACCATGATAACCACTCAGTTGTGGGGGAAGGGGAGTGAAAAGTGGACGTTTCCACTATCAACATGTAACATGTCACCATACACAGTGTGTTCTGGCAAGTGTGCAGCAGTTAGAGCTGATGTTTCGGTTCCATGGTTGGTAAAGCAGACCATAACAATCCAAGAATAAGCACACAATCACAGATCACCACCACTCCATGTAAACTCATGACTTTACGTGGTGCCACAATTTCAGACTATGCCAATGAACTGCTAAACAATAGTAATCATTTTTATATGGATGGATGGTCTATCATATGGACCTATGACAGATTAAAAACTACTTTCCTTCTGTACCAAAAGTGAAGAGTTAGGGGCTAACTTAAAGCTTCCATTTTAAAAAAAATTAAGGTAGGATATACCTAAAAGAAATCACAGTTGAGGTTGTAAATAGGAAACTCACTTTAAAAACACTTTTTAATTAATAAGGGTTAGTTTAGTTTACCTCAAATACCTCCTTCAGTTCAGTTTATACAGGCAAATTCATGCCCGACTCTTTGTGAGCTCATGGACTGTAGCCTGCCAGGCTGCTCTGGCAAGAATATTCTCCAGGCAGGAATACTGGAGTGGATTGCCATTCCCTTCTCCTAGACCTGTATCATTCCTTTCAAAGTGGTATGGGGGTTGGGGGAAGTTGGTATGGCAAATGACCATTTCACAAGTCATCACTCTTAAACTATTATTCTAACGTATCCTTTTCCCCTTATGTAACTATAATGGTATTATGTGCTTCAAGCTGTATTTAATTATTTCAGTATTTATAAGATTTGTAGGAGTTTGGGAACTTAACCATGTTTTTATCCTCTTATAGTAAGCCTGGGAGCAAACTATTTACCTATTTATCTGATTTAAGCTTTCTCTCTGCTTCTTTTCTTTCTTCCTTCCTTTCCTCCTTTCCTTCCTTCCTTCCTTCCTCTGCCAACCTCTGAGGCTTTAATAATGGGATGTAAGATTCAGGAAAAGAAATTTCACTGTATTTTAAGAGAAAGTAGGCAGCTTTGCAAAAACTTGTTTGCCAGGTAGAGAATAGATATGGGAAATATCACAGTCTTTACTTAATATTTGGATAATGGCTACTCAAGCCCATGAGACTGCAGGGAAGACTTTTGAGCCGTTGTTGAAGGAAATGAATTACCACAATGAACAAGGGCCTGGGCTTCCTTGTTGGAAACCAAGATTGGTCAAGAGTAACCTTTCTGAGCCTCTGTGCCTTTGTCTGTACACTCAGATACTAACACCTACCCTACATGCTGCCACAGGGTTAAAGGCACATTTATACATGAAAGACCTTTGCTGAGCTTTTCTTTATTAAGTGCATCAGTTGGGCCATGCTGCTGCTGCTGCTGCTAAGTTGCTTCAGTCGCGTCCGACTCTGTGCGACCCCATAGACAGAAGCCCACCAGGCTCCCCGTCCCTGGGATTCTGTAGGCAAGAACACTGGAGTGGGTTGCCATTTCCTTCTCCAATGCATGAAAGTGAAAAGCGAAAGTGAAGTCGCTCAGTCGTGTCTGACTCTTAGCGACCCCATGGACTGCAGCCTACCAGGCTCCTCTGCCCATGGGATTTTCCAGGCAAGAGTACTGGAGTGGGTTACCATTGCCTTCTCCATAGTGGGGTCTTAACCTCACCCTCTTGGGGTTAGTTTCAAAGGATGAGGCAGCTCCCTGTGTGTTAAGTACAGTTTGTCTCAGCATGTTCTTTGGCAGCAGCCTCAGCTTAACTTTTGCTTTTTGTTTATATTTTAGGCTCTGTTTGTTTGTTGAGCCTGCTATTAATCCTCTATTTAAGCTATATTTTATCTGTGTGAGAATATTGGGCTGAGAAGCTCATACACAAGGTAATCTGCTCCAAACTCATATTTCTCCCTCTACAGACAGGCCAGAATAGTACAAAAGACAGGACCAAATAATTACCTTTAGACGTTTATTTTAACTGGAATATGAGTTAATTAGATTGGATGAGAACAGAAAGTCTCCCTTATGGGAAAAGAGAATGATTCTAAGTATGTTATTTCCCTAGTGAATGGTTGAGGTTACATAAAATAAAATATATAGAAGCTATGTAATTTTATCTTGGATATACTTCATGGGGTTATATCCCAAACTTTATTTTCTTCCTGTCATTTTCTCTTCATATATAGTAATGTGAGACTTGTGATTTTTTTTTTCTTATGGTGACTCTCTTTAAACTTTTTATTTTAACCTTCTCTAAGAATTTTTTATACTTTTTTACGTAGATTTATTACACTTTTTTTTCCCTGAACTGAATACAAGTGGGACTGAAATTCTACTTCCTATTTTTAATATTCTCTTTCCTCTCATTCAGTATTTGAAGGAATATAGCACAGTGGTTACATACTGTGTCCTGGAATTGAACCATCTCTTAGCAACATGACTTTGAGTAAGTTTTATTTTTCTGAATCTTAATTTCCTCAAAATAAAGTGGTAATAATGGCCCTCCCCTGCTTTCCTCATAGTGTTTTTGTGACACTAAAATTAGACCATCTGTAATATACTATCTGCCACGTGGTTGGTGCTCAGACACTAGTTATCTATTAGCATTACCATCAGGATATAAACGCCTCCAGAGTTGAAACTCTCATCTTCCCCTCTGTGTACCTACCCCCAGGCACAGTGCTTGGCATCCGGCAGATTCTAAGTAGATGCTCCTGAATAAGCAGCCAAAAAGTCCACAAGTTTTATGTAGTCCCTGCTCTTTCTCTTCCAGTCACTGGTTTCTCCCTGCTTCTGTAATCCTCCTAGTTATGGGTATCAGAGGCTGGACTCTTGGAGTATCCAAGACCTTCATATTTTTGGAGGTATAGTTGATATAAAATATTATATAAGTTTTAGGTGTACAACATAGTGATTCACAATTTTTAAAGGTTGTATTTGATGTATAGCTATTATAAAACATTGGTTATATTCCCTGTGTTGTATAATATATGCTTGTAGCTTACTTATTTTATACATAGTGGTTTGTACCTCTTAGCCTCCTGCCACTATCTTTCCCCTCCCCACTTCCCTGTCCTCACTGTTCATCACTGGTTTGTTCTCTATAGCTATGAGTCTGATTTTCTTTGTTGTTATACTCACTAGTTTATTTTTCTGATTACACGTTTAAGTAATAACATACAGTATTTGTCTTTCTCTGTCTGACTTATTTTACTAAGCATAATACCCTCCGGGTTCATCCATGTTATTGCAAATGGCAAAATTTCATTCTCTTATGGTTGAGGGGTATGTGTGTGTGTGTGTGTGTGTGTGTGTAGCATCTACGTTATCCATCTATTGATGGACACTTTAGATTGCTTACATATTTTGGCTATTGTAAATAATGCTGCTTGAACATTGGGGTGCATGTATCTTTTTGAATTAGTGTTTTTGTTTATTTTGCAGAAGAGACCTCTGTGTTTGATTGAGCAAGAAAGGTTTTTTGTTTTAATCAGACCATATATTTTTCCCTGGGTGTTATTTCAGCTGTCTCTTAGCTTCGGACTTCACACTCTCAGGAGGAATGAATCTTTGTCTTAGCACTGGCTGCATGTGCCTCACAGCCCCACAGTTTTGATCCTTTGGTCTAAATAGTGTATTCTTTTATCACAAACCATCTTCATTTCTGCTTTACTCTGTTTTGTGGATGTAGTTATGTGGTTATACTCCTCTTCCTTTGGGGAGAAGGAATTTATTTTCACCTTTGTCTGTGGGTTAGAAGGAAACTTGCTGCATTTCTGGCACCCCGCGCTCCACCTGCTTTCATTGCCCTGGAGAACAAACTTGCTCAGCAGACTGTCAGGACAGGACCTTGACCGGGACAGTTTAGGGCGGGTTCACTGGATTAAAGGTCCATGCTCGGGGTGGCGCCTGCCCCTGCCCTCTCTTGTACTTCCTGTCTCCAGGAATTGGACCAACGAGACACGGTCTGTCTCAGCTGGCCTGGCCACCACAACCCTCCGTCTTCTACCTGCAGCTGGATGGACCTGACGCAGCAGTCATCCATGACCATGCAGCTATCTGGAGAGGACACAGAATTCAAGGGAGAGGGCATTGGAAGTAAGGGGGCTGACTTTGGCTTCCTGCTCTAAATGATTTTCTGTGATCCAGATTTTACTTGTAATCCACTTTTAGGTCCTTGTCCAGTTAATAAAATCAGTATTTTGTTTGCTCTTTGGCTGTGGTTTCTTGGCTGCATGCTCCTTCAGCAGAGAATTGCAGAAATGAGACCAAAGCCACATGCAAAACCAAATTGTCAACACCATTCTCCATCCAGTACAGCCTACTTCGCAGAACCCTTTTAGACAGCATTGTAAGGATCTTTTTCTCAAAATGGGTCTTTTTACAGCACTGAGGTACATAGCCTGATCTAATCCCCTCCCATTCATGTTGTTGACAAAGGAGAGAGTGCTGTCCTGGGGTTATGGGGACGGCTGAACACACGACCCTGGACACGGGACAGGACACATGAGACTGGCAGCAGTTAATTAGCCACATACGCTGGACATCACGCCATGAAGGACCGCATGGGAACAGAGTGGACAACCAGAGGCTGTGGGAGGCAGGCCTTCAGTGTCAAAAGAATATCACCCCTGGTTTCCACTGGAGGATGAGGCTGGCTGGTTTGAATAATTTTGCAGGCTGGCAGGGAACTGAAACTTGTTACTCAGGGATAAGCAAGAAGTGCATCTGGTCACTTGTAAGGAGGGTTGTTTTTCTACATGACCCTTTTCCTGGGAGCAGACTAGCAAAGAGAACTTAAGATTTATTGGCTATTTGAGACCCTCCTGATTTCATCAGATGTCAAGGAAGCACATAACATCAGGCCTTAATTCTAGGATTTACACCACAAAGACTATAGTACTATAACATTACTAATTACCTCAGAATTTCACTCTAGATGTGTGTTTGTGAATATCTTGTTTCCTATTGAAATTGTGAGCTACTCAGGCACAACCAGCATTTCAAAAACAATTCAGGTTATGGTTTGGGGAAAAAAAATAATTTGCATTAAAATGGTCTTTTGTCACATCTCAAAGTGCTATTTTCAAATTTAGTCACACAAATACCATTTAATACACCCAAGCTTTGTCTTTAGCATGGTTAGATTTTTTTAATGTAGCAAAACTTTTAGTAGTGAGGGATGTGCTGTGTAGAACTTAGACTTGTTTCTGTTAAGAGTTTGAACTCAGGCTGGCAACAATGCCCACATATACACAGATTACTGAATTAAAGACATGTGATATGCCATGGATTGACAGCTCTAATCATTTAGTTATCCACGTTTGCTGACATTTCAGAAAAGTTAATGGGTTTTTTCCCACTCTCTTTTCAAACAATGGGCGAAACAATAAAATGAATGGGACATTAACATTCTTTTAAAAATCAGAGTTAAGCTACAGCCTAAACACCAGAATGCTGATGTCTCAAATGTATTATTCAGACAGCATATTGTAGGCATGAATGGGGCCCATTAAGAGGTCTTACTGTTGCTAAATTGAAGTAGATTGGTTTGAAGAAGGAAATGTAAGGAGGTCATAGACAGATTGGAAGAATTTATAGTATATTCCCTCAACTTTCTAAAAACATCCAATATTAAATCAAATATTAATTTTATTCATCACAATTTAGGTCCATTAAACTAATTTATTTTCTATGATTATGAAAGTATTTATTAAAGTTTATACAACCTAAGTGCAAATTCTTCCCCTTTTAGTTATGATATACAATTAGACAAATGACTGGAAGTTTCAACATTTATTTGATTTTTATATTGTCAAAGAAATCCATGATGTCTCTGAGATAGAATATCTTTTCTGTATTTCTTATAAATAATCCTATTGAGATCCATCACAGAACAAACAAAATATTATTAAAGAAGCTACTGATTTCACTTTAACGTGAAAACTTAAAACTGAACTCCTTTAATTAAAAAGAGATTTCCGTTGCTAAACTCTGTTGGTATAGAAATTTCTATCCAGAGATTAAACACTACTTTTAGAGATTACGTGCTAATTCAGTTTTTAAAGTATTAGAGTTTAATTCTAAAAACTTTCTGGTGAAATCACCACTTATCAGTCCAAATTAGGTATTAGGAATTTAATGCTTACATTTTTAAATGGATGTTTTCATATTATAAAAGGAATACATAGTTATTCTAGAAAAACTTGATGGACATATATATAAATCAAAATCTTACAAGCTGGAGTCAACCACTGTCCAGTTTCAGCGGATTTGTTTCCATTTTCCCCCATCAATCTCGGGCTGTACTGTCCAATATGGCAGCCGCTAGCTGCATGTAACCTCGCCTCCCTGAGCCCCATACTCTCTCTCTCTGCTCTTTAGCAAGGCATCCAGGTGCTGTTTGAATTCCCTCTTTCTGCTCCTGCAGTCTGGAAATCACCTGTAGGCAGAAATTGTGGCAGTTTTAGGACTAACTTCATTTGCTCCTCTTTTTCTCAAGGATCACAGTCACATGCTGCCTCTTGTCCACTGTCCGACAACAGTTTGTCCAGTGTTCTGGTTGTTTACAAGGGAAGGTTAAGTCCATAGGTTTTGTCACTTTATTCTATGTGTCTATTACAATTGGCATATGTTTGGCTTATGTGAGGGCTTTTAATAAAGGAATTTGACCTATTTTTTATATATTATCATGAATATATGGTGGCATGAGTGATAAAGAATCTGCCTGCCAGTGCAGGAGACATAGGAGTTCAATCCCTGGATCAGGAAGATCCCCTGGTGTAGGAAGTGGCAACCCACCCCAGTATTCTTGTTTGGAAAGTCCCATGGACAGAGGAGCTAGGCATACTAAATCCATGGGGTTGCAAAGAGTCGGACATGACTGAGCACACACACACACATCGTGAATATGCAGTCTTAAAACTGTCATCTTAGTTTAAGCCCTGGGAGGAATATTTCTTTTCCTATATTTAATTCAACAAGTACTATTAAGTGCTTACTATGGCCATTCATTATTGTAGATGCTGCAGATAAGGAGATAAAGTAGGGTACAAACTTACACAAATTCCTGCCTTAATGTAACTTACACTGTGGTGAAAGAAAATAAGTATTAATAAAATATGGAATAGTAATTAGTTAGATGGTAAAAAGCACTGTGAAGATAGTAAAGAAGAGCATTAGATAAGGAGTTCAGGGAGTGAGTATTTGACAGTTTAGGGAAGGGAAGGGAAAGATTCACTGATAAAGTGACATTTACCCAGAGAGCAGAAGGAAGTGACGTCTGTGGATGTCTGGGAGAAGAACATTCAGTTCAGAGGAGACAGTAAGTAGAAAGACCTGGGGGCAGAGGGTGCCTGGGTGTTCAAGGAACAGCACAGAATTCCGTATGGCTAGAGCAAGGAAACATGGGAGAGAGTAGCACGAGGTAAGGTCAGCGAGGCCGGATTGTTTAGGGCCCAGGAATGATTTTGGTTTTTACTGAGAGTAAAGTAGATTACTGTCAGAGAGTTTCGAGCTGAGAAGTGACATGATCTGATTTCCATTTTAATAGTATCTCTCAGTGTTGTGTTGAGTTTGGACAGAAGAAGGGAAAAGGTGGAAGCAGGAAGTTCAAGGAAGAGGCTATTATATGGTGACTGAGATCAAGGGTATTGCCTTAGAGTTAGAGATACTTGGATTTGAGCATAAATTGTTAAACTTTTTACTATGGAATATGTAAACAAAAGGAGAGGGAATGGTCTGAGGATCTCCTATGACCCACTAAAGAGGAACTAAAGAGCCTTTTGATGAAGGTGAAAGAGGAGAGAGGGAAAAGCTGGTTTAAATCTCAGCATTCAAAAAATGAAGATCATGGCATCTGGTTCCATCACTTCATGGCAAATGGATAGGGAAAAAAATGGAAACAGTGACAGATTTTATTTTTCTGGGCTTCAAAATCAGTGCAGATGGTGACTGCAGTCGTGAAATGAAAAGATGCTTGCTCCTTGGAAGAAAAGCTATGACAAACCTAGACAGCATGTTAAAAAGCAGAGACATCACCTTGCCGACAAAGGTCCGTATAGTTAAGGCTATGGTTTTTCCAGTATTCATGTACAGATGTGAGAGCTGGACCATGAAAAAGGCTGAGCACTGAAGAATTGATGCTTTTGAACTGTGGTGCTGAAGACTCTTGAGAGACCCTTGGACAGTAGTAAGATCAAACCAGTCAATCGTAAAGGAAATCAGTCCTGAATATTCATTGGAAGGACTGATGCTGAAGCTGAAGCGCCAATATTTTGGCTACCTGATGTAAAGAGCCAACTCATTGGAAAAGACCCTGATGCTGGGAGAGATTGAAAGCCGGAGAAGGGAGTGACAGAGGATGAGATAGTTGGATGGCATCACTGACTCAATGGACATGAGTTTGAGCGAACTCCGGGCGAAGGTGAAGGACGGGCAATTTTGGTGTGCTGCAGCCCACGGCATTGCAAAGAGTCGGACATGACTTAGCGACTGAACAACAATGACCCATTTTAGTGGTTGTCAACTCATGTTTCATCTTGTTTTACCTATAGCTCAATCCACTTCCTGGCCCGTCCTTCCTCCCGCTGGATTATTTTTAAGTAGATGATGGACATTTGAAGACAACAACAGAAAGAAGCCAATGATTTTTTTTTTTTTTTGCCCTGAGTTTTTACCTTTAAGCATCTCAAAATAAAGTGTTGCCACCATCTACAAAGGTGTAGAGTTTGTAGGAGGAGCCATCGGCTAAGGTGGAATAAGTCTACGGGAGAAGTAAATTTGGAACTCAGTTTGGGACATCAAAATTTGAAATGCCTAATAGAAGTCCAGTCGGAAATGTCGAGTAGGCTCTTGGTTAGATGAACCCTAAGTTGAGAGAATAAGCCTGGATGTGACATGGCAGTTTTGTAGTTGTCCACAGGTACATAATACTTGAATTTATGAGACTGGGTGATATTGCCAAAACGATAAGTACAGATTCAGAGGAGGAGATGTCCAGGGCCTGAGTTCTCAGATTCTCCAAAGTTAAGAGATTGAAGAAATGAGGAAGAATCACACAAAAGAAGACTGAAAGGGTGTGAATACTGAGGTAAAAGGAAAGTCAAGTCAGTGTGTGATGTCCAGGAAACCAAGTGAAAACAAGTGCTGATAGTTAAAGAGGAAGACGGAGAACTGACCAGTGGACTTAGAAACTCTGAAATGAAGTCATGAGGAATGTTGGTTGACAGGTGGGGGAACATGGTGGAAACAGATTCAAGAATGGCAGGATTGGATTACAGCAGGTATAGACACTGATTTTCCGGGGGATTGTCTGTAAATGGAAGAGGTATGTGATTGTAATTCCAAGAGTCAAGAGAGGGAGAAATGACAGCACTGTGCGTCAACTACTGGGAAAGATTCATTCAGTGGGAAACAAAAACTGACGATGTGAAAGTGAGAAGGGCAGGGACAGCATCCTTGAGGTTATGGCGTCCAGGTGTCCAGACAGTTCACCTGTGGTAACAGGAAGGAAAGTAGAAGTGCTTGGGCACAAACGTGGGTAGGTAAGTAAATGCGTAGGTAAGTAGGTCAGTCAAGTAGTAGAAGCTTGTGGAAGTTCTCTTCTGCTGGAAACAGAAATCAAAGCCAAGGCTGTGAGTAAGGAGTAAGTATGGACAGGTTGTCTAGGAGGGTGGGAGAGTGAATGGATTAGAGACGCAGAACAGTTACTGGGCAGCAAATAGGTCCTTTCTGAAGTGAATGCTAGAGGGTTTTTCTTAATAATTTTTTACCCAGGCTTTATGTATGGGGCCTCTTTTCAGTAAATTTTGCATAAAACCTAAGTTGTTCCTAACAGTTTAACTTTATACTGTATAGTTTATAGTTATATATGATAACCCAAGAAAGTTTTCTTCTATCATAACTGATTTTTCCTTTTGTTTCAATTATTTTGGCTTTTCCCCCATGAATTTCTATCACTGATTTTTTGATGGGCTCATTGACCTGCTCTCTTTTTTCTATATTAATAATTTGCTTTTTCACATTTTCATCTCCTTTTCCTGATGAACTTTCTAGATTTATTCTCTGGACCAGAGGTTCCTAAAACTGCCAGCTTATCAAAATCACCCGGGTACATTTTTAAACATGCAGATTCAGGGACAAAACCCATAGAAGTCCTAAGTAATTCTGACAAGCAGCCAGGTTTGACAGACACAGGTCTATATCACTATTGAACTTTGCCAGTTACTAATTCCAGGATGTATTACAATTCTCCTGTTCCTTTTTAGGTTTCCTATAGTCTGTTCATGGCTTAGTGTGTGAGTATATGTGTGTTGCTGCCTGTCTTCGGAATATAATTTTTATATCCGATCAGTCGTGTCCAACTCTTTGCCACCCCATGGACTATACAGTTCCTGGAATTCTTCAGGCTGGAGTACTGGAGTGGGTAGCTTTTCCCTTCTCCAGGGGATCTTCCCAACCCAGGGATCAAACCCAGGTCTCCTGCATTGCAGGTGGATTCTTGACCAGCTGAGCCACAAGGGAAGCCCAAGAATACTGGAGTGGGCAGCCTATCCCTTCTCCAGCGGTCGGATTCCTGACCCAGGAATTGAACCGGGGTCTCCTGCATTGCAGGTAGAGTCTTTACCAACTGAGTTATCAGGGAAGCCCTTATATTCAACTAATTTTCCTTAATCCATATCTTTTATTTTAATTTGAACATATTCTCCCCAATGGCTCCCTGCTCCTCTTGCAAAGATCAACATTCATTTTACCCTATTGAGGACATATGCAGATGTTTCCTTAAATTTTATTTTTTCCTATAGTAACACTGAGATAGGTACTTCCTCTGACTCTAAAGGCTGTTATTCCATTTACTTTGGCTATAGTGCTTTTTTGAATTTCAAGGCTGACTTTTTTTCCCATTTATTCATCTTTGAATGAAAAGAGTTTGGTTATACACTGGCATTTGCCAGAAGATGGAGTGAATCCCTCTTTGGTCTAAAACCTGAGAATGGTTGATTTGCCCTAACCCAGTATTTTATTGTTGTTTTGCTAAGAGATTTTTCAGAGACTTTAAATTAAAAAAAAAAATGATGAGATACATCATAGATACAGGGTATATAAAATCATGTATAAAGTCTGAATAATAATAAAAGGAGCCCTTGTAAGGTTACATTTCCTTGGCTTCCTTGCTTTAAGTAAAGGGACTACCCAGTTAGCTACTACCTGTTCCTTCTCTCTTATGTGTGCTATGATTTAGTTTTGTTATCCTAAATAATGGAGAAGGAATAGTGGTTGGGATGAGAGAAGGGTGCATTCTTTTTTTGCTACCCTGGAAAATAATACCTGAGCAGAAGGATTTCTGTGTCATCTTTTTCTGATTGGTGTAGATGTTGCAGCTTGGAAATAATTGTGCATACCATCTACCACTTTATACCAATTTCCTGGCTAAATATTGCAGGCATGATTCTTCTTAATCCAGATTCATATGCACTGAATTCAGTGGAAATTCAGCCTTAATGCAAATGATCGAATGACTGACTCTGATCCTGCTCTTTAGAATAGTTTTGAAACAGATACTCCATTTCCAATACGATGAATTTCATGCATCTTTTCCTTCTCTATGTGTCCTCTAGTATTAAAAAAAAAAAAAAAAAAAAAAACTAGAAGGAAAAACAAAAAGATGCCACAATTAGAAACTTGTATTCACTGATTCTTGCATAGTTCATGGTGGCAATATGGAAAATAAAACTAATGAAAGAAAAATGTAGTTTGAGGATGAAATAAGTATCTTGGGCATTCAACCAAGAATGTTTACCCTCCTTTCAGCAGAGGAGAAGTTGTAAGTCTTGCTCTCTAGAAGGGGCAAGAACCCACCTTATAGAAAAATCTGCTAGTGAGATCACAGAGTAACTAGACTTTTTAATGCTAAAATTTTAAATTTTTATCAGACTTTGGTTTTATTCAAGACCACTTGAACCTGTTAAGAAAAGGAAAATTACCTTTTATACATGATTCTAAGTGTTAGGTTGACATCTCCAAGATATCCTTATAAAGTTTCTTCAGTTCAGTTCAGTCCCTCAGTCGTGTCCGACTCTTTGCGACCCCATGAATCTCTGCACGCCAGGCCTCCCTGTCCATCACCAACTCCCGGAGTTCACTCAAACTCATGTCCATCGAGTCAGTGATGCCATCCAGCCATCTCGTCCTCTGTCATCCCCTTCTCCTCCTGCCCCCAACCCCTCCCAGCATCAGAGTCTTTTCCAATGAGTCAACTCTTCGCATGGGTGGCCAAAGTATTGGAGTTTCAGCCTCAGCATCAGTCTTTCCAACGAACACCCAGGACTAATCTCCTTTAGAATGGACTGGTTGGATCTCTTTGCAGTCCAAGGGACTCTCAAGAGTCTTCTCCAACACCACAGTTCAAAAGCATCAATTCTTCGGTGGTCAGCCTTCTTCACAGTCCAACTCTCACATCCATACATGACCACTGGAAAAACCATAGCCTTGACTAGATGGACCTTTGTTGTCAAAGTAATGTCTCTGCTTTTGAATATGCTATCTAGATTGGTCATAACTTTCCTTCCAAGGAGTAAGCGTCTTTTAATTTCATGGCTGCAGTCACCATCTGAAGTGATTTTGGAGCCCAAAAAAGTAAAGTCTGACACTGTTTCCATTGTTTCCCCATCTATTTGCCATGAAGTGATGGGACCAGATGCCATGATATTCGTTTTCTGAATATTGAGCTTTAAGCCAACTTTTTCACTCTCCTCTTTCACTTTCATCAAGAGGCTTTTTAGTTCCCTTTCACTTTCTGCCATAAGGGTGGTGTCATCTGCATATCTGAGATTATTGATATTTCTCCTGGCAATCTTGATTCCAGCTTGTGCTTCTTCCAGCCCAGCGTTTCTCATGATGTACTCTGCATAGAAGTTAAATAAGCAGGGTGACAAGATACAGCCTTGACGTACTCCTTTTCCTATTTGGAACCAATCTGTTGTTCCATGTGCAGCTCTAACTGTTGCTTCCTGACCTGCATATAGGTTTCTCAAGAGTCAGGTCAGGTGGTCTGGTATGCCCATCTCTTTCAAAATTTTCCACAGTTTATTGTGATCCACACAGTCAAAGGCTTTGGCATAGTCAATAAAGCAGAAATAGATGTTTTTTTGGAACTCTCTTGCTTTTTCAATGATCCAGTGAATGTTGGCAATTTGATCTCTGGTTCCTCTGCCTTTTCTAAAACCAGCTTGAACATCTGGAAGTTCACGGTTCATGTATTGCTGAAGCCTGGCTTTGAGAATTTTGAGCATTACTTTACTAGCATGTGAGATGAGTGCAGTTGTGCAGTAGTTTGAGCATTCTTTGTCATTGCCTTTCTTTGGGATTACATTAAGCCACTAATTATATTTTTGTATTTCCTCTTGCATCTTTTTTTATTTTAGCAACATCAAAATAGAAAAGACAACAGAATATTAATTTCAGAAATATTTTAACTACTTTGGACCTTTAGGAAGGCCACTATGAAAATTAAAAATGTATTTCTAGTACTCACTTGTCACAATAGTGAAAATGTCTACAGGTCAAGTACATCTACCACACTGACTTGACAAGAGTGATCAAGAGAATGGGCAATGCATTTGAGTTTAGCACTTATAAAGATTTAGAAAAGACCCAAGGTACTAGATTTGGTGTCTTTGTTGTTTCTTTGTTTGAGGCAGAATTAATCTCAAACTATGTCTTCTGGAGAATCCTAATATAGGAAAGAAAGGAGAGTAGGGCTGCTCTTCTTGGGGCTCTCAGCTGTCCAGCTTCCTCATTCCCCTTCAGTAGCTTTCCTTCTACCTCCTGGGAGGTCTCTGTCTTAATGGGAATCCTGGGAGAAGTCCCAGTTCAGTCCAACTTCTTGACTTTGTGATTGAGGGCACCTAGGCACACAGTTAATCCCTGGGTGGGCTGAGCCCAGAATGCAGGTCTCCTGATTCCTAGACCAGAATACCCTCTACCATACCATGGTGCCTATTTTCAGTTCCCGAAATGAGTTCCAGACATGAAAATCTTGTCCTCTACTATATGAAAAATATTTCCAAATACAAGATAATTTTTAAAAATGGATTGTTTTTTGTCTATATGAGTTTAGAGACATGTGCTTCTGAAAGATCCCTTTGATAGAGTTGAAAATGTTTCATTGTAAAAATGGTGACCACCTTCCAGCAAAGTCAAACTACTGAGGGTTGTTGCCATATCCACACCCATCGCTTAGTTTCCCCTTTTAGTGCTCTTTGTTACCACAAGGGCCTACTTTTGAAGCACAAGCCTTCTTCAGGCTGCAAGGAATTCCCCTTTACCGAGAGATTCCCAGTCTTTGATGAAACTTCAATTGCATTTTCTCAAGCTTAGAAGCCTAATAGCTTTCCTAATAGAAGAATCTCCTGTTTCTACCACACCCTTATTGCTTCTGTGTGCCCAACTTGCTAAAGGATCCATCTTTCACATCTTCCCTGGTAGCTTAGCTGGTAAAGAATCTGCCCGCAATGCGGGAGACCTGGGTTCGATCCTTGGGTTGGGAAGATCCCCTGGAGAAGGGAAAGGCTACCACTCCAGTATTCTGGCCTGGAGAAATCAATGGCCAGTATAGTCCATGGGGTTGCAGAGTCAGACAGGACTGAGCGACTTCACTTTTCAGTTTACAGTCAAGAGCTTTACTTTTCAGATTAGCTTTTTAAAAAGGCATTTTTATATAAATATAAAACATAGTTACCTGCTTTAACAAATCATATTCCCCTAATTCCAGTGTGTTGCTTCTTGAGGAGGGTATTGGCATGTGGAGTGTAGAGACTCCCAGGTGACAGTCACTGGAGTAGAAACTCATCTTTTGCTTAGTTGTTTTATTCTTCCTTTTAAAAAAAAAAAAATGCCCAATTTTGGAAAAATTAAAGCTATCAAGGTTTGTTATGAAACAAAATATGTTTAATACGATAAATTATATAACATATTAAGATAAAATATGATATGTAAATTTAAAAGTTCCTGCATAAGTTCAGTATGAAATTTGCCATATTAACTTCACTGTTAGGATGTGCTGTCTGGTCTTGATAACACATTTTTAAAATTGCTTTACCTTTTTTCTCTTTCTATCCACTCATAACCACCCATTTTTAATCATTATCTACAACATTTTTCATCCAGTAATAGAACTTAGTTCTGTATTAATCATTAAGCAGCCTTGACTAATGTGATTCACTTTGTGCAGTCAGAAGATTGTGCTAGCAGAGTGTGATTTTCTTAGGAAGAGAGCAGGGAAGGGAACTACCAGAGGAAATCAGGGTAATAAAAAGTGACATATTGGTGTCACTTCTGAGATTGCATTTTTCTAGAAGCATTTAGCCTTTCTGTGTGTAAAGAGATACAGATTTCATTTTCAACTTGACTGTAAGAAATGTCTGTTTTACTTTAAGTCAAATTGAGCCTGCTTCAAGCCCCATTCTGGCTGGGAGGTGGGAAGTTGAATCTTTCATCCTCAAAAGGATCATGTAATAAAGAGTCTAAAGGAAACAGAACGTTGAGGAAAGACTTCTCTGGTCTCTTGTCCATACCAGTTCCATGACTGCTCTCCAGGCCACCATGTTCACTGGTAGCCAGGATGTCTTGCAGCATCTGTGGGCTAGCAATCTTGCTAGGGCTGGGAGCCCCTGCACCTTGCATCCAGCTTCTCTGCGTGGACCATAGCTATTCTCTTCTCTGTTTTGGCATCCCCTCAGAGGTGCTATTGGGGAGAAAGGGGAAGGTCTCCATCTCTTGGGACATCCATTGCCTTTGAAGTCTTGGACCATCTCCTTGTCCCCTTTGCTTTTGGCACTTCTGCTTCTCTTTTACCTGCTAAAGGGGTAGTGTTTGTCTTTTTCCTCAACTCACAACATAATGCCCCCTTTAAAATGAAATCTTGAAAGAAAAGTTGTCTTCAGGGGATCTGGCACCAAAACCCTTCTTGAGACAAAGGAACTCAATGACTTGTCTACCTTCCTTGAACCAGAAGTAGCGAAATAGAGCAAAACCCAAGTGAATAACACAACAGAGTCTCCTCTACATGATGAGGATATTAAAACAATAGGAAAGCTCTTTATTCCTTTAAGGGTATTTGGAAAGTTTAAAAAAATCTTTGTCATTCTCTAATGGCATGTTCTCTTATGTACATTTGATATCGGTATTATCATCAAATTAATCATTGTGAGTGAACAAAGGCAGCCCATGCTTCATCTCCTTGCAGCAGATAGAGAAGAGTGGCCTGAAGTCTTTCTCTATGCCATGGAGTGTAGCAATAGAATTTTGCTCCATAGATAGAAGAATGGCTTCTAGCTTGCATTCCCAAGGCATTTGAAATTATTGGACAATTGCAGGGGACGAGATCCAGGAGGCAAAGTGAGACCAAGCGTTCAGGGCTCCACAGAACCCCATTTTCAGTCATAATGGTTGCCCTTTTCCACTTGCTTTATGTATTAAATTCCATGTAAATTGGTTTAATGGATTCCATTGTTACAAAAAATTGGAAATCACTGAAGAAATATGTGAATATGTGTGTTAATCGCTCAGTCATGTCAGACTCTGTGACCCCATGGGCTGTAGCCCGTCAGGCTGCTCTGTCTATGGGATTCTCCAAGCGAGAATACTGGAGTGGGTAGCCATGCCCTTCTACAGGGGATCTTCTTTACCCAGGGATTGAACCAGGTTTCCTGCACTGCAGGCGGATTCTTCACCATCTGAGCCACTAGGGAAGGCCCCATGTAAGTATATATTGTACCTATAACATTTGAAATTCCCCAGTATTTGAGTTAAAGGTCTCCATTTCTCCAGAGTATAATTCTGTGGCGTAGAAATAAAACTTTCCCTTAAAGTACTATGTGGCTTAATTATCATCTGTATGTGAGAATCCCCAGATGACAGGCCAAATTTCGGGGATGTGATATGCTGTGCTAAATTGCTTTAGTGGTGTCCCACTCTGTGTGACCCCCATGGACTGTGGCCCACCAGGCTCCTCTGTCCACGGGACTCTCCAGGCAAGAATACTGGAGTGGGTTGCCATGCTGTCCCTCCTCCAGGGGATCTTCCCAATTCAGGGATTGAACCCACATTTCTTAAAGTCTCCTGCATTGGCAGGCGGGTTCTTTACCACCAGTGCCACCTGGGAAGTCCCCAAATTTGGGGGAACAGTGTGATTTATTTAGACTCTCAGTCCCTTTTCTGGTTCATAGGGCATCCATTATGGGTAGTTGCAAATATAAACCTTGCTGCTTGCCGTATTCTACCATTGTCCTTTCTTCACTCCTCTGTTCACCATACAGAAGATTATGGTTCCTAGAAAGCATTAAGCAGCTCCGATAGAAGTACTGAATCATGTTCTCATTCAACCAGAGTTTTTAAAGTTAACTCTTTATTGATTTTAAGACTATGCTGATCGTCATATACATTTATATCAAACTACTGGTTATTTTGCTGTTGTTAAACAAAGTATTCAACTTTAACAACAAATTATTATTCAGAGGTTTCAGAACTCAATTCAGATAATATCCCCAAATAATTTTTAAGTGGTTAACTTATTATTTTATGTCCAGCCAAATAACATGTATGTCATAATATTCATTAGAATTAAAGATTCCATGAGACAAGTTTAAACAAAATATTCATATTAAGTATTTTGTAATGACACTTAAAATTTTAGAATGCTAAATTTGGCTTGTTAAAAACATTGTTGAGTAAAACTATTTCATTGGCAACCATTTTTAGTAACATAATGTTGCAGCTTTTGGAACAAAAAGTTTCTTTTTTTATCCTATTCTGCTACTGTCACTCTAGTATGCATACTTAAGAATACAGTCTATTCTATTGTACCGTAGAATACAGTCTATTCTATTGTACCGTATAAGCATTACAATTTTAATTTCGCTCCTATTAGTATCGAATATTAAAACTAGAGTATTCAAGTTTAGAGATGGTTTTTTCATTGGAAAAGTTCGTGCGGTCAATGCGAGAACTAGGACTTCCAACCTTGCTCAGCCAGGACTTCCTACAAAAAATAAATAAATAAAAATTAGCATTTTAGTGTATATGGACTAGCTGAAATGATCCCACAATGACTGTGATCCCACATAAACAATGGGAGTGTATGTTTAATAAGCAAGTTTTGCATGTAATATAAAAGATATACATGACATCTCTCTCAAAGTTGTTCAGTCATGTCTGACTCTTTGTGACCCCATGGACTGTAGCCCACTTGGCTCCTTTGTCCTTGGAATTCTCCTAGTAAGAATACTGGAGTGGGTAGCCATCCCTCCTCCATGGGATCTTCCCAACCCAGGGATGGAACCTCTGTCTCTCACATATACATATATATATATATATAATTATATATACAGTATAAATTTTATATCAAAATATCATAGAGTTTAACATATAATCAAATGTGGGCAAAGAAGAGCTAATGACCAATTAAGCATAGTCAACTCCTGATGATTTCATTGTGGAGTAATTTCCCTCCTTTTAAAATATCCAAGGTCATTATTACTTAGCTGTTATATGCAACAACATAAAAATATTTTTTATAAAGAATAAAACAATTCACCATGGGTTTTTCTTATTACCCAGCACATGGTAGATTATATATGCAGGATGAGAGAGAAAGAATAAAAAATAAATGTGATTTTTCTGTAAATATTTGAACAAAATTAGACGAACATCTATTCAAAAACCATTTCATATCACATATTAGCAAAGTAACTGCATTAAAGAGACAAATGTTCTGAAATTTCCTTTGCTTATACAGTACAATCTTTTTTCTTAATTTAGTAGTGATACTGTTTGCCTAACTTATACATTTGGGTACTTACCTGAGATGCTTCATATAAAATAAGATTGCTGTAATATTGCTGACACCTTAGATATTTTAAGGATATTCAAGAATCTTTCTACCTATTAATAATTAGTTGGGATGAAAATTAAGTGGGACTGCAAGTTAATAATAAGCATTTTGGTACAGTTGATAGCTGTTATCCCAGTTGTTGTAGAAACAGTAAGTTTCCTCATATCCCTAAAGGCCTTTGAGGCTGTGAAACTAGTGCTGTGTATAGCTATGCAGTATTGTATGTACCAATCTCAATAACCTTGAATTAAAAATACTTCCTAAGCTACAGTTGTCTGATTAGCTGAAAATTACTCTTAACAGGCTGGAGACGAATTCCAGTGATTCAAATTGCCCTATGCTATTTATGTGTTTTTATCTTTTTGGTTGTACTGGGTTTCCATTGCTGCGCGGGCTTTTTTCCAGCTGCAGGGGAAGGGGGCTACTCTCTAGTTGCGGTGCGCTTGCTTCTCACTGCGCTGGCTCCTCTTGTTGCAGAGATGGGCTCTAGGATGCACGGGCTTCAGTAGCTGTGGCTCTCGGGCACAGGCTCAATAGCTGGAGCACACAAGCTTAGTTGCTCCGCAGCATGTGGGATCTTCCTGGACCAGGGATTGAACCTGTGTCTTCTGCATTGGCAGGTGGATTCTTTACCACTGAGCCACCAGGGAAGCTTGCCCTTATGCTACTTAACTCTTCAATTACTATTGGAGTATAGTTGATTTACAATATTAGTTTCAAGTGTACAACACAGTGATTCAATATTTTTATAGACTAAACTCCATTTAAAGTTTATTATAAAATATTGGCTATGTTCCCTGTACTGTAGATTAAATCCTTGTATCTTATTTATTTTACAAATAGCAGTTTGTTGTGACCCTCTTTTTGGTTCTTACTGTGACAGTTTTTCTGGGTAAGGTGAATGTTTACTTCTTTTTCAGAAGATAAGCCATCACCACATTTTCTTTTCTTCAACTCATTTAATTGAAATCTTAAAAATCAAAATTGCATGTGTTGAAAAAATAAAGTTTAGTTATTATGAAAAGGGCTGATGGCTTCAATTTTCCCAAATTTCCTTGGAATCCTCTAGAACAGAAAGGCCAGTAACAATAAAAAGCTAACATTAATGAAGCACTGCCTGTTTGCTCAGCACTGTGCTGAATTCTTTACTGTTTCCTTTAACCCACACATTAACTCTGTAAGCTGTAGTCCATTTTCCCTATTAAGTTATTGATAAGGAAAGAGACACAGAAGAGTTAAGTAACTTGCTCAGAGTAGGAGCCGTGTTAGTGTTGACAAGGGATCAGATTCTGGATATATTGATTGTGAAGGTATATAGTCAATAGATTTGCTGACACACTGAATGTGGGTACCAGAAAAAGAAGACTGAAGGATGACACTTGGGTTATTGGTTTGAAAAGCTACTAGAATAGGATTGCCATGTACTGAAATGGAGAGACTGTGAGAAGGGCAGATTGGGGGGAAAGGTGAGAAGTTCAGTTTTAGAATGTTAAATCTGAGATGTCTATTAAACATCTGAATAAGATGCTGAGTAGGCAGCTGGACCCTGAATCTGGCTGCAGAGATAAAATTTGAATTTGTCTGCAGATAGACAGCACTGAAAGCCATAAGAATGGATGAGATCACCAAGAAAAGGAATGTAGATAGAAAAAGAAAGAGGCCTACAAACTATACCATAGGGCATCCCAGTGTTAAGAGCTCAAGAAGAAGAACCAGCAGAGGAAAAGAAAGAATCCAGTGAGGCAGGAGGAAAAGTGGGAGAGCAACTGTGTCCTGGGAGTCAAATGAAGCCCTCAGGGAGCAGGGAGAGATCAATCTGGGCAGTGATTCTGGCAGGTTAAGTAAGGTGAGCACTGAGAGTTGACTGTTGTGTTTAGCGACATGCAGGTCACTGATGACCTCGACGAGAACAGTTTTCATGGAGTGAAAGCCATATCTGAATGGACTCAAGAGAGAATAAGAAAGGAGCTGGAACCAGCGTTTGTGTGTATGAGACAGAGAGAAGTGAAGGGGCCCTCTATGCCATGGCTCCACACACACCATCCATGTTGCCTGCCCTGCCTACTCACCTAGGAGTGTTCCAGTCGTCTGTTCCTTGGAAAGATGTGCTCTTTATGTGCTGCTCTTGCCCTTGATAGGAGTGGTTCAGATCTGTAAATGGCAGAGGTGTTTTTCTGGCCAAAAAATAACCAGTCACAAATTTTTATCTAATTAGTGAGGATGAGATTGGAATGTCATAGTTTTGCAATCCCCCTTAATGTGAAAAGGAACCACATAGTCCAACAGTACCCATTAATTCATTTCAATAAATAACACTGCATGAAAGGTATATTCTAGATACTGGGATGCATACGCAGATATTTAAAATGGGGTTCTTTCCTCAACCTAGCCTTACATCTCAAGCAATTAGAGGAATAAGAACAAACAAAACCCAAAGTTGATAGAAGGAAAGAAAACATAAAAATCAGCAGAAATAAGTGAAATAGAGACAAAACAGCAGAAAAGATCAATGAAGCTAAAAGCTGATTCTTTGGAGGAAAAAAAACAACCCAACAAAAAAAAATGCTCAGAAGACCTAAATTTTCTCCAGAGAAGACATACAGATGGCCAAGAGGCATATGAAAAGATGTTCAACATTTCTAGTTATTAGAGAAAGGCAAATCAAAATTACAATGAGATATTATCTTATACCAGTCAGAATGGCCATCATCAAAATGTCTACAAACAATAAATGCTGGAGAAAAGGGTATAAAGAAAAGGGAACCCTCCTGTACTGTTGGTGGGAATGTAAATTGGAAGGAATGATGCTAAAGCTGAAACTCCAGTACTTTGGCCACCTCATGCGAAGAGTTGACTCATTAGAAAAGACTCTGATGCTGGGAGGGGTTGGGGGCAGGAGGAGAAGGGGACAACAGAGGATGAGATGGCTGGATGGCATCACTGACTCGATGGACGTGAGTCTCAGTGAACTCCGGGAGTTGGTGATGGACAGGGAGGCCTGGCGTGCTGCGATTTATGGGGTCGCAAAGAGTTGGACACGACTGAGCGACTGAACTGACTGACTGACTATGGAGAATAGTATGGAGGTTCCTTAAAAAAGTAAAGATAGAGCTACCGTGCTGTGCTTAGTCACTCAGTCATGTCTGACTCTTTGGGACCCCATGGACTGTAGCCCACCAGGCTCCTCTGTCCATGGGATTCTCCAGGAAAGAATATTTGAGTGGGTTGCCATGCCCTCCTCCAGAGGATCTTCCCAATCCAGGGATCGAACCCATGTCTTCCACATTGTAGGCGGATTCTTTACCATCTGAACCACCAGGGAAGCCATATGACACATCAATCCCTCTCTTGGGCGTATATCAGAGAAAATAATGGTTTGAAAGGATATATGCACCTGTGTTCATTGCACAGTGTTGTCTACAATAGCCAAGACACCCTAAATGTCAAGAAGCCCTAAATGTCCACTGACAGATGACTGGTATTCCATGTCATCTGTGTGCATCCTCCACACGTGGTTGTGCTTTTGTGTACTTTACAGTACTTTGGCTGTGCCGCACGAGGAGCTTCCTAATGAAGACCTGATGGAATTGGAAGCCCAGAGAAAGGACAAAGAGGCACAAGGAAGAAGTAACTGAAGAATCAAAGAGACTGAGGGTACAGTCCAGTGCTTTCATGTCATCCATGGCAGGAAAAGAAGAGCTACTACCCAGACACCACTGGTTGTTTCTTCAAGAGGACATATAGAGTTGAATCCAGCAAGGAACCAGAACCCGTGCCATCAGCATCAGGTGTGAGTGACACTGCAGCTTGCCCTCCAGCTTCTAGTGCTGATGACCCTTCAGCTCTACCATCTCCCACCTCCTTTCTCTCCTCCAATCAGTAACTCTTCTTGCCTGTTCACTTGATGCCAGCCTCTGGATGCCAGCTGTTGTACCGTATTACTGTATTTTTCAAGATGCTGTACTGTTAAGAGTTAAAAAATTTTTTGTGTTTTATATGTATTATTTGTGTGAAAATTATAGTACAGCATTATATAGCCGATTGTGTTAGTTGGGTACCTAGGCTGTCTTTGTTGGACTTCCGAACAAATTGTTCGAATTTGTTCGAAAAAGTTGGACTTACAAATGCACTCTTGGAATGGAACTCACTCATAGGTAGGGGAAAGTGAAGTCCCTCAGTTGTGTCCAACTCTTTGTGACCCCGTGGACTGTAGAGTCCATGGAATCTCCAGGCCAGAGTACTGGAGTGGGTAGCCATTCCCTTCACTAGGTCTCCCACATTGTGGGTGGATTCTTTACCAGTTGAGCCACCAGGGAAGCCCAGGTAGGGGATCTACTATAATACTATTTCCAGCAACATGGATGGACCTAGAGATTGTTATTCTAAGTGAAAAACAGATATCATATGATATTGCTTACATGTGGAATCTAAAAAAAAAAAGATACAAATGAACTTATTTACAAAACAGAAACAGACTCACAGACTTATAGAATGATTTATGATTACCAAAGGGGGAATGTTGGAGGGAGGGATAAGTAAGGAGTTTGGGACTGACATATAAACACTGCTATATTCAAAATAGATAACCAACAAGGATTTACTGTATAGCACAGGGAACTCTGCTCAGTATTCTGTAATAACCTAAATGGGGAAAGAATTTGAAAAAGAATAGATACATTTACGTGTATAACTGAATCACTTTGCTGTATACCTGAAACTAACACTGTTAATCAACTATAGTCTAATATAAAATGAAAAATAATTTTTAAGTTATATGTATTAAAATTATTCAATATTGACTTTACTTTTCATGAATATTTATGAATAAAGGTGAAGTATTAAAAATGAATAAAGCAAGCAAATTCAATAATTGAATAATTTTTATTTATTTCTCACAAAGAACTGAGTGACTTGACCTCCCCTTTCAAAGATGCAATCTGCTGATCAATGTTTCTCAACTCAGGTCTCCCACATTGCAGACAGACTCTTTACTCTCTGAGCCACCAGGAAATCCCCCAAAATCTTCATGATACAGTGTTATCTATGATGACTCTTTGCGACCCCATGGACCCATTGAATTCTCTAGGCCAGAATACTGGAGTGGGTAGACTTTCCCTTCTCCAGAGGATCCTCCCAATCCAGGAATCAAACTGGAGTCTCCTGCATTGCAGGCAAATTCTTTGCCAACTGAACTATCAGGGAAGCCCTTATTTCTCATAAAGCAAGACAAAAAAGAAATCTTTGTAGACTGTTTTTAAAAACACACTTGGAAACCAATTATAGTAAATTAAACCAAATTATGTCTTTTATAAAATATGTTCTCTTGACTGATGCTCTTGCATTACTTTGAAAAATTATTAAACTTCAAGAGTCCTGTATAAAAAAATAACTGTTTTGTCTACTTTTGTTCAAGTGTTTATGTTCCTCATTAAAATTTTGTTTGCTTCAATTCATACCCTGTATATTTCTTGGTAAGTTTATACTTAGATATGTACTGTTTTTTTGCTGTTTTGAACAAGATGCTTTTTAATTATCATATTTTTAAACTGGTACATACAGAAACTAGTGATCTCTCATGTTGTAATCAGATACCCTACTGAACTTCCTCGGTGATATAATAGTTTTTCCCTTTTCTTTGGAATGCCTAGGTTAACCACCCCATGTATTTTCAGTCAACTTTTAATACATAGACAGGATAATTTCAACTTGCTCTTTATTTTAGTCTCTCTAGCCACATTTTGGTGGCTCAGATGGTAAAGAATCCACCTGCAATGCAGGAGACACAGATTCAATCCCTTGGTTGGGAAGATCCCCTGGAGAAGGGAATGGCAGCCCACTGCAGTATTCTTGCCTGGAGAATTCCATGGACAGAGGAGCCTGGTGGGCTACAGCCCATGGGTCGTAAAGAGCTGGACACAACTGAGCAACTCACACTTTCACTTTTTTTTTTTAAGCCATATTTTGGCTATTTACATGCCTTTCAGAGAATTGCTGCAGAGAAAAACTGAATTATGAACAGTGCACCCAGCCAAGAGGCCAGCAAGATCATAATATACTAATACATGCTCTAATTCCAGCATATTTTACCTATCAGTTTTGTAGACTCCATAAATACTGAATGGATGGTTGGATGTCTGGGTGAGTTATACTTGCTTGAAAGATATTGAAGTCTATTATTTCTGCTGTAAATCTGAGTTGGCTTTGTGTGCATATATCTTTCAGGTATTTTTATTTAAGCAACATGATTCACTGGCAGGCTTTAAAAAACAAAACAAAACGAAAGAAAGGATGTAAACTGGAAAATTCTATTGATAAAAGTCATGTTACTTGAAAACCATGTTCTCTCTTCACTCTAATACAAATGCCTTATATAGAGATTTTGAAAATAAAACTCATTTTTGTGAAGTTTAATTCTCTTCCCCAAATCATGTTGTCTTTAACAATTATGAGGAAATAATAGAAGGAATTTTATTATGGATACATTTTCTTATGTGGTTGATGAGAACCATACACAGTTGTGAAAACAATTTTTTATGAAATAGCAAAGGACAATGATCTTGTACATATTACATTTAAGTGTTCTGCAGGCCATCTTTGCATTAAAAAGAAATTAATAAAACACAATGCTGATAAATATTAAATGACCAAGGAAAAATCTATTCGTTTAATAAATTAAGAATGCTGTGTTTTTCTGTTCCTGTTCAGAGTCGCCAACTCTCAGTCCCCTCCAGGTTTCCACAGCCTCGTCTCTAATTTGTGGGTGCAAATGGCACACACTTAGCCATCAAGTACAGTAAGTGCCACATATTTATGGCCTTGGCAGCCAGCAAAGAGGCCAGCTGTGGCCTTCTAAAATGCACTTAGGTGTCTGCCCTGCCAGAGACCTTTCTTTGATGGTCTGTAGCTAAACAGGGCCCCACTCCCATGCTGTTGTGAGCATCATGGGAATTAGCACATTCTATAATTGCTATGTTTATGTTTATGTATTCACTACCTGCCTCCTCCACATTAGAATGCAAATTCTAGGAAGAGAGGATCCCCACCCTCTAGCAGGATGCCCAATGAGAGTGGGCCCTCAATATGTATTTACTGAATGAATTGAGTCTCTGTCACCTTTCTGCCCTCCCCAGGTCTGCACCTTCCATGCATGAGAGGAAGGGGCATTCCTAGGGTCTGTGGACTCCACACACAGAAAGGAACCCTGAGCATGACCTGTTAATGCTTTGACTTTTATCTCACACAAAACAAAACCCTCGTGTATTTTTTTAAAAACTCTTTGAAAGGTAAAGACATAGTTGCTTTTATTACAGAAAGTGAATAAATATTTTGCCTGTGGCCGTCCCCTATGAAATAACTCAAATAATGACAATATTCAGTCTCTTAAAGGAAGTTAGAGGCTTATGAAAGTGAAGTTGCTCAGTCGTGTCCAACTCTTTGCAGCCCCATGGACTCTAGCCTACCAGGCTCCTCTGTCCATAGAATTTTCCAGGCAAGAGCACTGGAGTGGGTTGCCATTTCCTTCTCCAGGGGATCTTCCCAACCCAGGGATCGAACCCGGGTCTCCCACATTGTGGGCAGACACTTTACCATCTGAGCCACCTAGGAACTGACCTGAATATAAGCCTGTGAACAAAGTTTATTCGTGCAATCTGTCCATGTATTTTTGCCAGTCCCTAAATTTTACTGTATTTCTTATGACTGTGAGTTTACTCACTATATGAATAAACATAGTCACTGAACTTCACTCACAGTTCACTGAACTTCACTCAAACTCTGAGTGAAGTCAGTTACTATTTGGACACCACAAGAGGGCCAAGTCCATCCTGCAAACCTGTCACGTAACATGCCACCACATTAGTCAGATTCAGCGCACAGCTGGTTGTGTATGCTCATACATACTGTGATGATCCTTAGACATTTTTCTTTATATCCCAAGTATGTAGACACCTACTATTTATGTGCCGTATTAATTTTAAAAATGTATGCTTCTTTTTAAAAAAAAAAAGAATCTTCCCAACATAATCTTGCCCCAAAGCTTAATGCTTATAGCAGGAGTGGAGTGCTTCTTTGAACAAGGGAACAGTTGGGGTGGGGGTGGGTGGTGCAGAACCCCGCCCCTCACCCCAGGCCTTTTTTTCCACCAACTGCACCTCAGGCACCGCTGGGAAATCCTAAGAGCTCTGAAGAGTACCGTTTGAAAACTTCCCTATTAACCTATCACTGAGCAAGGGTACAGAGGCATGGCAGGAGGGAGACTCCATCACAGGTAGAGGTGGAGATCAACACAGGACCATCTGTTCTGCAACTCAAGCCAGTTAGTGTTTCCTGCAAAACATAGTAAGCTTCTGGGGTGGTGGGGGAAAAAATCCCATCTAACAAATATCCTTCTCTGAAACAAAGAGGTGAATTGATCAATAAAGCATTAGAAAGCCAATACTATTAATAATTCATAGCAGTTCTATTTCCTAGGACTAAAGTGGGGCAGCATAATCCTTTCGCATATCTCTGCAGCACCAGTATAAAATGTAGACCATAGCAAGAAAGCAGACAGTAGGAAAAGACAGCTCATGAATTAAAAGCTAACGTGATACATGCTGGAAAATATTGAGTTGTCTGCTCATTTGAAGCTTTCAAACTAACATTAATAATGGAAAGACAGCATATAATATTTTTGCTATTCTCCTTATTTAGCAAGTTTCATTATTCAGTTACATGTGGACAAATAATACATATTTATTATCAATACAAGCATTTTGAAGGCATTTTGATATAATGTCTAGAGTTTCTGTTAGGTATTAGTGAAGAGTTCAGTGATTATCAGGGGAATCCTAGGATATCCATAATTAAGCTGAGACCAGATTCTTCATCTTTAAAATAGGATAATACCACTTCTCTGCTAGTGAAAGGATTAAAGAGAATGTATATAAATTGCCTAAGGCAATGTCTGACACCCAGCAGGCCCTTAAGAGCAGTTATGTTATTGTTCTCTGCCTTTGCTAAAGACCATGGACAGCCTGCTTGGCAAACTGTGACCCTCCAAGGCACACACTGCAGTGCAGCTCCACTAGTGAAAACTCATGTTCTTGGTGGAGCTGCTTTTCAGCTGCAATGGGAAATGGCATGTCACTCAACCTCCTCATTTTGAGGAGAGTCTGCAAGAACTACCCAATATGAGCTATGCCCAGGACACTGAGAACCAGCCAGCTGAATCAAGGGCCTAGATGCAGAGAAGGCAAGAGTGAAGGCATGATCGAAACCTCCAGTTTTTCTGCCACACCACAGTTTCCAGGTCCACAAAGTAATAGGTGTGCTCATGTGTTTCATTTAGTGGCAAGAAAATCATTGCTGGAGCACAGTGGTGATGGAGTGGACTTTAGGATCATTCTGCTTGGATGTGAATCCATCTACCATTTCCCAGCTGGTCATCCTGGGTAGGTTTCTTAAACTCTCAGTGCTTCATCTGTGAAAAGGAGAGCATGTAGCCTACCTCAGAGAATCATTATGAAGGTTAAACTAGAGAATCTGTGTAAATCATTTGAAAGACTATCTAGAGAATACTCTCCCCTGGTGACTCACTGGTAAAAAAATCTACCTGAAATGTGGGAGACGTGGGTTTGATCTCTAGGTTGGGAAGATGCCCTGGAGAAGGAAATGGCAACCCATTCCAGTATTCTTACTTGGAAAATCCCATGGACAGCGAACCCTGGCGGGGCTACAACCCATGGGGTCACAAAAGAATCGGATATGACAGCAACTAAAGAACAAACGACAACAGAAGCACTTAATAACCTAGCTATTGTATCAGTCAGGTAATGAAAACCACGTTAGCTAGTTTACATGGAGTTTAATATAGGGAATTAACTCCTTACAAAACCACTGAAGGGCTAGAAGAACAGATCTGAATGGGCCTGTTGGAGCAACTCCATAGAATCGGCTGCTAAAGTATAAGCTGTTAAAACTGTGATTCTCATGCAAATACAATATGACGTGTCAAAGATTTCTATTCAATACATTAATGAGGGAACCTGGAAGATTCTGATTCAAAGGAGAATTTAGACACACACATACATGTATATATTCATGCATACAATCAGGAATGCTGAGTGTAACTTGCTAATAGATGCAGAACTTGTTAAAATTATACAAGGTGGCACTGTCCAACAGCTTCATAATGTGAGCCTCATGTATAATTAAACATGTTCTAGGATCCACGTTAAAAGTAAAATAGGTGAAACTAATTTTAGCAATGTTTTATGTAGTACAATATATACAAAATAAAGAGATATAATCTATATAAGTAATAAATGAACAAGCTATTTTACATACTTTTATGTCAAGTCTTTGAAATCTATTTTACATTTACAATTCATCTCAATTCAAACATGCCACATTAAAGTGCTCAACAGCTACATGTGGCTAGTGGTTTCTGTATTAGTGTAGTCCTCGAGGCTTTCCAGGGGGCTCAGCGGTAAAGAGTCCACCTGTCAATACAGGGGACTTAAGAAACGCAGATTTGATCCCTGAGTTGAGAGGATCCTTCTGGAGGAGGGCATGGCAACCCACTCCAGTATTCGTTCCTGGGAAATCCCATGGACAGAGGAGTCAGGTGGGCTACAGTCTACAGGATCACAAAGAGCTGGACACAACTGAGTGAGTATGCAGGCACTGCTGATATTCAGTTAACAAGAACTTCATGAAACTCTACACTGTGGGGTACAAAAGATTAGAAATATATATATTTGTTTCCCTTGTCCTGTATGATAACAGTTTTGTAAACTCTCTCTGACCCGGAGTTCTTCTTACCACTAGAACAGAATCCCAAGGAAAACCTTGACGGGCCAAGTGGCCCGTCAGAAGCAGATAGAGGACAGGTAGAAAGAGTTACCAAAGAAGAGGGAGATAACCATGAACTGTGGTGTTAGTTTAGGGAACTGTTGACCGAAACCTCCTGCCTTGGCCAGGCATGATGGTAACCACTTGCATGAACTGTCTCCTGATAGGAGGTCCCAATAAGGAACATGGTGGTGGAGGAGCATGCCAACCCATAATATATCCTACCAAATTCCCAGAATCCTTCACACCAGAACCCATCTTGGCTGAGATATGTGGATGCCACCAGGAAGGACCCTGAGTCAGACCAATACTGGGCCAAGCAAGATGACTGGCCAGAGACAACCTGCAAACTAACTCCATTACCATAAATCCTGAGCTAGGTGGCTGAGCAGGACTCCTGGCTTCCTTTACCTTGTTGTTCTCTGCCCAGATGCCCCTTTCCAATAAAGTCTTTTACTTTGTCAGCACACGTGTCTCCTCGGACAGTTCATTTCCAAGTGTTAGACAAGAGCCCACTCTTGGACCCTGAAAGGGTTCCACTTCCTGCAACACTGGGAAAACTAAGTATACAAACTATTTTTAAGGAGAGAGATGTCAACTTCCAAGTGCTCCTGAGACCCAACTGAGATATGAACTGAAGGATACCTTGCAGACCTCTCCAAGATCAGCTTCAGTCATGTGGTGGTGTAGAATCCTGATGAGAGTGGATTTAGGAGTGAGGGGGAAGTGAAAAAATGAAGATGGCAAGAACAGATCAGTCTCTAGAGCTGTCAGATTATGGAGAAGAAGAGAGAGACAACAGCTTCACACAATGTTAAGGTTCTGTTCTTGGCAAGCCAAGCCTGCCTCTTCTCTGAAGTCAGTGTCTTCCAATATTTACAAGCATCTTGCCTCGGAACAATAGTCGAGGAGGAGTGCTTTAAGGACACACAGTCTAGGATGTTTTCTATTCCGGATGTGTTCAAATCTACTCCTACATGGAGCCAAATTAGAAGGGAGTTGGCCAGACTCGCCTGTATTCCACCCCCCCAACCCTCACCCTGACCTCTCCACTCCCCCAAAATGCTCACAAGCAAATTGAGTTGTTGGGGCGATGCCATTGGCTGATAGGCTGATAGTTTAGAGCCAAACTGTGACCCACCCAGCGCAGAGCCCATTATTTCAGACATTTTTAAAAGCTTTGTTGCTGGCTCTGTTTTATGTCCCCACCCTTGTTTTTTATCCTTTCTCACTTGTAAATGTGCACTCTCTTGTTACAGTTTTACATAGCCTTACAAATCACTTCGAGTTGTATTCGGAACAAAGTGAAGTATTAATATAAACACACAAAGCTGTGAGGGTTGTGTTATGTTTTTTTCTTTTTCTTCTTGATGCTGTTCCCTTGATTTTTATGAAGGAAATCATTGGAAGGGGGTGTGGAGATTTATTTACAGAGTTTTACTTTACAACTGACTTTGCTAGATACGTTTTCCATTACAGTGAGACACACATCGTTCTGAGGTCATAAAAACATGTATCTACAGGGCAGCCTTCTCTGCAGCTGCCCTCCTGACCCCGGCCTTGAAATTGGGACTGTGGGGGGCAGGGGAGGGCGGAGGGGGATTCTGGCGTTGCGGTCCTCCACCTCCCGGGAAAGTGGGGCTGATGGAGATTAGAGAATGTCTGGTATTAGAATCAGAATGCAGTTTAATTAATTACATCTCTCTCTTTTGAACTGAGGGGCTTCCCTGGTGGCTCAGATGGTAAAAAAATCTGCCTGAAATGTGAGAGATCCAGGTTCGATCCCTGGGTCAGGAAGATGCCCTGGAGTAGAAAATGGCAACCCACTCCAGTATGCTTGCCTGGAGAATCCCATGGCAACCCACTCCAGTATGCTTGCCTGGAGAATCCCATGGACAGTGAATCCTGGTGGGCTATAGTCCATGGGGTCACAAAGAGTCAGACACAACTGAGCGACTTAACACTTCACTTTCTTTTGAACTGAAAGTGACGTACATAGTAAGCAGCTGTCATATTTAGTTTTCCAAGTGACTTTTAGATGAGGCTATTCAAAGAAGGCATATAAATCCAAACTCAGAGTGGGATGTTTGCATTTGAATAGCATTAAAAGTTTCTGAGGTCTCAGAAGTTAGAAGCCAGAAGATGGGTCCTGCTGTGAAGGAAACCAGACTCCTTGACACTGGGTCTAGAAAGCACTATTTATTCTGGCAGTCAGCCAGGTGAGGACTCAGGTTTGGGAGCCTCTTCTCTTCACACACTATTTCCTGCTACAGCTAAACTTACATCAAAGACAGTAGCTAGCTTCCTGTAGACTCCTATGAGGCATCATTACATTGGTGGAGACGCCAGTGGTCTTCAGTGGTCTAGGAAATTGATCTTAAAAGCTTTCTCTGAAATGATCAAGTTCAGGGGAACAAATGCATAGTAACCAAATTCATAGGTCAATTTATAAAAGTGTAATACCATGTATTCATTTATATTGGGTGCTCTATTTGTCAAATATATCTTATCTATACAAGAATTTTCCATTTGGGGAAGCACACTAATGAGACAGAATTACAATAGATTGTTCTTTCTCCAGTGTAGGTGTATTTTGGCCTAGGAAACATATGTTGAAACCGTCTTCCCTAGAAAACACTGAAATGGAAATATTGATCACCTTTGAAACAACTCTGTACCACCCACTGCTTTTCTCTTAATACTTCATTGCCTCACACAGGTTAATGAGACTGTGGTTTTCTTTACAGTTCCTTTGTTCCTGAGGACACTCTCTCTTCACTTGGACTATACGGAAGCATATCCTAGTAAGTCCTTGTTTCTATGGTGGAGACAAGAAAAATCTACTACTTACTGTCCCGTGTTTACAAACCCCACCTTAAGGCAGTTCGCTTGGAGAAAGAGGTGATTTGTTCCAATTTTGGAAGGCAAAAGATTTCCTAGATTTAAGAAGGGTAAAGGAAGTGAAGGCCTTTCTAGCCAGTGGCTGCTGGAGTTGTAGGTCCTCTCCACAGAGAGAATTAGCCAGAAAAGGAATGTACTGAAGGCTCATAATATTCTCCATGGTGATCAACCAATAATAATCGCATGGCAATGTATAGCCAATGTTCTAATTAGGGAATGTTCCCATTACTACAGTGGCTTCCTCGATGGGTCCGCAGTAAAGACTGGTGCAGTGCAGGAGACACAAGAGACGCAGATTTGATCCCTAGGTGCAGGAAGATCCCCTGGAGGAGGAAATGGCAACCCACTCTAGTATTCTTGCCTGAATAATCCCAAAGACAGAAGGAGCCTGGTGGGCTATAGTTAATAGGGTTGCAAAGAGTCGCATACACAGCACTTTTTAGTATAGTTGCTACCCTCAAGCCTAGAGACTTAAAAGAATATCCTGCTTACAAGTCTACAGTGTGGATGGAATTTAGCAGGGAGAACTCATTTCTGCCATGCCTGTTGTAGAGGGCGGCTCAAAGCCTGAGGACTGGGATAACTGGATGGCTTAGTCACTCACAGGTGTGGCGTGGCATCCTGAGAGAACTCAGTCACCTGGGGTTTGGCACAGCTGAGGCTCCTCAGGCATCTCTCTGCACGCCTTTGTGCCCTTCCCAGCATGGTGCTTCAGGGTAGCTACACTTCTTAAACATCTGTCAGCTTCAGGGGTCCAAAGGCACAGCGTCCAAGAGAACGAGCCAGCCAGGCGCAAGAGAATTGTTTATTCTAACCCAGTCTTACTCCTTGGAAGGAAAGTTATGACCAACCTAGATAGCATATTCAAAAGCAGAGACATTACTTTGCCAACAAAGGTCCGTCTAGTCAAGGCTATGGTTTTTCCAGTAGTCATGTATGGATGTGAGAGTTGGACTGTGAAGAAAGCTGAGTGCTGAAGAATTGATGCTTTTGAACTGTGGTTTTGGAGAAGACTCTTGCGAGTCCCTGGACTGCAAGGAGATCCAACCAGTCCATTCTAGAGATCAGTCCTGGGTGTTCTTTGGAAGGAATGATGCTAAAGCTGAAACTCCAGTACTTTGGCCACCTCACGTGAAGAGTTGACTCATTGAAAAAGACTCTGATGCTGGGAGGGATTGGGGGCAGGAGGAGAAGGGGACGACAGAGGATGAGATGGCTGGATGGCATCACCGACTCAATGGACATGAGTCTGGGTGAACTCCGGGAGTTGGTGATGGACAGGGAGGCCTGGCGTGCTGCAATTCATGGGGTCGCAAAGAGTCAGACACGACTGACTGAACTGAACTGAACTGAACCCAGACTTGGAAGACTCTAGGGTAAGCTCCACTGCATTCTATTAGAATCCAGTCACTAAAGCTGGTCGGTCTCTCTTCAGGGTAGAGGGGAATGAGATCACACTTTTAGTGAGAGGAATGTCAAAGAATTTGTGGACTTGTTTTAAAATTACCACAATATGTAGGTGAAGAATTATAGGAAAATACACCATTTATTTACACATTCATTCAACAAATACTTATTGACTATTACCATACACTAAGTGGAGAAGGAAATGGCAACCCACTCCAGTAATCTTGCCTGGAGCATTCCATGGACAGAGGAGCCTGGCGGGCTCGAGTCCATGGGGTTGCAAAGAGTTGGACACGATTGAGCGACTAATACACACAAACACACACACTAAGCATTGTTTTTTAACATTTAAAAAATATTTTAGATATTCTAGCTT
The DNA here is from genome assembly GCF_029407905.1 of Bubalus kerabau. Lineage (NCBI taxonomy): Eukaryota > Metazoa > Chordata > Mammalia > Artiodactyla > Bovidae > Bubalus > Bubalus kerabau. The sequence goes on along the minus strand of NC_073634.1, from coordinate 39,768,487 downwards.
GAGACAGCTCCCATTTGAACATGATTTTATGCATTGAGAAACTTTTATTTTAGGCCTAAAGGACTCAAACCAGCATAAAGTATCAGATGATAACAAATCATACATTTCAAGAGGAGTATCATCTGAATAGCACAAGCAGGTTTTTATTGGAACTCATTAAAAGCCTGAGCTAAATGGTATAAATCCTCATTGATAAACAGACTCTAGAAAAGGTATTTGTGGAGCAAATTTGTATAAAAGCAAATCATCTTTCCTACCAGCTTTATACTTGTAGTGATTGACATAAGAAGTTTTCCTTTACTTCCAAAATATTTCCAGTTGGCTGTGTGTGAATGGATTGGTTGGATAGACAAAGGGTTATCAGAGACCTCCAAATCCAAAGCATATTTTTTTCCCCTCAAAATATTTTCAGTTGGCATTTATCCTCTCTATCTTGGCTTCTAGAACATCATCTTTGTCTTCCTTCTATCTCTCCAGGGGATCCTTCTCTTACTTTGTTCAGTCCTTACTTAGTGATCTCTAGGTTTCTGCTCTTAGTCCTCTCCTCTCCTAATCTCCATCTACTCTTTGAATGAGTTCATCCTAGATTTAGCACAAAAGCTCCAGATTCATATAATCCACTGTCTAGTCTCCACACTTGATTGCACCACACCCACCTCCACTTATGCCCTGTATCCCCTTCCCACCCATACCTCTCTCATCCAGTGTGCTCATCTTCCTCATTCTGAACTTTGACAGAATCTAGAGTTCTAGATGCTCAACATCCATGCACAGTTGACCATAATGTTCCATTGAGTCTAACAGTCTTTCATCTCTTCCATCCTTATTGCTTTTGGTCTACATCAGGCCCTTTTCCATTTGTCAGGAATATAGGTCAAGGTCAGCTCTGAGGTTTAGGGCCTTTATTTGAAAAATATTTGAGATTTTTGCCTTCTATCAATAGTATTTCACTCTGAACACCTCCAGTTGATGGGTCTCAGTGATTGGGTGCGGAGGGGTGGGGGGTGGGTGGTGGTCCTTTGTCAGGAAGAGAAAATTACAGATCATAATGTTTGCAATTTATCTTCACAATAGTTGAAGTTTATCTTAAAACAGCCACGGAAGAAGATGAAGTGACAAAATGAAAAGCCCTGAGCACATGGTTATTAGATATCTGTTGTGTGATCCGGCTACAGAGACAAATGCAGCATGATCCCTGCCCCCAGTGGACTCACAGTCTAGTGGGAGAAGCAAACGATTACAATTCAGGATGATAAATGCAATGACGGAGGAATGTGTGAGGTGTTGTTTGAGGAGAGTTTTCATTGTCTTCATTATCGTAAACCTGAAAGGCAGTGGAGGAGGGAGTGATACCCTAAGAAGATAAATGGGGCTTCCAGAAGATGTAAAACTGCTCCCTCTTACCAAAATCAAGACAGCTCTGGATCCTGACATTGGGAATTTGAGGAGTTCTGCCAGCTGTTCTCTCAAGTTACTCAACCTATTTCATTCCCAATCTCCACATCTCTAAAATGAAAAGGTTGGTTTAAATCAGAGGTTGGCAAACTTCTTCTATAAAGGGCCAGATAGTAAATGCTTCAGGATTTGTGGTCAGTATAGTCTGTCATAACTATTCAGCTCTGCTCTTGTAGTGCAAAAGCAGGCACAGACAATATGTAAACAGATGGACCTGGCTGTAATTACGTACAACTCTTAATTACAAAAACAGGCAGTGGGCTGTATTTGGCCCATGGGATGTAGTTTGTCAATGCCTGGTCTAAATGATCTCCAGGATGCCTTCCAGACTTAAATCCATTGGTTCATGAAAAGGCAGTTCTCAAATACCTGACATACTTTATATTGTTTTTTTAATTTATTTTTGTTGTTGGTTAGTTGCTGACTGGTTAGCTCAGTAAAGATGAACATGGGATTTAAAATTTAAGGTTTGGAGTTTGAGTCAGTGTGGGTCAGTTAGCTTCGTCTCTGTTCCATGACCACAAACCATACCACAGACTTCAACACATCCATGCTCCTGCTTGGAGCTAGGTAATGCTGCATGCCTGGACACTTGCCATCCTTTCCTACTTCTACCACAGCTCCTGCACTCGCTCCCCTAATGATGGTGCAGCACATCCTTTTTACATATATCCCAACATCATGGAATTGTTTTCAAAAGAGCATCATATTTTTAAGGAAATTTGTCAATTTAATAGCAAGCATTAGGGAATCCCCATGAACGGAGAAGCCTAGGAGGCTTCAGTCCATGGGGTCACAAAGAATTGGGAAATCTATAGGTAAACAGAAATGTCTCATCACCTTTTAATAAACCAAATGGGTTTTTATGGCTACTAAGCAAAAAAATCCTACAAAAGCATGCTGCTGTGCTTATAAGCAAAAGCAGAATCAAAAAACCACGTAACGCAAATGCCAACAATTCTCCCCACTTTCCCTGTAGATGACATTGTTCATCAGTCCTAGCACTTTTCCACACAGATCCTGGATGTGCTCTCAGTATCCCTCCAAGCATACTGAACCTGGAAGCTACACTGAGTTGACCAGCATTCCTGTGCTAGATTAAAACTATTGTCCTATGCAACGAAAGTTACTATGCCTTATTTTTCCCATCACTTTTCATCCCTACCACCAAGTCGCTGCTGCTGCTAAGTTGCTTCAGTCGTGTCCGACTCTCTGCGACCCCACAGATAGCAGCCCACCAGGCTCCTCTGTCCACAGGATTCTCTCGGCAAGAATACTGGAGTGGGTTGCCATTTTCTCCTCCAACTACCAAGTTACTCTTATTTTAAAAGATATATTGAGACATATAACACTGGATGCAGCAGCTATAAAATTCATCTGTACAAAAATGAATATAAATCTCATCTAGATGGGAGCATATATCAGTAAACTTTCATAGAGAAAAACTTGACATTGTTTATTAAAAGCCTACATACTAAGTGGGTACTTGGAGCTTCATTATTCTACTTTTGGGTAGGTTTGAAGCCTTCTATTAAAAAGTCTTGAGAGAACAAGATGGTGGAGGAGTAGGTGGACGTGGAGTACATCTCTCTCCATGGATACATCAGGAATACACCTTCAGACACAGAAGTATATGCAGAACACCAGCTGAGAGCGGACAGAAGTACCTGACCAGAGGAAAAGAATATACAGAACCACGCAAAACTCAGTAGGACAAAGGAACTAGGGGGAAAAACAGGAGTGTTCGTAGGACTGGACCTGCCCTTGGTGGGTCAGGGAACTGAAGCAGGGGTCTAATCCCCACACTGGGGCAATTGTCTGAGTCAGAGGAGAAACATTTAAGGCTGAGAGTGAAACAGCTGATCTGGGGCAGCCTAAATGGAATGAGAATCAGAGGGTCCTTGTTGCAGCCATACATACCCTGTACAGGGACGAGGGTCCCCTGGAAGGCACAGTGGCTGGGAGCTGGAGTTTGGGGAGTGTGGAGCAATTCCAGGGCGAGGGCTGCTGTTGACTCCAGAGAAATGGATCGAGGGAAGGTGAGGGAGGTGACTGTGGTGGGACATGCCTGTGGAGAAAGCCGGGCAGCCATGGAAGCAGGGTGATACCGCTGAGTCAGGTGTAGGGGGTGGAGCCATCACCATAGCCTCTCTCCCCCACACACCAGCATCTGCAGCTGAACTATAGAGAGGCTGGCCCATCAAACGCCTGATGCACTGAACTACAGAGGAGGACCCCACCCAGCGTGCCCCTTTAAGTGCCTGACGCATAGATCTACAGAGTTGGACTCCAGCCAGGGGGGCCCCCTCTATGTGCCTGACACTGAACAACAGAGAAGGACCCCAGACAAGGCAAGGCAAAGTTGCTCAGTCATGTCCGACTCTTTGCGACCCCATGGACTGTAGCCCACCAGGCTCCTCCATCCATGGAATTTTCTAGGCAAGAGTACTGGAGTGGGGTGCCATTTCCTTTTCTAGGGGATCTTCCCGACCCGGGGATTGAACCCAGGTCTCCCGCATTGCAGCCAGACGCTTTACCGTCTGAGCCACCAGGGAATCCCAGGCAAGGGAGCCCTGTAACTGCCTGAATGGGTGGAGCTATGGAGAAAGACTGGCCAAAGAGGGTTCTGATCGCCAGCTACAAGAGGCTAGAAAAAGACTGATAGGGCCAGAACTCCTGTGGTGGAAGCAGTCCCGGTCCCTGCACACCTGGTGCCGCCAGGGTCCCTGTAAGCCAAGCAGCCGCACCACCTTCACACTCAGCTCTCACTGGGGCAGAGCTGCCACAGGCAAAAAGTCTTACATTTATGTATGCAGGGTCGCTTCAGTAGTGTCAGACTCTTTGCGACCCTGTAGACTGTGGCCTTCAAGGGAACTTTGTCAGGGAGAGGGGTTCTCCAGGCAAGAATACTGGAGCATATTGGCCAATACTGGTTGCTGTTTCCTTCTGCTGCTGCTGCTGCTAAGTCGCTTCAGTGGTCTCCGACTCTGTGTGACCCCATAGATGGCAGTCCACCAGGCTCCCCCATCCCTGGGATTCTCCAGGCAAGAACACTGGAGTGGGTTGCCATTTCCTTCTCCAATGCATGAAAGTGAAAAGTGAAAGTGAAGTCGCTCAATCGTGTCCGACTCTTTGCGACCCCATGGACTGCAGCCTACCAGGATCCTCTGTCAATGGGATTTTCCAGGCAAGAGTACTGGAGTGGGGTGCCATCGCCTTCTCCGGCTGTTTCCTTCTAGAGCACTGTATTTCCTGGTGCCCTAGCCGCCAACTCCTGAGTACCTGGTGCTGCCAGAACCCCTGTGACCCAAGCAGCTGCACCACCTCCACACCTGGCCCTCACAGGGGCAAACCCAAGTCCTCCAGGGCAGCCTCAGAAGCAAACCCCAGTGGATGACCCATATACAGAGGTGGAAATAAAACCACAATTGAAACCCAGGGGCAGTGTGACTAAGCAAGAAGATCCAAAATCTTCCACATGATCAACTAGGCAGACTCTGTGTCTATGGAATATATAAAAGGTCACTGAGAGCTCCCACAAAAGAAAACACACTAGTTTTGATAGCTGTGGACATTGGAGGCAAGAACACACAGGAGTAGGACCAGATTAGAATCTGAGGTGCCCCATAGCAGATCCAGAGATCAGCACAGTGTTGGAGGGCATCCTAGGGAGGTGAGGTGGACTGTGACTCCCAGCAAGGGAAAGGACTCTGATAGCAGTGACTCAAGAAAAACATTTATTATTCTTATGTCTTGACTTGCTCTGTAGATTCTTTCGAATTTTTTTTCCCTTACCCCCGCCCCCGCCCCCCGCCCTGTTGTAGTTGTTGGTTTTATTGGCACTATGAAATCTAATTAAGCTTTTGGGCTTTCTTTTTTTTTTTCTGTCATATTTTTTACTGCTGTTATAAACCTCTGCCTCTATATTGGGCCTTTGCAATTCTGTGGAGTTTTCCTTTTTATTTCTCTTTTTTAATTTTACTTTTTTAAACCTATTATTTTTTCTACATTTATTCCTTTGTTTGTTTTTCCTACTATGCATTTTCCTTTGCAGTTAATCTTTAATGTATATAAATCTTCTTTATCTACCTCTATTTAACTTTGCATATCTATTCTCTTTCTTTTCTTTCCTCTCAATGTATTTGTTAGTTTTGTCTTCATTTCATTCTCCACTTTGCACCTTGCTCCAGTTTTGTTTTCCAGTTTGTGTTTTAGTTAGTTTTGTTCTGATAGATATAATTTTTGGTTTCCTTTGTTTGCCAGGTCAATCTATTGTACTTTATTTTTGTTGGACTGTTTCGATTTTGCTTATGGGTGTATTTGTGTATACAGTCACACGTTTTTTTGTTGTTATAAACCTCTGCCTCTGTGTTGGGCTTTTGCAGTTCTGTGGAGTTTTCCTGATTTTTTTTTTCTTTCCTTTTTTCTTTCTTCCATTTCTTTTTTTCCTTTTCTCTTTTTTATAATTTTAATTTATAATTTTGTTAAACCTATTGTACTTTTTCTACATTTATTCCTTTGTTTGCCTTTCCTACGGTTCTTTTCCCCTTGCAGTTAATCTTTAATGTATATAAATCTTCCTCTGCTGCTGCTGCTGCTAAGTTGCTTCAGTTGTGTCCGACTCTGTGCGACCCCATAGACGGCAGCCCACCAGGCTCCCTCGTCCCTGGGATTCTCCAGGCAAGAACACTGGAGTGGCTTGCCATTTCCTTCTCCAATGCATGAAAGTGAAACGTGAAAGTGAAGTAGCTCAGTCGTGTCCAACTATTTGCGACCCCATGGACTGCAGCCTACCAGGCTCCTCCATCCATGGGATTTTCCAGGCAAGAGTACTGGAGTGGGGTGCCATTGCCTTCTCCGAATCTTCCTCTACCTCTATTTAAATTTGCATATCTATTCTTTCTTTCTTTTCCTGTCAACATTTTGTTAGCTTTATTTTCATTGCTTTATTCCCCAATTGGCACCTTGCTTTAGTTTTGTTTTCCAGTTTGTGCTTTAGTTTTGTTCTGGTAGATATAATTTTTGGTTTCCTTTGTTCACCGGTTGATCTATTGTGCTCTATTTTTGCAGGACTGTTTTGATTTTGCTTATGGGTGTATATGAATGTGTGTATAGTCAGTCACACTTTTTGTTGTTGCTGTAAACCTCTGCCTCTGCATTGGGCTTTTGCAGTTCTGTGTTGTTTTCCTTTTTTCTTTCTTCCATTTTTTTGGTCTTTTTTTGTAAATTTAATTTGTTAAAAAAACTATTATATTTTTTCTACATTTATTCTATTTATCTATTTATTCCTTTGTTTGCCTTTCCTATTGTTCTTTTCCCCTTGCAGTTAATCTTTAATATATATAAATCTTCATCTACCTCTATTTAAATTTGCATATCTATTCTTTCTTTTCTTTCCTCTCAACATATTTTTTAGTTTTTTTTTTTCATTGCTTTATTCCCCACTTGGCACCTTGCTTTAGTTTTGTTTTCCAGATTATGCTTTAGTTAGTTTTGTTCTTAACTGGTAAATATAATCTTTGATTTACTTTGTTTGCTGGGTCAGTCTACTTTGTACTTTATTTTGTTGGACTGTTTTCCCTTTGCTCATGGGTATATATGTATATGTGTATATTCCATTATTTTAAATATTATTTGTCTGATTCTGTAACTGCCATTTGTCTGGGGTTCATCTTTGGCTTCTTGTTTTTGGATATTTGTTTTAATCTCACTTAATGCCATAACAAACCATTTGTGGAATCCTCGTTCCTGACCAGAGACCAAGCACTGAGCCTTTGGAGTGGGAGCACTGACCCCAAGACCCTAGACTACCAGAGAACTAACTTGAGGGGGTATCAAATAGAGAACTCACACAAAGGAAACCACTTGAATACAAGACCTGGCATCACCCAACCACCAGTAGCACCCATGCAGGATGCCTCATCTAAACAACAAACAAAACAAAATACAAACCCAGTCATCAGCAGACAGGATTACCGCACCTCACTCAGCCTTGCCCATCAGAGGAAAAACAAACAAACAAAAACTCAGCACAAATCTCACCCTATATGAAACTTACACAAACCACTGGACCAACCTTAGGAAGGCAGAAACCAAAAGGAAGAAAGAATTCAACCTTGAAGCCTGGGAAAAGGGGACCTCAAACACAATAACATAAAAAAAAATAATGAAAAGGCAGAGAAATACTACACAAATGAAGGAACAAACTAGAAACACAGAAGTCCAAATAAATGTAGAGGAAATAGACAAACTACCTGAAAAAGAATTCAGAAAAATGATAGTAAAGATTATCAAAAACTTTGAAAACAAAAAGGAGAAAATGCAAGAATCAATCAACAAAGTCCTAGAAGAATTAAAGAATAAACATACAGAGATAAACAACACAATTACAGAAATTAAAAATACTCTAGAAGGAATCAACAGCAGAATATCTGAAGTAGAAGAACAAATCAGTGAGCTGGAAAATAAAATGGTGGAAACAACTTCTGAAGAGCAGAATAAAGTAAAAAGAATGAAAAGAACTGAGGATAGTCTCAGAGACCTCTGGAACAATATCAAATGCACCAACATTTGAATAATAGGGATCCCAAAAGAAGAAGAGAAAAAGAAAGGGTATGAGAAAATTTTTGAAGAGACTATAGTTGAAAATTTTCCCAACATGGAAAAGGAAATGGTCAATCAAGCCCAAGAGGCATAGAGTCCCATACAGAATAAACCCAAGGAGAAACACACCAAGACACATACTAATCAAACTAACAAAGACTAAACACAAAGAAAGAATATTTAAGCAGCAAGGGAGAAGCAACAAGGGAAACCCCATATGCTTAACAGCTGATCTTTCAGCAGAAACTCTGCAGGCCAGAAGGCAATGACAGGATATATTTAAAGTATTGAAAGGGAAAAATCTACAACCAAGATTATAGCACCCAGCAAGGATCTCATTCAAAATTGATGGAGAAATAAAAAGCTTTTCAGACAAGCAAAAGTTAAGAGAATTCAGTACCACCAAACCAGCTTTACAACAATGTTAAAAGGGACTTATATAGTCAAGAAATACAAGAGAAGAAAAAAGATCTACAAAATCAACCCCAAACAATTAAGAAAATGGCAATAGGAACATATATATATATCAATAATTACTTTAAATGTAAATGGATTAAATGCTCCAACTGAAAGACACATACTGGCTGAATGGATACAAAAATAAGACCCATATATATACTGTCTACAAGAAACCCACTTCAGACCTAAAGACACATATAGACTGAAAGTGAGAGGATGGAAAAATATATTCCATGCAAATGGCAAGCAAAAGAAAGTTGGAGTAGCAATCCTCATATCAGACAAAGTAAACCTTAAAATAAAAAATATTATAAGAGATAAGGAAGGACACTGCATAATGATCAAGGGATCAATCTAAGAGGAAGACATAAGAGTTATAAATATCTATGTACCCAACATAGGAGCACCTCAATACATAAGAAAAACACTAACAGAAATAAAAGGAGAAATTGAGAGGAACACAATAATAGTAGGAGACTTTAACACCCCATTCACACCAATGGACAGATCATCAAAACAGAAAATTAATAAGGAAACACAAGTCTTAAATGATACATTAGAGGAGATGGATCTCATTGATATCTTCAGGACATTCCATCCAAATGCAGAAAAATACACCTTCTTCTCAAGTGCATATGTAACATTCTCCAGGATAGACCACATCTTGGGTCACAAATCAAACTTCAGTAAATTTAAGAAAATTGAAATTGTATCGTGCATCTTCTCTGACCACAACGCTATGAGACTAGATATCAATTACAAGAAAAAAACTGTAAGAAACATAAACATATGGAAATTAAACAATACATTTATAAATAACCAACAGGCTACTGAAGAAATCAAAAGGGAAATAAAAAATTTTTAGAAACAAATGGCAATGAAAACACAACTCAAAACCTATGGGATGCAGCAAAAGCAGTTCTAACAGGGAAGTTTATAGCAATACAATCCTACCTCAAGAAACAAGAAAAACATTGAATAGACAATCTAACTTTACACCTAAAACAACTAGAAAGAGAACAAAAATCCCCAAAATTAGTAGATGGAAATAAATCATAAATATCTGAGCAGAAATAAATGAAAAAGAAATCAAAGAAATAATAGTAAAGATTAATGAAACTAAAAGCTGGTTTATCTTTGAGAAGATAAACAAAATTGAGAAGCCTTTAGCCAGACTCATCAAGAAAAGAGAGAAGAATCAAATCAACCAAATTAGAAATGAAAAAGGAGAGGTTACAACAGACAATGCACAAATACAAAGGATTATAAGAGACTATTATGAACAACTATATGGCAATAAAATGGATAACCTGGAAGAAATGGACATATTCTTAGAAAAGTTCAATCTTCCATGACTGAACCAGGAAGAAATAGAAATTATGAGTAACCCAATTACAAGCACAATTGAAGACATGATCAAAAATTTCCCCAAAAAACAAAAATCCAGGACCAGATGGCTTCACAGGAGACTTCTGCCAAACATTTAGAGAAGAGCTAAAGCCTATCCTAAAACTCCTTCAAAAACTGCAGAGGAAGGAACACTATCAAACTCATTTTACAAGGCCACCATCACCCTGATACCAAAACCAGACAAAGACAACACACAAAAAGAAAACTACAGGCCAATATCATTGATGAACATAGATGCAAAAATCCTCAACAATATTTTAGCAAACAGAATTCAACAACACATCAAAAAGCTCATACACCATGATCAAGTTGGGTTTATTCCAGTAATGCAAGGATTCTTATATATATGCAAATTAATCAATGTGATACACTATATTAACAAATTGAAAGATAGAAACCATATGATCAGCTTAATAGATGCAGAAGAAGCTTTTGACAAAATTCAGCACCCATTTGTGATTAAAACTCTTCAAAACATGGTCATAGAAGGAACCTACCTCAACATAGTAAAGGCCATATATGATAAGTCTATGGCATACATTCTCAGTGGTGAAAAACTGAAGCATTACCCCTAATATCAGGAACAAGACAAGGGTGTCCACTTTCACCATTATTATTCAACATAGTTCTGGAAGTCCTACCTACAGCAATCAGAGAAGAAAATGAAATAAAAGGAATCCTGATTGGAAATAAAGCTCTCACTGTTTGCAGATGACATGATACTGTACATAGAAAACCCTAAAGATAGTATCAGAAAATTACTAGAGCCAATCAGTGAATTTAGCAAAGTTGCAGGATACAAATGCAATACACAGAAATCACTTGCATTTCTATATACTAACAATGAAAAATCAGAAAGAGAAATTAAGGAATCAATCCCATTCACCATTGCAACAAAAAGAGTTAAATATCTAGGAATAAACTTACCCAAGGAGACAAAAGAACTGTACAGAGAAAATTATAAGACATTAATGAAAGAAATCAAAAACAACATAAACAGATGGAGAGATATTCCATGTTCCTGGGTAGGAAGAATCAATATTGTGAAAATGACTATACTACCAAATGCAATCTAGAGATTCAGTGCAATCCCTATCAAATTACCTATGTCATTTTTCACAGAACTAGAACAAAAAAAATCACATTTTATATGGAAACACAAAAGACCCCACACCGCCAAAGCAGTCCTGAGAAAGAAGAATGAAGCTGGAGGAATCAACCTTTCTGACTTCAGATTATACTACAAAGCTACAGTCATCAAGACAGTATGATACTGGCACCAAAACAGAAATATAGACCAATGGAACAAGGATAGAAAGCCCAGAAATAAACCCATGCACCTATAGGTACCTTATTTTTGACAAGGGAGGCAAGAATATACAATGGAGCAAAGACAGCCTCCTCAATAAATGGTGCTGGGAAAACTGTACAGCTACATGTAAAAGAATGAAATTAGAACAGTTCGTAATACCATACACAAAGATAAATTCAAAATGGATTAAAGACCTAACGTAAGACCAGAAACTATAAAACTCTTAAGAGGAAAACATAGGCAGAACACTTGATGGCATAAATCAAAGCAATATCCTCTATGACCCACCTCCTAGAGTAATGGAAATAAAAGCAAAAATAAACAAGTGGGACCTGATTAAATTTAAAAGCTTTTGCACAGCAAAGGAAACTATAAGCAAGGTGAAAAGACAACCCTCAGAATGTGAGAAAATAATAGCAAATGAAACAACTGACAAAGGATTAATTTCCAAAATATACAAGCAGCTACTATAACTCAATGCCAGAAAAACAAACAACCCAATCAAATAGTGGGAAAAAGAGTTAGACATTTCTCCAAAGAGGACATACAGATGGCTAACAAACACATGAAAAGATGCTCAACATTGCTCATTATTAGAGAAATGCAAATCAAAACTATACTGGTCAGAATGGCCATCATTGAAAAGTCTACAAACAGTAAATGCTGGAGAGGGTGTGGAGAAAAGGGAATGCTCTTGCACTGTTGGTGGGAATGTAAATTGATACAGCCAATATGGAAGACAGTATGGAGATTCCTTTAAAAACTAGGAATAAAACTATCATAGGACCCAGCAATCCCACTCCTAGGCATATACACTGAGGAAACCAAAATTGAAAAAGACACATGTATCCCATTGTTCATTGCAGCACTATTTACAATAGCTAGAACATGGAAGCAACCTAGATATCCATCAACAGATGAATGGATAAAGAAGTTGTGGTACATATACACAATGGAATATTACCCAGACATAAAAAGGAATGCATTTGAGTCAGTTCTGATGAGGTGGATGAACACTGGAACCTGTTATACAGAGTGAAGTAAGTCAGAAAGAGAAAGATAAATAATTGTATTCAAATGCATATATATGGAATCTAGAAAAATGGTACTGAAGAATTTATTTACAGGGCAGCAATGGAGAAACAGACATAGAGAATAGACTTATGGACATGGGGTGAGGGGAGGAGAGGGTGAGATGTATGGAAAGAGTAACATGGAAACTCACATTGCCATATGTAAAATAGATAGCCAACGGGAATTTGCTGTATGGCTCAGGAAACTCAAACAGGGGCTCTTATCAACCTAGAGGGGTGGGATGGGGTGGGAGATGGGAGGGAGGTTCAAAAGGAAGGGGATATATATATATATATATATATATACACACACACCTATGGATGATTTATGTTGAGGTTTGACAGAAAACAACAAAATTCTGCAAAGCAATTTTCCAATAAAAAAAATTTTTTTAAAGTCTTAAGAATGTCCAATGAAGACAAAACTATTAACAGTAGTTGATAAATGATATTATATAAAAGTAGGCTTCCTTGGTGGCTCAGCAGTAAAGAATGCACCTGCCAATGCAGGATACACAGGTTTTATCTCTGGGTTGGGAAGATCCCTTGGAGAAGGAAATGGCAACCAATTCCAGTATTCTTGCCTGGGAAATCCCATGAACAGAGAAGCCTGTTGAGCTACAGTCCATAGGGTCCCAAAGAGTTGGACATGACTTAGCGACTAAACAACAACAACAAAAGTTATATGGAAGTATAATCTAAATTAAGTGATAATATAGAGCTCAAAATCCTCCAAGCCAGGCTTCAGTAATATGTGAACTATGAACTTCCATATGTTCAAGCTGGATTTAGAAAACACAGAGGAACCAGAGATCAAATTGCCAATATCTGCTGGATCATGGAAAAAGCAAGAGAGTTCCAGAAAAATATCTATTTCTGCTTTATTGACTATGTCAAAGCCTTTGACTGTGTGGATCACAATAAACTGGAAAATTCTGAAAGAGATGGGAATACCAGACCACTTGACCTGCCTCTTGAGAAATCTATAAGCAGGTCAGGAATCAACAGTTGGAACTGGACATGGAACAACAGACTGGTTCCAAATAGGAAAAGGAGTACATCAAGGCTGTATATTTTCACCCTGCTTATTTAACTTATATGCAGAGTACATCATGAGAAACACTGGGCTGGAGAAAGCACAAGCTGGAATCAAGATTTCCAGGAGAAATATCAATAACCTCAGATATGCAGATGACACCACCCTTATGGTGGAAACTGAAGAAGAATTAAAGAGCCTCTTGAGGAAAGTGAAAGAGGAGAGTGAAAAAGTTGGCTTAAAGCTCAACATTCAGAAAACGAAGATCATGGGATCCGGTCCCGTCACTTCATGGCAAGTCAATGGGGAAACAGTGGAAACAGTGGCTAACTATTTTTTGGGGCTCCAAAATCACTGCAGATGGTGACTGCAGCCATGAAATTAAAAGACACTTACTCCTTGGAAGGAAAGTTATGACCAACCTAGACAGCATATTGAAAAGCAGAGACATTACTTTGCCAACAAAGGTTCTTCTAGTCAAGGCTATGGTTTTTCCAGTGGTCATGTATGGATGTGAGAGTTGGACTATGAAGAAAGCTGAGTGCCGAAGAATTGATGCTTTTGAACTGTTGTGTTGGAGAAGACTCTTGAGAGTCCCTTGGACTGCAAGGAGATCCAACCAGTCCATTCTGAAGGATATCAGTCCTGGGTGTTCTTTGGAAGGACTGATGTTGAAACTGAAACTCCAATACTTTGGCCATCTGATACAAAGAGCTGACTCATTGGAAAAGACCCTGATGCTGGGAAAGATTGAGGGCAGGAGGAGAAGGGGATGACAGAGGATGAGATGGTTGGATGGCATCACCAACTCAATGGACATGGGTTTGTATAGGCTCTGGGAGTTGGTGATGGACAAGGAGGCCCTGGAGTGCTGCGATTCATGGGGTTGCAAAGAGTTGGACACAACTGAGCGACTGAACTTAACTGATAGAGCTCTAACTCAGTTGGTAAAGAATCTGCCTGCAATGCAGGAGACCCGGGTTCAATTCCTGGGTTGAGAAAATCCCCTGGAGAAAGAAATGGCAACCTACTCCAGTATTCTTGCCTGGAGAATTCCATGGACTGAGAAGCCTGGCAGGCTACAGTCATGGCGTTTCAAGAGTCAGTCACCACTTAGCAACTAAACCACCACCACAGAACTGAAATCACTCAATGTCACCTTATTGTAGAAGGTTTTGTGCCTATGATTATCTAGCATATATAAAATTATAAAACAAATTTCACTATTGAAACCATTTTACTAATCTCTTACTATGCATACTAGATGATGTAAAAGTTTATAAATGAATGAAATATTTCTGTGAAAATAAATGAAGATTACTAAAAGTACTACCACACAGGAGGGAGAAGAATATCTAGAGGAAAAGCAAGAGGGAGGCTTATTTTTCACTGAATATCCTATTGTTCCTTTAGAATTTTTTTACATCTAGCATGTATTGTCTAATTAGATAAATAAAATGTGACAGCCTCACACTGGTCAGAATGGCCATCATCAAAAAATCTACAAACAATAGATGCTGGAGAGGGTGTGGAGAAAAGAGAAAACCCCCTTACAGCATAAATTGGTACAACCATTATGGAGAACAGTATGGAAATTTCTTAAAAAAATAAATACAGAACTACCATATGACTCAGCAATCCCACTCCTGGGCATATATCCAGAGAAGGCCATAATTTGAAAAGATACGTGCACTCCACTCTTCATTGCAGCACTATTTGCAATAGGCAAGATATGGACGCAACCTAAATGTCCATTGACAGAGGAATGGATAAAGAAGATATCATACATATATACAATGGAATATTACTCAGCCATAAAAAGGGATGAAATGGAGCTTCCCTGGTGGCTCAGTGGTAAAGAATCCGCCTGCTAGTGCAGGAGACACAGGTTTGATCCTCAGTCTAGGAAGATCCCACACACTGTGGAGAATCTAAGCCCACGTGCCACAGCTACTGAGTCTGTGCTCTACAGCCCGGGAGCTGCAACTACTGGGCACAGGTACTGCAGCTACTGAAGACTGCCTGCCTAGAGCCTGAGCTCTGCAACAAGAGAAGCCATCGCAATGAGAAGCCCGTCCACTGCAACTAGAGAGTGGCCCCCAGTCGCCACAACTAGAGAAAAAGCCCATGCAGCAACAAAGACCCAGCACAGCCAGAAATAAATAAATAAGAGGCAAAATAATGCCATTTGCATTAACATGGATGGACCTAGAGATTGTCATACTAAGTGAAGTTAGGTAAAGACAATATGTGACACCGTTTATTTGTGGAATCTAAAATTTTTAAAAAGGTACAAAAGAATTTACTTACAAAACAGAAATAGAGTCACAGATGTAGAAAACATACTTATAGTTACCAGGCAGAAAAGGAAGGGGAGGGATAAACTGGGAGAATAGTATTGACATACATACTACTATATATAATACTGATAACTAACAAGGATGGGCGGCATCCTATTCTCCTCAGTACTTTATAATAACCTACATGGGAAAAGAATCTTAAAAATGATGACATATGTATAACTGATTCACTTTGCTGTACAGCAAAAACTAGCACTGTAAATCAACTATACTGTAATAAAAATTACTTTTTAAAATGTGACTCAGTGATTCTCATCCTAAAGTATCATTGAGGATATCAGATCAGATCAGATCAGTCGCTCAGTCGAGACCGACTCTTTGCGACCCCATGAATCGCAGCACGCCAGGCCTCCCTGTCCATCACCAACTCCTGGAGTTCACTCAGACTCACGTCCATCGAGTCAGTGATGCCATCCAGCCATCTCATCCTCTGTCATCCCCTTCTCCTCTTGCCCCCAATCCCTCCCAGCATCAGAGTCTTTTCCAATGAGTCAACTCTTCGCATGAGGTGGCCAAAGTACTGGAGTTTCAGCTTTAGAATCATTCCTTCCAAAGAAATCCCAGGGCTGATCTCCTTCAGAATGGACTGGTTGGATCTCCTTGCAGTCCAAGGGACTCTCAACAGTCTTCTCCAACACCACAGTTCAAAAGCATCAATTCTTCGGCGCTCAGCCTTCTTCACAGTCCAATTCTCACATCCATACATAACCACAGGAAAAACCATAGCCCCGACCAGACGAACCTTTGTTGGCAAAGTAATGTCTCTGCTTTTGAATATGCTATCTAGGTTGGTCATAACTTTCCTTCCAAGGAGTAAGTGTCTTTTAATTTCATGGCTGCAGTCACCATCTGCAGTGATTTTGGGGCCCAGAAAAATAAAGTCTGACACTGTTTCCACTGTTTCCCCATCTATTTCCCATGAAGTGATGGGACTGGATGCCATGATCTTCGTTTTCTGAATGTTGAACTTTAAGCCAACTTTTTCACTCTCCACTTTCACTTTCATCAAGAGGCTTTTGAGTTCCTCTTCACTTTCTGCCATAAGGGTGGTGTCATCTGCATATCTGAGGTTATTGATATTTCCCCCGGCAATCTTGATTCCAGCTTGTGTTTCTTCCAGTCCAGCATTTCTCATGATGTACTCTGCATATAAGTTAAATAAACAGGGTGACAATATACAGCTTTGACGTACTCCTTTTCCTATTTGGAACCAGTCTGTTGTTCCATGTCCAGTTCTAACTGTTGCTTCCTGACCTGCATACAGGTTTCTCAAGAGGCAGATCAGGTGGTCTGGTATTTCCATCTCTTTCAGAATTTTCCACAGTTTATTGTGATCCACACAGTCAAAGGCTTTGGCATAGTCAATAAAGCAGAAATAGATGTTTTTCTGGAACTCTCTTGCTTTTTCCATGATCCAGCGGATGTTGGCAATTTGATCTCTGGTTCCTCTGCCTTTTCTAAAACCAGCTTCAACATCAGGAAGTTCACGGTTCACATATTGCTGAAGCCTGGCTTGGAGAATTTTGAGCATTACTTTACTAGCGTGTGAGATGAGTGCAATTGTGTGGTAGTTTGAGCATTCTTTGGCATTGCCTTTCTTTGGGATTGGAATGAAAACTGACCTTTTCCAGTCCTGTGGCCACTGCTGAGTTTTCCAAATTTGTTGGCATATTGAGTGCAGCACTTTCACAGCATCTTTCAGGATTTGGAATAGCTCAACTGGAATTCTATCACCTCCACTAGCTTTGTTCGTAGTGATGCTTTCTAAGGCCCACTTGACTTCACATTCCAGGATGTCTGGCTCTAGGTCAGTGATCACACCATTGTGATTATCTGGGTCATGAAGATCTTTTTTGTACAGTTCTTCTGTGTATTCTTTCCAACTCTTCTTAATATCTTCTGCTTCTGTTAGGTCCATACCATTTCTGTCCTTTATCGAGCCCATCTTTGCATGAAATGTTCCCTTGGTATCTCTGATTTTCTTGACGAGATCTCTAGTCTTTCCCATTCTGCTGTTTTCCTCTATTTCTTTGCATTGATCGCTGAGGAAGGCTTTCTTATCTCTTCTTGCTATTCTTTGGAACTCTGCATTCAGATGTTTATATCTTTCCTTTTCTCCTTTGCTTTTCGCTTCTCTTCTTTTCACAGCTATTTGTAAGGCCTCCCCAGACAGCCATTTTTTTTTTTTTCATTTCTTTTCCATGGGGATGGTCTTGATCCCTGTCTCCTGTACAATGTCACGAACCTCATTCCATAGTTCATCAGGCACTCTATATGTCAGACCTAGGGCCTTAAATCTATTTCTCACTTTCACTGTATAATCATAAAGGATTTGATTTAGGTCATACTTGAATGGTGTAGTGGTTTTCCCTACTTTCTTCAATTTAAGTCTGAATTTGGCAATACAGATAAAGATTTTGCCTCAAGAATGTTCATTGTATGTAACAAGAAAATAGTTCAAGCAATTTAAATGTCCAATAATTAGGAATGTAAGTACATGACTGTATTTCCATATGAAGGACTATTAGCTGTTACAATTATTAAGATGAATTTTTTTGATAAAGATGTTTGTAATATGGAATTGTTTTATAAAAGTAAGTTGCAAAACAAGATGTATAGTATGACCTCACTTTTGTAGGAAAATATACATGGAAAAATATCTGAAAGATGTACAAAGTGGTAATGATATCTCCTGACATATGGGCCGTTTTTCTTTTCTCTCTGCTTGTTTTCAAATTATTTTCAAAATTCTCCAATGGATATGTATCAATTTTAAATTAATAAAAAGATTACAAATGTATTTGAAAAATGCCTAAGAGAATAAAAACTTTTTTTCCCTTTCCTATGGGAAAGAACAATCTGAACACAGATCAAAATATAAATTGTGATCAAATGCTGAAATTTTATTGGCAATGTCTCTTCTTGGGAAGTAATGACATCCAGAGTTAACTACTATGCAATATCTTACCAATGGTGTTGTCTCTCTAACGGTGTGTTATAGGTAAAGATGTGTGTTAGTCGCTCAGTCACATCTGCCTCTTTGCGATCCCATGGAATGCAGCCCTACCAGGCTCCTGTGTCCATGGAATTGTCCAGGCAAGCATACTGGATTAGGTAACCATTCCCTTCTCTGGAGATCTTGCCCACCCAGGGGTTGAACCTGGGTCTCCTACATTGCAGGCAGATTCTTTACCATCTGAGCCACCACGGAAGTACCCATGTTAACTCCAACATGGTAATATGGAGTGATTTCTCCCTGTGTGTAAATAAGTTTTATAATGTTGAAAAACTGTTAGACTAACATATTTATGATGTGTTATTAACAAAGGAAAATGGTAGCTAAAGTACCCAAACTAACAACATGGAGACACCAGACATCTTGAGTAGGAGACTGTTTTTTCTTTAAACATGGTTGTTAAATGCCACGAAGTAGGTGGCAATGCCTTAACCATATGGATGCTGTGAGGCCCAAGGGCCTCTTCCATTCTTGTCTAGGAGAGTGTGCTAACCTTCTCTCCTTTCATACAACACAAGTGGGAGATTCTTATAGATTAAAATGGATTAGCGAGGCTGTGGCTAGATGGTGGAGGGTCTTGTACAGCTTGCTGAGGATGTAGAATTTTTTCTGTAAAGATGCGAACCAAGTTGTATTTCTGAATGAAGACTCAAGCTGCCTGTAGAAGATAGATTAGAGAGAGTAAATACTAAAAACAGTATACCTAGATATTTATAATTTCTTTAAAAAAATTTCTCCTATGAAGGATAAAAAAGAGCAAACATGTAAGCTATTTAAGTTTCAGCTTCAATTTTTTTTCCAGAAAAAGATGTATGATATATATAAATACAGAACCCATAGCAACTGCTATGTAAACTGCTATAATGAAAATAGCTAGTAATATGCTTAAAGTTGCATTTTACTTTGATTAAATATTAATAAGAAATTACATTAAATTGGAACTTACTTTGTCCTTATAAATACTCTATTAGACAAACCAGGCAGGGCTTGGGTGTTCATTATAAAACAGCACAGGCTGACATGCCAAATTCTCCTAAATGGAATTCACTTAATACACTAGATTCTATAAATCTGCTCAGTCATTTTCCAGAGCTTGGTATCCTTAGAAAGAGGATTGTTATTGTTAAATCCCTACATGGCTGCTCCACACTCTGAGAGCCGTCAGCCTCTCCTGGGGAGAGCCTCAGGAAGCACTTGCCAAAATAAAGCACGAGAAGATGTCCCTTTTCCTATCTTATTCCAAGATTTTTAGGGAAAATGTTTTTAAAATGGTTTTCTTTCCTGATCTAAAATCAGAAGTTAAAAATAGTCAAGTGGTATTAGTTTCCTTACAAAATTTAGATCTGTTAGAAATATATTTATGAGAGTGCCGCCTCTGTCACACAGTCCCACAAAGCTGATCCTCAGTTTCCTGTGGTTGGGAGTGGCATGGTGAGATACATGACAGATGATGAGATCCAAGTAGCCAGATGTTACTGAATAAGTAAACTCGGATCCAGGTTCACATTGGCCTGGCTCTCTTTTAGAGAATATAGCTGAGCTCACATAATTCAAGGGCTGATCTGAAATTTACCTCGAGTAAATAAAGAAGAGCAGCCCCATTCAAGTCAGCCAATAGAGCTGGATCCTTTTAACTCAAGGTCAAAATAAACTTTGTGTGTGTCCGTCGTTCAGTCGTGTCCAACTCTATGCAACCCCATGGACTGTAGCTCTGCCAGGTTCCTCTGTGCATGGGATTTCCCAGGCAAGAATACTGGAGTTGATTGCCATTCCTTTCTCCAGGGCATCTTCCTGACCCAGGAGTTGACCCCTGTCTCCTGCATCTCCTGCGTTGCAGGCAGACTCTTTACCGTCTGTAGTATTTTGTGACTCATAAACCTTCCCACAGTTATATATACACAGTCATGAGCCTCCTTAAAATTTTTTGAAGTGACTTTATCACTTTTGTACAGTATCATCTGGCAGGATTCCAATGGAGAAAGGGCGGGAGGGGGAACTAGACAACAACTCTAGAACTTGGAACAGGAAATCCTTGAGGCCTGGTGGAGTCACTCTGTTCTAGCACAGAGATAAAATTTATCAGTATATTTATTCAGATCAAGGTGCTTAGATGAGGAGGTTTTTTTTTTCTTCTTTCATATCTTACCTTGCACAGAACTTTAATATTAGGAAGCCTGAAAGAAGTCTAGAGAGTTCAGGACCATCTCAGTTCAGGTTGCCATGGCATTTTCTATAACTGAGCCCTGTACCTCTTCTTGTTGATGATGTAAAAATTATGCATATGATGAATAAGTTACTACCAAAATTTAATTAACTTGATGTTTTCCTTTTGCTGTTCTGGAACAATAAAACTAAACACTATTACAAAGTGTAATATGTAAAAAAAAAAAAAGAAAGTAAAGTCATTTGTGACTTTATTGCCTGTTTCTCAGGTTACAACTGAATGCAGGTATTTTGATTTAGTTAAAGGATATGGAAAGCACCATCAATGATCTTTACTGTGGTAGCACAAGCCTGCTGCTACGATGACATCATTCTCCTTTGTATCCGTGTTAGAGAAACTGGTCTGGTCTCTGTAATGGTTTCTTTTCCAGCAATACTGAGGCTCATAAAAAACTGACTCCTTATAGCTTTTCCCTCCATATGCTTCCTTTTATTAATATATAAAAGCTTAGTTTAAAAAATTTGACATTTCAGTAATTTTTGAAAAAGATATTTCATTTCCCTAGATTTCTCTTTTAGTCTCAGACAACAGTAATTCTATAGTTCAGTATGATGCTGGTCTTTGTGAAGCTCAAGAGACAAAGCCAGACACGTGTGCATACTGCAAATTCCTGTTTTTCTTCCACAAATAACCTTTGTAACTTGGCAGCATAGGTCTCCTCTCCCTCCCCTCTTTGGCTGGGAATGGAGAGGTGGCAAGAAAGTTGTTGGGACATCTGCTCAGAAGTTTTCAGACATAAAGATTTAGAAATATTAACTAATGACTTCAATGAGATTTTAAGTTTAACATCAGTAATTACAAAATCCATAGATTCTATGCCTCCCGAAGGCTGGGTAGCTTTCTTTGGAATTTATTTTTTTTTTTGGCATAAAAAGAGAACATGCTATTAATTAATATGCAAGTAATATAATTGTATCTTTTAAGGGTACATTTGAAACACTGTGTTTAAATTACAGGAACATAATATTTGGTAATTTTCTATTGCATGCCCAGAGATATTAAGATTTGCTCCGCATAGTTCATCATTTATTCAAAATTGATTTTGGACAGGCTCTAGTTTGATTACATTTGAATAGTCACAGTTTTGTCATATTGTTGCTAGACAGCAGCACAAAGATAAAAACAGCCAAAACAGCTTTGTCAGAGGACAGTCTACTTAGCACAGTTCCCAACCTGAATCCTTTCCAGGCTTTCTGCTTCCCTAACCTCAGTTGTTCTTTTCAGATGAAGATAAGCTGACCCCTGCTAAGCATCTTCTTATAAAGAGGTTCATGACAAATGCTATCTTTATAAAAAAAATTCCACAACTGCAGGGTGAAATGACCCTACAGGAACTTGTCTTCTAGCACTGAAGAACTTCTGTGAGAAGAGCATTAAGACCTTGTCTTCAGTTGATTGATCAATGCATTCATTCTGCATCAACAAATATTCATTGAGCATTTGTCATGTGCAAAGTAATAACAGTGATTCAAGAACATGCAAAATATAATCTGTCCTTGAGGAATTTACAGTCTTGAAGAAGAGTAAAAGATGTATTCAACAACAGTTTGCCTGTCAGAACTGGATCATTATCTGACTTTTGCATTGTACAGATGAAGGAATTATGGCAGAATGGTGAAATGACCTGGCCAAGCCACACCCCTGGCATAGAATCACTGGGAAAATGGCAAGACCACTGGCTATGGAGCAAGTCACTTATCCATTACTCACTGATGATACTGGACAAATTACTAAAAATCTAGTGAGCTGAGCCAGACCTCAAAAGGCTGATCTGGGTTGAAAGGCTGGTGAGAAGAGGAACACAGACTTCCTCCAGGACTGCTTTCACTCACGTTTACTGTGTGACCTGGAAGCAGGAAGTGTGAAGTGTACGTACAATATAAGGATGAAAGCAAGCTGATGAAGCTTCTCCATGCCTCCCTAGGGCCTCCCAAGGGCCTCCAACTTCAGGCCCTTGGCTGAAGTTCCGTTTCCAGGGCTCCACAGAGAGTGAAAAACCTGCCAGGTCAAGGACTCCAGAACCACAAACCATGGCCTTTCACACTCAGAATACCATAGTTCGGAGAAGGCAATGGCACCCCACTCCAGTACTCTTGCCTGGAAAGACACTTCCATATTCCATTTCTCAATGCTCTTGGGGGCCTAGCACAGGCCAGCCTTCTATACCTGCTCAACTTCAGCTCCCTAACCTATGATATTTAATAGTATATCTATTCTAAGCCTAAGGCAAGATGGCCTATGTAAAGTGCCTAGTATGGTGCCTGACCCACAGAAGGTGCTTGCTAGATGGCTCTCTTAGTTGAGGAATTGACAGTAGGATTCAAGTCTGATAGAAGGATTCAAGTCTCTCTCTCAGCCTAATGCTCAGCCATTTAATACACAAATGGAAACTGCTATTTAGGAAACTTATTCACTTTCGAATGATACATTAAAGGGAGAGATAAAACTCATTATTTGCAGAAAGCACTACATGTATAGATGTCCTAAGAAATCTGTTTAAATTTATTATCCCATGAGTTTATCAATGTGATCAGGTTTATAATGAATTTACCATAATTAGATGCTTTAAGTTCAATAACTTAACAGCCAGTTCAATAACATAATAAAAAGGAAATAAATTCCATTCCAAAAAAAAAAGAGATGGGATGAATAAATTTAACAGAATTGCCTATGAAATTTATAAAGAAGATTTAAAGACTTATGAGCCATATGTAAAGAAAACTATAAAGGTATATTAGAATGTATAAAACAAGATGAGCAAATTGAGATATATATTATCATAGGCAAACACATTTTATCAAGTAAAATTTACTATTTGTTAAATGTTAAAATTCTGCACTAACAAGCCATAAGCTATGATGCTGATCTAGTTCCTAGAAAATTCTAAAACAAAGTATAATAATTAAATGATTAAAGTAAAGAAGTGTGGGACATATAGAAATAAATTTAATGTATCATATAACTATCATAATTAAGAAAGATAATATTTATTTAATAATTGCCTAATTCTATTTCTTTTTTTTTCTTTTTTTTTTAAATTTTATTTTATTTTTAAACTTTACATAATTGTATTAGTTTTGCCAAATATCAAAATGAATCCGCCACAGTTATACATGTGTTCCCCATCCTGAACCCTCCTCCCTCCCCAGTCCATCCCTCTGGGTCGTCCCAGTGCACCAGCCCCAAGCATCCAGTATCGTGCATCGAACCTGGACTGGCAACTCATTTCATACATGATATTTTACATGTTTCAATGCCATTCTCCCAAATCTTCCCACCCTCTCCCTCTCTCACAGAGTCCATAAAACTGTTCTATACATCAGTGTCTCTTTTGCTGTCTTGTACACAGGGTTATTGTTACCATCTTTCTAAATTCCATATATATGCATTAGTATACTGTATTGGTGTTTTTCTTTCTGGCTTACTTCACTCTGTATAATAGGCTCCAGTTTCATCCACCTCATTAGAACTGATTCAAATGTATTCTTTTTCATGGCTGAGTAATACTCCATTGTGTATATGTACCAAAGCTTTCTTATCCATTCATCTGCTGATGGACATCTAGGTTGCTTCCATGTCCTGGCTATTAAAAACAGTGCTGCGATGAACACTGGGGTACACGTGTCTCTTTCCCTTCTGGTTTCCTCAGTGTGTATGCCCAGCAGTGGGATTGCTGGATCATAAGGCAGTTCTATTTCCAGTTTTTTAAGGAATCTCCACACTGTTCTCCATAGTGGCTGTACTAGTTTGCATTCCCACCAACAGTGTAAGAGGGTTCCCTTTTCTCCACACCCTCTCCAGCATTTATTAGTTGTAGACTTTTGGATCGCAGCCATTCTGACTGGTGTGAAATGGTACCTCATAGTGGTTTTGATTTGCATTTCTCTGATAATGAGTGATGTTGAGCATCTTTTCATGTGTTTGTTAGCCATCTGTATGTCTTCTTTGGAGAAATGTCTATTTAGTTCTTTGGCCCACTTTTTGATTGGGTCATTTATTTTTCTGGAGTTGAGCTGTAGGAGTTGCTTGTATATTCTCGAGATTAGTTGTTTGTCAGTTGCTTCATTTGCTATTATCTTCTCCCATTCTGAAGGCTGTCTTTTCACCTTGCTAATAGTTTCCTTTGATGTGCAGAAGCTTTTAAGGTTAATTAGGTCCCATTTGTTTATATTTGCTTTTATTTCCAATATTCTGGGAGGTGGGTCATAGAGGATCCTGCTGTGATGTATGTCAGAGAGTGTTTTGCCTATGTTCTCCTCTAGGAGTTTTATAGTTTCTGGTCTTACGTTTAGATCTTTAATCCATTTTGAGTTTATTTTTGTGTATGGTGTTAGAAAGTGTTCTAGTTTCATTCTTTTACAAGTGGTTGACCAGATTTCCCAGCACCACTTGTTAATTCTATTTCATAATTGCCTAATTATGCTTTAATAATTGCCAGGGTAACTGGCAAACAAATAAAACAAAAAGTGATTTAGATAAGCTCTTATAACACATTACAAGAGTAAGCCTCTAGTGGATTAAAGAGAGTAAATATTAGCTTTAATTCTTAGCAGAGCTATGAGGAAAAAAATAAAATATTAATGAAATCTTTAGAGGAATAGTATCTTTGAAAAGCTTAGGGCAGTAAAGAAAATCACAAAGGAAAAAATAAACAGCTCAACAACATCAAGTAAAACAATGGTTCTAACATAAAAAACTAACAAAATTAAAAGAAGAGAAATATAATTGGAAGTATCTGTATTGATCATGATAGAAACAGTAGTATATATAATATATAAAGAACTTACTCAAATTTTCAAAAATGTTAAAACCTCAAGAGATAAATAGTCAAAGTATATAAACATACAATTCACTTGTGAAGAAATACAAGTAAACTGTATACATTAATCACTTCTTGGATATTTATAATAGCAAAATACTAAAAACAAAAAAAATGCCCAATATAAATAACAATTCAATAAGACCGTTATACAGTCATTAGAATTGTAATTATGAAAACTTAAAAATGTTATTATTTAATGGTGGAAGGAGTCAAATAATAATTCTGCTTTACAATACATATCAAAAAAGGCAACAATGGAAATCACTATTGACAAAGAATAGTGGAATCATGGGTAATAATTTTTCTGTAAATTGAGAAGGAATAAGGAAACCCCTATACTAATAGGTGAACAATACTAATTATTAAACATTACAGAGTCTAACATTGGTTGTATTTTTCAACATACAGATGGAAGCACAGAGTTAGAAGAAACTAGGAGTATTAGTGTCAAATGGTAAGTTAAGCTTCCTACAGTAAGGATCTTCTACTGCTCCAGAACCCTACAGAGAGCACTCATGTTTCCCAAAGGCACTAGAGAACACGAGGACACACCTTGAGAATCGAGTGTGTGATTCTGCCACACCTTTGTCTGTGGAGCCTTGTTCTGTGCTGTTGATACTGTTTGTCTTCCTTATGCTGTATTTTCACCATAATACTTGCTTTAAAACTTTGCCTGAATTTGGACAAATGTCTCCTTTTTCATGTGAATTTACTTTTTGTAACTTCTAGTATATTTCTATTTATTTTTATAGTCCTTGATCTTCTCTTTCACAGCCTCCCATGTATAAGGCATAATTTAGATTTCAGTTCAGTTCAGTCGCTCAGTTATGTCGGACTCTTTGCAACCCCATGGACTGCAGCACACCAGGCTTCCCTGTCCATCACCAGCTCCCGGAGTTTACTCAAACTCATGTCCGTTGAGTTGGTGATGTCATCCAACCATCTCATCCTCTGTTGTCCCCTTCTCCTCCCACCTTCAATCTTTCCCAGAATCAGGGTCTTTTCAAATGAGTCAGTTCTTCACATCAGCTGGCCAAACTATTGGAGTTTCAGCTTCAGCATCAGTCCTTCCAATGGACTGATCTCCTTTAGGATCGACTGGTTGGATCTCCTTGCAGTCCAAGGGACTCTCAAGAGTCTTCTCCAATGCCACAGTTTAAAAGCATCAATTCTTCGGCACTCAGCTTTCTTTATAGTCCAACTCTCACATACATATATGACTACTAGAAAAACCATAGCCTTGACTAGATGGACCTTTGTTGGCAAAGTAATGTCTCTGCTTTTTAATTTGCTGTCTAGGTCAGTCATAACTTCCCTTCCAAGGAGTAAGTGTCTTTTAATTTCATGGCTGCAGTGACCATCTGCAGTGATTTTGGAGCCCCCAAAAATAAAGTCTGACACTGTTTCCACTGTTTCCCCATCTATTTGCCATGAAGTGATTGGACCAGATGCCACGATCTTAGTTTTCTGAATGTTGAGCTTTAAGCCAACTTTTTCACTCTCCTCTTTCAGTTTCATCAAGAGGCTTTTTAGTTCTTCTTCACTTTCTGCCATAAGGGTGGTGTCATCTGCATATCTGAGGTTATTGATATTTCTCCCAGCAATCTTGATTCCAGCTTATGCTTCATCCAGCCCAGCATTCTGCATGATGTACTCTGCATGTAAGTTAAATAAACAGGGTGACAGTATACAGCCTTGACGTACTCCTTTGCCGATTTGGAATCAGCCTGTTGTTCCATGTCCAGTTCTAACTGTTGCTTCTTGGCCTGCATACAGATTTCTCTGGAGGTAGGTCAGGTTATCTGGTAGTTCCATCTCTTGAAGAATTTTCCATAGTTTTTTGAGTTAATAACTCAGAATAACAGACATGGATTTGAATCCTGACTCAGTTATGTGACTTTGGGCAAATTACTTATTTGTAAACCTTGGAAATTTATTTTATCTGTTAGATGGAAATAATAATACTTCATAAGGTAATTATGAGGTCTAAACTAAAGGAGATAATTCATGTAGTACTTGGGTGATATACCTACTTGGAACACTGTAAACTCCCATGTAAAGACATATAAATACGGTACCTGAAACACTAATCAAAATTTTAACTTTTTTTAAAAAAACTACAACTCACAACCTTAAAATGACTCTATTTCTTTCAATACATTTGATAGGTCAGATCTTGTTATCAGAGTCATGGCTTAATTGAAAAAAGGAATTTCCCTTATTTTTCTGTCTTGTGTTTGCCTTTTTAAAGATGCCTTAAATCCCTTACGGATTGGAGTCATGTATAAATTGATAGAGATACCAAGTTTCCTTAATCACAGCACTTAACTGAAATTTTTTATTTACTAAAATTAGAGAGAAGACAGAGAAAAATGCATTCATTGAATCTTGTCTTTATGAGTTTAGTAGTCTAACCACCTCATTTCACTACTGAAGGTTGTGGAATCATCAGAATCAAAATACCGAACTATTTGATACAGTTCATATTTAAACTTCTGCAATGAAAATGAATCTCAGTTGAAAAGTTCAAGTAGGGAAGAAGGGGCATTTTAAAGGAATTAAAATGTGGTGGCGCAGGTTCAAAGTAGCTATGGTTGGCAGAAAACCAAAGCTTTCCAAGTTGGGTCTTAGTTGTCAGTGACTGGAGTGTAGGTTTTCTGTATATGTGTTTTTTAACACTCCTTGAAATTGATAAGTATAGCAAGAACATTACTTGGACTTTATTTGATTTTATTTGAATTTCAACAGCTACCAACAGATGTGCTTAGAATGAATAGGCCCTGATTCCCAAATAGCACAGTATTTCACATCTATTTTAGACTATGAAATGAGAGCCGACTCCAGGAAGACAGCTCTGAACCTTTTTTCCAGCTGCAGAAATAACTCCTCTTGCTGCCCCCTGACCTACACCAAGGGAAGCTGCTTGAAAAGATATTCTTTTGCCAGCGATCATTCCACCATTGCAAGCCACAAATGGAAAAATAAACTAATGTGTTCTCTTCAAAAAACTTATTCTCATGGCCCCCAGAACCAGGTAGATAAATAAGGAAAACCATAGATTTATTTTTAAATTCCCTTCTCATTTTCCAAAATGGTATTTTTATTACCTTAGAAAATGGGGCTTCTTTTCTGTACAATAGAAACTAACACAACATTATAAAGCAACTATCAGATCAGATCAGTCGCTCAGTCGTGTTCGACTCTTTGCGACCCCATGAATCACAGCATGCCAGGCCTCCCTGTCCATCACCAACTCCCGGAGTTCACTGAGACTCACATCCATTGAGTCAGCGATGCCATCCAGCTATCTCATCCTCTGTCGTCCCCTTCTCCTGCCCCCAATCCCTCCCAGCATCAGGGTCTTTTCCAATGAGTCAACTCTTCGCATGAGGTGGCCAAAGTACTGGACTTTCAGCTTTAGCATCATTCCCTCCAAAGAAATCCCAGGGCTGATCTCCTTCAGAATGACTGGTTGGATCTCCTTGCAGTCCAAGGGACTCTCAAGAGTCTTCTCCAACACCACAGTTCAAAAGCATCAATTCTTCGGCGTTCAGCCTTCTTCACAGTCCAACTCTCACATCCATACACGACCACAGGAAAAACCATAGCCTTGACTAGACGAACCTTTGTTGGCAAAGTAAGGTCTCTGCTTTAACAGACAAATTTGGCCTTGGAATAAAGCAACTATACTCCAATAAAAATTAATTAAAAAGAAAAGAAAATGGGGCCTATCAACTAACAGGTCACTGTTAATCTTCTCCAAAATAAGTTAATTCATCCAAGGACACCCCCCACCCCAAATTCCTTGGGACTTTGCTCCATCGTTAATTCCCACTTGCCTCAACCAACGCTCTGTCCCTCCCCTTGGTTCTCAGTCCTTACTTCAAGATGTACAAGCTCTACTCACTGGCAAGTAAAAACCCGTAACCTGAATTCTCCTCTAGCTGTTCCCCTATCTTATTTCTTCCCTTTGAACCTGAGCTTCTGGAGATGACAAATCCCTATTGAGTTAAATGGAAACTCTGACTTTGCTTTCAGACATAATAATGACTTTATTGGGTGTCTCTCTGTGCCAGACACTCTGATAGGCCTTAACATATTTTTCTTGATTAAAAAATACATGAATAATTCATGCTCATTATAAGAAATTAAACAATTCAGAAACCGATAAAGGCAGCACCAACATCTTCCCTACGCAAGCTCCACATTATAATTGTTACAACCACCACTAGAGAGAAGACTTATTGACCATATTTCATAGATGAGAAAACTGAGGCTGAGAAAAGTTCAGAGTATACCCTGTAGTGTTTAACAGAAAGAGCTTTAGAGTCTGGTTATCTGGGTTCATTTCTCAACTTTGTAGTTTACTATATGTCTACTGATGCTTTCGAACTGTGGTGCTGGAGAAGACTCTTGAGAGTCCCTTAGACTGCAAGGAGATCAAACCAGTCAATCCTAAAGAAAATCAACCCTGAATAAAAATACTGGAAGGACAGATGCTGAAGCTGAAACTCCAGTACTTTGGCTACCTGATGCGAAGAGCTGACTCATTGGAAAAGACCCTGATGCTGGGAAAGATTGAGGGCAGGAGGAGAAGGGGACGACAGAGGATAAGATGGTTGGACAGCTTCACCAACTCAATGAATATGAGTCTGAGCAAACTGTGGAGATAGTGAAGGATAGGGAACCCTGGTGTGCTGCGGTCCATGGGGTCGCAAAGAGCTGGACACAACTGAGTGACTGAACAACAACAACAATGTGTCTATGAGCGAATTACTTGTTATTTCTGTGCCTCAGTTTGCCTATCTGTAAAATGAGGTTAATAATAGTATCTAGTTCATAGGATGCAGTGAGGATATAATATGCTAAAGCATAAAAATATCGCTGTTTCTTAAGAAAAAAATAAAAAAGAGAAATTATTTTAAAATAACAGCTAAGAAGAAAACGCTAACAGCAATTAGAGCAAAACTCTGTTCACCATTCTGCAACTAGTATAGAGTCTGAGTTTTTAAACCTGCTGGAAATTTCAACCCCAAAACTACACTTGTATTGCAATGATGACACCGTCAGTGGACTTTGCTCTTTAAAATCACACTATTTTTTAAAAGATCCAATAAAATTATTTCAATTTTCATGATTAACTAAATTTCATTCATTTGTTATAGTATCAGTTTCATTATTTTTAATTTATCTCAGTCTAGAATGATTATGTATGTTTAACATTTAGATATTATTAACATTTTATATAGTGTTTTGACTCACATTTTAAATTTTTGAAATGGCTCTGTGTGTCCCTGGCTGATTTGGTTCCCCCTGCCATCTAGCTCCACCCGCCACCGTACACAGACCTCAGCCTCTTTACAGTTTCATTAGGCACTGGAATGTATATTTGCTTTCTGTCAGTGCTATAATGGTAGAAAACTACTAAATCATAATGATTAACTTTCCCAGGGTAAATCATTACCCACACCCTGTTAACTCAGATATTTTCTCCCTACTTCTCTATATTTATATGCTAGTTCTAAGAGGCAGCAGAGATGACCGCAGCTACAAAGCTACTTGGTTAATCACTCAAAACTTCTTTTTTACCATGTCCTTTGCAAACACAGTTTAATGGTCTTTCTCTGGGAAACAGAGAAAATTAACAAAGTGTACATCTCCTTCTCTTGTGTACCAACGCTCTTTTGAGTCTTTAACATAATGCACTGATGCCCTTGGCTTTCCAAACTGGGTGGCCTAGCCTGAAGAACAATATTTCTGTATGTTAAGTCACTAAACAAACACACTTGTTTAAAGAATTTAGGTCAAGAAAGAGATTCCTTTCAAAACAACTAAGAACCAAACAACAATATTTGAGGAGTCAAAGAAAAATAAGACTATACAATTCACAGGCTCTCTTCATTCATCTTATATTAAGTTTAGTTTTTGGAAACATCATGCTGTTTCTGTTTCCCAGAAAATTTAAATACTTCACAATTCGATGATGTGCAGATTTGTAGCTAAACTGTACTCCCCTCAAAAAGCCACCTTCTTTCTTTACTCATGTTTCTTCTTTTCTATCCTTTCTCTTTTCCACCCCCTGCCCTTTCTTCTTCCTGTCTCTAGTTGAGATTTTGTCCCAGCTCTCTTTGTTGTTGTTTAGTCACTCAGTCACGTCCGACTCTTTGCAACCCTATGGACTGTAGCCCTCCAGGCTCCTCTGTCCACGGGATTTCTCAGGCAAGAATACTGGAGTGGGTTGCCATTTCCTTCTACAGGGGAATCTTCCCAACTCAGGGATCGAACCTGTGTCTCCTGCATTGGCAGGCAGCTTCTTTATGAGCCACCAGGGAAGCCCACTAGCTCTCTTTACTCATCTTAAAAAAAATTTTTATAGTCAGAGTGTTTCAAGCCCCAAATAAAAATCATATTTTGTTCTTTTCAGCAGTTTCTAGTCCATACTGTAGGACACAAGAAAAATAAAAGACCCCCAAAGAGAATAACATTTCACACTGAACTCAAAGAATGTTATCACTACTAATTTTCCAATTAAAAAAACATACACATTTCTTATTTTTGATCAGCTAATATATGTGACTTTCTTCTGAACACTTTAAGGAAATATATATAATATAGGCTCTGTGACGTTAATATGAAATTCTAAAGGTACCTGCCTTCTAACTAATTTAGCCAAAGGTGGTGATGTTAGATAATTAATCTTAAAATACAGACCCAGCTTTAAATCTCCTGACATCAGTTTAGATCACCTAATGCCGTGCATGCTTGCTGCTCATGTCATTCCCCCTCATTTCTCAAGGATTCTAGCTACTGGCTTATTCTCATTTCTTTCGGTGATTTCAGTATGCACATTGGTGATCCTTCCCACCCAGGCCTCTTGGTTCACTGACGTCCTCCCCTACAATGACCTTGTCCTCAAGGTGCCTCATTAGAGGCCTAATTGGATGGAGGAGTTAAGTCCTAACCATCTCCTGCAGTCCACTCTGAGACCACTATCTCTCATCCTTGTAGCTTCCTTTGGTACTTGACCCCAGGGACCCTTCGATTTCCTGGGTATTGTGATCCATTGATCAGGCCACCTTTTCACTGCCGCCACTCCTATGTCTTTTATTGCTCTAGCTTAGATTCTCAGATCCATGATTATAATCATTCTCTTGCCCTTCATGCTTCAGTTCTAAATCCAGCTCTGCTTCTTCATGCTGCACCTGTAAACTGAATGTGGTTGCAGAAAAATTCACAACTACACTGATGTGCCTCATTCAAATTCATGATCTTAATGCTGTTTGACAATCACAGCACATGTCATCGTCCTGTTACTCTTCGATCCTCCAGACAAGTATTTCCTACTTGTCTCTTCCCAGAATCCTTCTGCCCCTTACCTCATCCCCTCTCTCACTTGAATTGAATCTTGCTTTCTCCTTTACTGAGTACACAGAAGCGATGTGAAGAGAATTTCATCGATTCCATCATCACTTCTACCCACCAAACAGCATCTACACCCTCATACTTTGCCTTCCTGCTGGTTCCCACAGTGACCTTGTCATGTTCCTACTAAAGGCTGACTTTTCCTCCTCTACTTCGGCACTAGATTCCATCTGCTCTCACCTATTCAAGGACATCCCTCCAATGATTCTCCTGTCTCTCTCCTACATCATTAATTTTTGCCCGCTGCTGAATCACTCACATTGTCACAATGCAAAATGCATCCAATTTTGAGTCAGCAGGCACACAAACTTCTTTTTCTCCTATTCTAAAAACCTTTTTTGGAACCACTTTCTCCACCAGCCATCATCCCATTTCTTTGGAGCAAAACTTCAAGAGTCATATATACTTGCTATTTTCACTTTCTCCCTTCTGGATTTTCTCTTAAAGACATCACAGGGCATCCCTGGTGGCTCAGTGGTAAAGAATCCACCTGCCAGTGCAGGAGATGTGGGTTCAATCCCTGGCCAAGGAGGGATTCAGACCCACATGCCTCAGATCAACTAAGCCTGTGGGCCACAACTATCGAGCCTGTGCTCTAGAGCCCACGAGCCGCAACTACCGAAGCCCGTGCACCTGGGAGCCTGTGCTCTACAATAAGAGAAGCCACTGCAATGAGAAGTCTGCGCATCACAACCAGAGAGCAGTCCTTGCTCAGCACGATGAGAGAAAAGCCCACACAGCAGCGAAAACCCAGCACAGCCAAAAAATAAATTAAAAAATGTAAAAAGCCATTACAGCCAAGCTGTCACCCCACCACTCCTCCAAAACAGTTTTTGTCAAGTGATGACTCCATTTATTTCCCTTTTGGGCAAATTCCTCAAAAGAATATCAATATTCACTGTCTCCAATTTCTTTCCTCCCATTCCCCTTAAAATCTATTCTGACCTTCATCACTTTTGTTGTAAAACCCATTGGTCAATTCTCATCTTACTTGACCCATCAGCACCACATCACACAGTTGAACTTTCTTTTACACATTTGGCTTTCGGCATACTGCATGTTTTCAGATTCTCTCCTCCTTCACTGGTCTCCCCTTAGTCTCTTTTGCTGGTTCTTCCCCTTCTTCCTGACCTTCTAATTTTGGAGCCCCTAGGGCTTGGTCTATTGCTACTCACATCCTTAGTGATTTCATCCAGCTTTAAATATTGCTTTAAATATCTGTGCTGATTACTTCCAAGTGTGTATCCCCACCCTAGACCTCTGTTGTGCTCCAGTCTCATAATGCCCACTTGTTATCTCAACTCTCATCCAAAGTCATCTCAAACTTAACATGTCCAAAAGCAACTTCTGATTTTCCTGCAAAGGTCTCTTCTATCATAACATCCCTTATATCTGCATCTGGCAGCTTCATCCTATCAGTTGCTCAGGTCAAAATTCATGGACTCATCCTTGACTTCTTTCCTTCTCTTATACCCTGTATCCAGTTCACCATGAAATCATGCTGGCTTTACCATCATACTTTATCCGCTACCCAAGTCCACTGTGGACTATCACCTTCACCTTGATTACTTTGATAGCCTTCTAAAACATCTCCCTGTATCTATCATTGTCCCCACACAGTCTATTCTTCACTCAGGAGCCATGCAAAATGCAAAATGCATCCAATTTTGAGTCCTCTGCCCAAAATTCTATAGTGGTTTCCCACATCACTAAAACCAAACTTCTTACAATATCATGTAATATCCTGCTTGATCTGGCCTCTCTCATTCACCCTGCTCCAGTCACATTGATCTCTTTCTGGTTATTCCCTGAACACCCTAAGCATGTTCCTGTCCTAAGGCTTCTATTTAGCTCCCCTTTCTTCCTAGAATGCTCCTCTCCAGGATATCCACTGAGCTAAATCCTTTCTTCTTTGAATCTTTGCCAAAATCTTTTCAGTGAGGTTTCCTCTGACTGTGCTCAATCACATCCAACTCTTTGTGATCCCATAGACTGTAGACTCAGATATGCAGATGACACCACCCTTATGACAGAAAGTGAAGAAGAACTAAAGAGCCTCTTGATGAAAGTGAAAGAGGAGAGTGAAAAAAGCTGGCTTAAAACTGAACATTCAAGAAACTAAGATCATGGCATCTGGTCCAATCACTTCATGGCCAATAGATGGGGAAACAATGGAAAGAGTGAGAGACTTTATTTTTTTAGGAGGGGGTGGCATCCAAAATTACTGCAGATGGTCACTGCAGCCATGAAATTAAAAGGTGCTTGCTTCTTGAAAGAAACACTATGACCAATCTAGACAGCATACTAAAAAGCAGAGCTATCACTTTGCCAACAAAGGTCCGTCTAGTCAAGGCTATGGCTTTTCCAGTGGTCATGTATGGATGTGAGAATTGGACTATAAAGAAAGCTGAGCGCCAAAGAATTGATGCTTTTGAACTGTGGTGTTGGAGAAGACTCCTGAGAGTCCCTTGGACAGCAAGGAGATCCAACCAGTCCATCCTGAAGGAAATCAGTCCTGAATATTCATTGGAAGGTCTGATGCTGAAGCTGAAACTCCAATCCTTTGGCCACCTGATGCAAAGAACTGACTCACTAGAAAAGACCCTGATGCTGGGAAAAATTGAAGGCAGGAGGAGAAGGGGACGACAGAGGATGAGATGGTTGGATGGCAACACTGACTCAATGGACATGAGTTTGAGCAAGCTCCGGGAGTTGGTGGTGGACAGGGAAACCTGGTGTGCTGCAGTCCACAGGGTCACAGAGTCAGACATGACTGAGCGACTGAACTGAACTGAGACTGTAGCCTGCCAGGCTCCTCTGTCCATGGGATTTCCCAGGCAAGAATACTGGAGTAGGTTGCCATTCTCTTCTCGAGGGGATCTTCCTGACTCAGGGATTAAGCCCACATCTCCTGCGCTGGCAGGCTGATTCTTTACCACTGTGCCACCTGGGAAGCCCTTTTGTCTGACTACCCTTTCAAAACCACAGTCTGCTCCCAATTCCCTACCCCCACAACTCTCAATTCCCTTACTCAACACTATGTATTGTTTTATCCATAGCACTTATCACTTTCTAATATGTTTTACTTTTTTTAATTTAAATGTATTTATTTTAATTGGAGGCTAATTACTTTACAATAGTTAACTTTTTTATTATTGTTTTTTCCTCTGCTAGAAACTCCAAGAGTGAAGAAATCTTTGTTCTGTTTAATAATATATATCCTAAGAGCCTAAAATAGTAGTAGGCATGCCACAGGCACACAGTAATGTGTTCCTTGAAGGTTAAGGAAGTATTTGTCTCAAACCATTTAGCCTCATGCTAATTTTGTAGGAAGTTTTTTTTTTTTTTTTAACCCTTGATTCTGTTTATTTCTATGTCTATTTAGTTTTTTCACTGCATTTCAGTGTTGAGTTATATTTCCATAAATTCTTATATTTCATCCAAGTTTGAAAATGTACTAGTGTAAGTCTGTCCAACATGTTCTCTTATATTTCCTTAAATCAGTACTGTGACTGTATTTTCCATTCCAAATATTGTTTATTCTCTCTCCTTTTATTATTAATCTTTGGTTGATACTATTTATTGTCTTTCATTAATTTCTCCTTTTATATTCATCATTACCTTTTCTCTCCTTTCTTTGGCCTAACTCTGCTGGTCTTGTATACACTACTCAACTTAGAGTCTATGATGAGTGATACAGTGCTCACCAGTATTTTCAGCTTCCTTCTCCTTGCAATCTCAGGGAAGGTTTTACTTCTCTGACCCCTTAAAGTTAGGCAAGGCCATCTGATTAGCTCTGACCAATCACATATGTCACTTTTAATGGAAACATTTAAAACCCTATGCCTGGGGAAAGGATGTTCCCTTCAATAAATACTGCTTGGTCATTCAGACAGTCATATGGGGGAAAAATGAATCTTTCCTATCACACCATTGGCAAAAAGCAACTCCAAATGGACTGCAGATATAAATGAGAACAATAATAGAAAGGCAAGATTTCTTAACAGGGCACAAAAAGCACTGATCTAAAGGGGAAAAATGATAAACTGCAATATATGATTAAAGACTTTTGTTCATTAAAAGACATCACTGCTGTTGCTGCTGCTCCTGCTGCTAAGTCACTTCAGTCATGTCCAACTCTGTGTGACCCCATAGACGGCAGCCCACCAGGCTCTGCCGTCCCTGGGATTCTCCAGGCAAGAACACTGGAGTGGGTTGCCATTTCCTTCTCCAAGATAGTGAAAAAGCAACTCAGAGGGGAAAAGATATTTGCAATATACAGATCTGAAAAATGATTTGTATCTAGCATGTACAAT
The DNA here is from genome assembly GCF_029407905.1 of Bubalus kerabau. NCBI lineage: Eukaryota > Metazoa > Chordata > Mammalia > Artiodactyla > Bovidae > Bubalus > Bubalus kerabau. The sequence continues at coordinate 39,730,979 of NC_073634.1, read as the reverse complement.
GGATCCCTACAACACAAAAAATACAAAATACGCAATAGAAAACGTGGAGCAAAGACTCTTAGACTTAACACAAAGCGGATATCCAAATGGTAAAATCAAAACCACGTGAAAGATTCTCAATTCCTCAGACATTAGGTACATGCACATTAAAACCACTGTGTGACAATATCACACATGAGAATAAAAAGGATGGCAAAACCTACAGAACTAGACTAGATGAGGCGGAGTGTCTACAGACTGAGGGGTGAGTATCGGGAAGCTGAAGGGTGGGTCTCCTGAGACTGCAGGGTGGGTGGCGCAATCCACTGGTTTGCATGAATGAGTCTTTTGTGAGGAAAACAGATGCCAACAAACAGCTGGTCAGGCTGGCCTACATGAGCGTCCCTGTTAGAGCCAAGGGATCCTTCCTCCCTAAGCCCATACCTTCACTACTCCTGACCACGCCCTGGGAGAACCGGACCGCAGCAGTGCCAGAAGCTTCTAGAGGAAACCCAGGTGCTGGTGGAGGTGAGTGAGGGCAGCGTGGAGACTGTTGCGCTCCCACCGCTCCAGCTTCCGGAGGAGGGGGGCGCAGCCCAGGCCCCCGCGGACTCCAGCCCTACTCCCCAGCTCCCAATTGCTGGGGCTCACAGTCGTGGAGTGGCCCGAGTGGGACTAGAGGAGGTCGGGCCACCCAGGGAGGGCAGGGAAGCAACCTCTGCCTCTGGGGCAGCCAACGGCAGACTGGAAAATGGTTTTCAGTGTGAAACTGGTGGGGAGAAGGCCCTAGAAACCTGTGACACCAGGAGATCAGAGTCTGAGCTGACAGCTGGACGGAAGGCTGCGGAAGCAAAGACCGAAAGGGGCCCCATCTTCTCAGAAGCAGCGAACCAGGAGGAGAAGGTTGAAGTGGAGAAGCAGGTGGGTGAGGAAAGGGAAGCAGTGGAGGAACACAGAGGGGTAAAGGAAGCAAAGGACGACGCAGGGCCCCCAACCCGGAGTGAGGGTCCCCACCTGAAGGCCCTGGACTCCAACCAGCTGGAAGTGGACGCTGGGGACGCTCAGGCTGACCCGGCCTTCCTCCGGGTGGAGCGCAGGTACAGGCGCGTGCGTGAACACTACCTCCAGTGGAGGAAGCACGTCATTCGGCACATCCCCGGCTTCTGGGTCACTGCCTTTCGGAACCACCCGCAGCTATCTGCCCTGATTAGAGGTAGAGATGCAGAGATATTCAGCTACTTAGCCAGTTTGGAGGTGAAGGAGCTCAGACATCCTAGGATGGGCTATAAATTCAAGTTCCTTTTTCGAAGAAACCCATACTTCAGAAACAAGTGGCTTGTGAAGGGATATGAGGTCACACCCTCCAGCCAAGTGGTCTCCCTTTCCACTCCAATCATATGGCACCCGGGTCATGAAGCCCAGGTCTTCCTTTATAGGAACCAAGACCTCATGTGTGGCTTTTTTGCCTGGTTTTCAGACAACAGCCTTCCAGAGTCTGACAGGATTGCTGAGATTATCAAAGAGGACCTCTGGCCAAAGGCACTGCAATACTACCTATTGGATAAAGCGCCCCATAGAGCTAGACTTCTCCAGATAAGGGAACCAGTGGAGACCCCCAGGCCCCCTGGGTTGCAATCTGGCTAACCTTTGCTCTTGGGAATACTCCCACACAGGTCCCCTGCCACCTCCTGCCCGACCTGGGCCTTGGCTACAGCAAGGGTATGCCTTTTACTGGTTTTGTGCTGACCTTTCTACACCTTCCGTGGACATTCAGTTCTCTTAGCTTTCACGACTGAGACCTTCGTGGCCATGCTGCTCCACTTCCCCATGGTCTTCTTGATGTCCTGTGTTAATACTACATGCGGTACCATGGTGGCTCACCTTCTTCTAAGTCAAACAAATGTAGATTTCTCTGCCTTTGTCAGCACTGCTTGGACACTGTTCCCAAGGCTTCTGGTCTAGTTACTACCACCTGGATTTTCAGCTATGTTTAAGAGCCTGTTTTACTCATTCTGCTTTTCACATGGCCTGTGGACAACTGCTGGGCATTAAATAAAGTCAAGAGAGAACAGCAGTGGGCTGCTTGGTCTCTGATTTATGCAACCCCATTGCTCTTCCTGCTTCTCTGATCACCTATTGCTGCCTGCAACTGGATGCAACACCCACCCCCTTAGGCTGCCCCCTGCTGGATGAACATTTTCTAGACCTCGTTAGGTCCACTTTGTAGTTTTTGGTAAACAAGAATCTTCAGAATTGGTGGTAGACCCAGGTTTCCTGTCAGCATGTAAAAGACCTTTCTATTTCTTCTCTGGGCTTTGCTGGGGGTTCAGATGGTAAAGAATCCCCCTACAATGCAGGAGACCTGGGTTTGATCCTTGGATTTGGAAGATCCCCTGGAGAAGGGAACGGCTACCCACTCCAGTATTTCTCCTCTAAAAGAACTCAATTCCTCACCATCACTCAGGAACCCTACTTTTACCGTCAGGCAAGTGGTTGAGGGGATAAGTTAGACTCATTTACATGGCAAGGATAATGATGGTGTCCTTGACAAGTATCAGGTTTTCTCAGCCTCAACCAGTAAAGCCATACAAAGGTTAGATACTTTCACTTGTCTCCCTTCTTCATCCTGAACATGATGAAGAGCCAGCAGTGCCAGGGCAGGCACAGTTCCTCTTCTCTTTCTCCCTCTCTTTCTTATATCTGTCCCATCTCTTTATTAAAAGTGGTAGCTCAGAAACATCTGCAGAAGCAGGCTTCGCGGTTTAACGTGTGTGTGTGCGTAGTCGCTTCAGTCGTGTCTGACTCTCTGCTACCCCATGGACCATGGCCTGCCAGGTTCCTCTGTCCATGGGATTCTCCTGGCAAGAATACTGGAGTGGGCTGCCATTTCCCTCTCCAAATCTGACCTGAGACAAGCCAGAACGACCGCCACAAGGAGCCGGTTTAACTTGGGTCTTTACTATTTCAAGAGGCAGAGGGATGGCCCTGTAAGGAGACTACCAGAGCCCTTACTCCTCTCTGCCGTCTTCCCAGCCCTCACCCATCCCAGCAATACCCAGACAGTTGGAAGAAAGGTAGATGTATGTGGAATGAATGGATGGGAGAACTGAAGAGACTGGGGCAACTGCCCGCCCTAAGAAAGAAAACTGAACAGACGCCCAGAGGCAGAAATGACCCAGGGAAAATATGGGCCTAGAATGAAAACTGGATTGACTGAGAGCCTGCAAGGAAGGGTATCTTCTCTTGTCAGTGGTGATGGAAGGAGAAATATTTTTCTTAGGATTGGGATGGGAGAACTGAAGGTAGTTGAAATGCTAACTATGTTGCTGAAAGATGGGTTCTTTAAAGAAATTCAAACAATGCAATTGTGTGGAAGATTAATACTGTGTCCTTAATTTCACTAGTATTTAGTAAAACCCTATTACTTTCTCTGTTTCTGTTTACTGGGAAGATGCGGCTGTATAGGTTTTCTTTTGCTTTCAGTTGAGAACATTTGAAAGAATGCTAATCTCTTTCTTGTACAATATGGAAATTTTTGTGAATATTCATGATGATTTTCAACTTGTTTCTGTTAAAACTGTATCTTTAGAAGTAAAATTGAATAACTTGGTCTTGCCAGACTCTGAAGACTTTGGAAATGATTGTCTTTATGGAAAAATAACACACAAAAATTTGTGGCTCTGACTGTCTTCACAATTTATCCTGGTAACAACTTAATAATTGATGTATCTCTCTCTCTGAATGGCAGAAATACTTGGGAGGTTTCTCTGTAAAACTGGAAGTGTACCACTGGCATATTTTTCTTTCTTTATTTGCATGTTGGTAAAATAAAAGCATGTCAGTATAAAAAAAATAAACTAAAAAGATAGAAAATAGCAAGGGTGGAAAAATACACAGAAAAATCAGAATGCATGAACACTGCTATTGGAAGAGTAGCTTGGTACAAATACTTTAGAAAATTGATTGGCAGCATCTATGCACACCCTCTGATCCAGCTCTGGGAACATACCCAACAGAAATACATACATATATATTCACAAAGACATGCATGGAAGTGTTTATAACAGCACAGTTCTATTAGAGGGAACTGCCCCCAGAATCCATCAACAGCAGAGAAAGTAAGTTTTAAAATAGTCACATGATGGAATGCTATGAGAAAATTTTAAAACTTTGCTTATATGAAATATTACAAAGGGATCTCACAAACATGAGCTTGGATGAAAGAAACTAGATATAAGACTGCATGGATGCCAAGTTGCTTCAGTCATGGCCAAATCTGTGACCTTATGGACTGCAGCCCACCAAGCTCCTCTGTCCATGGGATTCTCCAGACAAGAATACTGGAGTGGGTTGCCATGCCCTCCTCCAGGGGATCTTCCCAACCCAGGGATTGAACCCGGGTCTCTTATACCTACCTGCATTGGCAGATAGATTCTTTACCACTAGATTTCTTTACTTAAGCCATCTGGAAAGCCCCAGACACAGGAGTACATGCTGTACAATTCCATTTATATATGAATTTTAAAAACAGATAAAACAAATCTATGGTGGTAAAAGTTGAAATAGTGATTCTACAAAGAACAGTGAAGAGTCTGAGATTTTATTCTGCTTACAAACTATTATTTTAGTCTGCCTAGTTAATGGATGCTGAGTCATAGACAAAGAACCTTACAACTCAAAAGTCTATGTCAATAGACTTCTTGACCCTGCTTCCTAATTTTGCAATATGAAGAAAGCCAGGTGACACCTGCACACATACTGGTGGCATCACAGGAGAGGCACCTGACTTTAGGGCCCCACAATCTTTCATAACGGGGAGTGAACATGCCTACCCTTTGCACTGAAGGGAGACATCTTTAATTCATTAAACAGTATGAAAGTGTTAGTCACTCAGTCACATCCAACTGTTTGTGGTCCCGTTGGACTGTAGCCCACCAGGCTCCTCTGTCCATGGAATTCTACAGCCATTCCTTTCTCCAGGGGATCTTCCTGACCCAGGGATCGAACCCGGATTTCCCACATTGCAGGCAGATTCTTTCCATCTGAGCCACCAGGGAAGTCCCATCAAGCAGTATAATAAAAGACAATAGTAAGAAATACAACTTTTCTATATTTTCAAGACTTAAGCAAAACTGCCCTTTCCTGTAGAGAAAAACATTCTCTGTTGTCTTTCAAGGCTATCTAAATAAGCTTGAAGAGATACTCTGAACAAAGGCAGGCAGTATCTCTGCTCACAAAATAGGCAGAAATATCAGAGACCCATGATCACTGTCTCCCCAACAGCTGCAGAGGATGGAAGGGCTGGTATCCCAATGACTGGAAGGGAGTGTGATGGTAGATTCTGAAGGGCTGGAGATATCTGTCTTGATCTGGATGCTACATACATGGGTGTATTCAATTTCCAGTGCTTCTTTGAGTTGTGCACTTGTGAAACGTATTTTTCTATATGCATATTTAATAGAATATACCTACTTAAGAAAAACAAAAATTGAAAAGAAACCCAAAGTAAGCAAAGAAAAAAAAAAAAACCACCATTTTTCTGGAACTTTAATGTGAGAAGATGATTGGCCAATTTAAAAGTATGTTTCAGATTTTGGGGGGGTAGGCTATAAGTCCATGTATTAGATTTCTAATAAGATCATTTTCTACACCACAAATGGTTAAAATCCATTTCCTGGGGGTAAATTTTTTATCTTGGTATGAGACATCAACCTTTAGTATTTATATTGCTCCTGCTCATTTTGTCAACTGACTTTTATTAGAGTTGAGTTGTAAACAGTTGATTAATCATGACTTGTGATAGTTCATTTTCAAAGCTTGGTTCTTCCAGCTAAATAAATGATAAAATTCACATATTACTTAACTCTGTTGTTCAGCAAAGATGATGCTATTTCTGAGACTTGGCCCCTTCATATACTTGCTTCTTAAAATGGTCTGTATCAGTTTCATATCCTTTCTTCTAAGCCCTCCCTTTATTTGAGATATAAATATTTCACTGAGTTAAAAACAGAATTTCAAACTATACCTTTGGCACATGCCATAGAAGACAGCAATATTAATAGCAACAAAATCTTCTGCAAAACTAAAGAAAGCATTTAGTTTGGCTTATATGAACAAAATCTTTCCATTTCTGTATATTACAAGATATATTGGGACAATAAGGATACTTCAGAGCTTAAAATGGCAGATTTTTTAACATGAAGGATATAAAAACATGTAATAATATATAAGATCAACTAACTGCCTTTGAAACATAAGGTAGATTTAATTAGACTTTTTACAAACTATCAATTCATATCACACATTTTAATTTTAAATGGCATCCACATGGATGGCTTGCCCTGAATTTTCCAATGGCAAAATTTTCTCTTTGCTATTGGTAGCTGGAAGCAAAAGAGACATAGGATTCAATTTCAGAATCCTAAAATTCAAGTTTAGTCTGTCTTACCAAAATAGATGAGGATGGAAGAGGCGGTGGGTTGGATTTTTCAGTTTGGCATTAAACTAGGGTCTAGAGTGTTAAACGAATAGTGCACGAGTTGTAAGTCGGGACACCTGGTAGCTGGGTTCTAAAGGGCTCTGCCATACACTAGTGCTGTGCTAAGTGCCAGTGCTAAGTCACTTCAGCCATGTCCTCTGTCCATGGGGACTCTCCAGGCAAGAATACTGGAATGGGATGCTATGCCCTCCTCCAGCTGAGCTTCCTGACCCAGGGATTGAACCCGGGTCCCCTGCATCGGTAGGCGGGTTCTTTACCACTAAGCCACCTGGGAAGCCCCCAAACTAGGCAAACCAATTAATTCTGAAGACACAGTTTTCCTCATCTTTTCAGTAAGTTTGAAATATCTTTTCTTCTAAATCTGGATTTACTTACCCTTAAATATAAGCCTTCCCCAAGGTTCCGTAGCCTCCCCAGCTTACTTTATCTCTGCTCTCCCTAGGTGACCTTAGCCACTTCCAGAGCTTCTGCCATCGCCTTTGAGAAAAGGACTCAAATTGGAATCTCCAACCCTCAGTCCAAGACCAGGGTCTGACCTGTCCATTTGCACAGTGTTTCCAGAATTGCTCTCTTCCTTTCTCTGTTTTTACTTCAACATCTCTTGTCTATATTACTAGAAATCTCCAGGCTTCCCTTCTTGAATCTGATCTTTGTCTTCCCATCATTCACACTACTGACAAAGTGATCTAATCCCTTTTGCACAAATATCTTTGCACCACTGTGGAGGAGACATGGGTTAGATCCCTAATCTGTAAGATCCCACATACCACTGAGCAACTAAGCCCACGCACCACAGTGATTGCGCCTGTGCTCTAAAGCCTGGGAACCACAACCCAAGTGCCGCAACTCCTGAAGCCTGTGTGCCCTAGAACCTGTGCTCCACCACCAGACAAGCAACTGCAGTAAGGCCATGGACTGCAACTAGAGAGTTGCCCATGCTCATGGCAACTAGAGAAAAGCCCACACAGCAACGCAGACCCAGCACAGTCAGAAATAAAGTTATAAGACAAAAACACCACTGCCTACAGAAGAAAGTCTTAACACCTTATTACTGCATTCAAGGGCAGTTCCAGTCAAGCCCCTGCCCAACATTCTTGCCAGAGTCCACTCACATTGGAGTCCGTGCTGTTCCTCAAGCAGCCCATATGCAGTCCTGCCTCTGTGCCTTTGCTCATGATGTTCCCTCATCGTGGATTCTCTTCCTCACTTTCTTATGTTTGGAAATCCAACCATTCCTTCTGAATTCAATTCAAATGCCATCTCCCCTAAATAGCCTCTGAAACCTCCTACTTCCCATAGAATTTATTTCATACAAGTTTATATCTGTTAGTTCTTTATATGTGGTAGCAGTTTATATGCCCTTTTTATCAATTTTAAGGGTCAAGATCATGTTTAGCTATTTTTTTTTTCTGTGATGAGTAATACATGGCCCCTGTCCTCAAGTAGCCTACAGTATTGCATAGAAGACAATGTACAGCATAAAACACTAAAATAAGGGCAAGCATAGGGTTCCACAGGACTGTGCAAGAGCACTATTTCCCACACCAAAAGGTTAGGGGTACTAAGGAAGGCATATATTATATGAAGGTGGCTTTTAAGTGCCTTCCTAGATACCATATGATAAGCTTCTTCACAGTATGGAATTTATTTTTTCATCTATATATCCTTAAGGATACATATGTTTAGGAAAAATTAGGCACTCCAAAATTACTTAATGATTATGTAAGCAAAAAATGCCTGAGTCCTTTTTAGCTCTAATGTGTAGAGTATGCATCATATTAGTCTTTTGTACTAGTTTATTCCACTGAGTGGACAATGAGAAAAAATTAATTGGCTACTGAAAACTTAATTTTAAAAAGGTGATAACATAATTTTAGGCTTGATGTTTTAGGTTAAGTGTTAATTTCCATACCTGTCCATATAATTCCCAAGAAACAAGAGCCAGGGCAGATTTCAGTCAAATCCTCACAAGTGTCTTAGTTCTAAATCTCAGAAAGGAGGTTATGTTGATAACTGAGCTGTTCTGCAATTATAGATCAATTGAGTCAAAATAGTTATATTAGTTCCATGACCTGTAATTTTATGTAATTTAAAGAAAAACAGCAGGCTTTATTATAGCCCTTCAGTCCAGTTCATTTCAGTCACTCAGTTGTGTCCAACTATTTGTGACCCCATGGACTGCAGCACGCCAGGCTTCCCTGTCCATCACCAACTCCCAGAGCTTGCTCAAACTCATGTCTATCAAGTCGGTAATGCCATCCAACCATCTCATCCTCTGTCATCCCCTTCTCCTCCCACCTTCAATCTTTCCCAGCACCAGGGTCTTTTCCAATGAGTCAGTTCTTTCCATCAGGTGGCCAAAGTATTGAAGTTTCAGCTTCAGCATCAGCCCTTCCAATGAATATTCAGGACTGATTTCCTTTAGGATGGACTGGTTAGATCTCCTTGCAGTCCAAGGTACTCTCAAGAGCCTTCTCCAACACCACAGTTCAAAAGCATCAATTATTTGGTGCTCAGCTTTCTTTATAGTCCAACTCTCACATCCATACATGACTACTGGAAAAACCACAGCTTTGATTAGATGGACCTTTGTAGGCAAAGTAATGTCCCTGCTTTTTAATATGCTGTCTAGGTTAGTCATAGCTTTTCTTCCAAGGAGCAATAATTTCATGGCTGCAGTCACCATCTGCAGTGATTTTGGAGCCCCAAAATACAAAGTCTCTCACTGTTTCCATTGTTCCCCATCTATTTGCCATGAAGTGATGGAACTGGATGCCATGATCCTAGTTTTCTGAATGTTGAGTTTTAAGCCAACTTTTTCACTCTCCTCTTTCACTTTCATCAAGAGACTCTTTAGTTCTTCTTCACTTTCTGCCATAAGGGTGGTGTCATCTGCATATCTGAGGTTACTGATATTTCTCCCAGCAATCTTGATTCCAGCTTGTGCTTCATCCAGCCCAGCATCTCTCATGATGTACTTTGCATATAAGTTAAATAAGCACGGTGACAATTTACAGCCTTGATGTACTCCTTTCCCGATTTGGAACCAGTCTGTTGGTCCATGTCCATTATGTTTTTCCATAATGCCCATGTCCATTATAGCCCTTAACAACTGGCTATACTAATAACAGTTCTCATTCATTAAGGGCTACATCATAGTTTCACTTTCCTAAGCACTTCATGTACATTATTCTCTTAATCCTTATAAAACTCTACAAGGCATTCCTGATTCCATTTTGCAGATTAGGAAAATGGGACTCATTTAAAGCCAGGATTCAAACCCAAGTCTGACTCCAGAATCCAGTAACTATACACAGGTAGAAATGCTACTAATATCTTTTTTACAGTAGAAAATAATTTGCCAAATGGATATGATTTTTCCCATTTGTATACAAATTTTCTTAGCATATAAAATGTTTACTAATTTTGATGTTTATTAATGAAAGTTATGACACATCAAAATCAGAAGTACAATACTTCTGATTGTTTTTTCCTTTAAGGATTGTAAACATGTTATGACCTAATTTCCCCAGCAATATGAATACCACCTAAAAATGAATATAAGACACAGTGGCATTTTTTGACATATCTGTTGGTTCACATCTCTTTGCTAAAGCCATTGTCACAGCTGAAGCATATTTTCAGGTGTTCAAGTGGCTCCAACAAGCTTTTAGCCTTAATTCCAGGAGTAACCAGAAGTATTTGGAAGACAACACACTTTGTCCAAGAAGACCAAATAGCAGAGGTCTTCTGAGTAGGGAAGGGATTATGTCACTGTCTAAAAATCCTTAATAAACTTGGCTCCTTGGCAATGGGGAAGAATGCAGAGCCAAAGCACATATGAGGTCCCAACAATATGATGGAAATAAAGGGATAAACCGGAAAATCTCAAGCAAAATGTACAACGGAGGAGAATAATATTTATAAAAATTTTTCAGTGTTAATTTTGTGTATCCAAAAGAACACTGGTGTGAGACCTAAGATAAAATGATTTTTAGCTCCAGCTTGTTTTCTAGTCTAATTTGTGACTTCTGGAGGAAGTCATTAAAATTTATTACTATGATTCAGTTTATTACTCATGATAGGAGTGAGGTAGACTAAAAAGTCTTCAGTTTCCTTTTAGAACTTTGATCTTATCATGCTAGGGAGACTGCAAATACACACCCCTCAATGGCACCCCACTCCAGTACTCTTGCCTGGAAAATCCCATGGACAGAGGAGCCTGGTGGGCTGCAGTCCATGGGGTCGCTAAGAGTTGGACACGACTGAGAGACTTCACTTTCACGTTTCACTTTCATGCGCTGCAGAAGGAAATGGCAACCCACTCCAGCGTTCTTGCCTGGAGAATCTCAGGGACGGGGGAGCCTGGTGGGCTGTTGTCTATGGGGTCGCATAGAGTCGGACACGACTGAAGTGACTTAGCAGCAGCACCAAGGCTTTATTATTTAGAGATAGGTTTAAATTTAATAAAGAAATTAGATGGACACTTTCTTATCTTGATAAAATATACCCTGGTCTTAAAGTGATCATCATGACTACTGGGACAACAGTAAGGCATTCCCCTAAAGTCAGGAACAAAGAAGGATGTTCGCTTGTCACAATTATTTAACAGACAATATTGTTAATAAGAGAGAGAAACTAAAAGTATAGAAATTCAGAAAAGGAAATAAAATTTATCACAATTTGTGATCATTATGGAAAATCTGATGTAGTCAACTGGAAAAGTACTATAAACAAGAAAATTTAGTTAAGGTAGCATGATACAGAATTACTATATATAGATATCAATACATTTCAGATGAACAAACAATGAGTTTAAAAGTGAAATGGAGAAAGACTATTTACAATAGCAACAGTAAAAGATGAAATATCTAAGGAAAAAAATGTAAGAAATATGTAAGATTTACAAATACAATTTTAAAGCATTCCTGGAGGAGACAAAGAGAACAGCATACCAAGTTTTTAGATAGGATGTCTCAACCTCATCAAGTTGTCCTTCCTAAGCTAATTTAGAAATTTATTGTAATTACAATATGAAGGCCAAAAATTGAGAAAGGAGTGAGGGACAGACAAGCAAATCAAAATACAGTTTTAAAAAATGGCAAGGAAAGGCCCCAAAATAAATAGAAATGAGGGGTTTACACATTTTAATGTAAAGCTACATACAAGAGTAAACAAGTGAATTAATAGGATGGAACAAGAAGTCTAGAAATAGACCCCAGTGCATACAGAATATGGTATATGATAAATACGGCATCTGAAATCAGTGCAGAAAAGAAAAACAACTCAAAAAATTGTCTTCAGACAGCTGGAGAGTCATTTGTAATAAAATTAAGCTGGATTCATGTCTCATGCTACACAACCAGGTAAATTCCAAAGGAGCAAAGATTTAAATTTTAAAAATATAAAATCCTAAAAATACTATAAGAACAAAGGAGACCTTCTTTATTAACTTGGAGTGGGGAGATCTTTCTATTATGTAAAATCTGGAGGCATAAAGGGAAAATATTGATAAATATACCTACTTGAAAAAAGTTTTTAATCTACATGGTAAGGATAAAATCTATAAGAAAGTCAAAAGAAAAATCACAAACTGGAAATGCATAAATTCATAACAAGCAGATTTTTAGAATGGTGAGAAAGGATGTATACGAAAGGGCTGCAAATTACTGATTCAGAGATTTGCCAAAGAAGGAAGTTAACTTCAGATTATGCAGTTGGCCATCCGTATCCATCAGTTCTACATCCAAAGATTCAACCAACTGCAGACTGAAATATATATTTAATTCCAGGAAGTTCCAAAAGCAAAACCTGAATTTGCCATGTGCCAGCAACAATTTACATAGCATTTGCATTGTATTAGGTATTGCAGGTAATGTAGAGATGATCTAAAATATTCAGGAGATTGTGCATAGATTATATGCAAACACTACACCATTTTATATAAGTGCCTTGAGCATCCTCAGATTTTGGTATCCACAGGGAGCCAATCCCACTTGAATACTGAGAGCTGAATGTATACTTTACCTAAAGCACCAAGTATACATCAGATACAATCCTATTTCCCATATTAATGGAAGAAACCAATAATCACACCACCACTGGGGTAAAATGAGTAGCAAGTTTGCAACTGTCTCAAGGACATCAGTGATGGGCCGGGTCACCTCAGGATGACTAATTCTGTAAACGTATTCTACTTATCAACACCTGGTGGTTCCATCCTGTTTGGTACTATGCTGTAATTGCTGCAGACTGCAATGACTGCCCTGCAAAAGTCATTTCTGCAGTAGTATGTGTGAGTTTGCACAGATTAACTCAAATGTTATGAATATGGCCAACCAGCCATTATGTTCACCAAGCATGCAATGTCGTCATGGTGTCTGCACTTCTGTTGGGCCTGTTAAAAATACACAGGTAGCTTCTCTCATATACTATTAGCTCATCTGAAATAGCTTCATACTTCTAACAGCAATACATTCAATGAATAAATCGGTACTATATGATTTATCTCTTGAACAGAAATTTTATTTGATCATTCAGGAGAATATAACTACTTCCACTCCTCCTGATGTAAGTCTCTATCTCATAGAAGAAAAAATGTAAAACTGCAGAACTTTTTGCAGTATCTTCCCCCATGTGACTTCATGTAGAAACAACAATAATATCAGAGGTTTCAATTAAAGAAATTTGAGGGAAATCCCAGGGTTATTGCACCTGGAATATTTTCAGTTAATTTTTTTCAAGCTAGGCCTACCTCTTGAGCACCTGAGAACACATTTCAAATACATTTTACTAATAGAAGGTTTCTTAGGTTCAATATCACATTTAAAGCAGCTGGAAATTTTAGAACAGTCCAAGTATATACTTGGCTATTTCCATGGAAATTTGGATGAGGGTCAGCTGGCATAAGTCATAAATAGTTTCCCATGATATGCCAAAATTACAGATTAATTCAATTTATAATAACTGAATTGACTTAATTAAAAATCTTTCATTTGCAGGCATTTGCTCAGAGGAGGCAGAGTGCTCCACTTTGGGACTCCTTGCTCCAAGGGTGAAAAGAATATAATCCATGGACTATGTCTATGGCCACTTGTTCTCCGGCTAGCCAAAGGCAAAGAAAAGAACCAAAATAAAGTGAAGATTTTACCAAGAAAAACAAAAAGTTGTGAAACCTCTTTACTTCAATAAGAATCAAACTCATCCCTTCAGCCTGAATGTTTTCTTTCCAGAATTATTAAAATAAATTGCTAGATCTGGATTCCATGGCAAAGGTAAAAGAGATCTCATTTCGCAGCTTAAGCCATTGAAGTCAGAAAAACACAGTCAAGGTCAGGCTGTTAGGTAATAAATCCCTAGTCTAGCCCTCAGCTTTCTGACTCCTAAATCATTGTGTCCCTCAATCCATTTGTGGAAGGGCTGTTCATTTCACAGAGATGCTCATCTTAATTGCAACCATTGTGAGACTTCCCTGGTGGTCCAGAGGTTAAAACTCCAAGCTCCCACGGCAGGCGGCACAGGTTTAATCCCTGGTCAGGGAACTAAGATCTTGCATGCCATGTAGCACAACCAAAAAACAAGAAAAGACTGCATGAATTTGAATGTTCTCTGGAGAAACCCAATGCTCCATAACAACTATAAATTGCACCCTTATAAGCCTCAGTCTTGGGAATTTTTACTTGTTATGGTATTGATGAAGGAGGGAATGCTGAAATGACATCCCCTTATTGCTGAGGTCCACTAAAAATGGGAAAACTAAAAGTTAGAGAATGAGAAAAGTATTTATGTCTTTAAGTGTGTTATAGGAGCTCTGATTAGAGACAACTTTTTCAAGTTCTTAGAAAAAGAAACATCTCAACAGTGGACAAGGGAGTGATTTCTCCAGGCTACAAAAGTTTTGAAGTGTTACTTTTTGGGAAAAGGCAATTTTCTTGTATGAGTCTCTGTTTGCCATATCTTGGTATGCATGCAGGCTGACTCCTGAATGAGGTGTGTTTTCCACCATAAATTAATAAACTGATAATCTACTTTTTCACTCTTAGTTCAAGGATTGTGGCTTCATTCCTCATGTAAAATTTAACTTATAAAAATACACTACTGAGATATGGTAACACACTCCCTACCCTCCACACTTCTGTGGGTGTGCTCAATCCTACCCACCTTCATTACAATAACCCCAGACCCCTCTCAACCATCCTGGGGTCACACAGGTAGGAATACAATTTTATCTTCATTCTGAGAAGAAATTCCCACCTCTAATGACAGAACTCTCAGCCCCTGGGCTACTGGGGTTACACTTTCTTCTGGGGAATGCTCGTAATTTTTAATTGGTGAGTAAATGTACAATTTTTTATATAAATGCTTTGAATTTGGGACTTATTTTTAAGGTACATAGTTCTCACAAGAGAACTTTAAAAATAAGTTCATATGTAAACATATGACTATTTAGAAATATTTCCCAGTTTATTCTTCCCTCTTCCACCATGAAAACAGCTTTTTGGCTTTCTGGTGAGCCATGACTAAGCTCCTCTATTTAGAGCTTGTCTGCAATCCCACCTTCTTAGGTCACCATGGGTGGTAAAGTAAGAATCATATTAAATTTTAGCTCAGCTGTGATAATGCTGTGTCCCTTTCTAACCCTGGTGGCTTAGACAACCCCCTGGGGTTTCTTAGTCATTATGAGCTCAGTGCTTCTAACAGGGACAGATGGCACAGCCCCAAACACTCCTCTAGATCAGAGCAGATGCTAACAATCCTACTTCAGAGGTGAGGAATGAGAGGAGCAGTCAGGTGCTGGATGCTTTCCTCCTCAACTTTGCCACGAAGCATTTATTCACCTCATTATTCTAGACTAGAAAATACATGGGCAGTAGGGGAAGTTCTGAGTTGATAACTGTCGGTTCCATTTCTGTGTTGAAACTGACTGAAAGCACAAGCCAGAGGCCATGCTCGCTCTCTTTATAGGCAGCAAATGTGAGAGTGTGGCTTCTTTCTCTCAGGCAGGATCCCCTTGAGACATTCCTGGAAGAGCAGCATAGGCCGTGAACATCAGGAAGACATGCCGACCTCAGGCTAGAAAAATACTGGAGGTGCCAGTGAGGCCAAAACATTACTATTAGAGGAGTCAGTTCTCCAGCCAAGGAGCTTTGACCTACACTACGATTCTAAGTAGCTATAATGACAGCATATGGTGTGTAGGTCTAGGCATGGTAAGTAGATTTGTGATTTATTTAGGGAAATAAATTTACAAAAGATAAGTAGAAGATCAGAGTTAGGTTTTTGGCCTATAAAAAATGATGTGTTCACGTGAGTCCCTAAATAGCTACATAATAAACAGATACCTCGACAAACCACAAATGAAGTAGTAGCCCAGGCATTACCCAGGTGCTGGCCAATTTAGCCTTTGTACTTACAAGCAGTCACAATATTTTGCAAAAATAATTAAGTTTTTTATGTGCATTTGCTGTAATTTCACTCTAAGACAAATACTTGAAGAGTTTTGAATGTACCTATTCATTAATTCACTGGAAAATAATGCATATTATTTGGTAGGTGCTATGAACACTCCCGGAGAAGGCAATGACAACCCACTCCAGTGTTCTTGTCTGGAGAATCCCAGGGATGGGGGAGCCTGGTGGGCTGCAGTCTATGGAGTCGGAAGGACTGAAGCGACTTAGCAGCAGCAGCATGAACACTTACAAAATTTGTACGTTGAAGCCCTAACTTCACTGTGATGGTATCTGGACATAGGGCCTTTGCGAGATAATTAGGTTGTATGATATCAAGAGCTGGGTCCCTAATGGTGGGATTAGTGCCCTTACAGGAAAAGGAAGAGACACCAGAGCTTGCTCTCTCTGCCACATGAGAACACAGTAAGAAGGCAGCCACCTGCAAGCCAATCCTCACCAGACCATGACCATGCTGGCACCCAGATCTTAGATTTCTAGAATCCAGAACTTAGAGAAAATAAGTCTCTGTTGTTTAAGCCACCTAGTCTATGATATTTTGTTATGACAGTCCAAGCTGCCTAATGTAGTAGGTTTAATTTTCTTTCATTAAAAGCCTTTAAAAATTTATGGAACATATGTCTAAACTAAATGATGAGACACCAATTAATTCAAACTAATAAAAGCAATATTTCCAAACATGCTTATGTTCCATTTTGCTCTTTTAAGTGAGAATCACAGAAAGAAATGTGATCAATGACATTATCTTCACACACAAAAGAACAAAATATGTTAGAATACTTGCTTAGTTTATTTCTCCTTGTCTGCTTTCTTCACTATCATTAGAGAACTCGATCTTCTTATATTCATCATCCATTAGTCATTCATTTGTTCCATAGTTGTTTATTGAGCATTTAACTCTGCTTCAGATACTATTCCAAGGATTGCAATATAGCTGGGAACAAAAAAGTCTCCTCTCTCATGGAGTTATTTTCTAATGAAAGGAGACAGAAAATAAACAAATACATATTAAATATATAATGTGTCATATTTAATAAGTGCTGTGAATAAACTGAAACCAGGTAAAGGATTAGAGCACAATGTGGGCAGAAGAGGAAGAATCTAGTAATAACTTTGAAAACATGATCAGGGAAAGCCTCTCTGAGAAGACCACATTTTACCAGAGACCTGACTCAGGCAAAGGAATGAATCTCAGACATGTCTGGAAAAGCTTTCCAAGCTAAGGAAGCAATATATTCAAAAGTCCCAAGGCTTGCTTGTTAGAAAACCAGCAAAGTAGTTAGAAACAAGTATGTGAACAAGATAGAGAGAGGCAAATAGGTTACCAGGTATCCATTCAGGTATGACCAGAAATTGAGTGAGAAAGTCTCCAGAAGGGAGGGAAGAGAGAATGAGAAAAAAATAGTATTTGAGAAAATAATGGCTGAGACTTTCCCAAGATTGACAAAAATCATAGATTCAAGTAGTTCTCTGAACCTAAAACAAGGTAAATAAAAAGAAAAGCACCCTGCAGCACATTATAGTAAAATGTTGAAAATTAAAGAGATAATAATAGAAGAAAACTGAGAAAAAAATTAATTTCAAAGGAACGAATATTAGACTAATATCACCTAAAGAAAGTAGGTTAACTTCTTTAACCTACTTTAAAGAAAATACTAAAGATGCAGGAAGGAATGAAGAACAACAAAAAGGACAAATGTGGACAAATATAAATGAATTTTAACTGAATATAACAATAGTTATAATAATATACTAGGGGATTTTAAGTATATAATAATATATTAGGGGACTTTATATAGAAAAAGAAAATGCATTAACTATAGTATACAAACCATATTTGTATCAAGCACAGAAGACTTTAAGGCAAAAACTATTACTGCTGCTGCTAAGTTGCTTCAGTCATGTCTGACCCTGTGCAACCCCATAGACAGCAGCCCACCAGGCTCCTCTGGTATATTTCAAAATGATAAAAGTTCTTTAGTAAAAAATAGTAATTCTAGATTCTTATATATCTAATAATAAAGCCCAAGGTTATATATTGAACAAATATTGACAAAACAAAATAGAGAAATTTAAAAAATAGATTTTAGCATATCTTTTTGAGGTGCAGCAGAAGAAATAACTCACAAGGATACATAAGATTTGAAGAACACAATTTGTATATGTGACCTGATAATCACAATTTATTTTTATTCAAAGTAAATTCTTTGACTACTTGGGAATTAGACTAGAAGTCAATAACAAAAATACTCTTAGAAAAATCTATAATGCTTGTAAACTAAGAAATACACCTCCTAATAACCCATGAGTCAAAGAAGAAATCACAATGAAAATTAAACATATTTTGAAGTGAATGTTCATGAAAATTTATGAGACACATTTATCCCACTTCAAGATGAAAATTTGTGTCTCTAAATATATATATTACAGAATAAAGCTAAAAGGCAATGAGCTAAAAAAAGAAGTTGTTCAAAAAAATTTATATCTACAGAAAATAAGAGGATAGAAATAAAAAGATAAAAACAGCAATAAATAAAATAGAAGACAAATATACAATAGAGAAGATCAACAAAGATAAAACATGTTTCTCTGAAGTGACAAGTAAGTTTATAAACCTTGATGGAGAATAATGAGATAAAGAAGGCAAGCTTAAATAATCAGTATCAGGAATAAAAGAGACAATATCATTACAGAGTCTTCAGATATTAAAATATAAGACTATTATGAACTTTACATCAATAAATAGTACATTTGCTTAATATTATACACATTACAGTATGTACATTATATTTCAATTAAAAAGGGCCAGAAAACATTCATCTTAAAAAAACTGACAGCATAAGAAAGAAAATGTAAACAGTTCTCTACTTGAAAATCAAATTGTTAATTAAAAACCTTCCCACAATGAAAACTGTAGGCCTAGTTGGTTTCACTGGTTGATTCAAACCAAATACTTCAGGAAAAAATAGTATCTTAGACAAATTCTCCCAGACAATAGAAAAGAGAATGAAAAACATCCTCCAGCTCATTTTATGAAATCAGCTTAACTGTTATACAAAGTATGACAAGGGCGTTAGTTTATATAAAGAAAAAAATTATGGGCCAATCTCAGTTATAAACACAGAAGCCAGATGCAAGGTAAATGAATACAGAAATACGTAAGAAAAAGAGCTAATACATAATGATTACATTTGGTTTACTTTAGAAATGGAAAGTTAGTTGAACATTCAAAATTCAACCAGTAATCTGCAGTGACCAAAGATACATCAGTAGTTGCCTGGGAGCCTGTATAGAGGAATGAGTGAGGGGGCAAGGACCGAAGAGGGAATACAGAGGGACATGAGAAAACTTTTGGAGGGGAGTGACATATATGCTCATTATTTTTACTTCAGAGATGATTTCACAAGTGTGTATATATATATGTGTGTGTGTGTGTGTGTGTGTGTGAAAAATGATCAAACTATTCTATATACTACAAATATGTACAATTTATTATATGTTATTATATCCCACTAAAGCTATTAAAATCCTACTAAAGACTTCCCAGGTCTACCAGGGAAGACTACAGTCTGCTCTCCAATGGTAAAGCATCTGCCTACAATGTGGGAGACCCAGGTTCGATCCCTGGGTCGGGAAGATCCCCTGGAGAAAGAAATGGCAACCCACTCCAGTATTCTTTCTGGAAAATCCCATGGACTGAGGAGCCTGGTAGGCTACAGTCCATGGGGTCACAAAGAGTCAGACATGACTAAGCGACTTCACTTTCACTTTTCAAAGCTATTTTAAAATCAATGTAACTTATGACAATGACAATAAAGAATCCACAAGAACACAACAAATTTAGAAAAAAAATTAATAAAAGTCAGCTTTCATTCATGATTTTAAAAAATAACTTCTAGCCAACTGTAATGGCAATTTCCTTAAACTAATAAAGAATATTAAAAAAAGAACAACCTATAGTATCATAACTGAAGATGAAAATGTTGATAGCTTTCCATGTGAGATTAGAAACAAGATAAAGACATCTTTCCAGCACCACTTTACCCCTGCTCCACCACCCTCCTCCATGGGTTTGAACTAAGTAGATTAACATTATTCTTCTGTCCAGTGATTGATTGAAGGAAGGGTAGGGATAAGCCAGTCAATGCATTCCTACACCCCTAGTGCCTGTAATTATGTCAAATGCAACACAGTATCAAAATTGATCCAGTCAACAGAAGTCAAGAATTTTGTCTGGGAGAATAGGAGTTCTCCATTTCCATGGAAAATGTAAAGATATCAGGTCAGGAAGTGCTTCAGCCATTTCTAATACAATGAGGGAAGCCATGAAGGAAGACAGAGCAAAAAGAATCCAGAGAAATAGAGGCCAGTGGAAAATTACTCAGTTATATGTATGAAAAAAGAAAGATTCCTTTGTTTTTTGAGCCAAATCAGTTCTGATTCTCTGTTTATATTCCAAAGCCTCCTAACCTATAGTTGGCTGCAAAAAGTCCTTAATGCAAAATGTGCATAGAATAAGGCAGATAAAAGTCAAAAGAATACTTATTTTAAAAGAAAACACACATAGGCCAAAGTCAAGGCAGAAAGTCAGAGACCAAAAATTATCTGAAAGGATTGCTGTTATGATTAAGTGAAATAATATATGCAAATCACTCAGCACAGTACTGGATGCATACCAAACTCATTATTAACTGCAGAGAGCAACAGCTAATGGTGCAGCAGGCTGTGTGGAGTGCCCAGGGAGGCAGGAAACAGTCTTTTATATCAAAAGCATTTTCTGATAATTTTAAATTATATAACTGTCTTGAGTGGACACTTTTGAGTGGACAGTTCTGGTGCCAATGAGTGGTAACAGCTTTTACTGAAAGCCTAATGTGCAATTTTATATACATTTGTTTTTTCATAAGGACACTTCTAGATAGGTATTACCAGAGACTGAAAGAAAGTGAAAGTCGCTCACTTGACCGACTCTGTGTGACCCCACGGAGTCCAGGCCAGGATACTGGAGTGGGTAGCCATTCCCTTCGCCAGGAGATCTTCCCAACCCTGGGGTTGAACCCAGGTCACCCGCATTGCAGGCTGATTCTTTATCAGCTGAGCCACCAAGGAAGCCCAGAATAAGGTAGTGGGTAGCCTATCCCTTCTCTAGGGGATCTTCCTGACCCAGGCATCAGACCAGGGTCTCCTGCATTCCAGGTGGATTCTTTACCAGCTGATCAGCAACTGACATATCACAAAACAAACTCAGAGGTGAACTAAATTGGCAGCTCTTTAAATGGTGATACCTGCATTTAGCAAGGTTCCAACTCAAACCCATGCTCATTCTCCATCTCAGGCCAAATCTCTAATGTGAGAGAAGACTAAAAAATGCAAATGAACAATATCAATTTAGAAAATTTACGTTAATAGAAAGTAACTGCATTTCCTGGATGCATTCTGTTTTAACATTTTTTCTTTTATACATCTCAGACCCATTTCATAACAAACCTATTTACTGGACAGACCATGAGAAGTGCACAGATTAAGCAAGAGAAGTATTTCTGGATAGAAATAACCCTCTATCATGCCAGTCATCTAGAAAATAGCCTCCTAGCACAAATAAAACTAAACCATGTTCTTAAAACATTCAGGAGAAAATTTTTAACAGCACTTAGAAGGCAATGGCAACCCACTCCAGTACTCTTGCCTAGAAAATCCCATGGACAGAGGAGCCTGGTAGGCTGCAGTCCATGGGGTCGCTAAGAGTTGGACACGACTGAGTGACTTCACTTTCACTTTTCTCTTTCATGCATTGGAGAAGGAAATGACAACCCACTCCAGTATTCTTGCCTGGAGAATCCCAGGGACGGGGGACCTGGTGGGCTGCCGTCTCTAGGGTTGCACAGAGTCGGACACGACTGAAGCGACTTAGCAGCAGCGAGCAGTGGCTGTGTGGCTGCCATTGGAGTGACTAGTGGCCGTGAAGAGATCCCCCATGTCCAAGGTCAGGAGCGGTGGCTGCGCTTCGCCGGACTGGCTGTGAGGAGATACCCCACATCCAAGGTCAGAGAAACCCCAGTATGATGGTATGTGCTGGAGCGGCTGTGAGGAGATACCCCACGTCCAAGGTCAGAGAAACCCCAGTATGATGGTACGCGCTGGAGCGGCTGCGAGGAGATACCCCACATCCAAGGTCAGAGAAACCCCAGTATGATGGTATGCGCTGGAGCGGCTGTGAGGAGATACCCCATGTCCAAGGGCAAAGGAGAAGCCCCGGCAAGAAGGTAGGAGGGGTGAATTCGCGTTTAGAATCAAACCCCATTCCCACCAGAGACACTGAGAGGGCTCAAACAAATCTTGTGCACACCAGGACCCAGAGACCCCACAGAGACTGAGACAGAACTGTGAGCGTCTCCTGAGGAGGTGCGGGTCAGCAGTGGACTGCTGCAGGGACAGGGGCTATGGGTGCAGCAGCCCTGAGTATGGCATCAGCCCTCTTGGAGGAGGTTGCCATTAACCCCTCCATAGAGCTACCAGAACCTACACAGGACTGGGGAATAGACTCTTGGAGGGCACAAACAGAACCTTGTGCACCAGGAGCCAGGAGAAAGGGGCAGTGACCCCACAAGAGACTGACCCAGACTTGCCTGTGATTGTCCAGGAGTCTCCAGCGGAGGCGTGGGTCAGTGGTGGCCTGCTGCAGGGTTGGGGGCTCTGAGTGCAGTAGTACATGCATGGGACTTTTTGAAGGAGGTCACCATTATCTTCATTACCTCCACCATAATTTGGTCCCAGGTAAATAGTAGGGAGGGAACACAGCTCCACCCATCAACAGAAAATTGGATTAAAGATTTATTGAGCATGGCCCCACACATCAGAACAAGACCATTTCCCTTTCAGTCAGTCTCTCCCATCAGGAAGCTTCCATAAGCCTCTTATCCTTCTCCATCAGAGGGAAGACAGACTGAAAACCACAATCACAGAAAACTAACCAGTCTGATCACATGGACCACAGCCTTGTGTAACTCAAAGAAACTATGTGCCATGCTGTGTAGGGGCACCCAACACAGATGGGTCATGGTGGAGAGTTCTGACAAAATGTGGTCCACCAGAGAAGGGAATGACAAACCACTTCAGTAATCCTGCCTTGAGAACCCCATGAACAGTATGAAAAGGCAAAAAGGGCACTGAAAGATGAACTCCCCAGGTCAGTAGGTACCCAATATGCTACTGGAGAAGGGTGGAGAAATAACTCCAGAAAGAATGAAGAGATGGAGCCAAAGCAAAAACAAGACCCAGTTGTGGACGTGACTGGTGATGGAAGCAAGGTCTGATGCTTTAGGAGCAATACTGTATAGGAAGCTGGAATGTCAGGTAAATGAATCAAGGCAAATTGGAAGTGGTCAAACAGGAGATGGCAAGAGTGAACATCGACATTTCAGGAATCAGTGAACTAAAATGGACTGGAATGGGTGAACTTAACTCAGATGACCCTTGTATCTACTCCTGTGGGCAAGAATCCCTTAGAAGAAATGGAGTAGCCATCATAGTCAACAAAAGAGTCCAAAATGCAGTACTTGGATACAATCTTAAAAATGACAGAATGATCTCTGTTTGTTTCCAAGGCAAACCATTCAATATCACGGTAATCAAAGTCTATGCCCTGACCGGTAATGCTATAGAAACTGAAGCTGAATGATTTTATGAAGACCTACAAGACCTTTTAGAACTGACACCCAAAAAAGATGTCCTTTTCATTACAGGGGACGGGAATGCAAAAGTAGGAAGTCAAGAAATACCTGAGTAACAGGCAAATATGGCCTTGGAGTACAAAATGAAGCAGGGCAAAGGCTAATAGAGTTTTGCCAACAGAACACACTGGTCATAGCAAACATCCTCTTCCAACAACACAAGAGAAGAATCTACACATGGACATCACCAGATGGCCAACACTGAAATCAGATGGATTATATTCTTTGCAGCCAAAGCTGGAGAAGCTCTATACAGTCAGCAAAAACAAGACTGGGAGCTGACTGTGGCTCAGATCATGAACTCCTTACTGCCAAATTCAGACTGAAATTGAAGAAAGTGGGAAAACCACTAGACGATTCAGGTATGACCTAAATCAGGTAAATGAATCAAGGCAAATTGGAAGTGGTCAAACAGGAGATGGCAAGAGTGAACATAGACATTTCAGGAATCAGCAAACTAAAATGGACTGGAATCCATTTTAAATCAAATCCCTTATGATTATACAGTAGAAGTGAGAAATAGATTTAAGGACTAGATCTGATAGAGTGCCAGATGAACTATGGGTGGAGGTTCATGACACTGTACAAGAGATAGGGATCAAGACCATCCCCAAGAAAAAGAAATGCAAAAAAGCAAAATGGCTGTCTGAGGAGGCCTTACAGATAGCTGTGAAAAGAGAAGTGAAAGGCAAAGGAGAAAAGGAAAGATATACCCATTTGAATGCAGAGTTTCAAAGAATAGCAAGGAGAGATAAGAAAGCCTTCCTCAGTGATCAGTGCAAAGAAATAGAGGAAAACAACAGAATGGGAAAGACTAGAGATCTTTTCAAGAAAATCAGAGATACCAAGGGAACATTTCATGCAAAAATGGGCTCAATAAAGGACAGAAATGGTATGGACCTAACAGAAGCAGAAGATATTAAGAAGAGGTGGCAAGAGTACACAGAAGAATTGGACAAAAAAGATCTTCACAACCCAGATAATCATGATGGTTTGATCACTCACCTAGAGCCAGACATCCTGGAATGTGAAATCAAGTGGGCCTCAGGAAGCATTACTACAAACAAAGCTAGTGGAGGTGATGGAATTCCAGTTGAGCTATTTCAAATCCTGAAAGATGATGCTGTGAAAGTGCTGCACTCAATATGCCAGCAAATTTAGAAAACTCAGCAATGGCCACAGGACTGGAAAAGGTCAGTTTTCATTCCAATCCCAAAGAAAGGCAATGCCAAAGAATGCTCAAACTACCGCACAACTGCACTCATCTCACACGCTATTAAAGCAATGCTCAAAATTCTCCAAGCCAGGCTTTAGCAATACGTGAACCGTGAACTTCCAGATGTTCAAGCTGGTTTTAGAAGAGGCAGAGGAACCAGAGATCAAATTGCCAACATCCACTGGATCATCGAAAAAGCAAGAGAGTTCCAGAAAAACATCTATTTCTGCTTTATTGACTATGCAAAGCCTTTGACTGTGTGGATCACAATAAACTGTGGAAAATTCTGAAAGAGATGGGAATACCAGACCACCTGACCTGACTCTTGAGAAATCTTATGCAGGTCATCAGGAAGCAACAGTTAGAACTGGACATGGAACAACAGACTGGTTCCAAATAGGAAAAGGAGTATGTCAAGGCTGTATATTGTCACCCTGCTTATTTAACTTACATGCAGAGTACATCATGAGAAACACCAGACTGGATGAAGCACAAGCTAGAATCAAGATTTCCAGGGGAAATATCAATAACCTCAGATATGCAGATGACACCACCCTTAAGGCAGAAACTGAAGAAGAACTAAAGAGCCTCTTGAGGAAAGTGAGAGAAGAGTGAAAAATCTGGCTTATAAGTTCAACATTCAGAAAACGAAGATCATGGCATCTGGTCCTATCACTTCATGGCAAATAGATGGGGAAACAATGGAAACAGAGGCAGACTTTATTTTTTGGGTCTCCAGAATCACTGCAGATGGTGACTGCAGCCATGAAATTAAAAGATGCTTACTCCTTGGAAGAAAAGTTATGAACCTAGACAGCATATTAAAAAGCAGAGACATTAGTTTGCCAACAAACGTCCATCTAGTCAAGGTTATGGTTTTTCCAGTAGTCATGTATGGATGTGACAATTGGACTATAAAGAATGCTGAATGCTGAAGAATTGATGCTTTTGAACTGTGGCATTGGAGAAGACTCTTGAGAGTCCCTTGGACTGCAAGGAGATCCAACCAGTCCATCCTAAAGGAAATCAGTCCTGAATATTCATTGGAAGGACTGAAGCTCCAATACTTTGGTCACTTGATGCAAAGAGCTGACTCATTTGAAAAGACCCTGATGCTGGGAAAGACTGAGGGCAGGAGGAGAAGGGGATGACAGAGGATGAGATAGGTGGATGGTATCGCCCACTGAATGGACATGACTTTGAGTAAACTCCAGGGTCTGGTGATGGACAGGGAGGCCTGGTGTGCTGCAGTCCTTGGGGTCACAGAGTTGGACATGACTGAGGGACTGAACTGAACAACTAGATCTAGGAAATCTTAACCTTTGGAAAGAATATACAGTTGTATAGTTTTTAGGGCTGTTATAAAATATGGAGGTAGTCAGATAAACACTACTTGCTTTTTATTTTTTTCCTCCATGGAATAAAAGACAGGACTAGCAAATGAGAACTATTTAAATAAATGATTTTCCAAACTGAATATTCACTGTGTCTTCTAAGGATACAAGTCAAGAGCTCCTCAAATTACAGATATCCTCCAATAGTTATTATAAACATCAGACACAAGTAATATGAATAATTAAACAATTTCATATTCAATTATTCTTCCTAATAATCTTCCAAATGGCTTAGCAAAATCTACAATCAACAAATTACAAAATATACTATGGTTTTTAAAAAATAATAAGAGTAACAACTTTGATTATGCCATAAGACATATGTGAAAGGATTCTATTGAATTTTTCAATTATGGTATGAAAATTCATCTCCCTGTTCCACAGTCCTTGAGTATTTCAATGTCATTGCTATATGACCTCCCACCATCTCCCACAGAAGCAGGGGCTGCGGTAGTGGAGAAATAATATTAGTAAAATTAGCCTATTGCCAGGAACTCTAACCCAGTTGGGATAATTTGTAATGGCCTACCTGGCTCCCTGCCCCTGCTTCTTTCCGTCTGAGCCGAATCTATTAAATTAACCTGACTCAAAGTTATGCATCTGACTCCGGGGCCAACTCCAGCCCTCAGCAGGGGAGATATCATAAGAAAACCTCTGTCAAGATCTTCCTGCCTCTGCCCTGAATTACTGTTTCTCTGATTTTTACTCCAGTGCACCATGATTGGGTCCTTGTCTTGCATCCCAGTTTCCTGTGGCTGGGTTTCTCACTGCAAAGTCTTAATCTCTTGGTTACAGGTCCCTAATACTTAGCAGGAGACTCCCATACCAAAGTCCTTTGGGATGAACTTTTTTTTAGGATTACCTTGATATTTAAGGTATTTGTGCCACTTCCTAAAGAATCTAGAACTTCACCTCTGTTAAGGCCATATTCCACCAATCTGCACCAAACCCTCCCCATTAACACTTATGGATGGTCTAGACTCTCAGATTCATGGGAGGCAGTATGGCATTCTGGTTAACGACATGGTTTCTGCAATCAGGTTCCCTGGATCTAAAAGCTAGCAGAGCTATGAATGACCTTGAATAAGACTCTTAATCTCTTTATACCTTGATTTCTTCATCTCCACAATAGGGATAAAGACAACATCTGCCTTTCACATGGATATCTAACCAATAGATAATATATATTACTGTATCTAATAAACATTGAGCACTCTTTAAATATTGTTGTTGTTTAGTCATTAAGTCATATCTGACTCTTTGCTACCCCATGGACTGCAGCCCTCCAGGCTCCTCTGTTCATGGGATTTCCCAGACAAGAATACTGGAGTGGGTTGTCATTTCCTTCTTCAGGGAATTTTCCCGACCCAGGTATCAAAGCTAGATCTCCTGTATTACAGGCAGATTCTTTACCGCTGAACCACCTGGGCAATACTCTTTAAATATTAGCTTGTTGCTATTATTATGGTTCTTATCTACCCATTTATAGAATTATAGTCTGTATTATTATTTTAGTCCCTGGTTAATGCTGAAGATCTGCCTGATCCTATATGTCTAATATTTTCTGACCTATTCTATACTTTATGTAAATTCCTCCTTCCTAATTTATAGCAAATTTGGAAAACTCAGCAGTGGCCACAGGACTGGAAAAGGTCAGTTTTCATTCCAATCCCTAAGAAAGGCAATGACAAGGAATGCTCAAACTACCACACAATTGCACTCATCTCACACGCTAGTAAAGTAATTCTCAAAATTCTCCAAGCCAGGCTTCAGCAATATGTGAACTGTGAACTTCCAGATGTTCAAGCTGGTTTTAGAAAAGGCAGAGGAACCAGAGATCAAATTGCCAACATTCACTGGATCATTGAATAAGCAAGAGAGTTCCAAAAAAACATCTATTTCTGCTTTATTGACTATGCAAAGCCTTTGACTGTGTGGATCATAATAAACTGTGGAAAATTCTGAAAGAGATGGGAATACCAGACCACCTGACCTGCCTCTTGAGAAATCTATATGCAGGTCAGGAAGCAACAGTTAGAACAGGACATGGAACAACAGACTGGTTCCAAATAAGAAAAAGAGTATGTCAAGGCTGTATATTGTCACCCTGCTTATTTAACTTATATGCAGAGTACATCATGAGAAACGCTGGGCTGGAAGAAGCACAAGCTGGAGTCAAGATTTCCAGGAGAAATATCAATAACCTCAGATATGTAGATGACACCACCCTTATGGCAGAAAGTGAAGAGGAACTAAAAAGCCTCTTGATGAAGCTCAACATTCAGAAAATGAAGATCATGGTATCCAGCCCCATCACTTCATGGCAAACAGATGGGGAAACAGTGGAAACAGTGTCAGACTTCATTTTTGGGGGCTCCAAACTCACTGTAGATGGTGACTGCAGCCATGAAATTAAAAGACACTTACTCCTTGGAAGGAAAGCTATGACCAACCTAGATAGCATACTGAAAAGCAGAGACATTATTTTGCCAACAAAGGTCCATCTAGTCAAGGCTATGGTTTTTCCAGTGGTCATGTATGGATGTGAGAGTTGGACTGTGAAGAAAGCTGAGCGCCAAAGAATTGATGCTTTTGAACTGTGGTGTTGGAGAAGACTCTTGAGAGTCCCTTGGACTGCAAGGAGATCCAACCAGTCCATTCTAAAGGATATCAGTCCTGGGTGTTCTTCAGAAGCACTGATGCTGAGGCTGAAACTCCAATACTTTGGCCACCTGACACGAAGAGTTGACTCATTGGAAAAGACTTTGATGCTGGGAGGGATTGGGAGCAGGAGGAGAAGGGGACGACAGAGGATGAGATGGCTGGATGGCATCACCGACTTGGTGCACATGAGTTTGGGTGAACTCCAGGAGTTGGTGATGGACAGGGAGGCCTGGCGTGCTGTGATTCATGGGGTCACAAAGAGTCGGACACGACTGAGCGACTGAACTGAACTGGATTTATAGTAAATGTGATCTCTTTCCCTAAAGAAAATAATAAGGCACTGAAATTCATTACTTCTATCTATCTTCCTTTCCTTTAAAAGAGGAAGGGGCTGTTCTATTGTTCAACCAGTCTGAGTCTGTCCATATTTCTCTTTATCTATGAGATTCTACTTTCATAGCCACTCTGGCTTATCTTGAAGAGCAGCTGGGGTTTTAGCTTTCTGAGAAGATGATTTGGAAGTTTTGCAAAAATCAAACCATAATGGTGGCAGCTTTGAGTACTGGCCTGTTCCATTCCTATAAGGCCACTTAGATCCTCAGTCCTGGAGATTTTTAGCTCTGAGCTCAGAGGTGGAATTTGAAAACAATCATGTGTGGAACTCTGCATCTCACTTCATAGTCCCAAATATTTGTGGAATTTTTATAAAATATGAAAAAGAATAAAGATTAAATGATACAACATCCATTTACACAATTCTGTTCTTATTCTACGCAATGTTGGTACCAGTATTCATGCACATAACAATACCTTAGGTTAACAAAGTCATAAAATATCACTATTTCAGATATTTTAAAACTGTATCATAAAGTGTTACATGTGTGACAGTTTCAGATACAGGGGAGCCAGAATAAGTGTGCATATTCTATAAGTCAAGTAAGAGAAATAAGAGATAGAAAAAAGGATTTACTCCAAACTCCCAAAGAAGAATCAAACAAAAACCCCAGTCCCTAAATATCTAGTACTAAGCTAAACTGCCCCAGATTAGGGGGTTGAGGAGGAGATTGTTACTCATTGTTTGAAAAACAGATACTCTAAACACACATAAGTATTAAGGCTGGATTTAAAACTGAACGTATCCTAATACTAACGGTCCAATCTGAAACTGTGAAGCAATCAACTTCCAACTCAATCCTTATTCAGTATTTGTACCTAATGGCTTGCAGATAGATCTTCACATATATGTGCCTTCACCAAAATAACAGGCTCTTACCCAATTTCATAGACATGGGCAGTTTATCATTCTTCCAGCAAAATGGATTGATAAAAATTCTCAATCAGTGTAGAAAAATTGTATTGCATTTCCTTAAGCATCAAAATGAGTGTGCTACAAAGAGTTAGCCAGGGTAGTAGGAATGCTGCATACTTTTCAATGGTCATTTCTGAAACTCTAATGTAGGAGTAATTTTTATCCTGTGCTCTCATAGTTACTGATAAGTGTTGATTCATTATAAGGGAGTGGCAGGGCTTAGAGGAGGGAAGTGGCCTCTGCCAAATCTAAACCTGGGGCAGGAACACAGAATTGTAAAAGACTCTGTGTTCCAACCCAGGGCTGAACTCTGTCACCTCCTTCAGTATTTACTTCTCCTCTCTGTGGTTTCACTTAGGGATCGATTACTCAAACTCATCTTGTGACCTGCAGCCCATGAATTACCCCGCTGTTACTTTTCAGGAGGAGATCACAGAAAGTACATTCACAGCTGTTTAAAATTAACACTTCTTCCTTATCAGAAACAGCCCCACTCTTTTCCTGACATCAACACATTATTGAAAATTCTGTACTGTAATTCTTTGTCTTTCCTGACTCTGCCCTTTATTACTGCCTACGGCCAGTAATAACAACAGATTGTCTGTCAGAGGAAACTGTGGCCTCACCAAGGCACATAAAAATTCCAGGCGCTCAACATCTTTAAATGATGGGTCCAGACTTAACTAGGAGAATCCATTTTTACTCACTTGTATATTAAAATATTTTTGGTTTTGATTACTGAATGTGCAGTTGGCTGCCATCTCCCAAAGCATCCAGGACATCATGTGAATTTATGGTAATGTTGAGTACATGGGTCGCACTGGACTGACTGGGGTTTCTGCATAAATACAAACAACTGAGACCAGTGTGTTTAGACAAGACTTCATTTTCTCACAAACTTTCCTGTATTTTCTCTAAATATTTAAGTTAAAGTAGGCACCAAAGTGGCACTCTACTGGAATAAAACATTAATTAGATACAGTGGAGAACTTCATTCAACACCAGATTCCCCACCCTCCCCTTCCCAGCCTCCAGATTTTCTGCAGTGAGTTTTTAAGCTGAGGTTAGCTTCCCTGTATTACTTGGCATCTTCTGGAGTATGCTCCCCCTCATTGTGCTAGCCTCTGAAAATGTTCTATTGTATTATTTGTCTAAGAAAGAAATAAGTAAGGAAAAATCCTTAAAGCATTCCAGAGCCAAAAATGATTACCACTAATTGGGAGGAATCTATATCCCTGGATCCTCACTTGTTCGAATAATGGAGTATCCACTTGTTTCCTTGAAAAACTGTCAGAGATAAAAGATCACTAGCAATTTAACTTTTGAATACAAAATATGAAATTAAAATGATGCCGGAAGACTTGGTGTCCTGTAACAAGAATACAAACGAGCAAAAGAGTAGTACCTCATGGTGAGGACAATGTCCCTGAAACCTAAAAAGAGCATTTAAGAAACCTGAAAGGGGACAACCCTGTACAGAAGCAGTGGTCCTGTCACTCCCCGTCTATTAAAGGAAAAAAGGTGTTACTGCAAGATGTTGTTTGTGACTGTTTAAACACCCGTACACTTTTTCTTTTCTGTGTGATTTAAACAGTTAAACATATAAATAATGGAAATATCTAGAAACAAATAATGAAAACATGATGACCCGAACCTATGGGATGCAGCAAGAGCATTTCTAAGAGGAAAGTTTATAGCAACACAATCCTACCTCAAGAAACAAGAAATATCTCAAATAAGCAACCTAATCTTGCATACAAAGTAACCAGAGAAAGAACAACAAGCAAAATCCAAAGTGTAAGGAAAGAAATTATAAAGGTCAGAGCAAAAATAAATGAAATAGAGACTAAAAATAAATTTTTTAAAAAATCAATGAAGCTAACTGCTGCTTCTTTGAAAAGATAAACGAAAGTGATGAACCTTTAGCCAGTTTCATCAAGAAAAAAAAAAAAATGGAGAGGACTCAAATCAGTAAAATTAGAAATGAAAAAGAAGTTACAACTGACACTACAGAAATACAAAGGATCATAAGAGACTACTACAAGCAACTATATGCCAATAAAATGGACAACCTATTAGAAATGGACAAATTGTTAAAAAAAGAGGACAAGTTTCTTGAACCAGGAAGAAATAGAAAATATGAACATATCAATCTCAAGTAATGAAATCAAAATGGTGATTTAAAATGTTCCAAGATTATTAATGATTAATAACGGAAAGAGCATGCAAGATGGAGTCACAAGAACTAGCTTCTTTACTGCTCCAGTCACACTCTGCCCATCCTTCTCCTGGCCCAGCTAGAGAGGCAGAGCTGTGTTGTCCACAGCTGGACTGCAAAGTTTTGGAAGGCAAAGGACTTTATCTTGTCAAAGTGTGTGTCCCTAATAACTAACATGGTGCCCAGCACATGGTAGATACTCAAATATTACCTGAAATGATTGGGAATGATTTCACAAAGGCAGTAAACAAGCCCTGTCAAGGCTGGGCCTCCGGCTGGTAGTCCCCTTCCTGGCCATCTTTCAACCACTGAGGATTTGAGGACTATCCCTTTTCAAACACACTGCAGGAATACATTCAAGAGCGACCTTCTTTCTCCTCCTCCATCCTGCCAACACTTTTGCCTCACAAACACAATCACTAATGTCTATAGGTTCTTTACAAAGCACTTTCACATGCAGTGTTTTATCAACCCTTACAACAACATTCTGAGTTAAGTAAGGCTTCCCTGGTAGCTCAGCGGTAAAGAATCCGCCTGCAATGCAGGAGACTCGAGTTCTATCCTTGCATCAGGAAGATCCCCTGGAGAAGAAAATGGCAACCTGCTCCAGTATTCTTGCCTGGGAAATCTCATGGACAGAGGAGCCTGATGGGCTACAGTCCATGGGGTTGCAAAGAGTCAGACATGACTTAGTTACTAAATCACCACCACCAAGGCAGATATAGTCCCCAACTAACACATAAGGAATGAAAGGTTTAGGAAAATTAAAGAGTTTGGTCAAGGTCACATAATGATAAAATGCTCTTTTTTGCAACCTCAGTATTAAGACTAGACTAACAGTAACAGACGGAGAAGACAATGGCACCCCACTCCAGTACTCTTGCCTGGAAAATCCCATGGATGGAGGAGCCTGGTGGGCTGCAGTCCATGGGGTCGCTGAGGGTCAGACATGACTGAGCGACTTCACTTTCACTTTTCACTTTCATGCATTGGAGAAGGAAATGGCAACCCACTCCAGTGTTCTTGCCTGGAGAATCCCAGGGACGGGGGAGCCTGGTAGGCTGCCGTCTATGGGGTCGCACAGAGTCGGACACGACTGAAGCGGCTTAGCAGCAGCAGCAGCAACAGTAACAGAACTTAACCCCAGTGTTCGTATGTGGACTCCTGAGACATCCCACTTCCAAAGGCCTCACATTTGGGGTCTGCCCCGTCTTTCACTGACTCTCCCTTATGACTGCTTACATGTTAGAAACACATTCTAATGCAATGCTTTGCTTAATAAAGAAAATAATATTTGCTAAATAAAAAACAGCGCCACTATAACGGAATATAAGGAAACATGAGTTCCTCAAAACACCACTAAGGCAGTATCTTCAGTAAGGTTTGACTTAAAGGAACAAACGTCTACCAAATTCCTAGGGAAACTGCTTCCTAAATAAAAGATGAACCAATTAAAATTACATTAGACATGAGTGAGAATTAAAGTTCTTTTGGTCAGCGGGTTTTCAGCTTTCTCCCCTTTAAAATAATTCTCACAGGAATTAAAACTTTAGTGGCACATGGTGTAAGACAAGACAGTCTGGGCTGGATAGAAGCCGAAAGCAGTTCTTCAACCATTTCTAACATAGGGTTGTACAACCAAGTGCTTCAGACTATTTAAATTTATACCAGCATCTATATTCTGGGCTCATAAACAAACCAAGCTCTCAAACTCCTGAAATTCGCTCTGAATAGCTAATAGGAAAAGTGGTCTGGAAAAAATCACAGAAAAAGCTTACATCCAGAATTATTCTGTAATTTTTGTAAATCACATTTTTGGAAAGAGGTAGGAAGTAAGTAAAATTCTAAAGATAGGCTTTTTCTTAGTTATGTAAAGTATTTTATTCCTAATCTGAGAAAAATAGCTCTTTCTTGTATTAGATGTTTTCAGTTCTCACCATTTAAGGTTAGTTGAACAAAATTGTTGATGTTGAAATGTCAATGAAATTCAAGTTAAAACAGAGCTAAATGAGGGCTGTCAGGCTAATTCCAAATTTTGTTTTTCCAAGAGAATGTCATCATTTTTGCTTTTAATGAGATAGAGACAAGGAAGGCACACACTAATACTCTAGCTTGGGGGAGAGATGTGACTCCTCGAGTTGTCAGGTACCTGGAGTACCATGGTTTCAAAGGGAAGGGAAACCTATTCTACAAAATATTGGAGAAGAATCTGGGGGTAGGGGGATGGGGCAGGGAGGCAGGGCATTACAATTAAGGGGCAAGGCTAAGAGGGAAAGGACATCAAATGCTTAGTGAAGGCATGTGCTGTAGAAACTGGAAAGGATGGCTTTACACCCAGATTGACACGGCAAATGGAGGTGGCCTCCAGATAAATAGAGAAGGGGGACCATATGAGTATAAGACATGGGAATTAGATATCGTGGGGAGAGTTTCAGGCTTCCAAAAGCTATAAAACCACTTGGGTCTAAGCTAATTATAGAGAAAAGACTGAGGCAATTTCCAGGTGATATCTGATATAATACAGCAACTGATTATTAGGAATTGCACATCAATACATATTAGGTTGGAGAAGGCAATGGCACCCCACTCCAGTAATTTTGCCTAGAAAATCCCATGGACAGAGGAGCCTGGTAGGCTGCAGTTCATGGGGTCGCTAGAGTTGGACACAACTAAGCGACTTCACCTTCACTTTTCACTTTCATGCATCGGAGAAGGAAATGGCAACCCACTCCAGTATTCTTGCCTGGAGAATCCCAGGGACGGGGAAGCCTGGTGGGCTGCCGTCTATGGGGTCGCACAGAGTTGGACACAACCGAAGTGACACAGCAGCAGCACACATTAGGTAAATCAGTTTGTAAATGCTATCTTTTCTTGCACTTCTACTCTTCGAAACATGAAGAACCCAGTGATGATAATCATATCATCTCTCAAGTCAGACAGACAAGTCAAATCCTAGCTCCACCCTTTCCTAGCTGTGAGACTTGACCTAGTCACTTAACTTTTCTGAGCCTCAGATCAACAAAAAATAGGACATTACAAAATAAAGACTTACAAGAGACAAGAAAGGACATAATGATTAAGGATCAATCCAAGAAGAAGATGTAACAGTTGTAAATATTTATGCACCCAACATAGGAGCCCCTCAATACACCAGGCAAATGCTAACAGCTATAAAAAGGGGAATTGACAGTAACAATAATAGTGAAGGACTTTAACACTTCACTTACACCAATGGACATTCAGACAGAAAACTAATAAGGAAACAAAAGCCTTAAATGAAACAATGGACCAGACAGACTGAATTGATATTTATAGGACATTCCATCCAAAAGCAGCAGAATACACTCTCTTCTCAAGAGCACACGGAACCTTCTCCAGGACAGATCACATCTTTGGGTCACAAATAAAGCCTCAGTAAATTTAAGAAAATGGAAATTGTTTTCTGAATACAATTCTGTGAGATTATAAATCAATTATAGCAAATAAAATAAAAAACGAAATCAGTTACAAAAAAAAAACTGTAAAAAACACAAACACATGGAAGCTAAACAGTAATGCTACTAAATAACCAATGGATTGTCGAGGAAATAAAAAAATATCTAGAAACAAATAACAAAAACATGATGAACTAGAACCTGTGGGAGGCAGCAAGAGCATTTCTAAGAGGAAAGTTTATAGCAACACAATCCTTCCTCAAGAAACAAGAAAAATCACAAATAAGCAACCTAATCTTACATATTGATATTTCTCCCAGCAATCTTGATTCCAGCTTGTGCTTCCTCCAGCCCAGTGTTTCTCATGATGTACTCTGCATATAAGTTAAATAAGCAGGGTGACAATATACAGCCTTAACGTACTCCTTTTCCTCTTTGGAACCAGTCTGTTGTTCCATGTCCAGTTCTAACTGTTGCTTCCTGACCTACATACAGATTTCTCAAGAGGCAGGTCAGGTGGTCTGGTATTCCCATCTCTTTCAGAATTTTCCACAGTTTATTGTGATCCACACAGTCAAAGGCTTTGGCATAGTCAATAAAGCAGAAATAGATGTTTTTTTGGAACTCTCTTGCTTTTTCGATGATCCAGCGGATGTTGGCAATTTGATCTCTGGTTCCTCTTCCTCTTCTAAAACCAGCTTGAACATCTGGAAGTTCACGGTTCACGTATTGTTGAAGTCTGGCTTGGAGAATTTTGAGCATTACTTTACTAGTGTGTGAGATGAGTGCAATTGTGTGGTAGTATGAGCATTCTTTGGCATTGCCTTTCTTAGGGATTGGAATGAAAACTGACCTTTTCCAGTCCTGTGGCCATTGCTGAGTTTTCCAAATTTGCTGGCATATTGAGTGCAGCACTTTCATAGCATCATCTTTCAGGATTTGGAATAGCTCAACTGGGATTCCATCACCTCCACTAGCTTTGTTCGTAGTGATGCTTTCTAAGGCCCACTTGACTTCACATTCCAGGATGTCTGGCTCTAGGTCACTGATCACACCATTGCGATTATCTGGGTTGTGAAGCTCTTTTTGGTACAGTTCTTCTGTGTATTCTTGCCACCTCTTCTTAATATCTTCTGCTTCTGTTAGGTCCATACCATTTCTGCCCTTTATTGAGCCCATCTTTGTATGAAATGTTCCCTTGGTATCTCTAATTTTCTTGAAGAGATCTCTAGTCTTTCCCATTCTGCTGTTTTCCTCTATTTCTTTGCATTGATCACTGAGGAAGGCTTTCTTATCTCTTCTTGCTATTCTTTGGAACTCTGCATTCAGATGCTTATATCTTTCCTTTTCTCCTTTGCTTTTCGCTTCTCTTCTTTTCACAGCTATTTGTAAGGCCTCCCCAGATATCCATTTTGCTTTTATCAATAACCTCAGATATGCAGATGACACCACCCTTAGGGCAGAAAGTGATGAGGAACTAAAAAGTCTCTTGATGAAAGTGAAAGTGGAGAGTGAAAAAGTTGGCTTAAAGCTTAACATTCAGAAAACGAAGATCATGGCATCCAGTCTCATCACTTCATGGAAAATAGATGGGGAAACAATGGAAACAGTGTCCAACTTTATTTTTTTGGGCTCCAAAATCACTGCAGATGGTGACTGCAGCCATGAAATTAAAAGACGCTTACTCCTTGGAAGAAAAGTTATGACCAACCTAGATAGCATATTCAAAAGCAGAGACATTACTTTGCCAACAAAGGTCCATCTAGTCAAGGCTATGGTTTTTCCTGTGGTCATGTATGGATGTGAGAGTTGGACTGTGAAGAAGGCTGAGCGCCGAAGAATTGATGCTTTTGAACTGTGGTGTTGGAGAAGACTCTTGAGAGTCCCTTGGACTGCAAGGAGAGCCAACCAGTCCATTCTGAAGGAGATCAGCCCTGGGATTTCTTTGGAAGGAATGATGCTAAAGCTGAAAGTCCAGTACTTTGGCCACCTGATGCGAAGAGTTGACTCATTGGAAAAGACTTTGATGCTGGGAGAGATTGAGGGCAGGAGTAAAAGGGGACAACAGAGGATGAGATGGCTGGATGGCATCACTGACTCGATGGACATGAGTCTGAGTGAACTCCGGGAGTTGGTGATGGACAGGGAGGCCTGGCGTGCTGCGATTCATGGGGTCGCAAAGAGTCGGACATGACTGAGCGACTGAACTGAACTGAATCTTACATATAAAGTAACTAGAGAAAGAACAACAAGCAAAACCCAGAGTTAGTGTAAGGAAAGAAATTATAAAGGTCAGAGCAGAAGTGAATGAAATAGAGACTAAAAAACCAATTTAAAAAAAGATCAATGAAACTAACTGCCGATTCTTTGAAAAGATAAACAAAATTGATGAACCTTTAGCCAGTCTCATCAAGGAAAAAAAAAACTTGGAGAGGACGCAAATCAGTAAAATTAGAAATGAAAAAGAAGTTACAACTGACACCACAGAAATACAAAGGATCATAAGAGACTACTACAAGCAACTATATGCCAATAAAATGGACAACCTAGAAGAAATGGACAGATTCTGAGAATAGTACAAACTTCCAAGACTAAGCCAGGAAGAAATAGAAAATATGAACATATCAATCTCAAGTAATGAAATCCAAATGGTGATTAAAAATCTTCCAACAAACAAAAGTCCAGAAACAGAGAGCTTCACAGGTGAATCCTATCAAACACTTAGAGAACAGCTAACACTTATCCTTCTCCAACTCTTCAAAAATCATTGCAGAGGGAAGAACACTCCCAAGCTCATTCTACAAGGCCACCATCACCCTGATACCAAAACCAGACCACAAAAACAAGATACCACACAAAAAGAAAATTACAGGCCAATATCACTAATGAACATAGACACCAAAGTCCTTAACAAAGTATTAGAAAACAGAATCCAACGACACATGAAAAGGATCAAACACTATAGTAAGTGGGATTCATCCCAGGAATGCCAAGGATTCCTCAGTATAAGCAAATCAATCAATGTAACACACCATATCAACAAGTTGAAGAATAAAAACCATATGATCATCTCAATAGATGCAGAAAAGCTTTTGATAAAATCCAACACCTATTTATGATTAAAACTCTCCAGAAGGTAAGCATAAAGAGAAGCTACCTCACATAATCAAGGCCATGTATGACAAAACCAGAGCAAACATTGTGAAAAATGAAAACATTTCCTCTAAGATCAGGAAGAAGATAAGGATGCTCACTCTCACCACTATTATTCAACACAGTTTTGGAAGTCCTAGCCACTGCAATCAGAGAAGGAAAAGAAAAGGAATCCAAGTTGGAAAAGAAGAAGTAAAACTGTCACTGTTTGCAGATGACATAATATAATGCACAGAAAATTCTAAAGATGCTACCAGAAAACTACTAGAGCTAATCAATGAATTTGGTAAAGTTGCAGGATACAAAATTAGGTACAGAAATCTCTTGCATTCATAACACTAACAACAAAATATCAGAAAGAGAAATTAAAGAAACAATCCCATTTACCTCTGCAACAAAAAGAATAAAACACCCAGGAATAAACCTACCTAAGGAGGCAAAAGACCTGTACTCACAAAACTATAATATACTGATGAAAAAAATCAAAGACCACACAGATGGAGAAATATACCATGTTCTTGTATTGGAAGAATCAATATTGTGAAAATGATTATATTATCCCAAAGCAATCTTTACCAATGGCATTTTTAGATTTGAGCAAAAAATTTTACAATTTGTATGGAAACACAAAAGACTCCAAATAGCCAAAGCAATCTTGAAAAAGAAAAAGAGCTGGACAATACAACAAAGCTATAGTAATCAAGACAGCATGCTACTGGAACAAAACAGAAATACAGATCAATGGAAGAGAATAGAAAGCCCAGCGATAAACCTACATACCTATACTCATCTAATCTATGACAAAGGAGGAATGAATATACAGTGGAGAAAAGACCGTCTCTTCAATAAGTGGTGCTGGAAAAAACTGGACAGCTATAAGTAAAGGATGAAATTAGAACATTCCCTAACACCATATAAAAAAATAAACTCAAAATATATTAAAGACCTAAATGTAAGGCTGGACACTATAAAACCCTGAAGAGGAACACAAAGGCAGAACAACCTTTGACATAAATCACAGCAAGATCCCTTTTGACCCACCTCCTAGAGTAATGAAAATAAGAACAAATGTAAACAAATGGGGCCTAATTAAGCTTAAAATTAAACTCTTGCACAGCAAAGGAAACCATAAATAAGACAAAAAGACAACCCCCAGAATGGGGAGAAAATATTTGCAAACAAAGCAACTGACAAAGGATTAATCTCCAAAATATACAAATAGGTCTTGCAGTTCAATATAAAAAAAAAAAAAACTAACCCAATCAAAAATGGGCAGAATACCTAAACAGACATTTCTCCAAAGAAGATATACAGATGGCCAAGAGGCACATGAAAAGATGCTCAACATCACTAATAATTAGAGAAGTGCAAATCAAAACTACAATGAGGCATCACCTCACACTAGACAGAATGGCCACCATCAAACAATTTATAAACAATAAATGCTGGAGAGGGTGTGAAGAAAAGGAACCCTCTTGTACTGCAGGTGGGAATGCAAATTGATACAGCCACTATGCAGAACAGTATGGAGGTTCCTTAAAAAAACGAATAAAAGAACTGCCATATGACCCAGCAACACTACTCATGGGCATATGCCCAGAGAAAACCATAATTCAAAAAGATACATGCACCCTAGTGTTCATTGCAGCACTATTTACAATAGGCAGGACATGGAAGCAACCTAGATGTCCATCAGTGGAGGAGTGGATAAAGAAGATGTGATACATGTATACATTGGAATATTACTCAGCCACAAAAAGGAATGAAATGGTGCCATATGCAGAGATGTGGATATGCCTAGAGACTGTTATACAGAGTGAAATGAGTCAGAAAGAGAAATTTGCATAATATTACTTATTATGTGGAATCGAAAAATAGAGATGAATTTATTTGCAAAGCAAATATAGAGACACAGATGTAGAGAACAAAAGTATGGATACCAAGGTGGGGAATAGAAGGTGAGTGAATTGAGAGATTGGGATTGACATATATACACGGCTATGTATAAAATAGATTAACTAACGAGAACCTACTGTAAAGCACAGGAAAGTCTACTTAATGCTCTATGGTGACCTAAATGGGAAGGAAATCCAACAAAGGGATATATGTATATTTACAGCTGATTCACTTTCTATACAGCAGAAACACAGCATCATAAAGCAACTATATTTCAATAAAAATTTTAAAAACCCAAACAAAATAAAATTAAAACTCTTTCAAAAATAAATAAAAGAGTAATACCTTACTTTAAAAAAAAGGACAATACACCTTGCAACATTTGGCATATAATAAGTGCTCAATAAATATGTGTTTACTGATTGACAGGTTTGCTATGAAAGAAGATGTGGTATGAATGTCAAGCACATGTCTGGCCAGGCCCACAATAAATGTTAGCTGTCACTCCTATAATCATTCCCTTTAGTGATGACCTAAAATACCAACCAAGTCTGTAAAAAGGAAAGTGCTTCATATCAGGCATTTTACTTAAAATTTGCAATAGCCACTAACCACAAGAAACTCCCAATTGATTAGTATTATATGCTATTACTTTGCAACTAATAAAGCAGGCAACCGATAATCTAATCATATATTATTATGCATTTTATTAATGAAAAGATAAGGACATATTTTTTTATAGACAGTATATATCAGCTATTGCCACAATAATCCTACAGAATAAAGCACCTCAAACAAAAAGCTGGTTTATTCTCATGCTCATGGGTCTATGTGTTAACTGGAATAAGGCTGGTCCAGGCTGGGCTTGGTTAGGTGGCTCTGCTTCCGGCTGTGGGTTGGGCTCAGGTTCATTCCACCTGTGTTCACTCTGGGACCAGGCTGAAGGGACAGCAATTCCCCGGGGAAAGCCCTTCTTATGACAAATTACCAGTGTGAAAAACCAAAGCCCAATCATGAAAGCATACTTAAAAGTTTGTGTCACATCCACTAATATCCCATTG
The DNA here is from genome assembly GCF_029407905.1 of Bubalus kerabau. NCBI lineage: Eukaryota > Metazoa > Chordata > Mammalia > Artiodactyla > Bovidae > Bubalus > Bubalus kerabau. The sequence goes on along the minus strand of NC_073634.1, from coordinate 39,688,959 downwards.
GCCAAAGCAAGTCTCAAGGCCAAACCCAACATCAGTGGATGGGAGCTGGACAACAGTCAAAAAGTATCCAATAATGAATACTGAAATTTTAAGTAGTTGGGTGTAATTGCATTATAGTGATATATCTGTACTTCTACATGGATTTAAATTCATATTATGGGCTCTAAAAAGAAAGATCTTATGTAATTAAGGAGGAGATTCTGAAGGGATGAGGTACTAATGATGAAAATTTTTGATATTTCAATTACTAAATAAATGAGGTAATTCAAGCTTCAGATGTTCATTTATAATTACACAGGGAGTATTTCAAGCATGTTTTATGTTTCAATTGAATCAGTCTTTTACTCAAACTGCTATGTCAAACCATTAAAAGTAATTGATATTAAAGTAGAAGATAACATACCCTCCTATGTTGTGAGATTTACAGTTGAATAAATACATGTCATTTTTTAGAATTAATATCTGTCATTTAAAAAAATCCATGAGTATATCTAGGGAAAGCTCTAACACACCTCAATTATTCAAAAAAAAAAAAAAACCTTTGCAAAATGTATTAAGATTGATTTTAAAAGGAAAATAAAACATTGAGTCAACCTAATTGCTTTGAAGTTTAAGCATTTTCAACAAATTAAAAATTTTAGGATGAAGAAATAGACAACAAAAATACACTTAGCCAAAGGAGCGCCAATCTGTTTTCAATCTACATTTTATAAATTATTCAGCACAGGCTTAGAGAAATGATTTTAATTAAGAAAGATTACACTTGGGTATTAATATGATAAAATATTCTGACATAATATTTCAAATCCATGTGAAGAAAACAGAAACAAAGAATTTCTTGGCAATATAAAAAAATAAGTTTAACAGAAAATTTGAATTTTAGAGCTCCGTTGTTCTGTATCCGGGGCTTCAAGTGAAACAGTATTAAATGTCCATTTTAGGTATTGGAGCCTCCTTAGAACCAACTGCTTTGGTAAAAAATGCTATGAGCTATCTCAACTACTGGATAGCAAGTATGGCATTATATATTAATTACTTCTAATTTACTAATCTATGAATTACTCTTTTAAACTCTAACATGTTATCATTTCTATTCTACTTTCCCTTATTATTCCTCTTTTCAGAAATCCCCAATAGATCGGCTGATATGCTGTTGCTGCTGCTGCTAAGTTGCTTCAGTTGTGTCCGACTCTGTGTGACCCCATAGATGGCAGCCCACCAGGCTCTGCCGTCCCTGGGATTCTCCAGGCAAGAACACTGGAGTGGGTTGCCATTGGCTTCTCCATTGTGTGAAAGTGAAGTCGCTTAGTTGCGTTCGACTCGTAGCGACCCCATGGACTGCAGCCTACCAGGCTCCTCCATCCATGGGATTTTCTAAGCAAGAGTACTGGAGTGGCTTGCCATCAGCTGATATGAGCAAGTCTCAAATCCACGCTCCTCATGGTGGCACACATAATCCTCCGTTATGTTGTCCCAACATATTTTCCATTGCCCCTTGGTATATAAGCATTACTCCTGCTAAGCTGGTCTAGTGATTCAAAAGTATTTTAAGTATATAATTCCTCACTTGCAAAACAGGCATCTAGTACTTCTGTATAATATTTGACCCATCTTTTACTTCATTCAAGGAGATCCAACCAGTCCATTCTAAAGGAGATCAGTCCTGGGTGTTCTTTAGAGGGACTGATGCTGAAGCTGAAACTCCAGTACTTTGGCCAACTCATGTGAAGAGCTGACTCATTGGAAAAGACTCTGATTCTGGGAGGGATTGGGGGCAGGAGGAGAAGGGGACGACAAAGGATGAGATGGCTGAATGGCATCACCCACTCGATGGACATGAGTTTGGGTGAACTCCGGGAGTTGGTGATGGACAGGGAGGCCTGGTGTGCTGCGATTCATGGGGTTGCAAAGAGTCGGACACGACTGAGCAGCTGAATGAACTGAACTGAACTTACTTCATTCAAGTTCCACCTCTTATATTAAAGATTTCCTAGTTACCTCCATCTTGCAGGGAGCTCTTCTACTTCTAACCTTTGAAAGCATTTTATTGCCTGATTGTATATATGTAATTTATCACCTAGAAGCCTTAAACTGTTGAACTTGTCACATGTATCTTACCATCCTTTTGTAGATTATAATGGCTTTATGTGTAACTTCCATAACCAAGACACAGACCCATCCAAGATTCATTCTCCTTTTTCTACTTATGAATAGAACACTATTTTTCCTTGGATGGCAATGCACCCATTTAAAAATACTCACCTTCCAAACTCCCTGGTAGATGGAAATATGTCCATGTGACCCAAGTGCTGGCTAAAGAAATAAGGCCTCTATTTATAGAGGTCTCCAGTGAAGATACTGTTCATGATAGAAAGGGACATAAACATGAATATGAGGCTTGGAGGTGGAAGAGCCTCATGTGACCACAAGGGCAAGAGCTACATCTAAGGACCAAAAAACCCTGCATCACTGACGACTTCATGACACCACTGTAACAGCCCTAGACTGTCTACCTCTACCCTTCTCATTACTTGAGAAAGACAGCTGTTGGGTTCAGTTCAGTTGCTCAGTTGTGTCCGACTCTTTGCGACCCCATGAATTGCAGCATGCCAGGCCTCCCTGTCTATCACCAACACTTAATTGGATTTTCACTACATATGGCAAAACATGTAGCTTTGTGTAAGAACATTTAAGATATACTCTCTTAGCAACTTTCAAGTGTAGAATATAGTACTGTCAACTATAGAAACTGTATTTTATATTTTTGATGAGAAGATATAAACATGTCAATCTCTCCAAATTAATCTTTACATTTAACACAATTTTAAGAAAAAAAATTCAAGTTGCAAAAAATGATTGAAACTTGACAGATTATTCTCACATTTGTTGATCTGGAAGATGACCAACTGTCAGACTAGCCAAAAAATTTTAAGAGGTTTGGCTCAACCAGACATCCACTGAAGCATACTATAAACACTCAATAATTAAAACAGTATGGATCTTGCAAAAGAATGGAATAAATCAATGAAACAAAACTTTAAGGCTTAGGAACAGATCCATTTATTTATACAGATCATTGTTTATGACAAAACTGGCAGAGGCATAACTTATTTAAAGGTTTTAGAAATAAATAGATTCCTGTCTCATAATATGTAAGATAAATTCTATATGGGTTTTAGTTTTAAAATAGAAAATACCAAAGTACTAAAAGAACACAGGCCTGAATAATTTTAAAATATTTGTATTGTGAAGGAATTACTAAGCATGATCCTAAAGGCAGAAATCATAGTGAAACCGACAGACTGGATTCATAAAGATGTAAGAATTATGTATGGTACAAACTCCAACATAAGCAATTATCAAACAAGTTTTTAATGGCCTAATTTTTAATCATCTGAGCTTTGTTAAATTTATTTTATAATCAAAACAATGGCATGTCATAAGCTATTAGTAATGATGATAGGGATATATATATTTACTGACACAAAGATATTTACAAAATAATTATACCTAATTATGTATGGCATGCTTCCAGTTTTATAAAAAATTGTGTACCTCATCATAAATTTATATATTTTATTATGTAGTTAAAATTCTGGAAGAATACATATCAAAATCTTAATATCAACTATCTCTAGATGGTATTAATGAGTATTCTTTTTATTTAACCTATATCATCTAATTTTTCTAGAAGTAAATTTATATTACCCAGATAATTTTAAAAAATGTATTTTAAAATTTTTTCGTGGTGAAAATAGCCAAGACATAAAAAAGAGATAGTTTCTATTAAACTGTGGTTATTTCTAGGTGGTAGGATAACAGGTGACTTAAATTTTCCTCTTTACATAAAGTTTTTGAATATTTTTATACAGGAATATATTTATTCATTTAATCAAAATGAAATAAACTTGATTTTTCAAATGCATCTGACTACTGTGCAGCCACAAATTATACAACTATTGTATAAAAGGAAATCTGCTAACCCAACGGGGGAACTGACTAATGAAGAACGCAGCACATGAGCTCCTCAGTTTCACACTTATCACCAGGGTCATATGGAATAAGCTGTGTGTGCCATGTCAGAAAGCCATTTTCTGTGTACTCTTTTAGTGTTTTCACTCCTGTTTTGATGCTGGGAGCAGGGAAGTAGATAGTAAAGGCCTACAATGACAAACCACTATTAACATGATCATAACTGGGTTATTCCAGCACCAGTAAAGCACAGAGAAATTAATTCAGTCAGCAGTCCAGGGAAAAAGAGATTACATCTGAGGCTCCAGGATGATGGATGAACTCAAACTAAAATTAAAAAGCAAAACAAAGTAGAAAGTCTATGTGCAATTCGATGCATTATCTGTGACAACTGTTTCCTCTAATATGAAAGGCAATCCATCCACTACAGTTATCCAGAGATCATGCTCTCCCTAAGTGTCATTAGCCAGAGGAATTAACAAATTTTCCAAGATTTCAACATCTCCAAAAATAAATAAAAGCTCAGGTAACATGAAGATCAGTTAACAACAACAACAAAAAGTCTCCAGCTTCAAATGGAAAAACAATCTAAAACATGCCCTGCTAAAAATCTAACATGGTTACACCATCCCCCCTCTTACTACCCCAAATACCAAATTCATTCATCATTCATTCATTCATTTCTTCATTTGTGTTTCCCTTCATTCACCTACAGTGAATACCTACTATGTGCCAAGTTCTAAAGCAGGCAGTAGGTGCAGCTTACAACCATCCCTTTACCAAATGTAAACATGTTAACACCCCTGATTGAAATCCTGCCATATATAAATTAGCTAAAAATAAATTAGGAAAAAAAAAGGACTAAAACAAAATTCCTGGCATCATGAGAGATACAGGTTTACTCTGACTAAATTTTCAAGCACTGATTGTTCTACCCTTCTGATAAATTAGAGATAGAAATAATGAATTTTAAAGTTGTAGAAGAAAGACAGCACTGTAATGTAGAGAAATGGTAGATGTCAAGGGTAGGGGAAAAAAACTGGTGAGCCTAGAGTTAAATTTATTCTTTAGTAAGTGAGTCACTTATAATATCTAGGAATTAAATATAACCAGTAGAACCTGGAAATTGAACATCATGTCTTCAGAGTAAAATAAAAATTATATTCTCAAACAGAAGTAACAGCACTGCCCATAGCCTGGTCTGGTTATAGAAGACATCAAAGACAGTCTTTATAGTCAGTCTTTCACCTCAGCTAAGCAGAGCATGATGCTCACAGCCTCCATAGAGCAAGAACTTCCCCTAGTTAGGCTTGTTTCAAAACCTAGGACATACCTAAATTCTTTGTATTTCATGTCTGGTCCTGGACATCAAATGTAAATAGCAGTGTAATGTTGTACTTTAATAGTGGATCTAGAATTGAGAACCTATTTACCAGCATACTCAGATAGAAATCTGGTTCTCCCCATCAGGAACTGCTGAGTACCCTATAGCAGTATTTCTCAAACTAAGGTCTATGAATATTATTATTAAAGTCTTATGATATTAAAAAAAAATTTTTATTTTTATGACCATTAAAAAAAAAAAGAAGTTTTAAGGATAGTCTGCCTTTCTGGGATGACCCTGTGCAACTGCGTATTGCTTTACAATTTTTATGCAGTAGTTTGTATGTGCAACTGAGTTGGTTGATTAACATCTAGGAAAGCTATAACTAGAAGGCTTTATATAAGCAAAGAGGTGGGAGAGACCAGCAACATCTCTGACTGTGCCAACTCCCATCAATTTACTAGAAATAAGTATGGTCTTCATTTTCCAAAAAGAGTTTCTGTACCCCTGATCCTTAGCAATAGTTGCATCAGATACTAACTTAATGAACGTATCAGTTAGGCTAGCTTTTTTCCCAAGTAATAAAGCTTTACACAGTGGCCAAGTGATACATCTTAATGTGCTGTTTCAAGACTACTCATTGGCAAAGGTGAGGTTTGGTTTGCCTAAGTTCCAATCAGAGACATAAAGCTTTTAATATTGTTTGAATAACATACTACGTAAAAGGCATTTGCTGAGTAAGTATTATCAAAACCCAAATACAGAAAACAGATGAACCATGGAACCACAGTTAGGGTGACATCTCTCTGCTAAAATTCTCTATATCAATACTGCTTCAGCAAAGCAGTGTCACGCATCTCACTAAACCCATGTTGATTTAAACTCAATTATAATGTTCATCTGAACTGTAATGGTGTTGTCATATTTAATTTCTACATTTGTTTTGATTTTATTTAGCACAAGTTATAAGCATAAAATACATGTGTGCACGCTAAGTAACATACTCTGTGCATACTAAATAACATAATACAAGAAAAATGAGCAATTTAAGTAATACTGTAATAGTTTCAGTCAATACAAGAAGTCCACAGCAGTTTTATTCTTCAAGAGGATAGGATACGTCCCTCAACTTGAGGAACTCTGCTTCATGACATAGGTTAGCTTTATCTAGGATTTAAGAGAAAAACAGCTTAGTACCATGGTTCTCTACTTTTTTATTTCAAATGAAGTTGTTCTGCATCCTTGCATCTGTTCTGTTTCCCAACTTCCAAGCTCAAAGTGGCAGGCCATCTAGAGGTGGCCAGAAACGGACACCATCAGGAAAAGAAACCCTTTTGTAACAGTAACTATACTGAATATAGCTGCTGTCATTTTTGTCTAAACTGTCAATTTCTGTAGAGACAGGATGGCGTCAGAGCCTGTCACAACTGGAAGGCTTAATAAATGTTTGCAAAATGAAGGTCATTTTCTCAGCTCTTTTTACTCCAGTCTGGTTTAAACAAACTGTGTCAGAACCCTGTCTTAATACAGTTACTTTAGCTGTGTAAGAAATACTCTACAAGAAGAGGATAATTTTGTTGATGGAACATATAGTCACAATATAATAGCAAGTATTGATATCCTTAGAGACTAACCTCTATAGCAGGCTCTCTGAATGATAAGAAACAATTCTAAAATGATGCAAACAGTACATTCAAATTTTCCAGAGAAAATAAAAACATGAGTAACTTTTATCTCCTTTCCATAAAAACCATTAACTGTGAAATAATAAATTCCCCAAACAAGTCAAATCTTCAATATGGAATGAAAAAAGCAGTATATTCAAAGACAGTATTTAAAATACCTTATTTAAATATATTTAAAAAATCTACTTAGCCAGAAAAAATGAAAAAATTCCCTATCTCCGCCACAAAAAAAAAAGAAATATTTTAAGAAAACAGATTTTTTTTAATTCCTGGGTGGTACTAACCTGGAAGCCAGCACACATTCCTAGCTAAGAACTGATGAAATACATCTGCAAAAATAAACAGCTTGAAAAAGCTGAGCTTGCCCAAAGAAATTAATTAAAAAATAAACCCAAAACTTGTTTTTGTCATTTCCTCAATACTTTTCTCTAATAATGGAAAAATCAAAGTATAATCAACATATACAATCACAATAGGGTATAAGGATACAATCTTACAAATGACTAATCCTATAAAATTTTATTTATGAGACCGAGTATTGCTCAATACTATATGAAAGTCACATTTTTTTATTTTTACTGTTCCCTGTAACTGGGATCTATTGCAAGACCTGGGAAAAAAAAATCTCTTCTTCCCTTCCAAAGTCTAAACATAAATTCTTATCAGCAGGCTTCCTAATGAGTTAAGTCAATCACTAAGCCACTATTTCAATTTGTGTTTCTGCAGCAGGGCGGCTTTGGAGCTAAGAAAATCACTTCTGTTGTATCCTGCTATTTTGGACAAAAACTAATTTCCTGCCCAACCCTGGGAGTCACATGATTCCAAGCTAATGGAAAGTCTGCTTTCCATCAAAAAATGAAAAGTCATGTCGAGATCAAGCTCCAACAATTAAAAAGATACACACACACGCTTAACTTCCATTCACCATTCTAGGATTTAATAACAACATTGTAGTATTCTCAGGGAAAACAAGACTGTCATATAAGTTGAAAATAAGAAGTCCAAGATTAAGGACAGTATATTATTAATATCAGGATCAGAACTGAAAGAGAAAGAAGAAAGGAGACAGAGAGCTCCACTCTAGGGCTACAGGGGAAAAAAATAACTAAAAAGATTTTTAAGTGAATTGAACTATGTAAGAGGAAGAAAAACTCAGAGACAAAAATAAACAAACAAAAATATTAGAGGATGAATCCAACTAGATGACCTCTAACTGAATCATGCAAGGTCAAACAAAAAGCAAGCTCGACATCTCTCTGAGTTGGAAGCATACACCAACCACAGGAGGAACATAGCCCAGAAGATACATTTTATGGATATGTGTGAGGTCCTGGAACATTTTGTGTTGTAACAATTTTAGGATTTCAGAAATTCCACAGGATAACAAGTTTTTCAACCTTCTTTCTCTAATCCACATTTTGGCCACTATTCTAATTATGTGTTCAACAATGCCCAATTTTGAATGCACACAGAGAACTTGAAAGCTAAGCTTCAAAGGACAAACTGAAATAAAACTATTATAGATTACCTCAAAAAATATTATGGAAAAAGTCCAAACTGAAAAGAAGGATGGTTTATAATCAACAAGGATATATTGTACAGCACAGGGAACTTTATTCAATCTTCTATAATAATGTATTTGGGAAAAGAATCTGAAAAAGGGAATGGATGTAGATATGTGTATAACTGAATTATTTTGTTGTATACCTGAAACTAACACAATATTGTAAGTCAATTAAACTCCAATAGAAAATAAAATTTTTAAAAAAAGAAGGATGGCATGGCTTGTATGTTTTATGTCCCACCCACTCAACTTTGGAGTACTAAAATATACATTTGAACCTTTATTACTAGAGAGTTGTACTAAATTTTGAGTCCAAGCTACTCCAAAAATCCAGCTACTATTATCTTTAATTGTGATTCATACCTACACTGACAAAAATGTGTGCAAGATGCTACTGATAATTAATTTTATGTGTCAACATGGCTAGACTATGGTGCTCAGTTGTTTGGTTAAACACTTGACTAGACGTTGCTGTAGAGATTTTTAAGATTTGATTTATATTTATAATCAGTTAACTTTAAGTAAAGCAGATTATTCTCCATAATGTGGGTGAACCACATTCAATCAGTTGAAGACGTTAGGAACAAAGACTAAAGTTTCTGAGAGAAGGAATTCTGCCTCCAGCCTGTGACTTAACTATTTTACCTGAATTGCCAGTCAGCCTGCCTGCCCTACAGATTTCAGATTTGCTAGCTCCCGCAATAATAAACCTCTTTCTCTTTTTCCATATATACACACACATATGGATGCCCATGAATGCTGTGTGCATTGTGTGTATATACATATATTAGTATACCACATACACATACTATAGATTCTGCTTCTCTGGAGCACCCTGATTAATGCAATGCCCAAAACCATAATAAAAAGTAAGTTTATTGCATTTACTCTAACATTATGCAGATTTTATAACTTGAGGAAAACACTGGCTATCAAACATACAAGATTTTCAAATCATTTGAATAACCTGTGTTAATATGGAGTAAGCCTCTGAATGTTCCCTCTATAGTGCATAGCTCTCATTACACATACTAAGAGTTTAAAACAGAGTGCACCCCCTACAGGGGAACATTTAGTTTGCATTTCCAAATTACATTTCAGAGTAAGTGAATTTCACTTACTCTACAATTGTGGAAAAGATCACAAGAGGATTCAATTGAACTAAAGTAAATGGATTGGTACACCTGTTTCAGGAAACTAAGACACACCAATACTACGGAGAATTTATATAATGCTAATAGGCAGCAGGTATAAACAAAGGATGTCATTCGTGAAAACTACGAGTCTGAGGTCTATCAAAGCACAGAGGATAAACTATCTTGTTTTCAAAGTGCCGTTTAGTACGTTCATTTTGAGCCAGACAGAATAAAGGAAGAATTTACTAATTATACCTTTAGCAAAGTGACAGACAACTTAATTAGATGAAAACATATAATAATATGTTTGGGATATAAACATTTTATAAACATCACAAGTCTTGGGGAAGAAAACTTTTTAATTGGGTAGGAAAACAATTCAAAGTCACTCTCTAAGCATAGCCAGCAATAACGGTAAATAACAGATCTAAACTGCAATTCATGACATGTGCCTCTAGTTCACAACATTATCCATCATAAATGTTTATGAAAAATATTTGCAAGCAAATCAATTACAATGACATCTTGAGGCCAAGGTCCCAAACTTAAAAGCCAAATGTCTTCAAGGAGAGGGGATTTGACAAAAATGTGGGAAGTGTCAGGTGTAAGAGAGGTATGGTGGGGGGCACGGTTTGCATGTCCCATCAAAAGGTAAGCTTACATCTGGGACTTCCCTGATGGTCCAGTGGCTAAGACTCAGAGCTCCTAGTGCAGGGCACCCAGGTTTGTCCCTGGGTCAGGGAATGAGATTCCACATGCTGCAACTAAGTAAGACCTAGCACAGCCAAATAAATACTTTTTTAAAAAAATGAAAGGTAAGCTTACATTACAACAATACAACAGCTTTATTCTATCCCAACAGTATGCATCAGTCCCAGGTAAAATTCAACAAACTGCTGCTACCATGTGATACTTGAACTAGAGAACAGAAGTAAATTAGAACAGTAAATACATGAATTAGTTAAAGAGAATATGACCATAAATATCTAGAAAATTATCTTCTAAAAGGGAATTTGCTTGATTAGTACATTACTCATAATTATTTCGGAGAAGGCGATGGCACCCCACTCCGGTACTCTTGCCTGGAAAATCCCACGGACGGAGGAGCCTGGTAGACTGCAGTCCATGGGGTCACGAAGAGTTGGACATGACTGAGCGACTTCACTTTCACTTTTCACTTTAATGCATTGGAAAAGGAAATGGCAACCCACTCCAGTGTTCTTGCCTGGAGAATCCCAGGGACGGGGGAGCCTGGTGGGCTGCCGTCTATGGGGTCGCATAGAGTCAGACACGACTGAAGCGACTTAGCAGCAGCAGCAGCCAGGACAAGAACAAACAGCAGTCCTCCCTGTCAAGAATGGAGTTTTCTGCCCCTCACATGGCCTATATGCTTCTCTTTAGTGTTACCTCTTCAATGCTGACTAGTTCCTCCTGGTTCTTCATCTTGCCTTTGACTAAAATAGCCTCTTTACACCCCAATGTGTTTCAGTTTTTGAGCTCAGTTCCTGTGGGTTATTGACAGTATCCACTGTGGCCTGACAGACTTCACCACACCTCAGGAGGTGTTAGGAAGAACACACTCCTTTGACCTAAAGAAGCAAAGAAACTTCATAGACATCTAATAGACTACATAACAGCTCAAACTAGGGAAACCAGAATGGACAGAACACGCACCTTCTACCAAGGCCAAGTCAATGCAAAAAACAATAACAGAGTAAGAAGAATGTTTAAGAGGCTACCCAAAGAGAATAACTATAAAAAATTTTGGAAGGGCTTAAAAAAACATGAAAGCTGGGGTTAAAATTCCAGTAGAGGAAGAAAAATGGCTAGTGATGAAAACCAAACTAGTAAACTGGAAAATGAAGTAAAGGAACTATTATATAATAAAGCAAAAAATACAAAGAAATATAAATTACTGGTAAAAATATGAGGCATTCAAGACAGATCCAGAAAGCCTAATATGCAAATATTCAGAAAAAGCAAAAAGAACAGAAGCAATGATCAAATAGAAAAACTTCTGTGCTGAAGAAAGAATTGAATTTTCAGATCAAAGGAGTTCACCAAATGCCAGGTATTTATAATTGGGGCAGGGGAAGACACATAATTGACAAATTATGATGAAGTTTTTGTAGTTTAAGAGTAATAATCAAGTCATAAAGAGAGCGAGAAAAGACTACCCACAAAGGTAAAAATAAATAGACTGCCACTGGATCTTTCATAAGCCACTCAGGAACCTGAGAGATGTATATAGGTTTTAAAGAAAAAAGGACTGTATTCCAAGAACCCTATATCCAGGAAAGATATAATCTATAACGCAAATGAAAAAAATTTCAGACTTATAAGCAAATTCATAAAACAAATCACTTTTTTTTTTTTTTAAGGAAAAAGCATTGCAAGAGTACTCTAAGCTGATTCATGTTGATGTTTGGCAGAAACCAACACAATTCTGTAAAGCAATTATCCTTCAATTAAAAAATAATTAATTTTTTAAAAAAGACAAAACAGAGTACTCTAGGTTCAATGTATTTTTTAATTTATTTATTTTTAATTGGAGGATAATTGCTTTACAATATTGTGTTGGTTTCTGCCATACACCAACATGAATTAGCCATAGGTATACGTATGTCCCCTCCTTCTTGAGCCTCTCTCCCACCCCCCACCCCTTCCCACTCCTCTAGGTTCTCCAGAGCACTGGGTTTGAGTGCCCTGTGTCATACAGTAGATTTCCACTGGCTACCTAATTTTACATATGGTGATGTATACGTTTCAGTGCTTCTTTCTCAGTTCGTTCCTCTTCTTCCCCTCTGGTGCCCACAGGTCTGTTCTCTACATCTGCATCTCCACTGCTGCCCTGCAGATAAAGGGCACCAGCTGCTGCACTGCCCTGCACTTCCATCTCTCTAGATGCTGTATACATGCATTAATATATGATATTTACTTTTCTCTTTTTTATTTACTTCACTCTGTATCTAGGTTCATCCACCTCATTAGAACTGAGTCAACTGCATTCCTTTTTAAGGCCTGGTAATATTCCATTATATATATGTACAACTTCTAAAATCAATGCAATACATTATATCAATAGAAAGAAGGAAAATCAAAACACCTGACCAATTCAACAGACACAGAAAAACCAGTGGACAAAATCTAGAACCCTTTCATGATTAAAAACCACTCAACAAAATAGGAATAAAAAGGAGTCTTTTCAACCTTCTGAAAGACGTTTATAAGAAACCCATAGCTAACATTATTCTTAATGGTGAAAGAGTTCCCCCTAAGATTAAGACGAGATATCTGCCCTAACTACTACTTCTACTCAACCTTGTACTGCAGGTTCTAGTCAGGGCAATCAGGCAAGAAACAGAAATATAAGACACCCAGATTGATAGCTCAGTTGGTGAAGAATCTGCCTGCAATGCAGGAGACCCCAGTTCAATTCCTGGGTCAGGATGATCCGCTGGAGAAGGGATAGGCTACTCACTCCAGTATTCTTGGGCTTTCCTTGTGGCTCAGCTGGTAAAGAATCCACCTGCAACATGCGTGACCTGGATTCAATCCCTGGGTTGGGAAGATTCTCTGGAGAAAGGAAAGGCTACCCACTCCAGTATTCTGGCCCAGAGAATTTCATGGACTATATAGTCCACGAGGTCGCAAAGAGTCAGACATGACTGAGCGACAGTCACTTTCACTTTCAGATTGGAAAGGAAGAAGGAAAACTATCTCTATGTGCAGATGACATGATTCTGTAGATAGACAATCCTAAGAAATCCACTGAAAAACTATCAGAACCAATAATGGGTTCAGCAAGGCTGCACAATGCAAGATCAAATCCAAAAACCAATTGTATTTCTGTATATTTGGCATTAAAAAAACCTGAAAATAAAATTAAGAAAACAACCCTATTAACAATAGAATCAAAAGGAATAAAATACTTAGGGATAAATTTAACAAAAGAAGTGCAACACTATGCACTAAAAACTATAAAACATTGTTGAAAGAAATTAAAGAAGACCTAAATAAATAAAAAGAAATCCTATGGTTATGAATTTCAAGACTTAATGTTGTTAAGATGTCAATACTCCCAAACTGATCTACAGTTTTGGTAAAATCCCCATTAGAATTTCAACTTCATTTTTTTGCACAAATGGACAACCTGGTCTTAAAATTCATATAGAATTGCAAGGAACTACAAATAGCCAAAAACATCTTCAAAAAGAAGACTAAAGTTGGAGGTCTCAGTTTCCAATTTCAAAACTTACTATAACCAGTAATCAAAACTGTGTGGTCCTGGCATATGAACAAGTTATGGATCAATAGACTAGAACTGAGGGTTCAGAAATGTGTCTATGTACCCACAGTGAATTGAATTTCTACAAGGGTATCAAGATTATTCAGCGGGGAAAGAATAGTCTCCTTAACAAATGTTGCTGGGAAAACTGGATACCTAAGTGCAAAAGGATAAAGTTGGATCCGTAACCATATACCATATGTAAAAATTAACTCAAAGTGAATCAAAGACCTAAATATAAGAGCTCAACATATAAATGCTTAGAAAAAAATAGGTATAAATTTTCATGACTTTAGCTTAAGCAAGATTTCTGATATGTGACAACAAGAGCATGAGCAGCAAAAGAAACATGAACATCATCAAAATAAAAGAATAGTGTGCTACAAAGACACCATCAAGAAAAGGAATCCATAGAAGGGGAGAAAATATTTGCAAATTCTATATCTGATAGGGGTCTAATATGCAGGATGTAAAAAAAAAAAAAAAGAAAGAACTCTTACAACTCAACAATTAAAGAGACAAATAACCTAAATGTTTTAAAGACAGTCAAGAGATTTGGACAGAAATTTCTCTTAAGAGTATATACAGATAGCTAATAAACACATGAAAAATGTTCAACATCATTAATCATTGGGGAAAAGCAAATCAAAACCAAATGAGATATCACCACATGCTCACTAGGGTGCCAAAATTAAAAAGACTGTAATAAGCATTAGTGAGGTTGTGGAGAAAGCTGTCATACTGCTTTGTAAAATGGTACAGTCACTTTGGGAACCAGTTTGGAAACTACTCTTCAAAAAGTTCAACATAGAGTTACCAAAGGACCCAGAAATTTTAAGAGAACTAAAAACATGTCCACATGAAACTATGTCATGAATGTCATAACAACATTATTCATAATAGCCAAGAAGTGAGAACAATCTAAATGTCCGAGAAGTGATGAATGGGTAAACAAGACGTGGTGTATTCATATGATGGAATATTATTCAGTCACAAAAAAGAATGAAGTATTCATACATGCCACAACGTGGATAAGTCTTGGAAAACATTATGCTAAGGAAAATAAGTCAGTCACAAAGGACCACATATTGTAAGATATCATTTATATGAACAGGCAAATCCATCGAGACAGAAAGTAGGTTAGTAGCTGTCAGAAGTTGAGGGTACAAGAGAAGGGGGAGTGACTTATATAATGGATATAAGGATTCTTAATGGGGTGATGAAAATATTCTACAAAAAGATAATGGTTGTACAATATTGTAAATATACTAAAAACCACTAAATTGTTCTCTGTAAATGGCAGAAGAGGACATCAGATTTGAAGCACAAAACAGGATTCAATGCATAGTTGCTGGCTTAAAGACAGAGAGAGCCACAAGGCTCCTGAGAGTTGAGAGTTAACCCCAGAAAACAGCCAGCATGTAAGCAGAAACCTGGGCTTCCCTGGTGGCTCAGACAGTCTACAAAGCAGAATCTGTCTACAGTGCAGGAGACCAGGGTTCAATCCCTGGGTTGGGAAGATCCCTTGGAAAAGGGAATAGCAACCCACTTCAGTATTCTTGCCTGGAGAATTCCATGGACAGAGGAGCCTGACAGTCTACAGTCCATGGGGCCGCAGAGTTGGACACGACTGAGCGACTAACATAGACACACACAGAAGCAGAAACCCCAATCCTACAACCACAGAAAACTGAATTCTGCCAACAACTCAAAAGTGCTTGGAGGTGGGTTTTTCATCAGTGCCTTCAGATGAGAACTCAGCCCATTCAACATCTTGTTTTCAGCTTTGTTTTGCCCCATTCAGAGAATCCAGCAATGCCATGTGTATGATCAGGCCACCCAAGAGGGCTGTTCTCTTGTTCTCTGTACATCTCCTACTTGACCAGTCCCTGCTCCACCTACATCCTACTCACATGACTGACCTACGTTCTTAACCATGGAGCCTAGTCAGTAAGTGCCTACACACTTGTCCCAGCCCCAGCTATGATTGTTCTAATCTGTAGATGAGAACTTTCCTATGATAGCTTATCAAAGGAGTGGTGAGGGGATGTGCTCCTCTGGTTTCCCTGGTAACTGATAAGCCAGCCTGATAATGTCAATTCCTTTCCCAATCCCCTCACCTCACATCCTGCCCACCATCTGCTACACAGGGTTGGGTATTGCTCTAGGACCTTGCTTCAGACATGTAAACTCCCCCCATCCATTAGACCACTGATGTCTCTGTTGCTGATTCTGGGCCCTTTATTCACTCTTGAGGCTGGGCAAGGACATGACTTGAAGGCCTGTGGGGTACAGTTCAACACCATGTCAAACATCTGACTGCAACACTCAATTAATAAATGGGTGTTGTTTTAAACCATTAATTTTGTCAGTCACTTCAGTTCAGTCACTTAGTCATGTCCAATTCTTTGTGACTCCATGGACTGCAGCATGCCAGGCTTCCCTGTCCATCGCCAACACCTAGAGCTTGCTCAAACTCATGTCCATCAAGTCGGTGATACTATCCAACCATCTCATCCTCTAGCATCCTCACTCCTCCTGCCTTCAATCTTTCCCAGCATCA
Source organism: Bubalus kerabau (assembly GCF_029407905.1). Classification (NCBI taxonomy): domain Eukaryota; kingdom Metazoa; phylum Chordata; class Mammalia; order Artiodactyla; family Bovidae; genus Bubalus; species Bubalus kerabau. The sequence continues at coordinate 39,672,427 of NC_073634.1, read as the reverse complement.
GGGTCTTTTCTAATGAGTCAGTAATTAATTAACTTTGTAGTAATTAATAAACGAGTGTTATTTTAAGCTATTAATTTTGTAGTAATTTGTTACATGAGGATAGAAAACTAACACACTCCCCACGGAAAAAGTGGCTGGGTCTTTATGAACACCGTTCACCACTTTTATCAGTAAAGGCAAGGGAGTTTAATCCCCCTGGAGAAAACCAATGGGACAGTCGGTGGAGAAGTCTCCCAGCTTCTCCCCAGCCTAGGGAATGGGGAGAGGGAAACTGTCCTGGAGATGCATTCTTCATGGTTCTTCAGAGGGTCCTCAGAGACACAGTGCCCCTGGCCCTATGGTAACAGACCCCAACTCTACAGCAACCCTTCACTGACTTTTCTTGTCTCCCTATTTCACTCTCCTTTCTCTATTATTCTGCTTCCTGGGATCATCTCCCAGATAAATGGTCCACACCCAAGCCTGGATTGCAGACTCTGCTCCCTTGGGAATTAAGTTATGGCAGAAGTCTCTAGATGGCCCATATATACACATTCGGCCCCTTTTCTGCAGTAAGAGAACCCTAGTTTTACTTGACATGGCAATATGCCCAGCTAAAAGCATTTATTTACCACCCTTTCCTGTGACTAATGAAGCACAAGTCACTGAATGGAGCTCCTAAGAAATCGCTTTAAAGGGAGATGACCCAGTCAGGAAGCAGGTCTCTCCCTTCTTTCGTCTTGCTGCCTGGACTATGGATGCTAAAGCTGGAGCTGTGGAAGCCACCCTGCAACTATGAGGAGACACAGAGCATGAAGTCTGGATCCTTGTGACTAGAGAACTGCCACGTGAGCCTTAACTGTATCCTTAGGACATCTCTTACATAAGAGAAAAACAAATCTGTGTTTTCTTTCAGCCAGTATTACTTGGGTTTTCTGTAACATACAGCTAAATCTATTCCTAACACTTACTCAAGAAATAAAATCTATGAACCACATGAAAGATGACTAAATGTCAAAGAAGATGTTTGTTAGAAGCACTGAAGGAACTGACAATAGCAACATTCCAAAGGAACTAAGAAAGCTAACAGGAGAGAATTGCCAACTTGTAGAGTGATGCACACACTATTTTTGAAAATAAAAACCTGCCCCTGAAAATTTAATTAAAAACAAGAGAGTTATACAGCTTAGCCACTTTTGAGTTTTGAGGTTTCTAGTCTGATTTAGTTTGAGGTCCCCCAAATAAGCAAATGCATGTGGTTCTCTTCTCCGGCTTCCACTTGAATATTCATTATCAGAAAGCAAAAAAACCTAAAATAGCTTTTAGAGTTTTCACTAGTGATACTGACTGAATATTTATACTTTAAGTAACATCACAGTCAAATGACTACCTACTGCCTGGATAGCATTTTAATTAGGTGTAAAGGTGTATAAAAGAAGAAGATAATTCATTCCTAACCCAAACAGTTTTCATATCTAACTAGGGACTGAGTCCTTTAACTGTGGAATCTGATTCTATCCCAGGAGATAGTGTCAGAATTGAGCTGAATTGTCAGACACCCTGCTGGGGTCTTTTCACTGTTATACAGTGTTCCCCAAGGAAAATGCTGATGGGGTGAAGGATAATCTGTCTTAAGGATTATATATATATATATGTATCTCATGCCTATTTAAAACTCTGATTTTCAAATCTTTTTGAACAAAGTACAAATAAAATCAAATGAATGAATTATTTTACTCTATAATTTAAAACAAATTAAGTCAACCATAAATCACAATATTTCTATTTTCTCCCAATTCATAATGTCAACTACTTTCTAACATATTATTACTTTTGTATTTTTATTGTATTGTATTTTGTATTATTATTTTTGTATTTGCAAATACAAAGAGAATATCCTAATTACAAAACACATAAATTGCTGCCATTATTCTGCTAGAATGGGCTTTCTGTGTGATAATAGTTGTCGATCATTCCAGACTACCTTCCAGACAATATAGTAGGTTAAAAAATATAAGGTTGATTTTTATCCTTAGTATAAATCCACATAATTATTAAATGAAAATTTGACCTTTTAAGCAAATCAAGAACACACCTGAAAGAAAGCAAACAGAAAGAAAAGTTTTGTTTTACCTTGAGCACTAATTGTGACCGTGTGCCAGGTTCAGGAATTATGTACATGATTCAGACTCATGGTGGAGTCAGCCCTGGGAGTGCATTTCAGTTCTACAATCTACAAGTGATGCCTGTCTCAAAAGTTTCTTCACCCTCCCTACTCTTCAGTTTCCTCAATAGTTAAACTTTAATAACCACCATTTTAGAGAGTTAGACTTGGAATTAAATGAGATAATAACTGTATTAATGTTTTAACAAATACATAAGCATTCAGCAAATGGTGCCTATTATTTCTACAGCTCCAATACTTTGGCCACCTGAATCAAAGAGCCCACTCATTGGAAAAAACCCTGATGCTGGGAAAGACTGAAGGCAAAAGGAGAAGGGGCGGCAGAGAATGAGACGGTTAGATAGCATCACGGACTCAATGGACATGAGTTTGCACAAACTCCAGGAGACAGGGGAGGGCAGAGGAGCCTGGCATGTTGCAGTCCACAGCGTTGCAAAGAGCTGGACATGACTTTGCGACTGAACAACAACAAAAATTATCTTCTATGTTATAATAAAGCTTAAATGTGCATTATTTGATAAATGGGGAATGTGGACCTTATTTTCTTTAAAGGACAGCAAAGACCTCAATAGATTAAAACTTAAACCAAGTCCTTCAACCTGAAACCAAGTGTAGGTTATGGGAAAGGCTTTTTGTTTTCATGCCTAAGTCATATCTCTAATACTTTTATTCATAATATGGCCTAGTAATTGAAACGTAGATTTCTTCTTCCATTAAAAAAAAATATTCTATGGCTGCAATCCAAAAGTCTACAAGTAATAAATGCTGGAGAGGGTGTGGAGAAAAGGGAATCCTCTTACACTGTTGGTGGGAATGCAAACTAGTACAGCCACTATGGAGAACAGTGTGGAGATTCCTTAAAAAACTGGAAATAGACATGCCTTATGATCCAGCAATCCCACTGCTGGGCATACACACTGAGGAAACCAGAAGGGAAAGAGACACGAGTACCCCAATGTTCATCGCAGCACTGTTTATAATAGCCAGGACATGGAAGCAACCTAGATGTCCATCAGCAGATGAATGGATAAGAAAGCTGTGGTACATATACACAATGGAGTATTATTCAGCCATTAAAAAGAATACATTTGCATCAGTTCTAAGGAGGTGGATGAAACTGGAGCCTATTATACAGAGTGAAGTAAGCCAGAAAGAAAAACACCAATACAGTATACTAACGCATATATATGGAATTTAGAAAGATGGTAACAATAACCCTGTGTACGAGACAGCAAAAGAGACACTAATGTATAGAACAGTCTTTTGGACTCTGTGGGAGAGGGAGAGGGTGGGAAGATTTGGGAGAATGGCATTGAAACATGTAAAATATCATGTATGAAATGAGTTGCCAGTCCAGGTTCGAAGCACGATACTGGATACTTGGGGCTGGTGCACTGGGACGACCCAGAGGGATGGAATGGGGAGGGAGGAGGGAAGAGGGTTCAGGATGGGGAACACATGTATACCTGTGGCGGATTCATTTTAATATTTGGCAAATCTAATACAGTTATGTAAAGTTTAAAAATAAAATAAAATTTAAAAAAAAAAAAAAGAAAAAAAAATATTCTAAATCTCTATTTTTTTTAAATAACAGGCAAATACAATGAATACAGTGGCAGCAAGAGTTTTTTATTAATAACACAACTTCCCAGGTTTTTGCTGGAGTTAGAACCTGATATCAATAAAACTGGATATGTTATCTACATTTTTATTTGGAGCCATGCTCAGATTTTTGGATTTCACCAGAGGAGTAATATTTTTAAAATTTTGAGAAGCACCATAAGTTGACAACATTTTATATTTCAGAAATATTTTAATTAAATAGAGATAGCAAGGATATTTTAAAATAGAGCAATAAAAACAGGAATACTAGGGGAAATTTTAAACTATAATCTCCTATCTAAAGCATTTAATTAAAGAAAAAATAGTTTGACACTCTAAGAGGAAAAACATACTTTTGGGTTAAGAAAAAATGTTCTTTCCCAAACAAGAATAGCTGGCTTCCGTATACTGATTTATATATGCTCTGTGTGTTTATGCTAATTTGCCTCATTTCTCCAAGGATTAGTTCTTGGATTTAAATTTGGGAATCTTCAAGTACTAACAAGATTTGACAAATTTAAGATCTTATGTCTTTAACTGCACATGCCAGATACTATTAGCCAGAACAATTCCCAGCTCTCCTTGGAACCTACATTCTAGTGGGTAGAGATCAATATCAAACAAATTAACAAACATGTTCAGATATTGATTGGTGCTAAGAAGAAAAATGAAGCCGGTTAAGACACAGAGACAGAATGGAAGGAAATGTATTCAGAGAAATCTTCAACTAGGGCACATTCAAGTAGAGATTCTAATAAAAGGAGGTAGTGAGTCATTTGGAAACCTATGGGAATAGTGATGGTTAATAGTCATAAAGCATTTTCTCCTGTGCCAGTCAGTATCCTAACTGCTTTACACAGGTAAACTCATTTAATCCTCTTAACAATTGCATAGAGGTACTATTATGATCCCTATTTTACAGATAAGGAAACTGAGGCTCAGAGAATTAAGGTAACTTGTGTAAGTCACACAGCTAGTAAATAGAAGGGTTGAATTGGGAACCCAGAGAGTCTGACTCCAAAATCTTTCTCTTAACCATCGTCACTATACTCTGCCTCTCAGGAACACCAGGGGCAAAGACCCTAAGGTGATAATGCATGTGTTTGGCATGCCCCAGAAACAGTGAGGAGAACCCAGAGTGGCTGGAGTTGGGGGTAACAAGAGAGACTGAAACACATCAGATCAGAGAGATGGTTGGTACGGTGGAGGAGGGGACCAGTTTACGTGGGACCTTGAAGTATACCATAAGGACTTTGGGTCTTATTCTGAGTGAGATGACCAGTCATTGAACCATTTTGAGCAGAGGAGCATCAAGACCCAACTTGTGCCTTGTAAGGATCACTTTGGCTGCTATGCAGAGAGGAGACTATATTGACTGTGCTGTGCTGTGCTTAGTCGCTCAGTTGTGTCCGACTGTTTTGTGACCTCATGGACTGTCGCCCGCAGGCTTCTCTGTCCATGGGGATTCTCCAGGCAAGAATACTGGAGTGTGTTGCCATGCCCTCCTCCAGGGGATCTTCCCAACACAGAGATGGAGCCCAGGTCTCCCGCATTGCAGGTGGATTCTGTACTGTCTGAGCCATCAGGTTAGCCCGGGACATAGATAAAAGCAGGAGCCAAGTCTGACAGCTCTGCAATAATCCCAGAAGATAAGTGGTGGTTCGGACTTATATGATCACTGAAGTGGGGGGAAGATTACGGATCTATTTTGAAAGAAGAGAATTTAGTGATGGATAGGAGATGGGAAGAGAAAGAAACAGAGGAGTCATGGATGACCAAGGTTGTGACCTGAGCAAACAACTGTTAAGAAAGGGGCTGGCATTGCTTGTATAGGAAGTACTGGCTAGGGAACAGGTTAAAGTGAAGATGCTGATTCAGGAAGTCAGAGTGGAGCCTGAGAATCTGCACTTCTAACATGTTCCCAGGTGATGCGGATGCTGCTGTCCACGGAGCACACTTGTGAACAACAAGGCTCTACACTTTGTTTTGTTAAACAATTTCTTCCTGATTTTAAGAGAAAAAAGTTCATCTTAAAAATATGAAAATTACCATAAAATAATTCTATACCCAGAAATACTGTTAATATTTCGAGGTACATCTTTCCAGGTTTTTTGATGTTTACATGTTTATGTACATAATAGGAAATACTATTTAAGAAAATTAAAATCCCATTGTACCCTACCACTTGCTTTTTAAATATAATGAACACCTTCCAGTTTCCTTAAACATTTTAAACTATTATTTCAATCAGATCAAAACATACAAACTAAAAATATTTAACTTTATTGAGTTTCTGTGCCAGACTGTTTCTTGCTCTATAGCTCCCATCTCTAGTAATGGTGAATGGAAAATGTTACTTTTTAAAATAAGTGACATTTTAAAAAGAGGCATTTAAATATTTTCAAAATATTTTAAAGACTGTGTTTTGGGTAAACATGCTATCATTTTAAGGCTCAAACTCTACTGGGACTGTGTTTCTCTCTTCCAAAAAGCTCCCTTCCCACTCCTTTTTCCCCCAAGATGGCACCTGACGGCAAGGCAGAGTGTGTCCTGTGCTGGTGACCGAGGTGGAGAGCCTCTGGTCCAAGGGTGGCCCTGTGGGTCCTCACCAGCCTCCACTGAGATGCCCCTTGACCCTCTGGCTCACCAGGCAGTACTGCTTGCTGTGAAGCAGCTGGTTGCAGGACTAGGTGGGCACATGTAGGCCTTGGACCTTGCCTGCTGTTTCTGGTCTTTGGCTTTCTCATCCTTCCTCGGGTCTCTAGAAAGTTACTTATTCCCTCAGCTTTTCTGTAGGCAGCCCTGTCCAGCCTTGTGTGCTCAAGTTGTGGGCCCCCCAAGGCATGTCTCAAGCCTGCCACCCAAACATCTCCCTCCAGCCCTGCATTCCCAGGATTTGGGCTGCATCAGGGAAGTCCAGTACCATTCCTGTGCTCCCGATACTCCATGTCCTGCTTCCAGGTTTTTAATAAGAAGGCAATAGACTCTCCCATCTGAACCCCTGTTCCTCTCTGTACCCAGCGCGACCTGAAAGGCTTCCTTCCTTCCTCCTTCCCTCAGATGGGAAGAGCACCTACATTAGATCAAGTGCTCGCCTACTTTCTGGCTTAGAGTAAAACTATTCACTCAGACTGCTGCGTTTTTCTCCTAAGACAAAGAGGCGCTTTTGGAAATTAGAAACAAAGGCTGACTTTAAGATGATTCCCTATGGATTAAAGAGCAATAATTTGAAATTTAAATAGCCCCTTCGTCTTCCTTCTCCCATGGTGTAGTATCTCAAAAATATTTGGTTATATGATTTTTAGTGAGTGAACAATATTTCATTATACAGATACTATAATGTAATCCTCTATGATTGAACACTACAATTGGAATTTTCCCCATTAAAAATAACTTGCTTATACATAAATCCAAGCACATCTAATTATTTCCTAGGTGTATATTCCTATAAGTGGAATTACAGACTGAAAGGAAAAGGTATGATCACTTTCAAGGTCTTTTTTGGTACATACTTCTAGTTTATCTTCCAGAAATATTTATACCAAAGCAAACTGTAGTGGCTGAGAAAGGCTATATCTCCACATACTTCCCATACTAGATATTATCATTCTTTATTTCTCCCCTCTTTCAAAATTGAGTTGAATTTCACATAAAGTCAATCATTTTACTCTTGCCTGGAAAATCCCATGGATGGAGGAGCCTGGTAGGCTGCAGTCCATGGGGTTGCTAAGAGTCGGACACGACTGAGGGACTTCACTTTCACTTTTCACTTTTGTGCATTGGAGAAGGAAATCACAACCTACTCCAGTATTCTTGCCTGGAGATTCCCGGGGACAGAGGAGCCTGGTGGGCTGCAGTCTATGGGGTTGCACAGAGTCAGACACGACTGAAGTGACTTAGCAGCAGCAGCAATAATTTTAAAGTGAACAATTCAGTGGCACTTAGAATATTCACAACATTGTGCTGGTATTCTATTTAATCTTTGCCAATTTGATGGTTGAAAAAACCTCTCTTTAAATTTTTTACTAGGGATATGAAACATTTTGCATATATTTGCTAATCAATGCCTTTTATTTTTTGTGAACTACCTGGCTATTTTTTTCTATTTGTATTTGGGGGTGCTGTGTTTTATGCAAATATCTATTATATATATTTACAACCTATATAATGCAACTATATTGACAATTTACCTTTTGACCATAAATTTTGTTTATGCTGTCCCTTAGCATATAAACTTTTAAATACTTCAAAATCATTCTGCATTTCCTTCACGTTTTATTCAACTTTATCTATAAAGCCCTCACTAACTCCAAGATTTGATATCTATATTTTCTTCCTGTTCTTTAAGGTTTCACTTTGACACTGAACTCTTAATCTGGATAGGATTTATTTGGTAGGAGGGAGGAAAACTTATGTTTCCAAATGGTCTCAACATTGTTTACTAAACAATCCGTCTTGATCGTACAGTAATTACATAAATCAGGGTCTGTTTCTGAACTTTCTGTTCTATTTCATTGACCTACCTGGCCTGTATTTGAACTATAATGCTAAAATTACTGTACTATTTTAAATTCTCTATTCTTCTAAATAAGTTTTAAAACACTCTGTTGTTTCTCTAAGAAACATTGCTGGGAGATGATTACTGTATTAGCTAAGACGTGCTAAGCTGCAAAAAGACTAAAAGTTAACTCAAAGAGGCTTAAATAAAAATGAAATTGACTGGCTTTCAGCTGAATCCAAAAGTAGATCAAATATGAGGGTTGCTTGAAACAATGGCTCATCAACGTCATTAATAACCCACATATTTCCATCTCCCATTTTCCGGCTCTGCTGTCCACTATCTCAACTTCACCCCATAGCTAGGTCTCCTCCTGGTGTAGGATGGCTGCATTGTATCCTCACTCGCATGTAGCAGAAGACTAGAAGCCACTAGCAAACTGTTTTTTGTGTGTTCTGTCACCATTTTTTTTTTTTAACCATTCACAACTAAGAAGGACAAGATTAAAATTATTTGCCTGGATTAATCAGGGGCAACCACAGATCTGGCATGGAATGGTGTTGAAAAGACAACAGTTTTTATTAAAATTAGAATTTCTTTAAATGCATTAATTAATTTGAAATGAACTGGTATCTTTATAAAATGAACTGGTATTTTAGAATCTTTTAATCCAAAGACATAGCATCTCCCCTATTTAATCAAGTTTTCTGCCTTTCTATCATGTATTTTAATAATGGATTCTTTATACATATTTTATACATGTATCTATTTATTCCACGAGTCTATTAAATTCTTGAGCATTTTAGGGTTCTATCATGAATACGATCTTATTTTCTATTATATTTTGTACCTAATTGTATGATTTGAGACTTATTTCTTTTTTTAGTTTTAGTTTAGTGTCCTTCCTTCCTTTCAGTTTAAACTAGCTTAAGTGGGAAAGAAAGTTTACTGGGTTATATAACTGGGACATCTTAGGCAATACTACCCTTGAAAAGTGAAAGTGAAAGTGAAGTCGCTCAGTCGTGTCCGACTCTTTGCGACCCCATAGACACCAGGCTCCTCCGTCCATGGGATTTTCTAGGCAAGAGTACTGGAGTGGGTTGCCATTTCCTTCTCCAGGGAACTTCCTAATCCAGGGATCGAACCCAGGTCTCCCACATTGTGGACAGACACTTTACCATCTGAGCCACCCTTAGACCTCTGCATAAGGCCCCCAGCCCCGGGCTCATATCCTATAGCGCCCCCACATACAAAAAGACAAATAGATTTATTGCAGAATGAAAGAGTAGCCTCTGCTACTCAGGATATGGCACTTTAGTACTGCAAATGCAACCAGTAATGTTGAACATTCACTCTCATGACTAACCTTGTTCAGGCCCCTGGAATGTTTCTCTGTATTTCTTGCCCTGTGTCCTCAAGAAATGATTATTTGAAAATACTGTACCACTGTGACCTTGGAGACAGACCCTGATCCTAATTAAGAATAGTTTCATTGAAAACAAACTTATGGTTACCAAAGGGAAAAAGGGGGAAGGGATAAATTAGGAATTTGGGATTAATAGATACATACTACAATATATAAAATAGATAACAACAAGGGCCTACTGTATAGAAGGGAACTATACTTAATATCTTGTAATAACCTATAATGGAAAAAAAAATTTTAAAGAATATGTATAACTGAACCACTGTGCTATACACCTGAAACACAACATTATAAATCAAATACAAGATTAAATTTTCAAAGGATTAAATTTTAAATTTTCAAATTTAAGTAGTTTTCAAAAATATTTTTTAATTTATTTTTAATTGGAGGATAACTACTTTACAATATTGTATTGGTTTCTGCCATACATCAACTTGCATCAGCCATAGTTTTATTAAAATTTGGTATTAATTATAATGGTGGTTCATCATTTTAAAGATTTTAGAAGATAAGCAGCATTTTGTAAAATATTTTATAACATATAGTCTTTCAAATTTTTGCAATTACTTTAACTTACATTTTTGCTGAAATATATTCAAATTAGGTATATTTTTAAAATCTCTTTATAAATTTTTGAATATTTTAGATTACTACTGTGAATAAAGCAAAAATTAAGTGAATAAGTTTATTATAATACTACCAGTGATTTTGCTGAAACGGAAGCAGGGAAATAAATTTTAAGGAATGAATTATGACATTATTCTATATTACCACTTATCCTAAAATTCTGGCCCATCCTCAGAATGCCCAGGTTTATACTGTAAAACTCAACATAAGCGTTCCCTGGTGGTCCAGTGGCTAAGGTCCTGGTACTCCCAGTCCCGGGTCTGGGCAGGGAGCCCAGGTTTGATCTCTAGTCAGGAAACTAGATCCCACATGCCGCAACCAAGAGTTCCCTCGCCACAACCAAAGATGCTATGCATGCAACTAACACCTGGCACAGCCAAATAAATAAGCACAAATAAAAATTCTTGAGAAAAAAGAATAAAATTCAACATATAAACATAGAGTTTCTAGACCCCCATTTTTACTCTTACCCAGACCCTGTAATAATTAGGGGAGGACCTGACCCTTAGTTTTTGTAGCCTATTCATGGGTGGATCCAGGGATTAAATGACATTGTCAAGGTAGGATGTCTTCTGACAGTCCAGTCATATCCCAGGCCAGTAGAAAGTGGGCTTCTTTCTCTCAGTGTTTGTTATTAATCCTGCTTGGACCACCTGCTCATCTGCCAGACGAACCATGGTACTCAGCCAAGTGGGGCCACCATCACATCAAGAGCTTCTCAGCTGGTGCTCTGTATCTGGAAGCTGGGGGGCTCATGGAGTGGGAAACGGGTGATTTCTTAAAGATGCTGGCAGTTAAAATTAAGTCCATCACATTGGAACCTAAGGTAGGTACTTAATTTTGCAAATTTATTTTATGGCGTCCCTCTTATCAAACTCTCTTACTATTTCTAACAGCTTTTCTGTTGGTTTTGTTGGTTTTCTAGGTAGATAATGTCATAAAATACAAATGATAATCTGTCTCCTGCTTTACAAGATTTTATTTTGCTTTTATTATATTGCCTTAAACTGTCAAAGCAGGGTTCAATGGTGGTGATGGCAAATCAGTTCAGTCGCTCAGTCGTGTCTGACTTTGTGACCCAATGGACTGCAGCACGCCCGGCTTCCCTGTCCATCACCAACTCCCAGAACCTACTCAAACTCATGTCCATCGTGTCGGTGATATCCCTACCTTATTCCTAACCCGAACTGGATTTGCCTTTAGCGTTTCAGCATTAATGATGTTTTCTTAAAGATATTCTTTGTTCTTTCCATGTGGGGTCTTTCCAGAACTTTATGGCCAGGTCCACCTGCCAAGTTTTGGGGATCCTGGGTCTGTGGGCACTGCTACTGTATATAAATAATAAACCAAGAAAAAAGAAACAACTCCCAAACTGGATAAACAAACTGCTCTAAGCTGAGTCACTGCTAGTCATGTAAATTTGCATGACTAAATCTCTACTCCTCCAAACCCAAAGCAATCCAAAAGAAAGGCTGTCCAAACACCAAACAGAGGTCATAAGCCTCGTATTCTATTTTTCTGCTTCTTTTGTTACTGTTAGTATAGGAATAGTAGAAGTTTTTTAACAGGCACATAAATAAGCGTTTGGGGGGACTTCCCTGGTGGTCCGGTGGCTAAGACTGTGCACTCCCAATGCAGGGGGTCCAGGTTTCATCCCTGGTTAGGGAACTAGATCCCACATGCCACAACTAAGAGTTTGCATGCTGCGACCAAGAGTTTGCATGCCGCAGTGAATATCAGAAGTCCTGCGTGCAACAACTGAGACCCAGAACAGCCAAACAAACAAACAAAAGCATCTGGGGCTTTGTAACAGAAGGCTCAGATTTTAAGATTTATGACCTATATTTTAAGCACTTTGTACATGTTTATTTCACAACAAAAATTTAACATAAAATGTCCTTACTAATGGGGTGAAAAGTTGTTACCACTAGTCAGAAAAACCAATGGCAAGAAATGGCTTGTGAGTCACAGCCAAACAAGATCACTAAGTGAACTCTGACAAAGCAGGATGGTGTCCACTTTACTCACTATGTATATTACCAAGGGCTGGCACATAGTAAGTGCTCAGTAAGTATCTGATTAGTTAAATTGATCATTGCATAATGGGCATCATAGAATTCAGGTTATATATAATTTTAAGACAAGAATACTAATGTATATAATTTTAAGACAAGGATACTAATGTGTATTTGTGGCCTGGTAGAAAGTAATGCTTACAAACTAGGAATTTTCTCTAATTCAATTCCACAGTTACTACAAGTAGTGAGCATTATTATCATCTATGCTCAATCTGATGAAAGTGAAAGAGGAGAGTGAAAAAGTTGGCCTCAAGCTCCACATTCAGAAAATGAAGATCATGGCATCTGGTCCCATCACTTCATGGGAAATAGATGGGGAAACAGTGTCAGACTTTATTTTTTGGGGCTCCAAAATTACTGCAGATGGTGACTGCAGCCATGAAATTAAAAGACACTTACTCTGTGGAAGAAAAGATATGACCAACCTAGATAGCATATTGAAAAGCAGAGACATTACTTTGCCAACAAAGGTCCGTCTAGTCAAGGCTACGGTTTTTCCAATAGTCATGTATGGATGTGAGAGTTGGACTGTGAAGAAGGCTGAGCGCCGAAGAATTGATGCTTTTGAACTGTGGTGTTGGAGAAGACTCTTGAGAGTCCCTTGGACTGCAAGGAGACCCAACCAGTCCATTATAAGGAGATCAGTCCTGGGTGTTCATTGGAAGGACTGATGCTGAAGCTGAAACTCCAATACTTTGACCACCTCATGCAAAGAGTTGACTCATTGGAAAAGACTCTGATGCTGGGAGGGATTGGGGGCAGGAGGAGAAGGGGACGACAGAGGATGAGATGGCTGGATGGCATCACTGACTCGATGGACTTGAGTTTGAGTAAACTCTGGGAGTTGGTGATGGACAGGTGCCGGGGTCCAGCCCCGGCTGATCCAGGGTATTCGAAGCGGGGACGGCGTCGGCGACCTATTTATATTTATTTATTCATCAAAGATTCAAAGAGTAATAGAATAAGGATAGCTCAGTGAGGAAATTCAGTGGAGAAAAGCGGCTGAAATAAGGATAGCTCAGTAGGAAAATTCAGTGGAGAAAAGAAGCTGAGTGGCTTGGTTTACGCGGAAAATCAATATAACCCGTGACACCAGGTTAGCTCTGACCACGGAGGCCGCAGGCGCCCTCTCGAATAGCGGAAGGTGCCCCACCTTAGACACCTTCTCGAGTGGGTCTTAGAAGCCCAGGCAAATAAATGGTCGCAGAGGACATCCACGCTCCAGATGGACACTCAGCTGGAATTTGGGAGAGAGAGTGACATGGGGAGACCAAGTTTCAGTGAACAAGGCCCGCACTTTATTTTCCAAAGTAGTTTTTATACCTTAAGTTATGCATAGAGGATAATGGGGGAAGGGGTAGAGCCATGCAGCAAGCCAGGCTTTCTTCCTTATCATATGCAAAAGTTCAGGTGATTGACATCATCTTCTGGCCAGGAGGCCTGTTAACATTTTAAGAAACTTATCTTTCTCTAAAGGTGATTATTCCAAAGTCAGGCGCCAGCCTTCCAAAAAGCATTGGACAAAGCTGTATTTTACATTTCTATACACCCATTATATCAATCAATACACTGCCAAGGACACAGTAGGTAAGGAGTATGGAGACTTAGCAGCAAACATTGGCCCAACAAGTGAAAAACCCTTCACCAATACAATTTTTAATCAATCTCTTAACTACTCAAAGGAATCTGTGTTTAGGCAGTTTAGAACATCTCCTGCCTCTCACAGTTGGGAGGCTCTGAACAATCACATGTGGCCGGAAAAACCTATTCAGGCAGGCTAGAGGATTTCCAAAGGAGTTTGTAGGTTAAACACTGTCACACCCAGGAATTATTAACTGGAGCTGTAAGCTAACTCTCTTTTCAGAGAGAGGTAGTGGGAGACAGCCCCCCGTAAAGTCAGAGGTGTAGGTGAAAGCACAAAGCAGAAAGTAGGCAGACTCTGGTTTTGGGGGTAGATGCTCGAGAATTTCCAGGGGGACTCCTGAGGCTCGATCCCGCCTTTGCGTATGCCGAGCCTCCTTCCTCATGACCTTTGTCATGGGCGGAGTGCCTCACGCTGGCTCCCGGCAGTGATAGAATTCCAGTTGAGCTATTACAGATCCTCACTCAATATGCAATATGCCGGCTCCCAGCATCTCCCCCTTTTTTATTTCTTAAAACAGCCAGATGCAGCTCAGTCGCGAGCTTCTGAATGTTCTGCCGAAGAATCCTGACAATACAAGGAAGAATGAATATGAGAAGCAAAATTAAAGCACCAGCAGCAATGTATCCAAGGATATTAGACAGAATGTTTTTTCCTGAAATGAAGTTAGAGAAAGTGTGAAAAAAGTCATTAGCTGCCCCAGCGGCGGTAAAATCCAGTCGAGAGTGTTTCAGGGTCTGTATTTGATTATGAAGTTTCCCTAAGTCCAGGCCAATGTCAGAGCTGTTCCAAACACCTGAGATATGATTTTTGATTTTTTCCCATTCATAATCTGTCTCGTTTACCTTTAAAGATGTCATGCATATCCACCAGTAATCAGCGTGGCAAGACAGAGCCATTTTCACTTTTAAAGTCTGTAACTCAGTCCCAATATGCATTATTGCCTCTTCTAAGGCGTCTACTCTCATCTCTAATTTCCTATCTATAGCTTCCTGTGTTGCTAGAGTTAGTGAAACATTTTTAGACATGGTATCAACATATTGGGCAGTATGCACTTGTTGAGTCAATGATATTGCTGCTACTAAAGCTGCTATTAAAGCTGATATTCCTAAAATAAGTAGACCCACAAACTGTCACGATCGCATTAAATCCTGTAGTTGTTGTAATACAGCAAGACTATAGTTATATCAATAAGTGGTTACATTATAAGATAAGGTGGACGTTGTAACACTACAAAGGAGCAAACATTATATTGAGGGTTTAAACAAGATGAGAGCATACATTGTTCACAGGTCACTACATTGGGTCCACCAGTTTAAAGTCACACGTACATTAAGTTTTCCAGAATCGTTGGTAAAGAGAAAAACATAAGGAGAGGGTAGACAAGCCAAAACAGAATAAGTAGAATTATTTTCTGGTTGGAGTTCGCGCTGCAGCAGCCCCGTCGGTCCCGCCGGGATCTCGATGTTTATCTTGCCTCCCCTTCTGGCGGGCTCCTCTTTTGTGATCGAAGCAATGGGGGAACTGGATATCTGGGGGTCTGCAACATGGCGAATCAGCCTGTCTAAATTGGAGAATCTGCATCCTGTGGAAAAATATAAGCACATCCTCGACCGCTAGTTAATAATGGGTCAGGACCCTTCCATTGTCCTGAGAGGGCCTTCCATTTGACTAATGGTTTTGCATTTAATTGCTCCAGGCACCAATGACAAAGCATTGCAATAGTTCTGGCTGAAATCAGTATTTAAAATATTTATTACGAAAAGAGCATGTTGCAAGATTTGATGGGGAGAACTATACTTAAACTCCCCTTCTTTTAGTTTTTGAATTTGGATTTTTAATGTTTGATGTGCTCTTTCAACAATGGCTTGTCCCTGTGGGTAATAAGGGATGTCTGTATTATGTTTAATTTGAAACTTTATACAAAATTTCTGAAAAGACTTAGAAGTGTAAGCAGGAGCACTGTCAGTTTTCAAAGCTTTTGGCAGGCCCAAATATGAAAAACAAGTAGAGATGTTGTATCACATCTTTAACTGCCTCTCCGGTATGAGCAGTTGCAATAATAACGTGAGAAAAGGTATTTACAGTTACATGAACAAAGGACAGTTTTCCAAATGAAGAAACATGAGTTACATCCATTTGCCAGAGTACGTTAGGTTTGAGACCATGAGGATTAACTCCCATAGGTAGACTATTATAAACAGTGGGGCAGTGTAAGCAAGAACGCACAATCTCTTGAGCAGTCTCTCTGGGAATTTGGAATTGATATCTTAAGGCAGTAGCGTATTGATGATGAAGTGAGTGAGAGGCTCTGGCCTCCTCAATCACAGTAGCCACTGTATTTCTGGTTAACAAGTCAGCCAAATCATTAAAGGCATTTAAAGGGCCAGGCAATCCGGAATGAGCCCGAATGTGTCTAATGAAAAATATTTTATTTCTTTTCCAAATTTGTTGCTGTAATTTAGTTAACAAATGAAATATGGTAGTTTTATTTTCAGGCAAAACCGCAGTTTCAATGTGTGGAATCAGCCTGACCACATACTGAGAATCAGAGTAAAGATTAAATTCCTCATCTGTAAACATAGCAAAAGCCTCTATGACTGCTGTTAGTTCAGCTCTTTGAGCTGAAGTTTTTTGTGTTTTTAAAACTTTTTGGTGATTTTTAGTAACTATGAAGGCTTTACCATTTGTTGACCCATCAGTAAAAACTATTTGAACATTTGGAACAGGAGATTGTTTACATCTGACAGGAAAAATAACTGGATGTCTGGATATAAAATTCAGCAAAACATGTGAAGGTAAACGATGTAAAAATTTTGACCAAAATAGTTTCCTATAGCAATCTGTCAATTTTCAAACATTAGAAGAGCATCAAATTGTTTTTTATTATATGGAATTACAATTTCTGATGGCTCTTTACCAAATAATTCAATGTTCCGCTTTTTTCCTTTAATATCAAAGTAGCTATCAATCCTGGATAAGAAGCCGCTACTTTTTTAGTTTGAGCGGGAAGATGGACCCACTCTAGGGGGCCGTTTTGCCAGAAAACCAATTTTTTGTCTGGCTTCCCCAATTACACCTATGGGGGTTTTATGGCAAAGGAATTGTCAAGTAGTTGTCAATTTAATTTTTTAATTTTTAAAATTTACATTTTAACAACATGAATTTAAAGATATGTTAATTTAGGTCTAATGTTTAGTTCAGGTCTCTGTATAAATTTAAATAATAAATGTATAACCTCCTTATCTCATTTTAGTATACAGATATACTTAAATGTAAAATGTATTTATATATGTATTTATATATGGCAACAAGTATAAACTTATTGACATATATATAAATCAATATACTTGAATTAATCGTTATAATCAATATATTAATTAATATATATACTACAGCAATACAACACGTACACAGCTAATACCAACCAACACAAACCAATGCACTGCAATAATACATGTCACACATATATAATACAGTATATAGAACATATATCACAGTACATCAATCCATACCAATTAATATCAGCCCCTCACACATTATATTACTGCAATATATATTTAATTATACAGTATATATATAATATGCATATATAGTATACATATTTATATACAAATTAATCAAGTATAGATCTATAAATAGAATTAGGTATACCTTTATTATATTTTATTTATACCCATACCTAACTAGGCAAACTGTAATTAGGCAAATATATTTATATTATGTATTTATAACAACATATAAAGTATTGTTAATTGTACCGCCTGTTGATGACTAAGAAATTGAGAAAACTCCTTCTCTGAATATCTCCTATTTGAGACAGCACGTCCCTCCCCCATAGGGTAAAGGGGAGCATAGGAACTACATAGGGTTGAAAAGTTCCACAGGTATCTTCAAACTTCTAATCTAACATTTTTGAACTTTTAACTACTGTGGGGGCTTGAGGGCAAATGAAACAAAATTTGACTCCTGAAATCTATCAGGGCAACTTGCCAATCATCACTATTTTGTAAAAGACTTGCAGTTGATCCTTATTGAGTGAAATTATTATATTTGCTACTTGTTTTCTAAAAAGTTCTACACTTCTTATTTCCTCCTTTTATAATTAATTGTGTCACCAAGCTGGGAAAAGATAAAACTATTTTTCTTGGGGTCACTGGTCACAAGCACTCTGTAGGTGTATGTTCTGTGGCAAGAATAATTTAATCTCATCTTTTGGTAATATTAATCTTAATTAACTGATCATTTAAAGTCTCATCTACTTTAACAAGAGCTGACTGTCTCATTTAGTCAACTTTTTCTTAGAACTGGAATTAGGATTGCTTTTTAAGTAATCAAAGGCTTTAAATCTGCAGTAGTCAGTTTTAAATGTGGGCGTATCTAATTACTGTCCCCTAATAACCCCTAATAATTTTTGGAAATCATTTAAAGTTAGTAAACAATCTTCAAATGGGCATTATCAATTTTCAAAACTTTTGGCACCTAAATATGAGAAGCAAGTAAAGAGGTGTTACACAACATCTTTATAAGCTTTTCCAATTATCATTTTGTAAACTAAATCTGGTCTATAGCTTTTTATATGACAAGTAACCATCTAACTTTGCTTGAATACTTCCAGGGGAACTCACTACTCCAAGGTTTTAAACTCTCCCTCACCTTTTTCTCTACAGCATTCCCACTCCGCTTTTTTTAATCTCACCAACTCATTTTCAGTAGTATGTGTTGGCCAGGAACTGGGTCAGTCTTTTCCAGAAATGTTAAGAGACGTCTGTTCTTGTGTCTAATAGCCCTGACATTTTATTTTCTTGAATTAAAAGATCTTTTAAAGGCCTTGGAGCTGTAATTTCCTGTACCCCAAAAGCTAGATCACTAAATCTAAATACTCTGTGGCTCCTAGCCTGAGAAGTCAAGTTTTTTTCCTGTCTGATACTAAGGTAAAAAGCAAAAACTGTGTTACTCTTTGACCTTTATTAATTTGTACAGTTTTAGTAGGCGGTGAGGTCAAAACTTTAATTTCTCAATATAATCAGAATCTACTACACCATGTACCACCGAAATTTTCTTTTTTTTTTTTTTTTCTTTTTTTTTTTTTTTTTTTTTTTTAAGACAGCGAGCTACGCCCTAGCACAAGTCTCACAATGCCCTCAGGCAGGGGGCCAGCCACTCCCATTGGAATTGGAGTAACCAGCTAGTCAAGGGTTAATATTGTTGTTAAATCCCCTTACGGTTTTTCTCTTAGCCTGGGTGAGACCCCCCGAGGGGGTTTTTTCCAAGGAGCACGCTCTGCATATTGTGTATGCAGTCTTGTTTTAAAAGCTCTACTGTTTAAAAAACTTTTTATCTTTTTCAGGCTTAGGCAACACTTTGAGAGGCTTTGGGGGCAAAGCAGGGAACTCTTGGGCCCTAGAAGGCGCAGACGGAGGCGGCGGCGATGGCCTTAAATCAGAAAGTGGTGGATAAGTTTTTTGTTTTTTAAAGGTTTGTGCAGAGCGGGAGGGAGCTCGCCAGGGCACCTGGTCACAGCGTCTCTTACTGTCTTTCTCTCTCTCTTCCTGCCTTTCTCACTTTTTTCTCACCCTTCTTTTTTCGCTACCCTTCTTTCCTTCGTTTCTTTCTCTTTACCCTCTTCTCTTCTTTAATTTTTTTTTTTTTTTTATCTTTTTCTCTGTATCTCCTTTTTTAACTTCTTTTTTTTATCTTGATGCGTTCCCTGATTCTTTCCTTTTCCATTCCTCTCCTTTTCACTCTTTAGCTCTTTTTCTAGATCTTTCTCTATTTTCTTTTTTTTTTTTTTTCACTTTTTTTTTTTTTTTTGATTGGGTGAGGCCCCCCTGAGGGGGTTTTGTGCAAGGAGCAGGCTCTGTATATTGTGTATTTTTTAAAAGCTCCTTTGTTTAAAAGAATTTTTTTTTTTTTTTTTTTTTTTTCAGCCTTAGGTCTGGGAGGCTTTGGATGTAAACTGGGGAATTCCTAGGCCCTGGGAGGTGCAAGCGGAGGTAGGGTAGTGTCCTTAAATCAGAAATTGTTGGATAAATTTTTAAAGGTTTGTGTAGAGGGGGAGGGGGCTCGCCAGGGCGCCCGGCCGCAGCGTCCTGTAAGCCCTCTCCTTTGTCGGGAGGTAGAGCACAGTCTCCCTCCTTTTTTTTTTTTTGTCAATGGCAGAAAATATGATCTGTGCAGAAGGTGGAGACCCACTACCATCTACCGCTATAGCCTCTCCCATAGGCTATCCCACAGCCTCATGACGAGGGTCCAGAACATTTTTAATCATATTTATAGCATAAGTTTTTAGTTGTTTTTTACCTTCACCCAAGTATCTAAATTAACAGTAGCCTCTTTATCAGTTTGAAGATTACTTGTATAAAGAGTTGCCATTGTTAGTTTCAGTGTTACCCATGTCAGAAAATTAAGTATAATAGAAAATAAAGCTTTTAGCTTTTAAAAGATCAGGCTTTTCTTTGGCCTTTTAACTTTAGAAACCGTTTTCTCTAAGTCTTCAACACTTTCAACACTTCCCACTCCTCAGCCCTGTCTATCTTACAGGGGGGTCCGCGGCACCCTTGAGTGGGGTCCTAGCCGTCCCGAACATTGGAAGAACAATAGGGGCTGATGACCCAGATTGTCCCGGGGGGGAAACAGAAGGCTGATGACCCAAACTGTTTCGAGGGGGGAGCAGTAGAGCTGATGACCCAAACTGCTCCGTGGGGGAACAAGAGAGCTGATGACCCAGTTGTTCCGAGAACGGGGAGCAAAAAGGGCTGATGACCCTAATTGCAGGGAGCTTACCTTCGAAGTCCCTGTCTCGGGCGCCACCTGCCGGGGTCCAGCCCCGGCTGATCCAGGGTATTCGAAGGAGAGACGGCTAGGCGAGGGTCAGGGAATAACTGCTTAATTACACTTTAATTAAGGATACAAAGAGTAATAGAATGAGGATAGCTCAGTGAGGAAATTCAGTGGAGAAAAGCGGCTGAAATAAGGATAGCTCAGTAGGAAAATTCAGTGGAGAAAAGAAGCTGAGTGGCTTGGTTTACGCGGAAAATCAATATAACCCGTGACACCAGGTTAGCTCTGACCACGGAGGCCGCAGGCGCCCTCTCGAATAGCGGAAGGTGCCCCACCTTAGACACCTTCTCGAGTGGGTCTTAGAAGCCCAGGCAAATAAATGGTCGCAGAGGACATCCACGCTCCAGATGGACACTCAGCTGGAATTTGGGAGAGAGAGTGACATGGGGAGACCAAGTTTCAGTGAACAAGGCCCGCACTTTATTTTCCAAAGTAGTTTTTATACCTTAAGTTATGCATAGAGGATAATGGGGGAAGGGGTAGAGCCATGCAGCAAGCCAGGCTTTCTTCCTTATCATATGCAAAAGTTCAGGTGATTGACATCATCTTCTGGCCAGGAGGCCTGTTAACATTTTAAGAAACTTATCTTTCTCTAAAGGTGATTATTCCAAAGTCAGGCGCCAGCCTTCCAAAAAGCATTGGACAAAGCTGTATTTTACATTTCTATACACCCATTATATCAATCAATACACTGCCAAGGACACAGTAGGTAAGGAGTATGGAGACTTAGCAGCAAACATTGGCCCAACAAGTGAAAAACCCTTCACCAATACAATTTTTAATCAATCTCTTAACTACTCAAAGGAATCTGTGTTTAGGCAGTTTAGAACATCTCCTGCCTCTCACAGTTGGGAGGCTCTGAACAATCACATGTGGCCGGAAAAACCTATTCAGGCAGGCTAGAGGATTTCCAAAGGAGTTTGTAGGTTAAACACTGTCACACCCAGGAATTATTAACTGGAGCTGTAAGCTAACTCTCTTTTCAGAGAGAGGTAGTGGGAGACAGCCCCCCGTAAAGTCAGAGGTGTAGGTGAAAGCACAAAGCAGAAAGTAGGCAGACTCTGGTTTTGGGGGTAGATGCTCGAGAATTTCCAGGGGGACTCCTGAGGCTCGATCCCGCCTTTGCGTATGCCGAGCCTCCTTCCTCATGACCTTTGTCATGGGCGGAGTGCCTCACGCTGGCTCCCGGCAGTGATAGAATTCCAGTTGAGCTATTACAGATCCTCACTCAATATGCAATATGCCGGCTCCCAGCAGACAGGGAGGCCTGGAAATTCATGGGGTCGCAAAGAGGCGGACACGACTGAGCAACTGAACTGAACTGAACTGATGCTCAGTCTGTGCTGGTGTTCATAGAGGTTAAGGAACTTGTATGAGCTGAGCTTCACATTTACTCCCTCCCTCTACTACAGAAGGCTACCTTCCATATCACACAACATGAGGTGTATATTCACCCCTTACCTTCCAGTGTTAAGCGCTCTGCCGCTTTTATTTTCAGCATCTTATTTCCTTCTAGTGAGTGAAGTGAAAGTCACTCAGTCTTATGAGCCCATGGACTGTAGCCTGCCAGGTTCCTCTGTCCGTGGAATTCTCCAGGCCAGAATACTGGAGTGGGTAGCCATTTCCTTCTCCAGAGGATCTTCCCAACCCAGGGATGGAACCCAGATCTCCCACATTGCAGGTGGATTATCATCTGTGCCACCAGTTTGCATGATTATCTTGTTCATTTATTCATTTGTTAATTATCTGACTCTCGAGAGACAGTGCTATAAGAGTAGGTAAATTATTCCACTTGTTCCCAGCTATATCCTGGTGCCTGGAGCACACAGTTAAGTGCTCAAAAAAAACTGAATGTGTTGAATGAATGAGTGAATGAGTGAATTGACTTAAGTACTTATAATTAGAGAAAAGTTCAACCCAATACTTCAGTGTCATCAGTGTGATATCAAGTACACGCCAGTCAGTTTAACGTTTAATGCTGGGAATGGTCAGGTAACTTGCTATTAAGAATCACGATTCAGAGTGGTCAGTTGGCATTATATAAAAAAGGCAACATTCCAGAGGCAGCTTCTACAGATCTTTTTGCCATTCAACGAATAACACTTTGCTATTATGCTATTTTATTAATAGGATTTTATTCTTGGATTAGTGGCATATTAGCACAATGTGTTCAAAATATATTATTACTGGTGAAATTAAAAGTATTCAAAGGACTTTCCTGGTGGTCCAGTGGCTAAGACTCTATGCTCCCAATGCAGGGGGCCAGGTTCAATCCCTGGTCAGGGAACTAGAGCCCATATGCTACAACTAAAAGACCCCGAAGATCTCGCATGCTGCAACTACAACCTAGCACAGCCAAGTAAATTAATTTTTTAAGTATCCAAAATATGTGGATTGGTTTAAATGACTTGGAAACACCCCTCAATCACCCTTGTACAAACATAAGAATCTAGCAATTACAATGTGTGCCATTAGAGACATTAGGGGGTTGATTCTTTAATTGGTCCCATATCTAGCTACTGGCTTCAGAGAGAATTCTGACTGCATGGCTGCCCTGTCTTTCTCTAGTGGATTTTGCATGGAGGATGAAGTGTAAACACTTAAAAGAATCCCACAGAGCAGCAGAATTCCTTTGAGTTTACAGAAAGTCTGAATGAACTGCTTTGAGCCATTTGTTAATAAATACTTAGTTAATAAATACCTTTTGTGTCCCTGAGCTTTGCCTGAAGCCTGCTTTTATTATTACCTGGTAGCAAGTGTGCGAGAGAGTAGCTAAACACACCGCCTCCTTTACAGCTCTTACTCTTCACCAAAAAAGCCATGCGTGTCTAAATTGGCTTAGGCTCATTTTGCAACATGCACTCTACTAACCAGGCTGAATACAGAGGACATCAAAAGAGGATATTATTATCCTTCTGGAACAATCTACTGATTCAAGAATATTGTCACATTCTATTTTTAGGAGTACACATATTGACTTCTTCATGTAATGATTCCTCTCTTTCATTCTATTAATTAACTCATTATAAGCTGTTGGTAAGTTCCAGCCAATCAGTGTTCTTAATCAGGAGTTCATGAACTATAGCCCACAGGTCAAATCTGGCCAGCTATCTGTTTTTGTACAGCCCACAAGCTAAGCACAGTTCTGAAGTGCTAAAATGGTTAGAAAAAAATGAAAAGAATAATGTTCAGGTCATGTAAGTTATGTGAAATTCAGGTTTCAGCATTCATGAAGAAAGTTCACTGGAACACAGTTTCATTCATTAGTTTACATATCATCCATGGCTGCTTTTATACGACGGTGACAGAGTTTGGTAGTGACTGAGACTATTAGGCCCATGAAACCTAAACTATTTGCTATCTAGTTCTTTACAGAAAAAGTTTGCTGATGGGATACATTGTTGAACAAGTCAGGATATAGGCTCAATTCTCCTATGAGTGCAGGTTCCAGAGGGAGAGGAGGACAAACACAGAAATACCCAAAGGCAGGAAGTGTTATGGGAAATAAGAGTGGTGTGATAGAGACTGACACAAGGTCCACTGAGATGGAGCCCAACTGAGTCCTCTCTGAGGAAGTGATGTCTGAGTGGGGAACTGAAGGACAAGAAGACAGCCATGTGAACACGAAGACCCCTCAAGCTTGAACTAGGGAAAGGAAAAAAGGGCAAATGGGGCAGGTGTGTGGACGACAAGGGAAGAGTGACCACAGAAGAGTGGTATGTGCTCCTCTTCTTTCTAAAGACTGTCAGCAACAATAAGAATCTCCCTGGAAGTTGGTGACGACAGCTGAAGAGTCATTCATAACCACTTGGTCAACATAAAAAACTGTCAAAAGGGCAGACAAGCTGAGAGATTCTACCATTTCCCTCAGTTCACAGCCCCAGAAGAGGCAGCGAATCAACTGTGAAATTCCCCTCCCTCCTCCCACTCTTCATCTGCAACAAGGTGAGTGAGGAGAGGAAATCAAAGTAATAGAAACCTCTCAACATCAAGGTGCAGGAGCTACAGACTAGAACAGGAGCTAGAGACATTCCTGCAGCTCAATTTCCCCCCTTTCCTTCCCCCATCCTCACACTGCTCCTACTCCAGGTGAGGAAGCTTACTGTGTCTCCACACTCGTTTACAGCCATAAGTTGTACACACTGTTGTGTGGTTGAAGATCTGGTGAAATGAAGGAAATTCAACCTTACTTCTTATAAATGTGTTCACAAATCATAACACAGGATCACTCTGAACAACTTCAAAAGCTTTACATAAAGCACCTGACTTTTGTGCTCTCTCTTTGCAAGCATTTATATGTATTTTTAATGACTATGGTTGGAGAGAATATGAATTTTTTAAAACTGATATTCCTATTGATACAAGTAAAGAAGTCAGCACTTTTTTAGAGAAAAACAAGCCTCTCCAGAGGGGAGAAAGAAATGTAATTAGAAATGTATTAAGGTTTAAAAAGCTGTTTTTAACTTGTTTCCTAAGAAACCAAAAATAGAACTGACAAGTACAACTTCCAAAGAAGCTTAGATCTACTTACTCTATTATTAAATTTTCCACTTCCAGTTTTTTAGAATAACTAATTTGAGGTTAAAAAAAAAAAAAGCTCTTACATGAAATAAAATTAAGTTCTCCAGTTAATTGTGTTTGTGAGTCTTTTATTAGAGAAAATTGACCTCCATGAACAAAGAAATTGCCAGGGTCGCTCTCAAACAGGTTAATAATGTATTTTGCAATCATTGTAATTTTTAAATAACCATAACTGCCACCATCGTCTGCTGAATAACTTCCTGGCAGCTGAATTTATTTAATATGAAAGTAAATTAAAACTTAGTAAAGAGACAACTGTAAAGTCATTCTTCTGTAATACCATTTCATCCCACTCAGTGTCTTCAGTATGAGAAAAAACGTGATTGAAAATTGAGCTCGTATTTATTTTTAAAGTCCTAAGTAGTTGCATGAGATGAAAAGGTGCATGTTTGGGCCTGGACAGAACAGACATGAAAGAAGACCAGCAGGGAACTGAGAATATGTGATCAACCCAGGAGCCTCAAAAGTCACGTGCTTAGCCTCTTGTGCTCAGGCCCTAGGACTGAGCTGAAAAAGAGGAGCCATAAAAATTTAGCCATGAGTGAGAACCCTCTGTCCACATTTGACTGCCTAACTATGTCCCATTCCAGAAGCTCCAGGGCTTCAGATAAAGAGGTCAAGAGACCAAGAGTCTAAAGCATTTTCTCCTATCTTTTGCCTGTCTGAATCCTAACCTTTCTTTTTCAAATTCCCTCTTTTTTGTGAAGGCACATTCACAAATCCTGATCTTCAATCTAACCAGAGAAATGAACAGGTTTCCAACCATCTAAGGGACTGCGTCTGTTCTGATGAAATATTGTAATAAAAGTGTTACAGGATTTGGGAATAAAAGTTTTCCTCCTACATAGAATTGACAACCAAGTATTATCATCATCAAATTCTGAAAGGAGAAATGAACAATTGGAGCCAGATTGCTCCTTGGAACCTTAAAAGGAAGATGAGCAGTTCTGGACCTGCAAAGGCAGCCTCCTAAGTGCCATGTTCTTGGGGAGTACACTACCTCACTCAGTGGTGAACACAAAGTTCTAAGAATATAAAAACTGGCTGCTAATTCATTTAACCAGAAGTCAGGTACAACCATACTGGGGAAATGAAGGAAGCAGAGTGTGGTGTAAGTAGTAAAAGAGTTACATCTTCATCTATCATCATAGAAAGTCAATAGATAATGCCTAATATTAATGATTTAAGAGACACCAGTTTGAGAGTATTATTTTGAAATCAGGAGGCATGCCCAAAGAAATCACTAAAACAGTGATTGAGGAGTAAGAAGGGATGGGTTGGAGTGGGGTGCCTACCTTTTCAAAAAAAAATATTTTAGTACTAGTAGACTTTTTCAGCATGTGCAGGTATCAATATTATTTTATAAAAAAACAAAATTAACATATAAAAACATTTTATTTAAGGAAAAAATCTAACAATTTTTTGTGGATATTTTCTGTGTGCTATTTGTCAAAAATGCCTAGGGTAACATGGGTATATCTGATAGATCATAGTTGGTTTTAAATTCCTACAGATTGAAGTTTAGTGAGTATTCTAATGTGGGGGCCAAATTAAGAGGAGCATATCTGTATATATGTCAACAGAGCCCATAGATTAGAAATCCAAGTAGGAGTTTGGGGGGCTGGAAGGATGTCATGGACATGCTCCAAGTCACAGAAGCAGATAAAAACCAGGCAGACCTACCCAAAAAAATAGAGAAGAATAATATTCAGGGACACAAGAACACAGTAGCCATTTGGCGTTGGCACAAATGGTGCTATACATGTTAATTGGCCTTAGAAGATTCATTGCTAAAATTATAGACAGAAATCATCATCAGGGGAAGGTTAACTTCTGCTAAATAGCTTCCAGTTTTCTTCCAAGAGAAAAAGGGATGAGAGTAAAATACTTTGGAGAAAGAATACCATGTAAAATGGTTTAGGTAAAAAAAAAAAGAGATTTTTTCCTGTAAGATTCCTATTTGGCTCCTCATGCAGAAAAATCAAGTTTCACAAATCCCAACAAGTTTAAAGGAGTGAAAATTGGCACCAAAATAGAGCTTTGGCTTATCTTAACGTTGGTCACTCAGGTTGATCATTTTATATGGGATTTAAGTGAACATATGCAATACAAATTTTGCCTTTATCATCCTTAGCTATCCAGAAAATGACAATACTTAAAATTTTATTTCTAAGTTATTATAGACACTCAGACTATAGAATTAATATCTCATCTATAATAATCATACTCTACACTAGCTGTATCTTCTTCTTACTCACTTTACACTTTCCCAAGAGATACTTTATATTCATTCTCACAGCTCTTCCTCTTTATTAACTTGAATTTCTCCTAATTTAATTCAATGATTAACATATACATATTTTTAAATAACTCAGCCAATATAAAACAATAGTTGACTTCTACTATACTTGTCTAAATATTATCCAATAGTGTGTCTAAAATTATGTTAATAACTATTCCTTTGGTAATATCCAACTGCTTTTCATGGTTCCTAAGTCATCATTCATGTTGCTTTTATCCTTTATTGGACAATCTGATGTAGGACATTTGACTCCGTGGTTTCGCCTGGGGCATGTTCTGATAGAGCAAAGAGGAATATGGACATTTTGACGAAACGCTTTTGAGAAATCTACACCAAAAGATAGACACAGTTTTTATTATAAGTTATAGTAACACCAGTGGTGGAGAAATGGGATGGAATGAGGCTCTCAGATGGCAGGGGGCCCAGGATCAGGTGAGGATCCTTATTTTGCACATTGCATGGTAATTTTTAAAAGTTGGCTTGTTGTTTAGAATTTATTGAAATATTCTACTCTCAAAACAATTGCATCAGCATAGACTGACAAAGACCATTTAGCTGTTATTCTGATTCTTTAAATATCGTCTACCCAACTTTCTTCCCATTGGATTTTCACAACAATCTCATGTACTATAAGATTACAGACATCACTTTTCACCCAAATAATTCGGAACACTGAATTTTAAAACACATTTTCCTACATAAGCATGATGTTACTACTAGACCTAAAAAATTTAGCACTAATTCCTTAATGTTTTTAATACCCATGCTATATTCAAATGCCCCCTATCAGCACCTCAAATATTTTTTACAGCTGGTTTGTCCCAACTAGGTAAAAAATCTGTTTGTGACAGAAATATGGAAAAATATTACAACTGAAAAATCTAGATATAGATGTTCATTATGCTATTCCCTTAATTTTGCGTGCATTTGAAAATTTTCATAATGATATAATTCTTTTAGACATTCTATCTTTGCAAATATGTCTATATACGTGAACAAGGTGGGACGTTTCTAACTCATGCTACTGAGCCCTGTCCTGTTTGATATTGTCATATTTGGACAATTATATAGAAAGGATATTTATCATGTCTCTTAGTTGATGTGTGGGGAATAATGAATGTGTTACATAGCTGAATCAAGATTCAAAAATATAACAAGGACTAGTAAAGAAATGATTGGTGATACACTGGGTATATTTTTATGTTAAGTAAGAGTCAGAGTAGAAGGTCACAGGTCACTAGATATAATGATGAAGAAGGGACCTAAGGAATACCATCTAGCTTTTGTGGCAGCTAGAGCAAATGGAATTGTTGGAGGTATTAACAAAATAGGGTTTTTCCTTTATTAAGAGGGGCTGGTGCCCTCCCTGCCTATGAGCTGTATCTGTGTTTTGTCAGAAGATGCTACCATGGGCACTGTTCCCATGAGCACTCGGGTGGTAAACATGCAAGTAGGGAAGGAGTGGGAGTGACATGGCAAGTGGGGCTACAAAAGCCAAACTGCTATAGAATCTTCAGTTTCCATTGTTGTGGAAGGCAGAGACTATATTACCTTTATATCCACAGTTTCCAGCACTCTGACATAGCAGATACTTCACAGTGTTCATGGAATGAATGAGTGCTTTCCTACAGGCTACAGGCAATAATCTATTCATCAACAGATGTAGAGATGCATAAACAGACTTAGCCATCTGGATGCTCTAAGGCAACACCATGGCCACATGGAATATACACACCTCGGTCTCTTTGGCTGCAACCAAATATCACGTCAATAATTGAGGCTGTACCCAGAGAAGAACATCAACAATGAGGCACCACTGGACCAGGCTCTAATTTTACTGGATGACTGTCTAAACCGGAATGTAAAGCCACAAACATCACAGCAGAGAGGGTCACATGAGTGTGTTTTGGCATTATTAAGACATTGTGTTTTCTACAACAATTTGAGTGGCTCAGACTCTTAATACCGTTACATGGGTTCCAAGGATTTGGGGAAAGATAATATTTTGCAAAATGGCCAGTATGTGTAAACTCATAAGCCTCACAGTTAAATCCTTACCAGTCTGGCTCTGGCTCACTTTTAAAATCTCTCCCAGTCAGAAAGTCTAAACTCCATGGTGGTGGTGGTGTTCAGTCACTCGTCATGTCCGACTCTTTGCGACCCCATGGGCTGCAGCATGCCAAGCTTCCCCATCCCTCACTATCTCCCAGAGTTTGCTCAAACTCATGTCCACTGGGTTGATGATGCCATCCAACCATCTCATCCTCTGTAGTCTGAACTATTTCCACATTCCCATGTGGTTCACTTCTGGAAGTTGCACCCTGGTCCTACCACCCTGTCTTTTATGAAGCTCCCCCTCCACTTCTTCACTCTGCTCTGAATATCCAAATTCTACTCACCCAAAAGTCCAAATCAGACTCCATAATTTTAACCTCCTTTGATCTCTTGAGGGTCTACCACACTTCTCTACCATTTAACAGAATGCTCTCTGTATAGGTAATTAAATTTCATAGGCAACGGTTTTATTTCCTCAGGTAGATTATAATCTCAATGCCAAGAATGTTTAATTTCCCGACGTGCCTAGCACAATGCTTCACGTGGGAGGGGTCCTAAATAAATATGAAGCACTCAATGAATTATTCCAAACATTTGTGAACCACTTCTTTTTGCCTGAAACTTTGTCTAAAACAAACTTCTAGTCTTTCTGGCTTCATCATGCCATGAATAAATTTCTCAGCTAAAAAAATAACTCAATCCTCAAGTGTTCCTGCTGCTGCTATAATAGAGGGTCTCGGAGACAGAACCTGGCAAACAATACCCTCTTGTCGCATTTAATAAGGGTGAGTCACTTTAAACTAGACAAGCGAGCACTGTATTCCAGAAATTGTCTCTTCCCACTGTGACTGAAAATATTCATTGATTTTAGATATATTAAACCATAAACATACTCAGAAATAAGAGGTAACTTTCATACGTGTATATGAGTATGGTTGATACCTTCCATACTCAAAATGTGCTCCATGGATAAACAGAATCCATCTCACTTGGGAGCGTGGATTAGAAATGCAGAGTATCAGGCTCTATCTCAAACTTACTGAATGAGAATCCTGTTTTTTAACAGAAACCCTAGGTGATTTAAAAAGCCTTGAACAAGCCCCAAGTGGGCAGAGCTGTTTGCACTGGAGTTTTTTATGTAGGCTCCCGAGAATATAGGCTTTCTGTCCTTTCGAAATAGTCTATACGCATGGTTCAGCACTTGCCGGACCCCACTGCCAGGGTTTCTCATTTAGTAGGTCTGGGATGGGACCCCAGAATCTCCATTTCTAACCAGCTTCCAGGTGATGCCTGTGGTGATGCTGCTGGTCCAGGAATCACAACCACTGACTCACTTCACCTAAAAATCACATGTTGCATATTCAGGGGATTCTGCTTCAACTGCACTCCCAGGAGAAGGGGGAATATTAAGATAGCAGAGAGAAAAGAGCAAAAGAAGTGGCAGCAAAACGTTTCATTTGTGTTACAGGAAGATAGCAGTTAAACGTTCCTTTGTACACAGTGGGGTAAAAATAGTTGAAGAAATTACTATAGCAACAGCTGTGTTATCCTCTAGGTTTTTCTCTACTAACAATTCAGAAAAGGAAGCCTGTCTTCCCATCTTACAGAAATTGTTTCAACACTGAGCCTTATCAAAAACAAAAGCCATAGGAAACAGATCCCATTCGTTAAGGACTATGAGGTAATAATACAGATTTAAGATGCATTTGAAAATGACTCTGAGGCCTGGATTTGGATTCTTTGGTCAAGCAGTGAAACATAAGTCAGTTTTTTACATCTGTGACTCTAAAACCAGAAAAGGACAGCAGAACGATGTTGAGAACATCTTACCAATTTTTAAACTTTAAAAATAATCTCAGTTCCTATTTAAGAGTCTCAAAATTATAAATAAAACAATGTATGTATGTATAAACCAAAGAGCTCCACCTAGAGTTGAAAAAAAAATATTACTTAATGCACACAAATAGAAAAGCTCCATTCACCCATATCTTATGTATAGTCTTTTTTGTTGATGTTGAAAATAACTATTTTTATGAAATCTTTACAAAAAGGATAACTTTCTGAAATGTGAAATACTGTTAATTAAAGGAGAACTGAGTTTCAAATAATGCTGTAAACTACTTACTTCTAAAAATTTGATAGTAATATTTGTTATTATGGGTGATTTAGAAGCCATTGTATTAAAGCAAAGTATTTGAAAGTTGGGATCATGTTTAAAGCATCATAAAGAAGATTAAAAAATGGATTCTTACCTGAACTTGCTGTGTGACCTTGAGCAGCTCACCCTCCAGCTCTGAATTTTCTCACCATTGAGGATTAAACAAGATCAGTGGTTCTCAGCCTGACTGCACTTTGGAAGTATCTGGGAATATCAAGAAATCGATGCCTGGGTCCTACCCCTAGAGAGTCCAATTTAGTTGTCTACTATAGGGCCTAACCTAGTCGCCTTTGAAAAAGCTCCTGGGTGATTCTAATATGCACAGAGGCTGCTTTGGATCAGCTTGCTCGATTGCACCCCCCAAACCTATTACTCTAGTTAGTGGTTCTTATGCTTCAAGTACTTCAGAGTCACATGGTAGTCTTGTCAAAACACAGATTGCCGGACTCACTGACAGCTCCCCCCAGCCCCCGCTCCCCGCGGCTAGGGCTTCTGATTCTGCGGCGGCCCAAAATTTTGTATTTCTAACAAGTTTCCGGGCTTCCCTCGTGGCTTAGCTGGTAAAGAATCCCCCTGTAATGCTGATACTACTAGTCCAGAGTCATAGTTAGAGAATCTGTTCTACATGGTTACCTCAAAACTACACTTCCCTAACTCCCCAGATTATTCCTCTATTTTATCAAACCACAGTATGATATTGTTAATTAGTCTCCCCGATTCCCGCCTCTCTACCTCCAGTTCTTAGCCTACACCACCAAGTTAATATCCTAACCCCTAAATTCTGTGCTGCTCCCTGACTGAACTTTTTCAATGACTCCCCAGTGCTGAAAGAAGACAAGACCAACTAACACAACATACAGGATTTTCACAATTTGACCCCAAACTTCCTTTCTAATCTCAGTTTCCAATAGTCCCTGACATTTGCCTGCGCTCCAGTCACTTGTATCCAAACACACACAAAGGTTCAGTGCCTTTGTGCCTGGTATTCCCTTCTCCTGGCATGTCCTTATCCCACTTCCTCTTTTCGACATGCATATTCTGTCTGTTCTGTGTGCCAGGACCTGTGCTAGGCTTGGGGAATTCGGGAAGAACAGGAAGACCCCTTCCCTTCAGGAGTCTTGTGATGTGGTGGGCATTGTTGAGCAGTGAACCCACACCATTACCCACCCCCCTCCCTCACTGTATATTTTCTCTATATTATGAGATTTTTGACATCTTAATAAAACCTTTCTGGCTGGAGACAGGCTGCCCCTCCTGGAGGCTTGCCAATTCTTAGACATAGCCCTGAGCTTGCCTTTAATGCAAACTAACCCCTCTGAGCCCTACCCCCTCCATTGGGCCCCGCATCCCAACAGGCAGTAATCCTTTCTCTTAAATATCCCTCAGGCTTCTCAGGTGGCTAGTGGGAAAGAACCCGCCTAGCCACAAACGAGATGCAAGAGATGTGAGTTCCATGCCTGGGTCAGGAAGATTCCCTGGAGTAGAAAATAGCACCCCGCTACAATATTCTTGCCTGGGAAATCCCATGGACAGAGGAGCCTGGCGGGCTACAGTCTATGGGGTTGCAGAGAGTCAGACAGGACTGAGCAACTAAGCACTTACTTAAACGTCCCAGGGCCAGATTCCAGGCAGCTAGGGACAACTCTACAGTCCAAAGCCCTCCAGAATGATTCCAACAGCCAACCCTAAACTTTTCACCCGCCCTGCCTTGCCTTCCTACAGATACCCCCAACAAAGGCTCTGGCCTAAACCTTCCCCTCGCTGCCTCCTGATTCCCCTGCCATTGTCTCTTTGACTGTGCAAGGCATGCCTACCTAGCCTCCAGGACCTGTGAGCATAGTAAACTTTTCTGTGAACTTTAAATAGGTGGCCCCACCAAACTGACCCTCTCATAAAAGAACACTCACCTTGGTTACCATGGCTGGGAAGCTGGTTTCAGCTAGAGATGGCCCATGTTGCACACACGGAAATGCACTGCAGGCTGGTGGGGGCAGGCAGGGGTGGCAGGGAGGTGCGAAGTTTGCTTCCCAGATGAAAGGGAATTGACCCAGGGCCATCCCCTCCCTCCAGCCTTCAGCCACGGTGCTGGAAGTCGGAGCAGTCCTTTTACAACCGTGAGGGAAAAAGATAAGAAAACCCCACAGACCCAGGCCCTGACACTGAGGACCAGCACACAGAATGCAACATCCACTGACCTCCAAGCCCCTTTATATCTAAGAACAAACCCCCTCACCTGTTGGAGCCACTTGCTTTAAACTCGCACTACAGCTGAAAGCATTTTCTGGGGGCGAAGATAGGGGATAGCAAGTAAGTAATTACTAACAGCTGTGCTAGCGATGTGAGGACGCAGAGCACAGGGTGGGGGAGAGCGGAGAGCGGAGAGCGGATAACAGCGTGAGTGGGGGGTAATCAGCGAGGCTTGGAGGTAAGGGAGGCAGAGGGGAGAGGGTCTGAGAGTCCTAAGAGAAGAAAAGCATGGTATGGAGAGGGGACTGAAAGGCCAGTAACAGGGAGAGCGGCCGATGAGGCCGGAGAGGCAAACCCAGGCCCATCCCCTCAAGGTAGGAGGGAGCACCTTCCACCGGCCACCCCAGCTCTCCAGTCCCAGGCTCCTCCCTTGTATCTCCCAACCTGTGCTGAATTCACCTGCTTCCCTCTTTCCCCCAGACAGACACTTTGGACTTTTCACAACACCTTTAACCATTTTGTACCCTCAGCAGGGAGATGGAAAGACACTAAACATTCACTGAATGAAAAAATTATCATGAGAGGCTATTGTAACTGTTTAATCCAGTAAGAGGGCTAATTTATGACTGTTTCTGAGGCCCAGTTCTGCAGTCTAACCCTACCACCCACCCAGTCTGCCATCTTTACATGACTGGATGAGATGCTTGCCCCATTCGAACTTATTGCTGTTAAACTATTAGGTGACCTTCAATGAGCCGGTCAGCTCTACAATTTCCTGACTTTCAAGTATTTTTTAAAAGCACAAAGAGCTTGATGTTAGCACCCCAGCCAAAGAAACAGAAATACTTCTATTAGGCATTGAAATATTATCC
The DNA here is from genome assembly GCF_029407905.1 of Bubalus kerabau. Lineage (NCBI taxonomy): Eukaryota > Metazoa > Chordata > Mammalia > Artiodactyla > Bovidae > Bubalus > Bubalus kerabau. Next base: position 39,637,392 of record NC_073634.1, on the reverse strand, counting down.
ATATTTGTTTTTAAATAGCAGGTTTGGAGTGGCTTTATTTAATTTCAATTTCTTAATTTTTATAATTGACTTGATTCACTTAAAATCAGTCCAATTGTTTACTTACAAATTACAAAGGCAAACAAAACTTTCTCATCCATGAGTCCTTATTTGACTCGGTATTTATTTGAAAAATACTTCATAGACTATAATAGAAAGTGAATCACCAAGTTTAAATTTAAAACGCACTCATGTTTAGGAAACAGTTTAAAAATATAGGGCAAAGCACACACTGTGGTCGGGGAGGGCAGCAGGGAGCAGTATTTTAATGGTCTGTGTGCTAAGGCACTCAGTCGTGTCTGACTCTTTGTGACCCCCATGGACTGTAGCCCCCCAGACTTCTCTGTCCATGGGATTCTCCAGGCAAGAGTACTGGAGTGGGTTGTCATTTCCTTCTACAGGGAATGTAAACCATAGGCTTTAGTTAATAAAAATGTATCAACACTGGCCATCAATTGCAGCAAATGTATCACAGTAATGCAAGATGTTAATAACAGAGGAAGTGACTTGGGGAGAGATATATAGGCACTCTCTCTACTTTCTGTTCAATTTTTCTGTAAACCAAAAACTGCTCTAAAAAGTAAAGTCCATTAATTTTTAAAAAATGTGTTGCATTGTGCGTTTATTAAATATGATGAACTAAATTCACATATTTAAAGTGTAAACTTTAAAGCAAAAGTCATGCATCTAAGTACTTTTAATAAAGATTTTATATTGCAGAAGAAAAGCAATGACTTAGAATTTGAGGTCTAAAACCTGATATTAGAACTCTCACTCTACTGTAGATATTTTTCATGTTTCTAGTTTTCCAACAGAGTAACTGATATCAAATAAGTTACATTAAATTTTTTTTCCAAAATTACATCTTCTCAGTGAATTTTTGTTCTTCTGAAAAATGTCTGTCTTCCATATTGCCATAGAACATGTCATGAAAAACACACACACACACAGATAGAACATCTAATGGAACTTTCTTAATAACACTGCTGCTGCTGCTGCTGGGGCTGCTAAGTTGCTTCAGTCGTGTCTGACTCTGTGCGACCCCATAGCTGGCAGCCCACCATCCCTGGGATTCTTCAGGCAAGAACACTGGAGTGGGTTGCCATTGCCTTTTCCAATGCATGAAAGTGAAGTCGCTCAGTTGTGTCCAACTCTTATCGACCCCGTGGACTGCAGCCTACCAGGCTCCTCTGCCCATGGGATTTTCCAGGCAAGAGTACTGGAGTGGGGTGCAATCGCCTTCTCCATCTTAATAACACTATCAGTTTGTAAAAGGATTTAAATGAATCAAGTATAAAAATACTAGCAAAGCATTTTGAGATTCTCAGATGATAAAGTTAGGAAAAACTAGCAAGTCTGTTAACAGAAATTCATGCCACTAATGGTCTGTCAGAGAAAAGTTATTTTTACAAATATTAATTAACTTTGAATCTGACACTATCTAATGATTTATGAAATCCATTGCTTCATTCCCATCCACTTCTGTAACCGCTGGAAATTTAAAACAATGGCATTTCATTGTCAGAGCAAAAGGCTGTTATAATTTGACATTCCATACAAATGCTATTTGTGAAAAAATAAATACAATTATATCGACAAATACATCTATTCTACTTCTGACTCACACTAAACACATTTAAAGTATATATATGTTATCAGCTCTGTACTGAACCATATAATCTTAGCTGGACAGGGTCTTTGAGGCCACCTACACTAACTTAATGCTTCCCAGGTGGTGCAGTGGTAAAGAATCTGCCTGCCAATGCAGGAGATGCAGGAGACTTGGGTTTGAGCCCTTGGTTGGGAAGATCCCCTGGAGGAGGAAATGGCAATCCACTCCAATATTCTTGCCTGGAAAATTCCACGGAGGAGGAGGAAAATTCCAGAGAAGCCTGGCAAGTTACAGTCCACTGGGTTGCAAAGAGTTGGACACGACTGAGTGACTGAGCACACACACTCACAGCACATACTACCTTACTATCCAATGAGTTAGATCTTCTATAACACCCTTGACTCTTCTCTATACCAGGAGTCTGAAACACTTTCTGTCAAAGACCTGATAGTAAACACCTTGTGTCCATCCAGTCTCTGTTGCAAATGCTCATCACTGCCTTTGTAGCACAAAAACAACAGCAGACAAAACAGGAACAAATGGACATGGCTGTGCCCCCAATCTGGAGAAGGCAATGGCACCCCACTCCAGTACTCTTGCCTGGAAAATCCCACGGACGGAGGAGCCTGGTGGGCTGCAGTCCATGGGGTCGCGAAGAGTCAGACACGACTGAGCGACTTCGCTTTACTTTTCACTTTCATGCATTGGAGAAGGAAATGGCAACCCACTCCAGTATTCTTGCCTAGAGAATCCCAGGGACGGGGGGCCCTGGTGGGCTGCCATCTATGGGGTCACACAGAGTTGGACACGACTGAAGTGACTTAGCAGTAGCAGTGCCCCCAATAAACTTTTATTTATAAAACAGAGAGTAGACCAGATCTGGCCAGAAGGCCACAGTATGCCAATGCCTGATAGAGATCCCTCCCAGTTACTGATAAAATTCCATTAGATATGTTTGACACCTTCAGAGGAAAATTCTCTGCTGGGGTGACTGAAATAAGCAAATTCACCCATTGCTATAAATAAATATTGCCTTCTGAAACAACACAGAACATCTATCCTTTGCCTTGTATCAGTCCTCCAAGTACTTGAAGTAAACGATCACAATTCCCTCAAGTAGTACTTTCTTCAGTCTAAATACCCCCATGCCGTCAAGCATTCCTTCTATTATGACCCAGTTTTCCAGACCACGTGACCAACTGATCATCCTGTTGTATACATACCCGAGTCCATTACCCTTTGAAGTGCAGAGTAGAGATACATGACATATGGTTTTCAAAATATGCAGTAATCAAGATGGAATTTTAATTTTAGAATTTGGCTCACTGTCTCCAAATACAAATGTTTTTAGTTTCCTGGGGGTTTTGTTTCGACAAAATTACTATTTAGTCTTTAAGAAAAATATATTTTGTGTAGATATGGCCAAAGGTTAATGCCCAGTGTCATAACTCTATATATTAATTTTAAATGATTACCAAGAAATAGAAAGTATTTTTTGTTTCATTTTGAAACCAAAAAAAGTGGGCTTAATAAAGCGATGAATTCGAAATGGTTCCTACACATCAAAAAATGTTGGCAGAACTTACCTCTACAATTGGAATCATAGTGCAATTTACAAAAGAAAACCATCAATCATTTTTTCAGAGAAAATGAAACACAGAAGAGGAAGAAAACACACACACACAAACACACACATCTGCAGTGTGTCCTTGGATGTTTCTGGCCTGTTAGCAAGAACAGGACATGGTTGCTATAGTCAGAGCCAGGATAAACCTCTAAATGATGGTCCTTGTTTTATTTCACATTTCAATAACTTGGGAAGAAAACATATCCATGTTTTAAAAGACAATTTAGTTCTAATTTCCATGACTTATTATCATAGCATTCTAAAAAATGTTTTAATAACTAGAAAAAATAATTTCATATTTATACAGCTATAAATGCACTACATTTGGTCTGACTTTATCACCCATTTCTGTAACTTACTGTACTTTAATATTTTGATCATTCAGTACCTTAAAAAGTATATTGCACATAGTAGATGCTAGAGGAGTAAATTCATTGTTTAAAGTATAAATATTTTTATTTGTACCAACATCACAATTTATGTTTGTTAAGTCTGATTTAAACTCTCTGGTGTCTGCTTCCTGCTTGCTTTATCATCACAAAAGCTCTCCCTGGGTAATCCCATCCATGTACAAGACTGCAAATACTATCCACATACAGATGACAACCAAACTTGTTTCTCCAGCCCAGTTTCTCTGCAGGGATGACCCACATATCTGAGAGCCTAGTGGCACTTCCACCTGGCAGTCCAACCACCACTAAGACAGCGCGAGCAAAGATGGAACACCCTGGGTGATCTCATGAATGTGTGCTGATTACTCATTAGGTACCATGTGCTGTGCTCAGCGCTCCATACAGATTTTCTCACTTAATCTTCACAGTGCAGTTAAACATGGCATTTCCTTTCACCTGAAACCCCATTCAAATGATAGCATCCAAAATATGAAATATGTAACCAACATCATTCATTAACTGCCTAGTATCCATCCCCTTGCCCATCTTCCTGGATGAATTGGAACAACAATTTGTTCAGAGTATCAACATGTCAAACCAATTTCTTAGTCTTCTTTGCAGCAAGGAGTAACTATAGGACCATATAGGAGCCAGTCTGTTTTGGGAAGTTCAGGAAACAGCACAATCCTTATTCTTTCCTTCCTTCCTCCTGACTTAATAGTGGATATTATGTGCAGCTTCACTTTTTCATTTTTTTGACCATCAGGGAAAGGCCAAGAGAAGCACAGAGACACTAGCCTTCATATCACTGAGCTATTGAACCAAGGCCAGTAATCATCTACCTCCATACTTGTTACTGAGAAAAATGAACTCCTGTATGTTACAAACATTTTCAGTATGGTTTTCTACCAACCCACTGCTGAAAACAGTCCTGTTAGATACAAAACTGTAATGTGAATTAGAGACTTCAACATACTAGAATGAAAGCAAGAGGAAACAAACTAGAAGAAAGAGCAAACAAACCAGGAGGAAGAGCAACTGCACAGAAAAACAAAGGATGTTACAGCCCAAATGTTTGCAGTGTGTTAGTTGCTCAGTTGTGTCTGACTCTTTGAGACCCCATGGACTGTTGCCCACCAGGGCTCTTCCGTCCACTGGATTTCCCAGGCAAGCATACTGGAGTGGGTAGCCATTTCCTCCTCCAGAGAATTTTCCCAACCCAGGAATCAAACCAATGTCTCCTGCACTGCAGTCAGATTCTTTACTATCTGAGCCACCTGGGTAGCAAAACCAACGGAAACAAGTTGACTTACTTCATAGAACCCATGGAAGACTGGGGATTTGGAGGCACCAAGGCACCAAAGTGCTTCACTCAATATGCCAACAAATTTGGAAAACTCCGCAGTGGCCACAGGGCTAGAAAAGGTCAGTTTTCATTCCAATCCCAAAGAAGGGCAAAGCCAAAGAATGTTTAAACAACCACACAATTGCACTCATTTCAAATGCTGGCAATACTCAGAATCCTTCAAGCTAGGCTTCAGCAGTAGGTGAATCAAGAACTTCCAGATGTATAGGCTGGATTTAGAAAAGGCAGGAATCAGAGATCAAATTGCCAACATCCACTGGATCACAGAAAAAGCAAGAGAATTCCAGAAAAATATCTACTCTGCTTCACTGACTACATTAAAGCCTTTGACTGTGTGGATCATAACAAACTGGAAAATTCTTCAAGAGGTGGGAATACCTGAACTCCTTACCTGCCTCCTGAGAAACCTGTATGCAGATCAAGAGGCAACAGTTAGAACCAGACAGGGAACAACAGACTGGTTCAAAATTGGGAAAGGAGTACATCAAGGCTATATATTGTCATCCTGCTTATTTAACTTATATGCAGGGTACATCATGTGAAATGCTGGGCTGGATGACTCACAAGCTGGAATCAAGATTTCTGGGAGAAATATCAACAACCTTAGATATGCAGATGATACCACTTTAATGGCAGAAAGTGAAGAGGAACTAAAGAGCCTCTTGATGAAGGTGAAAGAGGAGAGTGAAAAGGCTGGCTTAATACTTTACATTCAATAACACTGACATCATGGCATCTGGTCGCATTGTTTTATGGAAAATGTAAAAGTGGTGGAAGAGTGGAAACCATGACATATTTTCTTTTCTTGGGTTCCAAAATCACAGCAGATGGTGACTGCAGCCATGAAGTTAAAAAACGTTTGTTCCTTGGAAGAAAAGCGATGACAAACTTAGACAGTGTATTAAAAAGCAGAGACATTGTTTTGCCAACAAAGGTCCATATAGTCAAAGCTATGGATTTTTCCAGTAGTCATGTATGGATATGAGAGTTGGATCATAAAGGCTCAGCACCAAAGAACAGATGCTTTCAAACTGTAGTGCTGGAGAAGGATCTTGAGAATCCCGTGAACTGCAAGGAGATCAAACAGGTCAATCCTAAAAGAAATTAGTCCTAAATATTCACTGGAAAGACTGATGCTCAAGTTGAAGCTCTAATACTTTGGCCACCTCATGCAAAGAGCTGACTCACTGGAAAAGACCCTGATGCTGGGAAAGATTGAGGGCAGGAGAAGAAGGGAGTGACAGAGGATGAATGGTTGCGTGGTATCACTGACTCAACAGACATGAGTTTGAGCAAGCTCCGAGAGACTTGAGTGAAGGACTGGGAAGCCTGGTGTGCTGCAGTTCATGGGGTGGTTGAGAGCCAGTCATGACTTAGAGATTAAACAACAACAACAAGGACTGCAGAAGACAAGACCTAAAGATTTAGCATTTGGAGCTCCCAAACAAAAAGTCAGCTCTCCATCGGTCACCACCATTCCTCAAGTCAACAAGTCTGCAATTACATGTTTGAAAATCTCCTTAAAAATCTGTTTATTCTTGGCTGTCTGTTCATATTTATGAGAAAGTCACTGAAATATAATTGTAGGGGAAGGCTGGATATGAAAGAGAGAAGCAAAACAATCAGAAAAAAAAAGACAAGGAGGGGTGAAAGGAAAAAAAGAGAAACTTAGAGAAAACAAAAACAAAGCAAAAAGCAGAAGAAAACTGCAAAATCACATTTTCCTCAGAGAAATATGAAAAAAAAAAAAAAAAAAAACCCAAGAACAAGGCACTATGAGGTAGAACAATCAAAATATTGCAGCAGAAACAAACAAAACTAATGGAAGTTTAGAAGATGAAGTTGAGACAATTTCCCAGAAAATGAAGTTTGGAGACTAGGTGAGAAAAGTCAAAAATTAGAGGATCAGGGCCACATAGAAATCTCAAAAGACGAGAACCATGAAGTGAGAGAGAGGAACTTCCCCTGAGGTCAAGTGGTTAAAAATGCGCCTTCTAATGCAGGGGATTTGGGTTCAATCCCTGATCAGGGAACTAAGATCCCACATGCTGTGGGGCAATTAAGCCTGCATACTGCAACAAATGAAGCCCACAACTAAAGAAAGCCCGCATGCCACAACGAAGACTCAGTGAAGCCAAAAAAAAATTTTTTTAAATAGTGAGGGAGAAAGAAATTGTCAAAGGAAAACAATTCTTCTCTAAGAGCCCAACATCTAAAGTGGAATTAAAACATTCATGAAGGTAGATGATTGTGAAAATGCAGAAAAAGAGGATGAAATTGAACATCTAAAAAGTTTTCTGATAGGAACAAACAGGTGTGGCTCCCAAACCTTTGTATGAAAATGACATCAAATCTCTCAACACAAGAAGTCACGGAACTGTGCCTTCATAGTTCTGAATGGAAGATGATTTGGGGCATAAGATTTTATAACTCCAGCAACCGAGTATGAGGGCAGATGAAGGCAGGCAAGGACAAAAACTTTTTGTCTCTGCCGGGAGCCGGCATATTGCATATTGAGTGCATATTGCATATTGAGTGCAGCACTTTCCACAGCATCATCTTTCAGGATCTGGAATAGTTCAACTGGAATTCTATCACTGCCGGGAGCCAGCGTGAGGAACTCCGCCCATGACAAAGGTCATGAGGAAGGAGGCTCGGCATACGCAAAGGCGGGATCGAGCCTCAGGAGTCCCCCTGGAAATTCTCGAGCATCTACCCCCCAAACCAGAGTCTGCCTACTTTCTGCTTTGTGCTTTCACCTACACCTCTGACTTTACGGGGGGCTGTCCCCCACTACCTCTCTCTGAAAAAAGAATTAGCTTACAGCTCCAGTTAATAATTCCTGGGTGTGACAGTGTTTCAACCTAAAAACTCCTTTGGAAATCCTCTAGCCTGCCTGAATAGGTTTTTCCGGCCACAAGTGATTGTTCAGAGCCTCCCAACTGTGAGAGGCAGGAGATGTTCTAAACTGCCTAAACACAGATTCCTTTGAGTAGTTAAAAGATTGATTAGAAATTGTATTGGTGAAGGGTTTTTCACCTGTTGGGCAACTGTTTGCTGCTAAGTCTCCAAACTCCTTACCTACTGTGTCCTTGGCAGTGTATTGATTGATATAATGGGTGTATAGAAATGTAAAATGCAGCTTTGTCCAATGCTTTTTTGGAGGCTGGTGCCTGACTTTGGAATAATCACCTTTAGAGAAAAATAAGTTTCTTAAAATGTTAACAGGCCTCCGGGCCAGAAGATGATGTAATTCACTTGAACTTTTGCATATGGTAAGTTTGAAAGCCTGGCTTCGAATAGGACCAGGAATTGCTGTCCTTGCATGACTCCACCCCTTCCCCCATTATCCTCTATGCACAACTTAAGGTATAAAAACTACTTTGGAAAATAAAGTGCGGGCCTTGTTCACTGAAACTTGGTCTCCCCATGTCGCTCTCTCTCTCAAGTTCTGGCTGAGTCTCCATCTGGAGCACGGAACCCGCCATGCTTGCTAATTATGCCTGGGCTTCTAAGATCCGACCGGGGAGGCCTCAGTGTCTCCTCTCCTTCGGGACGCCTGAGGCCTACGTAAGTGGTGCAAACTTCTTGTCTTGAAGTTTTATTGGTCTCCCGCGTAAACCAAGCTACTTCAGCCTCTTTTCTCCACTGAATTTTCCTACTGAGCTATCCTCATTCTATTATTCTTTATATCCCTAATTAACGTTTAATTAAGCAGTTGTTTCCTGACCCTCGCCTATGCCGTCTCTCCTTCGAATACCCTGGATCAGCCGGGGCTGGATCCCGGCAGTCTCTTAGGAACCTTTTGGGGGGAAGCATATGGAGAATTAGGTTTCAACAAAATAAGGGACTAAATCACTAAAATAAGGGACTAAAGGGAATGAAAACACGTGACTAAGGAAAAGAGAAACCCACTCTATGAAATAGGCAAGGCACTAAACACCAGAATGACTGCTGTTTAGGAAGAGAGGAAGACAAGCTTCTGGGGAAAAGTATAACTGATAGGTTATAAGATGCACTTGGACATTTGGAGGTAGATCTTCTCTGGGGGTTAGAAAAATAGTTTGATAGGTATATGGAGTTTCTTTTAGAGAAAAACAGTAAAGTGTTAGATTGAACAACATGAAATTTCCGTTTTGTAGTTCCAAATTTTGTCCAACATTGGCTATTTTATATGGTTCAATGTAACTTACAAGTATGTAACATGATGCAGGAAATCTGCATCAAAAACTCTAACAATAACAAAAGAAAATTTGGAGGAATATGTTAAATAAGAATGTCAGATATCGTTATTGAAACTAGGTAACAGACACATAGGGTTGGTTCATTGTCCTGTATGTATTTGAATATCCCATAAGAAAAAGGAGTAAAAACAAAAGAAAGAAAGAAAATCATGACAACAGAAAACGTGCAAAAGTTCAATAATCTTTCAAACAGCTGGAGGGATTTCCACTTAGCAATGCTCAGATGAAATACAGTTACGGGACCACTGGACACAAAAAGAAAATGTCAATGAAGGCCCATCTACACTAGACCATCACTCACAGTGGGTCAGGCAATGTCAGGGATGTTTCCCATCCCCCATTCCATCCTTGAGAGCGTCCCAGGTGGCACAGTGGTAAAGAATCTGCCTGCCAATGCAGGAGACATGGGTTTGATCCCTGGATGGGAAAGATCCCCTGGAGTAGGAAATAGCAAGCCATTCCAGTATTCTTGCCTGGAAAATCCCATGGACAGAGGAGCCTTGCGGGCTACAGTCCACAGAGTCTCAAAGAGTTTGACATGACTTAGCTACTGAGCATGACGGCAGCAATTCCACCCCGTCCTTTATGTGTTGACTCCAGTGATTCTAGGATTGCTCTGCACAACACAATAGTACTGACAGCTTAGATCTAACGTTGAATAAGGCGATCATTTTTCACTGCCCATCAGTTTCCTCCCAGTTCATTTCTCTTCCTGTCCAAACCAGATTCCAGGATTCATCATTCTATTCATACCCTGTAAATACTCTTAAGTCTTGGCTCTCTCATTTCTGGTCTTTGTAGCTGGCAACAACCAGACCTGGAATGAACCCTACCTCCTGCCTTCTCTGCATCTGTACACAGAGAACTAAATATTACTGGAGAAAATCACTTAAACCAATTGACAGGCTTAATGTTATATTTATTATTGCAAATCACATACTGGCAAGTTTACTCTTGTTGCTGTTTTAAATGCAGCTACGTAACTTGAAACAAAGTGTAAAAAAAGAAAGAAAGTGTAAAACCATCAGCCAATCTCAAAACAAAGCAATGGATGCCAAAACACTGTCATGGCATCCACAAGGAACTGAAAAAAATAAATGGCAAGTTAGAATTCTACTCACAGCAAAGATATTTTTCAAGAATGAAGGTAAAATATAAAAACATGGAGACAAAAAAAAATCTAAAACAGTTTTGAATCACCAGTAGGCCTAAATTAAAGAAAATACTAAAGAACTTTCTTTTGGCGGAATGGAAATATTCCTACACAGATGCCCAGAGAATTTAGGAGGGAAAGGAGCAACAAAAATGGCAAATATATGGAAAAATCCCCCAAATACTGACTTTTAAAAATAATGTCTTATGAGATCTACAATATAAAATTAAAATATACCACAAGAGCATCCAAATAAACAGGAAGATAAATGGACGTAAAAGATTCTATAGATCTAGCACAGTTGGAAAAGAGAGTAAAGACACAAATTAATATCAAATTTTGATAAGTTATAGTTGTATGTTCTATCTCCAGGGAAAGAACTAGTAAAAGAAATAGAATATACAACTTCTAAACTAATAGAGAAAAAAAGTAGAATATTAAAAAACAGGCAATTCAAATGAAGGCTAGGAAGAGGAAACAACACAGAACTGATAAAGCAAGTGGAAAGGACATAGTAAGATACAAATTTAATTCTAAATATGTCAGTAATTCCATTAAGCTTAAATGGACTAAATAGCCTAATTTAAAAACAAAGGTTATATGACTACATAAAGAAACAAAACTCAACAATATGCTGTTTACAATGGACACATATAAAACATAATGAGAAAGAAACATTGAAAATAAAACAATGGGAAAAATTCTTTGCAAATATATTTAGAAATTAAACGCATATAACTCTATTAATATCAGGCAAACACACACACACACAAAGTAACTTTAAGGCAAAAACATGATTAAAGATAGAAACACTACAATGATAAAAGGCTTAAGTCACCAGGAGACTACAAGTCTAAATTTGCACATGTCAAATATTGACAACATGGACTAAAAATACTATACATTTGTATATATAGTATTCTGTCAATTTATATATATATCAGTTTATATTTTTGTCAATATATTTATATATATTTATATATATCTCTCTATATATATTTATATATTTATTTATATATATTTATTTATATCTCTACCAGATAATATATATATATGTGTATGTGTGTGTGCATATATATATATATATATATATATATATACACACACATATATATATATAAGTTTAGTTGCTCAGTCATGCCCGACTCTTTGCAACCCCAGGGACTGTAGCCTGCCAAGCACCTCTGTCCATGAAATTCTCCAGGCAAGAATATTGGAGTGGGTAGCCATTTCCTTTTCCAGGGGATCTTTCCAACCCCGGGATGGAACCTGGGACTCCTGCATTGCAGGCAGATTCTTTATACTCTGAGCCACCAGGTAAGCTCCAGTATACTAATATTTAAATATACTTAGTCTATGGGGTTGCAAGAGTCAGACATGACTGAGCAACTAAACAACAAAAGTAGTACCTACAAAAAAGCTTATATCAAGTGTACTGTTTACAAGTAAAATGTTGACAGTGTGATATCAGGAACAAGACACAGATGCCAGTAATCACTCCTGCTTCTGCTCAATATTGTACTTAAAGCCCTAATCAGTTTAGAGAGCAAGGAAAAGAAATAAAATGTGAAAGAATAGGAAAGTAAAAAATAAAACTCTCATTATCCTCAGATGATAAATATACAAAATTCCAAAGAATCTTCATGTAAATTATTGCAGTCAACAAGTAGGTCTAGAAAAGTCTCTGAAAATAAGGTAATACACAAAACTCAATTGTATTTCTATATTTTAGCAACAAACATAAAAAATGCTTTAAAAGGTCACATTTATAATAGCATCAAAACTACCAAATACCTCAGGGGGAAATATGTAAGACCTTTATGCAGAAAATTATCATATACTATTGAGAGAATTAAAGAAAAAATAAATGAGAGATTTATCATATTTATGACATAAATTCTAACTAAATTTATCTAAAAACTCAGTGCAATCCCAGTCAACAAGTTATTTTGTGGAACTTGATCTAAAACTTACATGGTAATGAAAGGCACTGAAATAGCCAACACAAAGTTAATGAAGCGTGAGTTAGAATAACTTGTCTACCAGATGCCAGGACTTAGGAGAAAGCTACAAAAACTAATATGGCAAGGCAGTGATGCAAAGATAGATAAATAGGCCAATGAAACTGAATAAAGAATCCTGAAACAGACCCATGCATATGACCCACGGACACTTGATCCAAGGTGATACTACAGGAAAAAGAGATTTCAGTTCAGTTCAATTCAGTTCAGTCGCTCAGTCGTGTCCGACTCTTTGCGACCCCATGAATCGCAGCACGCCAGGCCTCCCTGTCCATCACCAACTCCCGGAGTTCACCCAGACTCTCGTCCATTGAATCAGTGATGCCATCCAGCCATCTCATCCTTTGTCGTCCCCTTCTCCTCCTGCCCCCAATCCCTCCCAGCATCAGAGTCTTTTCCAATGAGTCAACTCTTCGCATGAGGTGGCCAAAGTACTGAATTTCAGCTTTAGCATCATTCCTTCCAAAGAACGCCCAGGGCTGATCTCCTTTAGAATGGACTGGTTGGCTCTCCTTGCAGGCCAAGGGACTCTCAAGAGTCTTCTCCAACACCACAGTTCAAAAGCATCAATTCTCCAGCGCTCAGCCTTCTTCACAGTCCAACTCTCACATCCATACATGACCACAGGAAAAACCATAGCCTTGACTAGAGTTGGCAAAGTAATGTCTCTGCTTTTGAATATGCTATCTAGGTTGGTCATAACTTTTCTTCCAAGGAGTAAGTGTCTTTTAATATCATGGCTGCAATCACCATCTGCAGTGATTTTTGAAGCCCAGAAAAATAAAGTCTGACTGTTTCCACTGTTTCCCCATCTATTTCCCATGAAGTGATGGGACTGGATGCCATGATCTTTGTTTTTTGAATGTTAAGCTATAAGCCAACCTTTTTAAATCTCCATTTTCACTTTCATCAAGACGCTTTTGAGTTCCTCTTCACTTTCTGCCATAAGGGTTGTATCATCTGCATATATGAGGTTATTGATATTTCTCCCAGCAATCTTGATTCCAGCTTGTGCTTCTTCCAGCCCAGAGTTTCCCATGATGTACTCTGCATATAAGTTAAATAAACAGGGTGACAATATACAGCCTTGACATACTCCTTTTCCTATTTGGAACCAGTCTGTTGTGCCATGTCCAGTTCTAACTGTTGCTTCCTGACCTGCATACAGGTTTCTCAAGAGGCAGGTCAGGTGGTCTGGTATTCCCATCTCTTTCAGAATTTTCCACAGTTTATTGTGATCCACACAGTCAAAGGCTTTGGCATAGTCAATAAAGCAGAAATAGATGTTTTTCTGGAACTCTCTTGCTTTTTCCATGATCCAGTGGATGTTGGCAATTTGATCTCTGGTTCCTCTGCCTTTTCTAAAACCAGCTTGAACATCAGGAAGTTCACGGTTCACATATTGCTGAAGCCTGGCTTGGAGAATTTTGAGCATTACTTTACTAGCATGTGAGATGAGTGCAATTGTGCGGTAGTTTGAGCATTCCTTGGCATTGCCTTTCTTAGGGATTGGAATGAAAACTGACCTTTCCCAGTCCTGTGGCCACTGCTGAGTTTTCCAAATTTGCTGGCATATTGAGTGCAGCACTTTCACAGCATCCTCTTTCAGGATTTGAAGTAGCTCAACTGGAATTCCATCATCTCCACTAGCTTTGTTCGTAGTGATGCTTTCTAAGGCCCACTTGACTTCACATTCCAGTATGTCTGGCTCTAGGTCAGTGATCACACCATCGTGATTATCTGGGTCGTGAAGATCTTTCAACCCATACATTTATATATTATGCATTTTTCTATGTATGTGTTATAGGTGAAAGTCACTCAGCTGTGTCCACCTTTTTTGCAACCCATGGACAGTAGCCCCCAGGCTCCTCTTTGATGGGTATTCTCCAGCCAAGGATACTGGAGTGGGTTGCCATGCCCTCCTCCAGGGGGTCTTCCTAACCCAGGGATTGAACCCAGGTCTCCTGCATTGCAGGCAGATTCTTTACCAACTGAGCTACCTGGGAAGCCCCTTGTATGTGTTATAGTTCATTATTAAAAAAAAACACACGAGCATATTGATGATTAAAAGTAATGACAGTAAAGTAATACAGAAGAATAAAATCGCTACAAACTACTACTACACTGCTGCTGCTGCTAAGTCGCTTCAGTCGTGTCCGACTCTGTGCGACCCCAGAGACGGCAGCCCAGGCTCCCCCGTCCCTGGGATTCTCCAGGCAAGAGCACTGGAGTGGGTTGCCATTTCCTTCTCCAATGCATGAGAGTGAAAAGTGAAAGTGAACTCGCTCAGTTGTGTCCGACTCTTAGCGACCCCACGGACTGCAGCCCACCAGGCTCCTCCGTCCATGGGATTTTCCAGGCAAGAGTACTGGAGTGGGTGGCCACTGCCTTCTCTGACTATTACACTAAATAAAAGAAACCAAGTTAGTGTATAACCAATTACACTAAATTTGAAGGACTGAATTCTACCACTCAAAGAGAAAAATTTTCAAAATGTGTTAAACAACTAAACATAGCTCTATGTTGTTTATAAAAAGCACCCTTAAAATCATCAAGAAAGGATAAAAATATAAAGGTAAGCATAGAAAAACAAAAGAAATGTAAATTTAAAAGACGGGGTAGCAAGGTAGAAATTAAAAGTATTAAAATGTATAAAGACAAGCAATACATAATGAAAAAGACACTGTTTATGAAGATGACACAAGTTATAAGTCTGTATGTATCAAACACAACAGCAAAAAAATAAAATTAAATTGCACTGATAATGATGAAAATAGTTATACAGAAAGAGTTTGATACACTTCTTTCATGGGAATTCCTTGTCAATCCAGTGATTAAGACTCCACACTTTTACTGCCAAGGGCCTGGGTTTGATCCCTGGTCAGGAAACTAAAATCCCACAAGTCCCATGGTGCGGGGAAAAAAAAAAAAAATACACCTTTTTCACAATTAAATGGATTTAGTTGTCAAAGAATGGAATAATATAATCAACACATTCACAAATAAAGGGATAACTAGCTAGCCACATAGATAGACGGACATATAGATATGAAACCTTTTTGGGTCTTTCTTACAGCTAGCATTGTTAGGTATCTCCCTAACAGCCATTCCTGTCTCTCTCCCTTAAAAAAAAAAAAATATTTATTTATTTATTGGCTGTATTGGGTCTTCATTGATGCTCGGCTTGTCTCTAGTTGCGGTGAGCAGAGGCTACTCTTCATTGCAGTGCAGGGCTTCTCACTGCAGTGGCTTCTCTCGTTGCAGAGCACAGGCTCTAGGTACACGCGCTTCAGTAGCTGTGGCTCATGGGCTCTAGAGCACAGGCTCAATAACTGTGGTGCACAGGCTTAGGTGCTCAGAGGCATGTAGAAATTTCCAGATTAGGGATTGAACCCATGTCTCCCGCATTGGCAGGTGGATTCTTTACCACTGAACCACCAGGGAAGCTGTCTCTTCCTTCTTGATACCAAATCCTACTTTTTAGAAGGAAAGCTAAAAATGCTAAAGTGAAAGTGAAGTCGCTCAGTGGTTTCCGACTCTTAGTGACCCCATGGACTGCAGCCCACCAGGCTTCTCCATCCATGGGATTTTCCCGGCAAGAATACTGGAGTGGGTTGCCATTTCCTTCTCCAGGGGAATCTTCCTAACCCAGGGATCGAACCCTGGTCTCCTGCACTGCAGGCAGACTCTTTACCACCTGAGCCACCAGGGAAGCTAGATAAAGATGCTAGATACTTCCCTAACACCACTTGCAGCCAGGGCACAGGCCTGAGACCTTGCTCTGTCCAGTGGGACCTGTAGGGAAATGTGCCAGGGTCTTTTAAGAATATTCTCTCTGAGAAGAGAGCATCACGTGATGAAAAAGCCTCACATGCCTTCTGCTTTGAATTGGTCCTGTGAGGATGCCAAGGACTTGCAGGAAGGCAGAAGAGATAGAAAGTTTGCAGGGTCCCAGAGAAACTGACCCCAGAACCCTAACATAATGAAGCCACTGAACCAGCTGTGGAACTACTACCTGCCCCAGTCTTTTTGGAAAGTAAGCAAAATCAGCCCCTTCATTAAGCTACTTTTAATCAGATATTCTATCTCCTGCAGCCTACGGCATCCTAACTGGATCACCCATTCTAACTGATCTAAATAAATCATGTCATAAGAACGGTTTAACAATTTTTTAAAGTACAGATCTTTTAGGCCCCATTCTCAGATCTTCAGCAAATAACAATAGACATATGTAATAAAAGGCAACTAAAAAACATAACCACTGGAGACTTAAAAAAAACACATAAACTGAATGTCATTGGATATTTTCTCAGAGAAAATAAAACATGAAATTACAAACTATCCAGAAAACAATGAAAACAACACTTTTTAACAAAAGCTATGGAACAACACAATGTGTTTAGGTGCATGCTAAGTTGCTTCAGTCGTGTCCAACTCTGCAACCCTATGACTCTACTAACCTATAGAAGCCTGCCAGGCTTCTTTGTCCATGGGGATTCTCCAGGCAAGAATACTGGAGTGGGTTGCCACACCCTCCTCCAGGGGATCTTCCTGATCCAGGGATCAAACCCGCATCTCTTTTGTCTCCTGCATTGGCAGGTGGGTTCTTTACCACTAGCGCCACAGAAATGCCTGCGTGCGTGCTTTAGTCACTTCAGTCGTGTCCGACTCTCTGTGTTCCCATAGACCATGGCCTGCCAGGCTCCTCTGTCCATGGGATTCCCCAGGCAAGCACACTGGAGTGGGTTGCCATTTCCTTCTCCAGTGATAAAGTAGGAAGTGAGTGAAGTGAGTGAAGTGAAGTCATTTAGTTGTGTCCGACTCTTTGTGACCCCATGACTGTAGCCTACCAGGCTCCTCCGTCCATGGGATTTTCCAGGCAAGAGTACTGGAGTGGGTTACAGAAATGCCTAATCACCATCATTAACCTAAAAAGACTAAAACTAAAGGCAACTGCCACTCATGTTGAAGACTTAGAGGCCAAGCAACAAAGAAGTAAAAAAGAGGGAATTAATAATAAAGATAAAGGTTGAAATTAAGGAAATGGAAAACCAAAAAAGTAGAAATGATTAATAAGTTCAAAAACTGTTTTTTAAGATATACCAACAAAATAGATAAATTTCTTCTGAGACTGATTAAAAATGAAAGTGAAAGTGAAAGTCACTCAGTCGTGTTGGACTCTTTGTGACCCATGGACTATACATTCCATGGAATTCTCTAGGTGAGAATACTGGAGTGGGTAGCTTTTCCCTTCTCCAAGGGATCTTCTCAACCTAGTAATCGAACCGCGGTCTCCTGCATTGCAGGTGGATTCTTTACCAACTGAGCTATCAGGGAAGCCCAAAGAAAAATGAGGAGAGAATAAAACTTTACAAGATCGGGAATTTTCGAAGGAGATATAAACACAGATACAAAAAAGATTTTTAAAATTATAAAATCTATGACCACAAACTTGAAACCCTAGAACAACTGGATAGTTCTCTAGCAAGATATAAATGAATCTGGGAACAAGTGGCAAACCCAAATACACCAACTACAATAGATTGGAAAGGCCTATTATTAAGAAGGAACTAAGACTGAGTGATTTCAGCTAACCTAAGAACAGTAATTCAGCATTATTTAAATTATCTTAGAATGAATGAAAAGGGAAACTTAATACATTTCATGAGTCAGCAAAATTTTTAACACCAAAACCTGATACGGTAACCACCCTACACCAAAAAAAGGAAACTATAATATTACTTTTTAAGTTACAGATGAAAAATTTCCAAATAAAACATTGGGAAGCAGTATTTAGGAATGACTCAAGACAATAAACAATATGACCAACCAGAGCTTCATTCAAGGAATACAAGAGTGAAAGTCAATGTAATGAAGTATATTTACCAAAAATCAACAGCACACATCAATATGCTTAGTGAAAAAAGAAAACCATTTTGAATAAAATAGGAAATCAGACAGGAATGCTTGCTATGGCTATTATTATTTAACACTGTCATGAGAAGGTCTGGCAAATGAAATAAACACTGGAAAAATGATACACTATTTTTGCTAATTACAGAACTGTATACTTAGGAAATCCAATAGACTGTAGTTTACAAAAAAAAAAAAAAAACAAAAAAAAAACAACAAACAGTCATATCTGGTAAAATTAACAAGAATATTTGATAAGGTAACTCTATGATACAAAATAAATTTACAAACATCATTAGGCTTTTAATATTCTGGCATAAACACCCAGAAACAAAAATGGGAAAAATATTCTACGCACAATAGTGAAAAAAGCAATACAATATTGTTATAGACTGAATGTATCCTCCTCAATTCAGAGGTTAATAACTTCATTTCCAATGTGACAGTATCTGGAGGTGGGGCCTTTGAGAGGTAATTAGGTCATGAGAGTAGAACCCAAATAAATTAGATTAGTGTCCTGATAAGAACAGGCCAGAGAGTTAGCTAGCTTTCTTTGTGCCAGTGGAAGGCAACAGTGAGAAATCAACTGTCTGCAACCCAGAAGAGCGCTCTCACCAGAACCCGACCATGCCTACACCCTGATCTTGCACTTCCAGCCTCCACAACTCTGAGAATTTCTGTTGTTTATAAACCACCCAGTCTAGATGCTTTGTTATAGCAGCCCAAACTGACTAAGACAAAGAGGAATAAACTCTGTAAGAAAAGCATAAAACCTATATGATGACAACCATAAAATCACACTGAAGGATAAATTTTAAAATCTGAGCGTATGAAAAGATATCTATATTCTTTTTTATATATAATTAAATTTATTTTTTAATTTATTTCTTTTCAACCAAAGGATAGTTGCTCTACAACATTGTGTTGGTTTCTGCCAAACATCAACATGAATCTGCCATAGGTAGATATCCATATTCTTAGATGGAAAGATTTAACATCAATTCTCTTAATATCATAAAAAAATGCAATTAAAAAGCAAGTAAGATATGGGCTCCTAAAAGAGAAAAGAGACATTAGGTATTATAAAAGCTGAGGAAATTAGAATAAACTATGGACTCTACTTAATACCAGTGCATAAGTACTGCCTCATTAATTGTAACATAGGTATCATACTAATATAAAAGGTAAATGGGAAAAATGTGAGGAGTACACAGAAATCCTCTGTACTATCTTCACAATTTTTCTGTAAATCTAAAACAGTTTTTAAAAATAAAGTTTTATTTAAAAAATATTTGTTAAGACAACTAAGTCTTTTTTACAAAAACCTATTCTAATTAAATGGATAAAGGCATCTAAAAGTTTAGAGAGAAAATAAATGCCCAAGAAAGCAAAAAAAGAATGAAAAAGAATAATGAAAGAAAATATACTATAAAGTCCCTGTAATTAAATCAATATGGAATATTAGTATAAGAATAGATACATCAAGCTATACTTGGTCATCTGATGCAAAGAGCTGACTCACTGGAAAAGAACTTGATGCTGGGAAATATTGAGGGCAGAGGGGAAATGAAGTGACAGAGGATGAGATGGTTGGATGGCATCATCGACTCAATGGACATGAGTTTGAGCAACCTCAGGGAGATAGCAAAGGATAGGGAAGCCTGGAGTAGTGCAGTCCATGGGGTCCCAAAGAATCAGACACGACTGAGCGACTGAACAACCACCACAACATCGAGATATATCAATCAGTGGACCAGAACAGAACACCCAGAAAAAAATCTAGTTTATATGAGATTTTAATAAATGAGAAAAATGTATTTCAAT
This sequence comes from Bubalus kerabau, assembly GCF_029407905.1. Taxonomy (NCBI): domain Eukaryota; kingdom Metazoa; phylum Chordata; class Mammalia; order Artiodactyla; family Bovidae; genus Bubalus; species Bubalus kerabau. Next base: position 39,617,201 of record NC_073634.1, on the reverse strand, counting down.
TCAATGGGCAAAGAGTGACTATTTAATAAATGGTGCTGGCACAACTGGCAAGCCAGCTGGTAGAAAACAGTCTTCACTCTTATAAATAAAAAACAAATTACAGATGGAATAGATGCCTATTGTAATAAATACAGCATTAAAAAATTAAAAGGAAAGCTAGGAAAAACACTTCAATCTGTTTTCTAAACCAGAAAGAAAAGACAGCCATATGTGAGTTTATAAAAATGAAAAACAATTTATGTGACAAAAGCTTTTATAAACAAAACTAATAGGCAAATAATAGATTTGGGAAAATACTTGAAAAAGAGATAACAGATAATGAGTTAATAGTCATCACCAATATACAAAATGCTCTTAAAAACTGGCAAGAGACAAACAATCCAGTGGGAAAATTGGTAAAAGATGCGAAAATGGAATCTATGAGAACAAATCCACACTGCATGAAGATGCTCCAACTAACTAGCAATTAGAGAAGTGCAAATTACAGTTAAAAAAAAAAATACATTCCTCTACACCCAATCAGATAAAAGAAAATTGAGAGAGCAACAACAGTCAACAGGATAAAGAGAAAAAATTTTGTTTACAGCTGTTGAAAAGCAGTTGGGCAAATATTTTTAAATTAAAAGTACATTGACACTTCAACCAACAAATCACACTCCTGGAAATAGATCCCACAAAAACAAAATCACAAATAATATGTTTATTACAGCATTGTTCTTACTGCAGAAAAAAATAAAAAGTAACAAAATGAGTTTGTACTATAAGGTAATAGATAACGAAACATTTATACTGTGGAATGTTAAGCAGCCATCAAAAAGAATGACTTAGTGGTATATCTTTGACTTGGAGGGATTCTCCTGGGTGTATTTTTAAATGATAAAGGCGAGATGCATAGAGGTGGATACACCATGATCCCATTTTTAAACAGTAAACATTGAACAAAACCCCCAAAACATATGTGCACCTGAATGTGTGTGTGTGTGTGTGTGCATGCACGTGTGTTGTGTGAATGTGAATTTGGAGACAAACATGGAAGGAAACACACAAGTTGCTAACAGAGATGATTGACAGTGTGGTGAGGAAGAAGGGTTTCTTGGGCTGAAAAGGAAAAATGGGCAGAATATATGCTATGATTACATTGATATTAAGGAAGGTAACGGAAAACTTGCTACAACATGGATTAGGGTACATCATGATTGGCGTGAGTGTCCATCCTCCACATGGTCCCCATTCTCAAATTATTTCACAGTCATCTAGCATTTTCTCATTCATTGAACTAAAAAAAAAATTAGTTCTGCATGTCAGTGGTAAAGAATCTGTCTGCAAATGAGGTGGGTTCGATCCCTGGATTGGGAAGATCCCGTGAAGAAGAAAATGGCAACCCACTCCAGTATTCCTGCCTGGGAACTCTCATGGACAGAGGAGGCTGGCAGGCTACAGTACAAATGGTCACAAAGAGTTGGACACAACTTAGTGACTAAAAAACAATAACACAATGTAAGTATCACAGTCTTCTCATTTGTGCATTTTGTGACTACTGAAAAATATAACTTTTTCCATTAAATATTACCCCACGTTATCAAATTGAACTTTGGACCCCACTCTTCAAGTTAAGGTATGGTTTAAGGACAAATGCAAATATGTACTTATATATAAAGAAATTGGAAAAAATAAGGAGTTGGTAGTTATATATTTCCTGATTGTTGAATGTCCATAAAGTAAAAAAAAAAAAAAAGTAGTAACAGAAAAATATGCATAAAGCTTCCTATTTCAGTAAAAACAAGCAAAACCCTAATTATAAATGTACAATTAAATATTTTAAGTGAAAAAGAAAGCTTCAGAAAGGATTCACAAAGTCAAGGGCCCAAGTTACATAAAAAGGAGGGAAGTAGAGGGGAGGGGGCAATTACTAGCTTTGCTTTTATACCTCTACGCATTTTATTACTTCATTTACTACAACAAGCAAAAAAGTATTGCTTTTGAAATCTGAAAATACTACGTAAAGAAAACAAAAATAAATTGCAAACAACAAAATAAAATAAATTGGGTATTAATGAGTACCTATCTCATAAGATCTATTGTGTAGATTAAATGAGATAACCCATGTAAAGTATTTAGCATATTACCTAATATGTTGCAAATGCTCAATAAATAGGAGCTATATTACAAAGAGCAGTGAAAATCAGGAAACTGAAAAGATAAGGTCTCTGAAAATGACATTGTGTGCACGAGACACTTTTCCTCTATGACTGAATCTGATGTCCTTTGCACTCCAAGGACTCTTACTATAGTAACTATACAGCTCATCAAACATAACTTTAATTGACAGTACAAATAAAATTACAATTAGACAAATAAGATAATTAAATAATACAAAGGAAATGGCAACCTTTTTGCCTTGCAGGTTCTTTAAGAACTTCAAGAACCATTCTGAAAGCACTATGCTCCTGCTCCTGTCACAACCACTTAAGATGAGAAATACTTGACCCTGGATGTCTCCCTTGGGTGACAGGAGACTGACAGAACACAGTTCACACAGATTGGAGAATGATGCTAAAGTCCTTTCTGAGGGTCTGCCAAGTGGGAAATCCATTCCTGAAAGTAAAAATTCCACTCTCAACTGTAAGAATTTCTTTGCTGGTCTGCGTCAAAACATGTTAGTTTAGTGATAGTCTACAAACGAAAATTGGTCCATCAATTCTATTCTTACTGTCCAACCAAACACTGAAATAAGTTCATAAATCACACGAGTGTGTTACTAGCCTCGTTACTTACATGGAATTGACTTTCTCTTCAGGGCCTTGCACTTGGCCTGTCACAGTGCCTTTGCTGGTATTCTTCACCCAGCCAACCACTCCAATTTTCCTAGCCTCATCTTCAGTGTACTGGTTTCAGGAGAAAACAAGAGAGACAAAGTCCAGCGTCACACTTGATCCTAACTTTCAAAAATGTATGGTCACAAAAAAGCTGATTATTTTTTTTCTAAAATATAGTCTATGCCAAAAATTATGTAGCTAACCTCTGGTAATACCTACATTTACAAGAACCTTCATTTAAATGGTTTTTGTCTTGTTTTGCTAAATTCCACATTCAGTAAAGACAAGCACGTTGTGAGAAAATAAACTGATGGTGGGAATTATTTCAGAAAACAATATCCATGATTCCTTTGGAATCCATAAAACTCCATTGCATTGCCCTCACAATCTCCTAATGCTAAGCTACTCTGTCAATCTGGGTTCCAAATGATGATCACTCCAAGATACTCAATCACTGAGGAAAAATATCTAGTTACAATCAATACAAAGTACTGAAAGAGAAGATTCCAACGTTTTCTCTTGACTCTGTACTTTCCAGAAATATTATAATTGTCTGAGTAAATGTATTTCTCCAATCATTCTTTTTTAAAATTCTTTTTCCCAATTCCAAATTTAGTTATGCTACTGGCACATGAAAACCCAGAAACATTCTGATTTTGAATTACTTTAACTACACCACAACAAAATTCTGTGGAACCAGTCTACTAGCACTTTTTAGAAACATGTTTTTCTCCTCTTTGGAGGCCAGAGTGACCAAGAGCTGTGCCTTTTGTATGCCCAACCAAATGAAGCAATACAAACCAAGATGATTACAGCTAGGATTGCTTAAGGGCTGGTTCTGAAAATAAGTCTTCCCAGAGAATAATGAAAAAGGAAACAATCTGAATTCTAGGGGAGGGTCTATCTCAAAATACAGAGACTCAACTTATGGCAACCTGTTCAAACTCTCAGAGGTTAGGAAAAATAGATATTCTTAAAGTATTTTAAAACAAGTAGATATTTTAAAATAAATATTTAAAAGACAACAAGGGGTTTTAACTTTAAAAACCTAGGGGCTTTCCTGGTGGCTTAGACAGTAAAGAGTCTCCAGTGGGAGACTCAGGTTCTACCCCTGGGTCAGGAAGATCCCCTGAAGAAGGGAATGGCTACCCACTCCAGTATTCTTGCCTGGAGAATTCCACGGACAAAGGAGCCTAGTGGGCTCACAAAGTGTGAGGTCACAAAGAGTCGGACACAACTGAGCGACTACCACTTTCTTTCACCTCGGAGTCATTTCCTTATTCAATGGGCATTTTTCATTCTGCATTTCCAGATGTGTATCTTTTTTCGGAGAGATTCTTCCATCCAGGACAAGTGGAAGATCCCACAATTTGTATTAAACATGTGTGTGTGTTTGCTCAGTCACTTCAGCATTAAGCATATATAACCAAAATGTTTAACTGGATCACCCCCAGAGAGGTACTTTTGAAATTCACAGAAATATTAATGAAAAACTAGGAAGCCTGTAATGGACTGCTAGTTTGTAACTAGTCTATTTTTTAATAGACTGCTTTTAAAAGACAGTCTTCATAAAAATCTCAGCCAGTAATTTGAAAGAAATACAAATATTTCTTCATTTGTGGCCAAGGACAAGATTAGAACTAAGTATATAGATAACTGCTCTGTCTCTGTAACTAGAAATAACAGTGGAGGGAAGGCAAAGACAGCAGAAGATAATAAACAGATTGTACTGACTTACCATTCTGAAGCAAACACCTGTATGAAAGAAAGATGAAAAGAAATGTTAGTTTGTCTACCTTTAAAAAACTTATATATTTCCTGACTTAGCTTTCTAGTTTATTAAACAGTAAGTAAATGAAATAAACAAAACCTTTAATATCTGAATGCCTTCAGAAAGTGCTTTTTAAAAAAATTCTTTCCTTTTAAAACAAAAAGAGAAAAGGAAGACTATTTTGGAGAAAAAGAACAATGTTCTGAAACCAAAGTACAATGAAATGCCAAACTGCATATCATTCTATTAAAGTGCTAAATAAAACAAAATAATTACTACAAGAAGAGTTGAGTATGCTGGCATAAAATTTACCCACCCTCAGCTCCTAGAATGATTTCTTTAAATGCAAGGACTAAATTCAAGTTTACATGTAATAAAACATTTCTATTTTAATTCCACATTCTGGAAAAGACAAAACTACAGAGACAAGACACTGATCTGTGATTGCTAAGGGCCGGGAGTGAGGAGAAGAGGGGTGCCAGAAAGGAGCACGAGGGAACTTTCGGGGGTGATTGGACTGTTTTATGTCTCAGCTGTGCTGATGGTGCTTACATGACTTATTCATCTATGAAAATTCATTCAACTGTATACTAAAAAGGGTAAATCTTACTGAGTGTAAATTATACCTCAATTATTAAAAATTAGGAAAAATATTGGTAAATCACAGGGGATAGATCAAATCCATTTCAGAGAGGTCCATTGCTTTTCCAAACAGCAATTGAGGCTGGTTAAAATGATACAGAAGATGAGATCAGTGGCTTAGATAATTGTATATAGTTTTATAAGCGGATTTATAACAAGGAGTATTATTTGTTTCCTGAGGGGAGTGTACTGTGGTACCAGATGAATATGAAAGAAAAGAGTAGTGGTGCAATAAAGACTGAGTAGTATCACAAATGAAATGTTTATGGGGCTATAAAAAAGATTTTAAAAGAAACCTATAAAATGTGGAAGAATGATGAGTGAAGAATACTGATTTGAAGGAGAATCAGAAAGGCAATCTATTATATAGATGGAGGGAAAGACACAAGTTAGTAGATATATTTAAAAGGAATGGGTAAAAAACTCAGGAGAAACTTCTGGTCAACCAGACCATGTAAAAGAAACAAAACAGGCAGAACCGTGGAGAAGCATGCAGTCATTGTATCCTGAGAGAGAGGGGATCCCAGAAGATGCTGATGAGCAGAGTTGAAGGTTTGGGTCCAGGCATATTGTGCATATCCCTTCTGAGTTTCTCAACAGTGAACAGTCCCAAATAATGTTAGCACTAAGAAAAGAAAGCACATGCAACTAAAGTAAACAGAAACTGGAAACACAGTCCAGCTCTTTCCTACTCAAAGAGTGGTCCAGAACCAGAGGCAATAGCATCCATCACCTGAGAGGATTTTTAGAAAAATCACTTTGCCAAAGCTATCTTGAGAAACAAGAATGGAACTGGAGGAATCAATCTACGTGACTTCAGGCTCTACTACAAAGCCACAGTTATCAAGACAGTATGGTACTGGCACAAAGACAGAAATATAGATCAATGGAACAAAATAGAAAGCCCAGAGATAAATCCACGCACATATGGACACCTTATCTTTGACAAAGGAGGCAAGAATATACAATGGATTAAAGACAATCTCTTTAACAAGTGGTGCTGGGAAATCTGGTCAACCACTTGTAAAAGAATGAAACTAGAACACTTTCTAACACCATACACAAAAATAAACTCAAAATGGATTAAAGATCTCAATGTAAGACCAGAAACTATAAAACTCCTAGAGGAGAACATAGGCAAAACACTCTCTGACATACATCACAACAGGATCCTCTATGACCCACCTCCCAGAATATTGGAAATAAAAGCAAAAATAAACAAATGGGACCTAATTAAACTTAAAAGCTTCTGCACATCAAAGGAAACTATTAGCAAGGTGAAAAGGCAGCCTTCAGAATGGGAGAAAATAATAGCAAATGAAGCAACTGACAAACAACTAATCTCAAAAATATACAAGCAACTCCTACAGCTCAACGCCAGAAAAATAAATGACCCAATCAAAAAATGGGCCAAAGAACTAAATAGGCATTTTGCCAAAGAAGACATACAGATGGCTAACAAACACATGAAAAGATGCTCAACATCACTCATTATCAGAGAAATGCAAATCAAAACCACTATGAGGTACCATTTCACGCCAGTCAGAATGGCTGCATTCCAAAAGTCTACAAGCAATAAATGCTGGAGAGGGTGTGGAGAAAAGGGAACCCTCTTACACTGTTGGTGGGAATGCAAACTAGTACAGCCACTATGGAGAACAGTGTGGAGATTCCTTAGAAAACTGGAAATAGAACTGCCTTATGATCCAGCAATCCCACTGCTGGGCATACACACTGAGGAAACCAGAAGGGAAAGAGACACGTGTACCCCAGTGTTCATCGCAGCACTGTTTATAATAGCCAGGACAGGGAAGCAACCTAGATGTCCATCAGCAGATGAATGGATAAGAAAGCTATGGCACATATACACAATGGAGTATTACTCAGCCATTAAAAAGAATACATTTGAATCAGTTCTAATGAGGTGGATGAAACTGGAGCCTATTATACAGAGTGAAGTAAGCCAGAAAGAAAAACACCAATACAGTATACTAATGCATATATATGGAATTTAGAAAGATGGTAACAATAACCCTGTGTACGAGACAGCAAAAGAGACACTGATGTATAGAACAGTCTTTTGGACTCTGTGGGAGAGGGAGAGGGTGGGAAGATTTGGGAGAATGGCATTGAAACATGTATAATATCATGTATGAAACGAGCTGCCAGTCCAGCTTCGATGCACGACACTGGATGCTTGGGGCTGGTGCACTGGGATGACCCAAAGGGAGGGTATGGGGAGGGAGGAGGGAGGAGGGTTCAGGATGGGGAACACATGTATACCTGTGGCGGATTCATTTTGATATTTGGCAAAACTAATACAATATTGTAAAGTTTAAAAATAAAAAAAATAAAAAAAAAAAATCACTTTCTCAGGCTTCTCCCCAGAACTAAAGAAACAGAAACTCTGCAGCTTGCATCCAAGAATCCAGTTTTAACATGCTCTCCAGGTAATTCCTTTGCCCACTACAATTTAGAGGTTGCTGCTGCTGCTGCTGCTAAGTCACTTCAGTCGTGTCCGACTCTGCGACCCCAAAGACGGCAGCCCACCAGGCTTCCCCGTCTTTGGGATTCTCCAGGCAAGAACACTGGAGTGGGTTGCCATTTCCTTCTCCAACGCATGAAAGTAAAAAGAGGTTAGCTCCTCTTTAAAGGAAGGTCTGGGAAAGGCTTGAAAAGGATTTATATTGCTGGTAAGGAATTGTATCACAAAGGGGAAAACTTCAACCTTGCAGAGTACTGCAGATCTGATGCGCTCCCCACTAATGTTGTTCAAATTCGTGTTGGTAATAAACCATATACCTGCATATCAACATTGCTTCAGCTACTTCACAATGCAACACTATTTGAAAGAAACTACAGACAAAGAAAAGGCAAGAAATCCCTGTGCTGTACTCTAACTGGACTTGGTGTTGGAGCAGAGCAGGCATAATCTATCACTCAGGTTGCTCGCTCCACCCTTAACCTCTTACTGCCAGAAACACAGGAGCTGCCAGAAAGGGAGTAACAACAGGCTGCCCATTCCCAAGCCCCACCCCACCCCACCCCACTCCTGGTGACGAGCGACATCCTGTCAACATTTATGAATCCCCAGCAGCCTTTCCACCAGCTATCTGTAAACAGATGACAAAAAGGCCATTTTCTTAAGGTGACAGGGTTTGAGGAATTTTTCTAAGAGGTATCCAACACAGTGCAAGGTGAAGGAAATTACCTACTCTAGTCTGTTAATGAAACAGTCTTTTCACACAAATAATGTAAGGATTCGGCAACACATAACAGGCACACTATTAGACATTCTAATTATCCACTTAATAAATATTCATTAATTGTCTAATTCTAAATGTGGAGAATGAGATGAGTAAATAAGATAGTCCCTGGCATCTAGGAGCTTACAGTCTAGTGGGCAAGACAGACAAAACGGCAATTAAAATGTAAACCACAACAGATCCAAAATTTCAGTTATAAAATCATTAAGTACTAGAGATATAATATACAACATGATAAGTATAATTAACATATGAAAGCCATGAATAGAGTAAATCCTTAGAGTTCACATCACAAGGAAAAAAAATCTTTATCATTTCATTTTGCACCTATATGAGATGATGGGTATTCACTACTAAACTTACTATGATAATAATTTCATGATGTATATGTCACATCATTATGATGCATACCTTAAACTTATACAGTTGTTGTTGTTTAGTCTCTAAATCATGTCCCACTCTTTGCAGCTCCATGGACTGTAGCATGCCAGGCTCTTCTGTCCATGGGATTTTCCAGGTAAGAATTTTGTCATTTCCTTCTCCAGGGGATCTTCCTGACCCAGGGATCAAAACTCTGTCTCCTGCATTGGCAGGCAGATTCTTTACCACTGAGCCACCTGGGAAGCCCCCAAAATGTATACAGTACTATCAACTATATTTCAATAAAAATGGGGGAAATTTTTTAATAAATAAAACAGAACAATTATGAGTTGTAAAATGCATAAATCAGGATGCAAGTGGGAGTTCACAGGACAAACAAATGACAGTCCTTGGGTGATTTTAGGGAAGGCTTATTGAAAATATGCTTAGAGTTGAGACTTGGATGATGAGCAAAATTTAGTATGATGAGAATGGAATAACATTACAAACGGAAGAACATGTGCCAAGTCCCAAAATCAAGTACATGGGTTATTTGGATACCATACATGGTCAAATATTCAAAATCATGTCATTGCACTCATTTTACCAATTATTTCTAGCCTCAAATTTCGTTTAAGATTTGCTAAAAAAAAGTTTGTTTTGACTGTTTCTAGAAAAATGGATAATAATGTCTTTACAGCCTAGTCCTAGTTATCCTAATCTCTCAACTGACCCACAGTAATGGCCCCCTACACTAGTCTCTTTACGTCTAGCTCTGCCCTCCTACAGTCTAGTCTCCATAAAGCAGCCACAGTGGTTTTCTTTCCTTAAGTGAAATCACTGCTTCCACACCTTAAAACTCTCTGGTGGCTTCCCATTACACTCAAATATAGTCTGGTTACCACAGCCTCCAGGTCCCTTTCTAATCTTTGTCTCATCTCTTAGGACTCTCCTTTGCTCATTCCATTCCAGCCAAATTTTTCTTTGTGCCCCTCAAAATGCCAAGCGTATTCCTGCCTCAGAGCCTTCGCATTTACTGTTCCCTCTGCCTGAAATGGTCTTCCCTCTGCTCTCCTCATAACTAGCTCCTTCTCATCGTTCATGTCTCTGCTCCAATGTCATCTCCACAGAGAAATATTCCCTAACCAATTTCTCTAAAACAGCAGTGCACCCCTATATGTTTCTGGGATATGCATAACACCAATTACCATATGGTATTATTATGGATTTGTTTACTTTTCAAAATTTCCTGTCTACACTGTCAGTTATATTTGGGCCAAATTTTCTCTGTCTCATTCACCACTGTGTCCCCAACATCTAGACCAGACCTTTGCACATAGTTGTATTCTGAAAACAACATAGCTGTTGAACGATAGAACAACTAGCTGATAAATATTTAAGTGAAATGTTTTATTGTCCTGTAATAGTTTATTATTAACATCGCAAATATATATGCAACTATATTGATTAGAATTTAAATTTCATTTCAAAGTGATGATGATAAATTTACTGCACTTGATGCTGGAAAAAAATTATAAGAATTCTGTGTTGATTCTAGTATAACTTTACTACTTTATCTAAAGGATAATATAGAGTGTTTGGTGTATGTGTCTGTGTATTTATATACTATATACTATAAAGGGTAGCAAAAAGTCACTAACTAATGCTTAAGTTGACAAATCAAGAAATAGTAATATGAGTATGTTGCTTATAAATAACGGCTTAATGACCATAAAAATTGAAAAAAGAAATGTCCTAATTAGTTGTCTTATAGAACTTAAGAGGCCTTGGGACTAGGAGACTAAAGTAGGATATGGTGACTGTATTTGTAATCATGAATGGTAAGGGCACAAACACATTTATTAAGCAAATCCTAATACAACAGAACTAAAGGACTGTCCTTTACATTTAAGAGAATTGTAGGCTAAGTTCATACTGCTTGACAAATTGGGTAGATAATACAAGTGTTACCCAGTGCTTTAAGCAGTGATTCAACTGAAAAAACTTAAGACTGAGATAAATCATATATGAAAGATTCAATATGTTCAGTTCAGTTCAGTTCAGTCACTCAGTCATGTCCGACTCTTTGCGACCCCATGAATCGCAGCACACCAGGCCTTCCTGTCCATCACCAACTCCCGGAGTTCACTCAGACTCATGTCCATTGAGTCAGTGATTCAATATGTACTTAACAGAAATTCAAGTTGTCTTGGTTATAAATGAAATGTCTTGAGACTGAGACCATGGAGATCAAAGGCTTTCTGAAATATGCCCTTTTGCATCAAGACTTGAAAAATAATACCAAATGTAATTACTATGCTGTTAAATGTAATTAATATATGAATATCCGTGGCAGACACTGTTAGTTGCTTACACAAAACCCACTTTCCCCTTCTTTTCTAACAATTTTTATGTTACTTTGGGGCAACAACATGCTCTTCTGCATTTCCCAATCTTCCTTCTACAAGGAGGGGCCCATGAGATATAAGCTGAGGCATCAGCTGAAGCTTTCAAGAAAGCTCATTGGCAAGGGCTGACTCAGCCAGGGGTCCATCTTTGTACCCTCTCCTCCTGACTATATGGTGAGCGTAATGACTGGAGCTATAACAGCCATCTTGAAACCATGAGGGAAAGCCCAAGGAAATCGCAGAGACGTTGGCTGTGACATCCCTGAGGGATGGGGCAGGTGAGGAGTAGGGAATGAAAGGAACTGTGGGGCAGGAATTCTTTGGTGGGGGGTGATGGAAATGTAATAAATTACATAGTGATGATAGCGCCAAGTGCTTCCCAGATGACTCAGCGGTAATGAATCTGCCTGCCAAAGCAGGAGATGCAAGAGATGTGGTTCAATCCCCGCGTCGGGAGGATCCCTTGGAGGAGGGCACGGCAACCCACTCCTGTATTGTTGCCTGGAAAACTCTATGGACAGACGAGCCTGGCAGGCTACAGACCATGGGGTTGCCAAGAGTCAGACACGACTGACCTACTGAGCATGCACGTGTGCTGTAGATTTTACAGCTTATTTCTGGAGGAGAAAGTTTCTTTGCCCTTGTAATAGTGCCTTTAATGAGGATAAATATCCATTCATGTGTCACTCCTGGCCACTCTTTACCTGCTCCTGACTCCTCGGTGGGGACACGCAGTCCAGTGGGTAAGTTTGGAAGGAGAAGCATACATAGGCCAGGTGCTTCCTCCTTTTCTTTCTGGGAACTAGATACTCAAAGGAGTCACCCCTTCTGCTCTGCCCATAGATGAGGCCCTGCTGGAGTCTGGGGTGCTGTGCTCAATTCTGCAGTATAGATCATTATAAAGTTCACTTGCCTGAAGACTGAGACCACATCCCCAAAACTCTGCCTTACTCATTGTCTTGTGTGTGTGTGTGCGTGCTAAGTCGTTTTAGTAGCATCTGACTCTATGCGACCCTATGGACTGTAGCCCGCCAGGCTCCTCTGTCCATGGGACTCTCTGGCCAAGAATACTGGAGTGGACTTGTCAATAATTCACATAATGAAAAGTGGTGTTGTTTACTGGGCCCCTCAACCACAACCCTTATTTTAAAGCCTTAGAAGGAATGTGTATCAAGATGTATCAGGACCTCCAGCCCATTAGCTTTCTGAAGCAGTGAACCATGCAGAAACTAACTCTTCAAAGCTCTATAATACACTTGGAATTTTCCCAGAGTCTTTCTGAAAATCCTGATCCCTAGTTTGAAGTATACTGTGTAACAGAGGGAGGTCCATATAGAAAAAAAGTGAATGTGGCCACAGTTGATCAGCATTGGCTGGAACTGAGCACTCTCAGGCCTGGGCTTGTATTGGAGATGATGCTTCCATGAGCTTACATGGCCTCTCTGCACTGCTTCCACCCTGCTTGCTAAAGAGAAGGGAAGCTGATGTGACACATGCAGGATTTTTACAGACACATTGCTCTAGAAACTGGGACAGACATCAGCCGCTTCAGTCATGAGTGACTCAAATACAATATGCCACTCAGTCCAGGCTCAATCAGCTGCAACTGGACCTTGCTTTGTGAAAAGATGTGTCAGGCAGGAACTCTGAGGTGAATATTTGCAAAGCAAATCATACTTTCAATCCACAAAGAAACATTAGTATTTAAATAAACCATATGATGGATTTTAAACATCAGCGTCATTTCATGAAAAATCAAATTTTCATATTAAACTGTACCCCCTTCATCCTGGGATTTGACTGCGTGTGTCAATTTTGAATGCAGGAAGCCATGCAGTCATTACCTTACAAAGTAGCCCGTAATGACTTTAAACATCTTTAACTGTTAGAAAGGTCCTCCTTCTATGGAATAAAATTCTGCCTCACCTCCACCTTTCACCATCCATCTAGGATCTGTCCCCTGGAGCTACACACCATGGGATGTTTCAAATAGTCTAAACAGCCATTATACTACTGTTTCTTCTCTAAGCCAACTATCCACAAGCACTTCAATTTAATTTGAGATACATGGGAGTCCATATCAGAAGCACAGCCTGTAGGGGATATAAAAACAAGCTAGCTTGACCTTTAAAATGCCATCCTTATTGTCTCGGAGAAGGAAATGGCAACCCACTCCAGTATTCTTGCCTGGAGAATCCCAGGGACAGAGGAGCCTGGTGGGCTGCTGTCGATGGGGTCGCATAGAGTCGGACACGACTGCGGCGACTTAGCATGCTTGCATGCATTGGAGAAGGAAATGGCAACCCACTCAAGTATTCTTGCCTGGAGAATCCCAGGGATGGGGGAGCCTGGTGGGCTGCTGTCTATGGGGTCGCACAGAGTCGGACACAACTGAGGCGACTTAGCAGCAGCAGCAGCCACCTTATTGTCAAGTGAGAGACACAGATATGTGTATACAAATAAGTATAGTTGAAAAAAGAATGGATTTGGAGAAATAAAAAACAAGAAATAGAACAAAAATAAAAATCAAGAAATAGAACAGAATTACAAATGAAATGCTATAGGGAAAAAAATGAGAACGATAATTAATCATATTTCTTGACTTTAATGTATTAAAACTTTCAACCACTAAAACCCAACTTTTCCACCTACCTGTCTACATAGGAAAATCATGTACACCTAAATCATGTGGTTTCTAACCAAACTATTCAGTCAGATCAGTCGCTCAGTCGTGTCCGATTCTTTGTGACCCCATGAATCGCAGCACGCCAGGCCTCCCTGTCCATTCAGTAATTCATCTCAATTTTCATTTTAAGAAATCTTAAAGAAAATTGCTATTTATTGTTGTAGTCCAGGAAGGTACTCCCATTCTAATCTGAGTCAACACCATCAAAATGAACTGTTGAATTTCTAATGTACAGGTAAACTAACATATTGCCACAATCCACTTCTACAAGTGTTGTTAGTATTCACCTGAGCATTGGTAAAGCATCTATATACACTGCTTAATCAATTCCTCATTCAAAGTTACAGATTATATTATTCTAAATAACTAATTATGTATAGGAACATAATAAACCATGCCATAGAGATGAACGCTCTAAAAACACAGGTCAGTCCCCTACTCCCCTGTCCCTCATCCTAAAGCCCCCAGTGCAGCAGAAGTTGACGGGAAAAAACATGGAGCTTCTTGAGAATGTGTAAATAAAGTAAAGGACAGAAAGGGAGGTGGAAAAAAAGAGTAACTTAAGAGTGGACAAACACTGTCTCAGCCAGGTGATCAAGGTTTTAACATCAACAGTGGTAAGTCATGTGGACAGTGTGTACATTTGATACAGTGTGAAGAGAAAAGCACTTTGCCTCTGTGGTCTTCCTCCTGATAACCCACAACCTTGGTCTTATAACAAAAATACTAGTCAAATCCCAGTTTGGGAGCATTCTACAAGGTACCTAGCCTCAAACCACTCCTCCAAACCACCAAGGTCATGGAAAACAAGGCAAGTCTGAGACACTATCACAGCAGAAAGAAAACTAAGAGGACAAAATGACTAAATGCAATGTAATAGCCTAGATGAATGCTGAACCCAAGAGGACTTTAGAAAACAGACTTTAGTTAAAAATAATATATCAATGTTGGCTCACCAGTTCTGACAAAGGTACCATACAATGGAAGAAGTTTACCATAGGGGAAACTGGATGTGGAGTATACAAGAATTCTCTGTAATATCTTTCTAACTTTTCTATAATTCTAAAACTGCTATAAAACAACAAAAAATTATTTTTTTTAAAAAAAGGGAAGGGATGGAAGTTCGGCAATGGAGGGCAGCTGAAGCCTGATGGAAGAAATGCCCACATACTGAAGTATGGGGAAGTCATGCTGGCTCATCCAAGAGTTACCTTGACTTCTATGCTAACTAAAACAGTCTATTTGTGGGTTATCAAACATAACACTGTATATGTGCTTTAACTATTAAGTAAAAGGGTGTACTACCAAGAAGTAAAATATATTCATGTTAAAAATAAAGATTAAGAGACTTCCTTGTCCATCAAGTGGTTAAGACTCTGCACTTCCACTGCAAGGGGCATGGGTTACATCCATGGTTGGGGAACTAAGATCCTGCATGCCACACAGCGTGGTCAAAAAATAATAAAATAATAAAGATGAAATCCCTCCCTTTCTGGGACACCAGTGCTGGTGGTCCTTTGATGATAAGACTTTCTTCCCAGGTGCTAAGGTTAGTGACTCACTGTGTACATGCCAATCTAGTTCTTTGAAATCTTGAAGGAATGAATCCCTAATTTGTTAGACGTTCTTTGCTTTGATAAGATATAAAACTGTGCTGGAAATCATGCTTCTCCAGAGGAGTTCCTCAGAATTATCTGAGGGACTGTCTCCCAGGCTATAGTCCTTAGTGTGGCTGAAATAAAACTCTTTCCAATTCCCATTATAGATTGCTTTTTGATTATTTCTGTCAACAAGGCTACAGCTCTATGTGTGGACTTTGCAGAAGGGTCGGAGAAGTAAACCCACTATTTGTAATATTATTTCCATAAATAATTTTCCAGAGTTTCAAACAACCAACTTATAACTATTTCTTGAAATGCAATCTGTTTGCAAATTAGGGTATGTGTATTTGAGAACAAGGAAGAGTATTTTTGACTTCTGGAACATTTTGACCACCATTTTGTCACCAAGGATGATTTAAATTCAAACATTCTAAATATAAATATTACAGCACAAATTTTTGGCTAGAAGGTATTTTCTGTCATAAGCTCCATCAAGCTAATTCATTGATCAATTTTCTATCAGGACAGGACAGTCATTTTCCATTTTTTCCATATTAATTTTTATATAATTTAGGGAATTTTCATTAATAATAGTTTCATTTAAATATTTTAATGACAATTTATCAGTCTATATTTTGTCCATTTTACATGTCCTTATATCTTCCTCCATGGTAAATTTACTTTCATAACCATTATTTCTAACAAGCCAGTATTCACTAAGATTTTTATTATGCTACACTTTTAAAAGATCTCTTTATTTTTCATTTTATATTATTAAATTCATTTTTTAAGTTTTTATTATTTATTGTCAATAATTTCTACACTATTATTATGACTCAGACAAAAAGCTAATGGTTTGTATTTATTTCTTAGGTAAGCCACTAGAAAATTGTGAGCAGTTCTGTAAGACACAGAGGGACACAGGCTGGTGCCACTGCCAACAAGTAACAGAGCGGGTCAGAGACTGCAGTTCTGAGTGAGCTGACTGCTCACCGACCAGGTCAAATGTCCTTGGAGCCAAAACGACCAAAGAAACATCCTTAGGGTCATCTGGAATGATCTAGATGTCCAGGTCCAAATGTCCTACATCAGTTCATATACATGCTCAGTGCGTAGGTTAGGAGGAAGGCAAAATAAACATGGAAAGGGCATTGAGAGGAGGAGCAATAGGATATAGTGACTAAGAGCACAGGCTCTGGTCACGGTTCAAATCCCACTGCCACCACTTAACTCACTGTAACCTGGAAGAGTTATTTCACTATGTCTTAATTTCTCCATTTGCTAAATGAGGAAGCTGCTTGAGGTCATAGGGTTGAGGATTAAATGAGTACAGAGCTTGGCACACCCTAAATCCTCAGCAAATGTCAGTGTATAGATGTGCAAATATGTGACTATGGGTTTGTCCCACAAACTAGGCCTTGATAAGCCAATAGTATGCATGTACTCTCACAACTTAATGACTGAAAAACAACTTTCTTCCACTTAATACACTGTAAACAACAGAGGTCATTGCACTAAATCTGATTTTTAAACCTGACTGTTTATGTATGGGGCTTTCCAGGTGGTGCTAGTGGTAAAGAACCCACCTGCCAATGTAGGTGATGTAACAGACTCAGGTTCAATCCCTGGATCAGGAAGATCCTCTGGAGAAGGGCATGGCAACTCACTCCAGTATTCTTGCCTGGAGAATCCAATGGACAGAGGAGCCTGGCAGCCAATGGTCCATAGGGTCACAGAGTCAGACACAAACGACTAAGCCCACATGCAGTAGGATGCTCAGCACAGGGAACACTCTCAGTAAATGTCATACACGTGCGTGTGCACACACACACTCAACTACGCCCATAACTGTCTAGTAAACAAAATACTTTGTCAAGTGACCTTTGTCAGCATTTTCATATTTTATGTCATATTTTACGTGCTTCAGTGACTCTTTGGGTCCATTGTCAGTGCAGATTACCATGTCCCTGGGTACACCAAAGACATGGTAAGGCATGAGGGGTACAAGGCATGAATAATTTTAAGTAATCAATTTATTTATCTTCAACTCCCATATATATTTTTTCCCCTAAAACTGACCTGCCTTGAGGAGACAACAGTAATCTGTCTTTATTTTCTTTTCTTATGTCCCTTTCCAGTTACCCTTTGAAAAAAGGGCCTATTTCTTTACAAAAGACATACTTTCACCCATTCTTTAGCTTATTCAGGTACATTGCCCCAAGGTGCAAAAACCTCTAAGTACCAAAATACAAAGATAATTTAACCCTCTAATCAAGGTTTCATAAAACACCCCCAGCTTTCTCCTGAAGACATGAATTTCCAAATAAATTTACCTTCTAAATAATGTTTATCATACTTTTAAATGTACTTATATTATTTTCATCAAATGTATTCTAATAAGAGTCACAATAGTAACTTAAGCCAGAATTAAAAAAAAAGAATAGAGCTTTATGATCAAAGGAAATTAAGAAAATATATTATACACACATATATATGTATATACATACTGCAGAAAAGTTCAGTGGGTCACCAATCAGAACCACTCAAGCATAACACTCAGGTAAAATTCTGTGGGGGAAATTGAATGGAAATCAAATTCAAACAGAAAAAAAGTATGATGCAAACTTGGGTGCAATCTCAAAAACAACAAAATGATCTCTGTTCTTTTCTAAGTCAACAGTAATCCAAGTCTATGGCCCAACCAGTAATGCTGAAGAAGCTGAAGTTGAACGGTTCTATGAAGACCTACAAGATCTTGTAGAACTAACATCCCAAAAAGATGGCCTTTTCATTATAGTGGACTGGAATACAAAAGTCAAGAACTACCTGGAATAACAGGTAACTTTGGCCTCGGAGTACAAAATGAAGCAGGGCAAAGGCTAATAGAGTTTTGCCAAGAGAACACACTGGTCAGAGCAAACACCCTCTTCCAACAACACAAGAGACGACTCTACACATGGACATCACCAGACGGTCAATACCGAAATCAGATTGATTTCTTTGCAGCCAAAGATGAAGAAGCTCTATACAGGTAGCAAAAACAAGACCGGGAGCTGACTGTGGCTCAGATCATGAACTCCTTATTGCCAAATTCAGACTGAAATTGAAGAAAGTAGGGAAAACCACTAGACCATTCAGGTATGACCTCTATCACATCCCTTATGATTATACAGTGTAAGTGACAAATAGATTTAAGGGATTAGATCTGATAGACAGAGTGCCTGAAGAACTATGGACAGAGGTTCCTGACATTGTATAGGAGGCAGGGATCAAGACTATCCCCAAGAAAAAGAAATGCAAAAGGCAAAAATGGTTGTCTGAGGAGGCCCTACAAATAGCTGAGGAAAGAAGAGAAGCTAAAGGCAAAGAAGAAAAGGAAAGATACACCCATCTGAATGCAGAATTCCAAAGAATGGTAAGGAGAGATAAGAAAGCCTTCCTCAGTGATCAATGCTAAGAAATAGAGGAAAAAACTGAATGGGCAAAGACTAGAGATCTCTTCAAGAAAATCAGAGATACCAAGGGAACATTTCATGCAAAGATGGGCACAATAAAGGACAGAAATGGCATGAACCTAACAGAAGCAGAAGATATTAAGAAGAGGTGGCAAGAATACACAGAAGAACTATACAAAAAATATTTTCATGACCCAGTTAACCACAATGGTGTGATCACTCACCTAGAGCCAGACATCCTGGAATGCGAAGACAAGTGGGCCTTAGGAAGGAAGCATCACTACGAACAAAGTTAGTGGAGGTGATGGAATTCCAGTTGAGCTATTTCAAATCCTCAAAGACGATGCTGTGAAAGTGCTGCACTCAATATACCAGCAAATTTGGAAAACTCAGCAGTGGCCACAGGACTGGAAAAGGTCAGTTTTCATTCCAATCACAAGGAAAGGCAATGCCAAAGAATGTTCAAACTACTGCACAATTGCACTCATGCTAGCAAAGTAATGCTCAAAATTCTCCAAACCATACTTCAACAGTATGTGAACCATAAACTTCCAGATGTTCAAATTGGATTTAGAAAAGGTAGAGGAACCAGAGATCAAATTGCCAACATCTGTTGGATCATCAAAAAGGCAAGAGAGTTCCAGAAAAACATCCACTTCTGCTTTACTGACTATGCCGAAGCCTTTGACTATGTGGATCACAACAAAATGTGGAAAATTCTTAAACGAGATGGGAATACCAGACCACCTTACCTGTCTCCTGAGAAATCTGTATGCAGGTCAAAAAGCAACAGTTAAAAGTGGGTACAGTTAGAACTGGGAACAACAGGCTAGTTCCAAATTGAGAAAGAAGTACATCAAGGCTGTACATTGTCACCTTGCTTATTTAACTTATATGCAGAGTGTATCATGCAAAATGCTGGGCTGGATGAAGTACAAGACGGAATCAAGATTGCCAGGAGTAATATCAATAACCTCAGATATGCAGATGACACCACCCTTATGGCAGAAAGCGAAGAACTAAAGAGACTCTTGATGAAAGTGAGAGTGAAAAAGTTGGCTTAAAACTCAACATTCAGAAAACGAAGATCATGGCATCCAGTCCCATTACTTCATGGCAGATGTATGGAAACAGTGAGAGACTTTATTTTGGGGGGCTCCAGAATCACTGCAGATGGTGACTGCAGCCATGAAATTAAGACACTTGCTCTTTGGAAGAAAAGCTATGACCAACCTAGACAGCATATTAAAAAGCAGAGACATTACTTTGTCAACAAAGCTAGTCTAATCAAAGCTATGGTTTTTCCAGTAGTCATGTATGGATGTGAGAGTTGGACTATAAAACTAAGCACCAAAGAATTGATGCTTTTGAATTGTGGTGTTAGAGAAGACTCTCGAGAGTCCCTTGGACTGCAAGGAGATGCAACCAGTCCATCCTAAAGGAAATCAATCTTGACTATTCATTGTAAGGACTGATGCTGAAGCTGAAACTCCAATACTTTGGCCATCTAATGCAAAGAACTGACTCACTGGAAAAGACTCTGACGCTGGAAGGACTGAAGGCAGGAGGAGAAGGGGATGACAGAGGATGAGATGGTTGGATGGCATCACTGGCTCTATGGACATGAGTTTGAGCACGCACCAGGAGTTGGTGATAGACAGGGAAGTCTGGCAAGCTGCAGGCCATGGAATCCCAACGAGTCCAACAGGGAGAGTGACTGAACTGAACACTTTCTGTTTTGAATGAATGATGACAAATATTAAATCACCACCATATTTATATTCCACTGGATAAATTTTTAGTGATTTTTAACATTTTAATTTAGAAATAATGATAGTTACAATAAGCCAGACATTACATCCTTTGCAACGATTTAAACTTATGACGGAACAAAAAGAAGATAACAATAATTCTTTTAGGAGCTACACTGGCAAAAGTATTACCACCCTACAAAAGGAAGCCTCCAACACCATCTAGGAGTCTATTCTGCAACAATTTTACCACAGTAGTTTCAGTGGCAAGTAACGGAGATCACTAGTTCACGGACCCTCCTCTTTTCCTCCCCCACTTCAGTTTGCCTTCTCGATCGGGACCCCTCGCACTCCCTTAGATGGCCCACTACCAGCGCCCGGCTGTTCCTCCTTCTCCCGGCCTTTCTCCCTAAGGCGTCTCCGGCTCTCCTCCCCCGTCCACCCCGGCTCTCCTGCGCATGCTCCCTTGGTCTCCTTCCCGCCCGCTGTGCTGTGTCATGGCCGGGCGGAAGTCCCAGCCACACGGGGCAAGGGTTTCTAAAGATGGGCTGTGGTTGTCGCAGCTTTCTAGTCTTCCTCCCCAACACCTCTTTGATCTCCCGCTGTAGGGTGGTCCCCTACCCTGCACTCTCCCGAACACTTCGTAGTCCACGGATTTGAGTGGCCTGGCGGTAGACATGGCGGCGGCGAGCCCTCTGCCGAGGAGCCGGAGCGGGGTTCGGGGCGCGGTGACTGCGGCGGCCGCGAGAGGGAGGGGGCACATGGGACCGCTTGGCGCACCCCGCGTCTGACACCGGCCCGGGACGCGACGCGCCGGGGTCACGCGTTGGGAGGTGGCAAATGAGACGGCGGGGACTGGGAGCGAGGGCAGCCGGGGATACCTGGAAGACAGAGGCCGCTGGGCCCGCGGCGGTCGGAGGGCTCCTTTCCCTGCCCCTCCCTGCTGGGGGAACCGGGCTCGCTTCCCGGGAGGGACGCCCGCTCCGCGGCCCTGCGGCTTAATGGACCGCGGCGCTCCTTCGTCTGTGTTTGTAAACAAAAGCCGGAGGCTTGGCCCAGATGTTGGTAGTTTGGTACCCTAAAATGATTGCTTCTGAAATGAAAGATCTGCTAGCCCACTATTTCAGAGTACTTGGTTAGTAAATTTTTATTAAACGTTTAGGTAACTGCCACAGTGATTTTGAGCCGTTCTTAGGGTGGCAACAGCATCTGCTTCTCAAGTCAGAAAGGCTTTGGGCCTGAATCCATATTCTAAATGGATTCTGATATATTCTAGGACAAGAAACTTTAAAAACCTAAACGTGTTAAACAAACAAAAAATCTTGTCTGCTGTTAACGGATATAGCTTTTTCTTAAGGTGTTTGTTCAGCAACACCCCCAATTGCCTGGAAGGTTAAAGCAGTATATACTTTAGAAAATTTTACTTCTTGGTGAGACTGTTATGTCTTAAAGCAACCCACCACTCCAAAGAATGTGGATGCAGCTATTGATAATCTGCTGCCTTCTAGAATTACAAATCCTTTTACTTTTGAGAATTTGCGTTTTCAACATCTTTATTGGTTTCAATACTTTGAATCTGCCACAGAGTTAAAACAATCTTCTGCACCCTGGTTCAACATTATGTGCTAATTCTATTAGTACCAGAAATGATCTAAAACTTGGTTAGAATGTGGTTAAACCATTTTAAAGTTAAATATATTCTGGAGGTGCTAATCCAGGTAATTTTATGTAATGAAGATCATGGTTTATTGCAGAATCCTCATAACTTATTCTTCCTCTCATCTCCCTTTCAGTTCATTCCATGCAGATCCTAGAATCAGTGTAAGTCTCATGTCCATCTTTTCAGTGACATATCTTCAAAGTCTTTACAGTACATTTCAAATAAAACCGTCCCATTCAGTAGACATGAATTTGAGCAAACCCAGGAGAGAGTGAAGGACAGAGGAGCCTGTGTTCTACAATTTATGGGTTCACAAAAAAGTCAGAGAGGACTTAGTGACTGACCAACTTCAGCATCCACTAATCTCTTATTAGGACTTCCCTGGTGGCTCAGATGGTAAAGCGTCTGTCTACAATGTGGGAGACCTGGGTTCAATCCCTGGGTCTGGAAGTTCCCCAGAGAAGGAAATGGCAACCCACTCCAGTACTCTTGCCTGGACAATCTCATGGACAGAGGAGCCTAATGTCCATGGGGTCGCAAAGAGTCTGAGCAACTTCACTTTCACTTTCAATCTCTTATTACCTACTTCTACCCATCCTCTAAATAGATGGGGAAACAGTGGAAACTGGCAGACTTTATTTCTTGGGGCTCCAAAATCACTGCAGATGGTGACTGCAGCCATGAAATTAAAAGACGCTTACTCCTTGGAAGAAAAGTTATGACCAACCTAGATAGCATATTGAAAAGCAGAGACATTCCTTTGCCAACAAAGTTTCGTCTAGTCAAGGCTATGGTTTTTCCTGTGGTCATGTATGGATGTGAGAGTTGGACTGTGAAGAAGGCTTGAGCGCCGAAGAATTGATGCTTTTGAACTGTGGTGTTGGAGGAGACTCTTGAGAGTCCCTTGGACTGCAAGGAGATCCAACCAGTCCATTCTGAAGGACATCAGCCCTGGGATTTCTTTGGAAGGAATGATGCTGAAGCTGAAACTCCAATACTTTGGCCACCTCATGCGAAGAGTTGACTCATTAGAAAAAACTCTGATGCTGGGAGGGATTGGTGGCAGGAGGAGAAGGGGATGACAGAGGATGAGATGGCTGGATGGCATCACTGACTCGATGGACGTGAGTCTGAGGGAACTCCTGGAGTTGGTGATGGACAGGGAGGCCTGGCGTGCTGCGATTCATGGGGTCGCAGAGTCGGACACGACTGAGCGACTGAACTGAACTGACCCATCCTGTAGGTTTTATTGCTGTTTAGTTGCTAAGTCATGTCAGACTCTTGCAACCACATGGACTGTAGCCCGCCAGTCTCCTCAGTCAATGGGATTTCCCAGGCAAGAATACTGGAGTGGGTTGCCATTTCCTTCTCCAGGGCAATCTTCCCGACTCAGGGATGGAACCTGCCTCTACTGCCTTGCAGGCTGATTCTTTAATCCTGCAGGTTATAGGTAGCCTATTTTAAAGACACTGGGATTATTCTGCTCTCTGAACACACCCTGACTTTTGAAAAACACAAAAAACCTTTGCTCTTGGATCTATTTTATCGGGAATAAAATAGATTTAAAAACTACCTACTCTAGTTCCCAAATCTTCCCCTAGCCCGTTCAGTAGCCTATGCAAGTACTTACCATATTTCATCCTAATTATTTGCTATCTTGACCACTAGTACTTTGCATTCTAAGAAGTAAGATCTCAAACTGGGTCCTATTCCTATCACTGATCTTGTCGCTAACTAGAAAGGTGGACATTTTCCTTCATCTTTTACTTTTCTCCATGTTTACCCCAAAGTACCCTTCCCTGCCAATTATTTTGTAGCTGTATTGTAATTTTAGAAGTGCAATGGCAACAACTGACATTTGCTTAGCTAAAAAATTGTGTCTGCCAACAGCTGAACATTAGTAAACAGAAACTATGTACCATTTCAGCATGGATTGCCAATGATGTGTGATTCTAAGAATAAAAATTTTAAGTAAATGTTGCTAATGCTTAAGCTAACTTTAAACAATAAAACATTTGTGCATAATTAGAAAAAAATTTTAAAATAGAAGGAAAAAAAATCCATAACCCTAACACAACTTTTATCATTTTTGTATATTCTCTTATATTTGTGTTTTAAGTAGTTAAAAATCATAGTATAAATACAACTTTTATTCTTCCTTTTTCCCTATTATAGTTTTTCCAATGAATATTTTAGTAATTTCATGAGATTCTATTAAGTAGGCATAACCATCTACTTGCCTGTTGTTACATACTCTGCCTCTAATTTTTCACTACCTAAAAAATACTGTGAAGGAAATATTCCTGCACACAGCTTTTTTCCCCATATTTAAAAATTATCTAGGGTAAAATGTAAAATACCAATTCAGAAGGTACAAGCATGTATTCTCCCTGATGCACATTACCAAATCATTTTTCAAAGGGCTGTACTAACTGAAACATGTCATTGCCAACACTGTGTAAGTATATGATTATTTGGCTTCTGATACAAACAAATGTAAGCAAGCTCTTCACAAACATGATTAAATTAGGTAAAAAGTTTTAATTTTGTAACCTCAGCAATAGCTTTGGAATAACTAGGTTTTGTGTTACTCTCAGTTCAATTGAAAACTTAGTCATAGCATTCCCTTCTTGAACCCTTTAATTTGTGTGTGATGTAGATTCACGTTTAAGGTAATACATAGAAAAGGAAAATCCTGCCTGTGTGATATGCATGTAAAAAATGACTAGGTCGCAGAACCTGTGAAACAGGAACAGACAATACAGTCTCTGGGTCCAAATGACATCTGAACTGAGGAGGTGTCATCTGTAAATGACTATAATTTGTCAGAACAGTCAGTGGAGAGATTCCTAGAGTGATTTCTCAGAAATTTGGTATTGAGATATAACTGATATCAGGGATGATGAAAATTACTTTATCCATGCAGACCCTAGAATCAACATAGGTCTCATGTCATTCTTTTCAGTGACGTATGTTCAACATCTCTAGAGTGCATTCCAAATAAAACTAACTGACTCAATGGACATAAATTTGAGCAAACTCCTGGAGAGAGTGGAAGACAGAGGAGCCTGAAATGTTTTTGTAATTTTCCAGTAGTCATGTATGGATGTGAGAGTTGGACTATAAAGAAAGCTGAGCACCAAAGAATTGATGCTTTTGAACTGTGGTGTTGGAGAGACTCTTGAAAGTCCCTTGGACTACAAGGAGATCCAACCAGTCCATCCTAAAGGAAATCAGTCCTGAATATTCATTGGAAGGACTGATGCTGAAGCTGAAACTCCTATACTTTGGCCACCTGATGTGAAGAACTGACTCATTTGAAAACACCCTGATGCTGGGAAAGATTGAAGGTGAGAGGAGAAGGGAATGACAGAGGATGAGACGGCTGGATGGCATCATCGACTCAATGGACATGAATTTGAGTAATCTCCGGGAGTTGGTAACAGACAGGGAGGCCTGGTGTGCTGCGGTCCAAGGGGACACAAAGAGTCGGACATGACTGAGTAACTGAAATGAACTGAACTGAGCATTGAAAGAGCAGGATCTAACAGGATACAAATCATTAACTGCTGCAATTGAATCAGTTCAGTTCAGTTCAGTCTCTCAGTCGTGTCGGACTCTTGCGATCCCATGGACTGTAGCACACCAGGCTTCCCTGTCCATCACAACTCCCAGAGTTTACTCAGACTCATGTCCATTGAGTCAGTGATACCATCAAACCATCTCATCCTCTGTCATCCCCTTCTCCTCCTTCCTTCAATCATTCCCAGCATCAGGGTCTTTTCAAATGAGTTCTTCGCATCAGATGGCCAAAATACTGGAGTTTCAGCATCAGTCTTTCCAATGAATATTCAAGACTGGTTTCCTTTAGGATGGAATAGTTGGATCTTCTCGCAGTCCAAGGGACTCTCAAGAGTCTTCTTCAACACCACAGTTCAAAGGCATCAATTCTTCAGTGCTCAGCTTTATAGTCCAACTCTCACATCCATTCATGACTATTGGAAAAACCAAAGCTTTGAGTAGACAAACCTTTGTTGACAAAGTAATGTCTCTGCTTTTTAATATGCTGTCTAGGTTCATAACTTTTCTTCCAAGGAGGAAGCACCCTTTAATTTCATGGCTGCAGTCACCATCTGCAGTGATTTTGGAGCCCCCCAAAATAAAGTCTCTCACTGTTTCCATTGTTTCCCCATCTATTTGCCATGAAGTGATGGGACCAGATGCCATGATCTTAGTTTTCTGAATGTTGAGCTTTAAGCCAACTTTTTCACTCTCCTCTTTCACTTTCATCAAGAGGCTATTTAGTTCTTCTTCGCTTTCTGCCATAAAGGTGGTGTCATCTGCATAGCTGAGGTTATTGATATTTCTCTCTGCAATCTTGATTCCAGCTTGTGCTTCTTCCAGCCCAGCGTTTCTCATGATGTACTCTGCATCTAAGTTAAATAAGCAGGGTGACAATATACAGCCTTAACGTACTCCTTTTCCTATTTGAAACCAGTCTAGTGTTCCATGTCCAGTTCTAACTGTTGCTTCTTGACCTGCAGCAAGATTTCTCAGGAGGCAGGTCAAGTAGTCTGGTATTCCCATCTCTTGAAGAATTTTCCACAGTTTGTTGTGATCCCACAGTCAAAGGCTTTGGCATAGTCAAAAAGCAGTAGATGTTTTTCTGGAATCCTCTTGCTTTTTCGATGATCCAGCGCAGGTTGGCAATGTGACCTCTGGTTCCTCTGCCTTTTCTAAATCCAGCTTGAACATCTGGAAGTTCACGGTTCATGTACTGTTGAAGCCTGGCTTGGAGAATTTTGAGCATTACTTTGCTACCATGTGAGATGAGTGCAATTGTGTTGTAGTTTGAGCATTCTTTGGCATTGCCTTTCTTTGGGATTGGAATGAAAACTGACCTTTTCCAGTCCTGTGGCCACTGCTGAGTTTTCCAAATTTGCTGGCATATTGAGTGCAGTACTTTCACAGTGTCATCTTTTAAGATTGGAAACAGGTCAACTGGAATTCCATCATCTTCACTAGCTTTGTTCATAGTGATGCTTCCTAAAGCCCACTTGACCTCGCATTCCAGGATGTGTGGTTCTAGGTGAGTGATCACACCATCGTAATTATCTGGGTCATGAAGATCTTTTTATATAGTTCTTCTGTGTATTCTTGCCACCTCTTCTTAATATCTTCTGCTTCTGTTAGGTTCATACCATTTCTGTCCTTTATTGTGCCCATCTTTGCATGAACTGTTCCCTTGGTATCTCTGATTTTCTTGAAGAGATCTCTAGTCTTTCTCATTCTACTGTTTTCCTCTATTTCTTAGCATTGATCACTGAGGAAGGCTTTCTTGTATCTCCTTGCTTTTCTTTGGAACTCTGCATTCAGATGGGTATATCTTTCCTTTTCTCCTTTGCCTTTCATTTCTCTTCTTTTCTCAGCTATTTTAAGGCCTCCTCAGACAATCATTTTGCCTTTTGCATTTTTTTTTCTTGGGGATGGTCTTGATCCCTGCCTCCTGTACTGTGTCATGAACCTCCATCCATAGTTCTTCAGGCACTCTATCAGATCTAATCCCTTGAATCTATTTGTCACTTCCACTGTATATCGTTAGGGATTTGATTTAGGTCATACCTGAATGGTCTAGTGGTTTCCCCTACTTTGTTTAAGTCTGAATTTGGCAATAAGGAGTTCATGATCTGAGCCACAGTCAGATCCTGGTCTTGTTTTTGCTGCCTGTATAGAGCTCCTTCATCTTTGGCTGCAAAGAACATAATCAATCTGATTTCGATGTTGGCTATCTGGTGATGTCCATGTGTAGAGTCTCTTGTGTTGTTAGAAGAGGTGTTTGCTCTGACCAGTGTGTTCTCTTGGCAAAACTCTATTAGCCTTTGCCCTGCTTCATTCTGTACTCCAAGGCCAAATTTGCCTGTTACTCCAGGTATTTCTTGACTTCCTACTTTTGCATTCCAGTCCCCTATAATGAAAAGGACATCTTTTTGGGGTGTTAGTTCTAAAAGGTCTTGTAGGTCTTCATAGAACCATTCAACTTCAACTTCTTGAAGGATTCCCTTGTGGAACCCATCTTTGCATGAAATGTTCCCTTGGTATCTCTAATTTTCTTGAAGAGATCTCTAGTCTTTACTATTCTATTGTTTTCCTCTATTTCTTTGCATTGATCACTAAGGAAGGCTTTCTTATCTCTCCTTGCTATTCTTTGGAACTCTGCATTCAGATGGGTATATCTTTCCTTTTCTCCTTTGCTTTTAGCTTCTCTTCTTTTCACAGCTATTTGCAAGGCCTCTTCAGACAACTAAATGCCTTTTTGCATTTCTTTTTCTTGGTGATGGTCTTTATCACTTGATCATTTTTATCATAGTCCAACTTGATATGCAAAACTCAGGAGTTCATTTTGCCTTAAAGCTGCTTTCTGTTCCCAGGTTGGGACTGCTTATGCAGGGATAATAGGAGACTCGGGCATGGTTGATTCCTCCCCTCGCCTTACTTCTTCCTAGATGAGAACTGGAGAGAACTGGAAGGAACAGGTAGGTGTTGATACTTGGGGTTCCCCACGAATGGTAAATATTCAAAACTGATCAATTCTTTTGCAGCTCCTTTCTGGTAGGGGGACTCTGGTAGAGCTTTTCTTCATGAGAAATTCCTGAGTTTTGTTCCCTTGATAGACAAGTGCCTGCACTTTAGTTATTCACTCACACCCCTATCCTAGCTCTGTATTGAATGCTGCACCTCCATCCTCTTTCCTATGAGACAGACTAGCCCCCAGGTAGAAGGCTGCATGGGAGGGATTTCTTTAAAAATGATCACAAGACCAGAACCTTCCTTCCCATCATATCTAATTATAAGGACTCATATCTCTGCCCTACTGTGAGAGTTGGACTATAAAGAAAGCTGAGCGCTGAAGAATTGATGCTTTTGAACCGTGGTGTTGGAGAAGACTCTTGAGAGTTCCTTGGACTGCAAGGAGATACAACCAGTCCATCCTAAAGGAAATCAGTCTTGAATATTCATTGGAAGGACTGATGCTGAAGCTGAAACTCCAATACTTTGGCTACCTGATGCGAAGAACTGACTCACTGGAAAAGACCCTGATATCAGGAAAGATTGAAGGTAGGAGGGGAAGGGGATGACAGAGGATGAGATGGTTGGATGGCATCACCGACTCAATGAATATGAGCTTCAGTAAGCTCCAGGAGTTGGTGATGGACAGGGAAGCCTGGCATGCTACCGTCCATGGGCTTGCAAAGAGTCAGACACAACTGAACATCTGAACTGAACCGATATCTCTGTCCTACTATTGGTAGAAGTCACAGTTTGCTCTGAATTCAACCATCTCTTTTTGCTTCACTTGATAGGCATTATTCAGGTCATAGTCAGCCTCTTTACTTTCCGTAAGTCTGGCCAGCCCATTCTAGCTTCAAGAAGTAAAGGCCAAGCTCTCAAGGTGGTTCTTTTAAAGACCCTCTCACTAGGCATGCAGTGAAGGGAAAACACCCCATTTCTCTCCCATGGTGTGAGAGGGGCAAAGAGCGAAACACCATAGCTTCCCTGAAACTTTTCTCAAAAAAATCCTCTTGAGCCTGAGAAGGGTGCTGGGCTCAGGACCTTAAAATCAGTTTTAAACACTCCTTTTGGACAACAGAGGTAGTTTAGCACCTCATAAAGTGGGACTTCCCTGGTGGCTCAGACAGTTAAGCGTCTGTCTACAATGTGGGAGACCCGGGTTTGATCCCTGGGTTGGGAAGATCCCCTGGAGAAGGAAATGGCAATCCACTCCAGTAGTATTGCCTGGAAAAATCCCATGGACAGAGGAGCCTGGTAAAGAGTTGGACGAGACTTCACTTTCACTTTCAAAGTGGGTGTAACTATTGTTTTAAGTCTCAGGTCTCAGATAAAACTGAGACAAAAATCCTCTTTTTTCAGATCAACAGAATTCAATATAAACTTTGGATCCTCATTTGAATGTATAAGTTTAAGACATTTGTGAGATCATTGGGTGAAATTTGAGCACAAGCTGACTGTTAAATATTACAGAATTATATTTAACTATGTTATGGGTATATTTTTTGTAATGGCCCTGTTAGAGGTATGTAAGTGTTAGAGGTATCTATGAAACTGTATTTGGGACTTGCTTTAAAACCCTCAGGGTTGGACGTAGCATAGAGTAGATAGAATGAGCTTAGTAAATTGGTACTAGTTACTGAAGTTGTGTCAGGGGTACATGGGGATTTATTATACTATTCTCTAATTTTTTTATGTTTGAAATTTTTATGTAAAGTTTTAAAATAAAAATTAAAAGGTAAGGATCCATTTTCATTCTGCAAAATATGTGACAAATAATCCTCAAAACTGTCAAGATCAAGAAAAACAAAGATGTCCTGAGAAACAATAACAGGAGTCTCAGGAGACATGATGACTAAATGTGTATTCTGGATGGGGTTCTGAAACAGAAGAATGGACTTTAGGTAAAAACTGAGGAAAGCTGAATAAAGGATGAACTTTAGTTAATAGTAAGGCATCAATATTGCTTCATTAACTGTGACAAAAAAATGTACCACCCTAATGTATGACATTAATAATGGGAAACTGTGTGTAGGGTATTAGGGGAACTCTCTGTGCTGGAATGCTTTTAGAAATTTAAAACTGTCCTAAAATAAAAAGTTAACTCTTCAAAAGTTCATTTTAGTATCTTGTTATATACATAATTAACATTTCAAAATAATTTCTCACTGTAGTGCATGAACAGCATAATTGATTTAAAAATATTTTTAAGTATTTCAGTGTATGGGACATGATTTAAATTTTTGATGAGCATGTAAGTCATGCTCACACTAAGGATTAAACAGTTGATTTTCAAAGCATTAAAGCAGATCTTAACTGGATGTGTTAGTCACTCAGTCACCTCTTACTCTTTGTGACCCCATGGACTGTAGCCCACCAGGCTCCTCTGTCCATGGAATTCTCCAGGCAAGAATACTAGAGTGGGTTGCCATTTCCTACTTCAGGGGATTTTCATGACCCAGGGATTAAACCCATATCTCCCACATTTCAGGCAGATTCTTTATCAACTGAGCCACCAGGGATGCCCTTCTTAACTGGATAAAGAAGCACAAATAGATAATTAAATATATAATCATACCTCGATTAATGAAAAGAATGTATTACAGAAACCGTTTATTTCTAGAAGAAGAAGTTATATAAAATGCAAAACATATTGGAGAAGTGAGGAAACTATAGAAAAGTATCATTTTGCTTAGCACTGTGTGCTTTAGAAAACATGAAATATGCATCTAGAGGTCTCAAGTAACGGAAGGATAAAGTTAAGATTAGCTAAAGAGGGGACTAATCAGAGATAACTGCTGCTTGGACACATTGCAAAGGCAACAAATAGCAAAGGCAAGTTTTAAACAGAATGTGCCTAGGCTCTGCTATAGCGCCAAAGACAAGGAAGAGGAAAAAGGAAAAGACACTAATTGAAAAAATTAGGCAACACAGACCCTTCCCCTCCTAATATCTCCCAGGCACAGACTTACAGACTTGAGCCAAACTCAGGTTTTCCTATGGAAGCAAGAAGCCTATCTGGGGAAGACGGCCCTTAAGAGTCCTCTTTAGAATGTGTGCGCGCACACACACGCACGTACGCACGCATGTACGTTTCCCTTCAGATTCCTTCTTAGAGTACACACACACACACACACACACACACACACACACACATACACACACACACACACACACACACAAATGCACACACGTAAGTTCATTCCCTGAGAGGTATAAATTACATTTACTCTCAGATCTGATCTAGTGTGACATCAAGGCTTCTCCAGTATTTAAAACAAATCGTCTATTTCATGATGCTTTTGCTAGATCACAGGATGTGTATGCAGCATCCATCCCAATCTCTAGCTTGCTTTCCTATTCTCTAAAGTTGGACAGTTTAAAGTCACATCCTTGCAATTAGGGTACTTTCTGTGATAGAGGATCAGACCATGCTAGATATGGAGGTGGGTGTGAGCGAGACTGAGGCCCTCTGCTGCTGGTTCTGTGATAAGCATACTGGAGGAGTTGAGTTTTTCCGTGTCATTAACTGAGGTCACCATGACTGCAGCCTCTTGGCACTGAGGGTGCAGGACATCCATTTGACCGGTTAGTATCACGTACCAAGTTCTGGAGTAGCAGTTTCTTGGGTGTGGCAGAACATGGCAGCTTCCTAACGGTGGCAGGAAAGACAGTTTTAGAGCCAGCAGTTTCTCAATTCAGTACATGGTTTCTAACTGCAGAAGAATCATTTGCCCACACCCCCCGCCCCACCACGACCACCCCCCAACCCCCCGCCACGGTGGTCCAGTTCTGCTGGGAAGTAGATCCTAAACCATCAGACTCAAAGTGGTTCTCAACCCTGGTTACACATTAGAATCACCAGGGGACCTCAGTAATTCTACACATGCCCTGAGGTTTTCATCCGCAGGTCGGGAAAATCTCCTGGAGAAGGAAATGGCAACCCACTCCAGTACTCTTACCTGGAAAATCCCATGGACAGAGGAGCCTGGTAGGCTACAGTCCATGGGGTCACAAAGAGTCGGACACGGCTGAGTGACTTCACTTCCTGAGGTTTTCATACAATATGTCTGCCATGGATTCCAGAATCTACATTCCTAAAAACAACCCAGATGCTTGGGGCACAAAGCTAAGGTTGAGAACCCCTGATTGAAAGATTCTTTCAGTAGTCCTTGCAATGATCCCATAAGCTACTTAACTGTTGCTGTTTAGTCGCTAAGTTGTGTCTGACTCTTTTGTGACCCCATGGACTGTAGCCCATCAGCCTCCTCTGTCCATGGGATTTTTCAGGCAAGAATACTGGAGTGAACTTTACCAAATGCGATGTATAGGGGCAAAATCTTCACAATAGGAGTAGATCAAAGTTTAAGCAGAATGCAAGTTCAAATATGCCATCCCTCTCCTGCTCAATAAAGAAGCATTAAAATTTTCAGTGCTTACAAAGAGAATAAATAAAGATTGTAAGTTAAAAAACAAAACAAAACAAACAAACAAACAAAAAAACAACAAGCCAAGAATGGTAATAAAGCCTAGAATTTTGAAAAAGAAATTGCTGTTGAAAGATTATAGTATAAAGGCTAGGTAACTTAGAGTCTATAAACTAGTTTCATCCTGCTTATTTATTTTTATTTTCTAGTTGCTTTGCAGCTATTCTGTTTTAGTCTGAAAAAAATAATGAAATGACAACATTAAAAAGAACACTTCCAATGCCGATTGGTTAAACTAACCATAATTTCTGGTCTGTTGCTGCCCCCTACCAACTATCCAAGGCAATGCAGGTCAGGTGGATATGATTACCATTCCAGTCTTGCCGGAGTGCTGTTCAGTTCTGCTCAGTCGCTCAGGTATCCAGCTCTTTGTGACTCCATGGACTGCAGCATGCCAGGCTTCCCTGTCCATCACCAACTCCTGAGGCTTACTCAAACTCATGTCCATCGAGTCAGTGATGCCATCCAACCATCTCATCTTCTGTTGTCCCCTTCTCCTCCTGCCTTCGTTTCCCAGCATCAGGGTCTTTTTTAATGAGTCAGTTCTTCACATCAGGTGGCCAAAGTATTAGAGTTTCAGCTTCAACATCAGTCCTTCCAATTCAGAACTGATTTCCTTTAGGATTGACTGGTTGGATCTCCTTGCAGTCCAAGAGACTCTCAAGAGTCTTCTCTAACACCACAGTTCAAAAGCATAATTCTTTGGTGCTCAGCTTTCATTATAGTCCAACTCTCACATCCATACATGACTACTGGAAAAACCATATCTTTCACTAGATGGACCTTTGCTGGCAAAATAATATCTCTGCTTTTTAAAATGCTGCCTGAGTTGGTCATAGCTTTTCTTCCAAGGAGCAAGTGTCTTAATTTCTTGGCTGCAGTCACCATCTGCAGTGATTTTGGAGCCCCCAAAAATAAAGTCTCTCACTGTTTCCATTGTTTCCCCATCTATTTGCATGAAGTGATGGGACCTGATGCCATGATCCTAGTTTTCTGAATCTTGAGTTTTAAGCCAACTTTTTCACTCTCCTCTTTCACTTTCATCAAGAGGCTATTTAGTTCTTCTTCACTTTCTGCCATAAAGGTGGTGTCATCTGCATAGCTGAGGTTATTGATATTTCTCTCGGCAATCTTGATTCCAGCTTGTGCTTCATCCAGTCCAGCATTTCTCATGATGTACTCTGTATATAAGCTAAATAAGCAGGGTGACAATATACAGCCTTGGCGTTCTCCTTTCCCAATTTGGAATCAGTCTGTTGTTCCATGTCCAGTTCTAACTGTTGCTTCTTGACCTGCATTCGGATTTCTCAGGAGGCAGGTAAGGTGGTCTGGCATTCCCATCTCTTGAAGAGATGGAGTGCTAACAGGGGATGGTACTAATAGGAGTGCTGTTATTACCACCTAAGTTCTCTCTTATTTCAGTGTCATACTTCTAGAATCATTTGAGGTGCGCACTAAATCCTTAAATAAACATTTTAACTTTTGTTAGGGATCTTCACTGAACAGTTCACTAATATGAAAGTATCTTGACTTTTTCTAAGCAAGAGTACTCGAGTGGGTTGACATTTCCTCCTCCAGGGTATCTTCCCTACCCAGGGATCAAACCTGTGTCTCTTATTTCTCCTGCATTGGCAGGCAGGTTTTTTACCATTATTGCCACCCAGGAAGCGCCATGGATGGCACAGGAAAAGCAAAAATTACAATAAAATTCATTCAGTAAATGCTGGTTGAACTCCTACTTCATCCAGCCCAGTGTTATGGCTGACACTATATTCATCAACTGCATCCTTTAAAAATTAGCCTTTTTAAAAATCACATGCTTCAGAGATATCTTCATAAATAAGATGGTGATTGTTTTGCAATATAAAAAATTTTCATCTAGAATTATTTACTTTTCATTGCCATTTATAAAACTTTATCTTAAAAAGGTTGATAATGATGATGAACATAGTAAAGTGTCAATAATTTAAAACATATTTTGCTCACTGAATATATGTGATTTCCTTCTGAATCAGTGAATAGTATACTAACTCACATTTGCATAGCTTTTTACATTATTTTTTTACACTTATTACATTACATTACTAAGACTTTTTACATATCAACTCCAATCTGATATTTACAGGATTCTGTGAGTGCCATAGGCAAGGTGCCATCTCTATTTGAGAGGCAAGGCAATAGCCTCAGAACACTGAAGGGATTGCCCGAGATTACCCAGGAAGAGACCCTATCTAGAATCTGACCTTCTGAGGTAAACTTCAGAGTTGCTTCCACTATGCCACACTACCTTCAAGCAGTCTTTCATTCACTCATTCAGTAAATCTCTCAAGAGCTTACTGGGTGCTATGTGTGGGTGCTGGGGAGAAGGTGGTCTCTAACTTAGAGATGAGGTTGCACGGAGCATGGAGAGATTGTCAGGGAAATTCTCTGAGGAAGTGATACCTGAAAAGTGTCTAAGGAAACAGCCAGGAAGAAAGTGGGAGAATTTAATCCAGGCAGAAGGAATAGGATGGAGAAGGCCTGAGTTTTCCACGTAGGAAGAATTGAAAGAAGGTTAGCATGGCTGAAGCATTATTAAAAAGGGGAACATGGCCTTAAATAGGACTGTCAGCTCAGGCAAGTAGAAACAATGCTTGCCAGGCTATGTAAGCCATGGTGAAGAGGCTCGTCTCTGTTCCAAGTACAGTGGGAAGCCAGGGAAATGTGGTTGGCTGTGTTTCATGCTGCAAGTCGGAAAACATCCCTAAGTGTGAAACATCGCTGTAAACTGTTCAGCTCACTTCAGTGTATTTCCATTCTTTCCCAAGATCTTGTCATATAAAGTCCTGGATGCTCTAGTTCCTGTCCCATTCTTCAAATATCTGGATCTTTGGTTTGGTTTGGCTTTTATCCAGTTTTGGTAGTTGTCCTCAGCTGGTATTTGGTCTGATACAAGCTCACCTGAAACAAAAGTCTTCTTTCACTTTCTCTGAAGACTACAGGCATACCTCAGAGGTAGTGTGGGCTCCAGACTTTTGCTATAAGGTGGATAGCACAATAAAATGAGTCACACACGTTTTTTGGTTTGCCAGAGTATATAGAAATTATGTTGACACTATTCAGTATTCTATTAAGTGTGCAATAGCATTATGTCTAAAAAATGCACATAATTTAATTTTTTTTAATGTGGAGGGGGAAGGGGGAGAGGCCAAGTAGAACAGGAAGACCTGGAGTCACATCCTCCCACAGACTCAACAAATTAGCACAACTATTGGTGAGAAAGGCCTGAAGAAGAGCAGGAAAGTTCTTCTACAGCTCAAGGTGTAAAGGAGGAACCATGCAACAGGTAGGAGGACATGGTTCAGTGTCCATATCCACGGTTCCAAGTCCATGGTTCCATGTCCATAGAGCCATGGAACAGCAGTCTAGTCAAGACCCATACAGTCAGGTAGGCAACCAGCATTTGAGAAGTGAGCCCTACATTTGATGTGGCTTTTGCCCTTAGGATGTTTACCAGGTCTCAGGCTGTGCAATGGTGAGATGGCAAGAAACCAAAAACTAAAGATGCACAGAGCTTTCAGAAATTTCATGGTACTGGGTAGAGAAAAATTACAGTTTATTATTATAGTTTATCAAGGAAGAAGGGCCTTGATAGCGCTCCAGCTTTCTGTGAACACTCCTCAAGACAAAGGACAAATAAAAATAGACCAACTCTCACAAAGCCTGTAAGAGCCTAAAATTATCTCAATCCTGGAGAGCATCAATATGATCTGGCTCCACTCTAATTGCTGACAAAAAGAAGGTTTAATCTTTTTCGGGGAAGACAGCATCAACCAGACCAGAGAAACAGGGAGAGACAGATTCAGATAGATATATATTGGAATTTAAAATAATACCAGTCTTGTTGAAAATTTGATTAACCATCAAGTTGAGAATAAAAAAGAGAATTTTATTCAAGCCAAACTGAGGATTATAACCCATGGGACAGACTCTCAGAAGTTCTGAGAACTATTCTACCTATTAAAGTTGAAGGCACAGTCATCCACATTTTTGAGACAAAGGATAGAACATCAAAATGGCATACTGACATTTTACATAAAGTTCACCAAAGATAAATAGTCCAGATAAATACAAACAAAGAGAACAGAAAGCCACCTGACTCCCACAGACTTCGGGAAAAATACTCATCTTTTAAGAAGTGACATTGCTAGTGTCCGAAGAAAGGGAAAATAAATGAATCTTTATGGTCAGGCAGGCACTCTCATCTTTGAGGAGGTCTGGTTAATGTGTAATTCAGATGCACATTGCACATTAGAGAGAGAGGGAGGAGGCCCACACAGACAGAGAATTTTATGTCTAAACTTTCTTGTCCTGCCTTAAAATACAAATTTTATTTCATCACCAGGAAATAGGACTAAAAGACAGAAAAGTAAGAGAAAACTAGGCAATAAAAACAGACCCACAAGTAACCCAGATATAGCAGTTATCAGACATGGATTCTTTTTTAAGTGGGAGTATGAGCTTACCTGATAGCTCAGTTGGTAAAGAATCTGCCTGCAACGCAGGACACCCTGGTTCGATTCCTGGGTCCGGAAGATCTGCTGGAGAAGGGATAGACTACCCACTCCAGTATTCTGGCCTGGAGAATTCCATGGACTGTGTAGTCCACGGGGTCACAAAGAGTCGGACATGACTGAGCAATTTTCACTTCACTCACTTTACATGAGTTTATGACAAAAGTATTATGGGATTACCAGCTACACAAAATGTTTATCTGAGATTGAAAATGTCACAAACTTATGTTGATGCCAATCTCCTCAGTTGTGTGGTTCCCGCCCCCCAACAATGCCATCCTACTCTTTGGACTTCCAGTGAGCCTTAGCCCACTTCTAACAAAGTCTCTAGCCTTGTGCTTAAGAATTCTTTACTCCAGAACTGTCAAAAGCCATCCTTGCTGCTGGGCTCACAACAGGCCTAAAGTGCTTCAAATAATGATTCTCAGGAAATGGTGAATAGAAGCCAAAGTAGGACAGTTCTGAGGTGTGTGTTTTGCACTGTTTCCCCATGGAAACTACTTAGGTGGCTGGCTTAACAGTACATCCTGTGCTGGATGTGTTCTCTCCCTTCACTTCCCATTTCTCAGCCAGTATAATCTATACTCCCCAAATTAACTCCTTTAACCCAAATCCTTGTTTCAATGTCTGCTTCTGAGGGAGTCAAAACTTAAGCTCTCACACATACCGGTGCAGGCTCAGAGAAATATGTCTAGAGTTGGAGTTTTGCCAGGTAAGTACAACCGAGAGAGGGAGAGGGTAAAGGAGCATTATTATAAATTTAACAGAAACTTGGGGAAAAGAAGAAAAAAGTATAAAATCACCATTGGATATATCCAATTTTCATATCAACTCCCCCCATTTATAAAATGCCCTCTCTTCAGCCCCATTGCCAATTGAGGTCATCTCAACATCTGTGGAATATCTAAATTTTAAAAAATAACATTCAAAAATACCTAAATAGTATAAAATTCTTCCAGAAACAACTAGATAATATGTAAAGAATTGTGTGGTTTTGGAAGGGAATGCTTGAATTATTCTCTGCGCCTCCATTTGGCATGTTACATTGTGTAAGCAAATTTTACCTAAAGATCTCTGACTTTCAGAGCTCACATTTTGTGCAAGGCTCTATCAGCCCTTTTAGCCAAGCTGCAGGTTATTATCACTTGGGGAACATTTTTTACTATCTCCAGAGATTTTAATTTAATTAATGTGGGTTAGGGCAGACTTCAGCATTGTCTTTAAAACCCCTCAGGCAGTTCTAATATTTAGCCAGGGTTGTGAACCATAGATCTAAGGGATTGTGATAAATGAAGTTTATGTAATACTTTTTCTTTTTCAAAGTGATTTTCATAAAAGTGAAGCACAATCAAACTAAAATAAGCCCAAAACAGTGGTCTGCACAGGAAACCAAAATGCTTATCTGGTTGGCCACTCAGGCCCCAGAGTCTAACCACTTCAGAAATCTCTCTATGACAATATATGGGAAAGTTCTATACAAAGATGACAAAAGAACTTACAAAGCATGATTAAGCTCAACTTTTGAGATATCTGCACTTCACTATTTGTTGTTGTTTAGTCGCTAAGTCATGCCTGACTCTTTTGCAATGCTGTGGACTGTAGCCTGCCAGGCTCCTCTGTCCGTGGGATTTCCCAGGCAAGAATACTGGAGTGGGTTGCCATTTCCTTCTCCAACATTTCACTATACATTAATATAAAAACTGGGACTTCCCTGGTGCTCCAGTGACTAAGAATCCACCTTGCAATGCAGGGGACGCAGGTTTAATCCCTGGTCCAGGAAGTAAGATCCCACATGCTACAGAGAAACTAAGCCTGTGTGTTCCAGCGAAAGATCCCACATAATGCAATCAAGACTCAATGCAGTCAAATACATTAATTAATTTTTAAAATACATTAAAAAATAAAGATATGTGATCAACTACCAAAGGTACATAGTGGAGGAATGTGATAATAATTTCCAGTTCTTCCTCATTCAGGAATTTATGAAAACCCTTGGTCGTTGTGATCAAAGGCATAGATTCTTATCCAGTCTTGATTCTGTTTTCCAAGACTCTGCTGCTCTTCTTCATGTATCAAACTACTCTAGTCATAGAGCAGACGCGTGAGGATGTATCTTGTGTCAGAATCCTAATTCTACTTGCAGAGACTTCTCAATCTGTATGTCTGGA
The DNA here is from genome assembly GCF_029407905.1 of Bubalus kerabau. Lineage (NCBI taxonomy): Eukaryota > Metazoa > Chordata > Mammalia > Artiodactyla > Bovidae > Bubalus > Bubalus kerabau. Next base: position 39,577,010 of record NC_073634.1, on the reverse strand, counting down.
ACTGTTCAATGATGATTTTAAGTGCCAAGTCTTTACCACCAAGAGAAGCTGTCCCCACAGTTACATCAGGAAAGACTGGCTGCCTGCTTTCTTGTTCAAGCTGGGGCTGGCTTTGGTCTGTTCAGCTTAGCCTTATAGCCCTGGAACTCTCTAACTTGCAGGCTCTGACATCTGTGTTCTCTGTAGCTGAAAGCATTTCCTTCTGTCTGCTCCATGTCCTGGCTGGCTCAGAAAAAGGAAGAGAGTTTATTCTGCTCTATTAGGCAAGAGGAATAACTTCAAGCTGTACTTTCTATTGGACACTTGTTATGGGATACCATTAAATATCCTCTGGCAGCATTGACTCAGAGCATTGTTCTCTAATATTTTGTATCCACTATCTTGAGATCTATACTTTGAAATAAATTAACGCTATTTGATAGTCATACAATGTTAGAGGTAAAGGAAGAAAAGTTATTGCTCATTTTGCAGATGAGGAAACTGGGCAACAGAAGCTAAATCAGAGTAAGACACAGAACTGTTTAGTGTGAGAATTAGGATTAGTAACAAGCACAGCAAATTGAATGGATTCAAATGCAATTGTAAATTGTTTTCTTGTGTAAAAATATACATGACAGGGACTTCTGTGGCGGTCCAGGGGTTGAGAATCCACCTGCCAATGCAGGGGCCGAGGGTTCAGTCTCTGGTCCAGGAAGATCTCACATGCTTTGGAGCAACTAAGCAGCTGGTGAGCCACAACTACTGAGCCCCTGCTCCAGAGCCCATGCTCCACAATAAGAGAAGCCACCACAAGAAGCCCGTATACCAGGGGTAGCCCGTGCGCAGCAACAAAGACCCAGAGCAGCCAAATATAAAATACATAATTTTTTTTAAAAAGGTACATGCCAGAATTAAGAAATAAATGATTGAACTGGGGAAAAGATTCACAGCATGTATAACTGAGAAGGTTTAACACCAGTATGTCAGGAATTCTTGCAAATCAATAAGATAAAATGCTGCCCTCACAGCAAAATAGACAGAAAGCTCATTAAAAAAAACAAATACAAATGGCCAACAAATATATAAGGTGATATTTATAAGCGAATACAAATTTAAAACGATGACTGGTGGATATTTTTCACTTTTTAATCTATGCAGTATTCCTTCTCCCCTTCTACTTTTTTTTTTTTGCTTATTTTGTTTCCACGTATATTTTATTTTTTAAAACCTTTTTGTTTTGTATTGAGGTATAGCTGATTAACAGTGCTGTGATCCTTCTCCCCTCTTTTTGATATAAAACATCTTTGTCCCAGATTCCAACTGTGTGGTTCTGGGAGGCTGATGACACCTATAATACACGTCTGTTCCTTTTGTTTACAAACCCTTCACCTCTCCTGGGAGTCATTCTGGTTTTGTTGCTGGGGCGAACATCTCCCTCCATCTTTGTGCCTGGGTGGTACCTGACCCAGTCCTAACTAATCAGAGTTTTCTCATCCTCCCTGCCACCATGATTGGCTTAGGGATAATGCAATATCCAAGTCAGGTCAACCAAAGTCTTCCTTAGAACCTTTGCTGCAAACATCAAAACTGAGGCACAGCTGGTCGTCAGTAATTGAGTTTGACACCGAGGATTCAACCAACTGAATTAAATATATTTGGGGAAAAAAATTGCAAGATGTTCCACAAAGCAAAACTTAAATTTCCTGCATGCAGACAACTGTTTACATAGCATTTACATTGTAATAGATATTGTATGTAATCTAGAGATGATTTACTCTCTAAATTGGGAGAGGGGAGTTTAAATATATAAATTATATGCCAGTACGACACCATTTTATATGAGGGACTTGAGAAGCCTCAATTTTGTAATCTGCAGAGTCTTGGAACTAATTCTCCTTGGATACCAGGGAATAACTATATACCCTCTTTGAGACTCATGAGACTTCTGAGTCATTTAAGTCTGGAGCTGCCAGGAACCATTTTGTCAACAGGCAGATAAAGTTTATTGAGAATGAAGCCCAAAACACGAGTGGGATGAAAGGTAACCAATAAGTCCTGATAGCATTGTATGAGCCCGTGGATCTTGTTGTTCCTGAAAGCAACACTCTTTTCTAGACTTTTCAGTTACATGAGCCAACATATTCACATGTTTTGCTTTCATCAACTTAAGTTAGATTTTCATAAAGGAGATCAAATAAGCTCTGCTTAATGTAAAACTAAATAAAAAAGAACAAAGATTTCTCTTTCCTCCAGACCTCCTAGACTGAAATGATGTAAGCAGCTGCCTGCAACTATATCCCCCTCCTTAGAAAAAGCCGTGTTCAGTAGAAAACCAATGAGGATAGCTCATTCTTAGACATCAACTGGGTTCCTTAATCAGGTCAATCCTGAGGTCAACATCCTGATGAATGATGTTCATTAATCTCACATTTTGCTTAAGCCAGCTTGTATAAATTCTCTATCATTGTAGCCAAGAGTCCTAACAATGATATCTTACTTGTATTTGTCCTAAAAAAGAGAGATATCAATTTCCCTAAAATCAAAAATAACAATAACCAATATTATTGATGATGTGCCAAAATAGGGATTCTCATGCACTGCTAGTGTTTGAACACAAACATTTTGTACAGTAATTTGACTATAGATCTGGAAAACCTTAAAAATTACACATCATCGGAGGAAGGAGAAAGGGATAACTAGGTATAAACTAAGGTATTTTTAGGGCAGTGGAACTATTCTCTATGAAGCTCTAATGGCAAAAAAAAGAGATCATACATTTGTTAAAACCCATAGATCTGTACAATATAAAGAGTAATGACGCTGATAAAAGCTGTGGATTTCTGTTAATAATAATGTATCAATATTCTTTCATTTATTGTAATCACAAAGGTACCACACCAATGTAAGACAGTAATAGGAGAAGCTGTGTGGGCACAGAGATGAGTATGGAAGCTCTCTATACTTTCTTTTCTACTGATGTAAAACCACTCTAAGAAATAGCCTATTAATTTAAAAATGAAAGAAGAAAGAAAGAGAAAAGGAAAGGAAGGCAGGAAAGGAAGGAATGCACATGGTTTATCCAGCAGTTCTGCAACTATAAATTTCTCCCAAGAGAAAAAAACGGGCAAGGATGCAAAGAATATAAATAAAACAATTGTCATGGAAATGTTTGTTATAGTAAAAAACTGGAACTGGAATCTATTCAAATATCAATCAGTTTTCACAAAATGCTAAATAAATAATTCATATGCAGTCTAAGAGAATGAGGGTGTTGATCAGGGCTTTTTACCTAGGTCCAGGGATGAGCTTCAGGGGTTCAAATGCTGGCTTTCTCATGAGACATTTGCAGGGTCTCTGGATGCCCTGAGGGGCCCTCTGATCACACAGCTCCCTGACGTGGTGCCACTGGGGACAACCAGTGGGACTCTGGACCTCGCCCTGGCAGGTCACCCTCTTTGGGAAATTCCTTTCAAGAAAGCTTGAGTCCAAATACCTTGCACTCCTTAAAAACCCTAAAGAGCCTCCTAGGACCTACAAAGTCCACACTTTCTAGCATGGTATTCAATGGTATTCAAGGCCTTCTATTATAGGGTTTGAATTGCTCATTCCAGTCCCACTTCTCACTCAAAGAGAATTACTTTTTAAAGTCTAGGTACTTTGCTCTATCACTGTTCAAAACCATAGTCCCTTATGAATCACATGATGATGGAAAGATCAATTCAAATGACAGTTTCAATTATCATTCCTGGCATGGACCAAATATAAAGCAAATTAAACTGTGGTATGATTTTGTACAACAGGTAAAGTGATAAAAATTTTAATGTGACACTAAAGACATTCTCCTTTGACTAAGAAGGGTTCTTTTATTTACCTCATAAAGAGGAAACCAATGTAAAATAGATAGCCACTGAGAATTTGCTGTATGAAGCAAACTCAGGGAACTCAAACTGGGGCTCAGTAACAACCTAGAGGGGTGGGGTGGGGAGGGAAGAGGGAGGGATGTTCAAGTGGGAGAGGACATGGGTAAACCTATGGCTGCTTCATGTTGATGTTTGGTAGAAACCAATGCAATACTATAAAGCAATTATCCTTCAATTAAAAATAAAATTTTTTTTAAGATTCAATATTAAAAAAAAGAAAGGGAAAAAAAAAAAGAGGAAACCAAAGGGTAATTGTTGGTTCTGCTGCTGCTGCTGCTAAGTCGCTTCAGCCGTGTCCGACTCTGTGCGACCCCATAGAGGGCAGCCCACCAGGCTCCCCGTCCCTGGGATTCTCCAGGCAAGAACAGTGGAGTGGGTTGCCACTTCCTTCTCCAATGGATGAAAGTGAAAAGTGAAAAGTGAAAGAGAAGTCTCTCAGTCATGTCCGACTCTTAGCGACCCCATGGACTGCAGCCCATCAGGCTACTCCGTCCATGGGATTTTCCAGGCAAGAGTACTGGAGTGGGGTGCCATTGTTGGTTCTACAGTGAACTAAATGTGATAAGCCACAATAACATAAATGTTCATATACTATTTTTTTACAATTTTAGAATAAACACAAACAAATCAAAGAAGACTAAATTATTACACTTGAAAAACTTAAAACTAAATTTGCAACTAACAGAGGTTGAAAAGTGAAAAGGGAGAAGAGCGGGTAACAGGGAACATCTGAGCACAACTGTCCTCAACAGGAGATGCTCTCTTGGTTGAAGGAACAGCAAATACAGGTTCAAGGATATTATCTGGGACTTCAGTGGTTAAGAATCTGCCTGCCAATGCAGAGGACACAGGTTTGACTAAGCCTGAGGGCTACAACTACTGAGTCCGAATTCTAGAGCCCTCAAGTCACAACTACTGAAGCCCAAGTGCCCTAAAGCCTGTGCTCCCCAACAAGAGAAGCCACCATAATGAGAAGCCCCTGCACCGTGATGGAGTAACCCCTGCTCACCGCAGCTAGAGAAAAGCCTGAGCAGCAAGGAAGACCCAATACAGCCAATAAATACATAAATAATTTTTTAAAAGGATATTATCTGAAATCTAAGTGTTGACTGGTAGAGGAGGCAGAGATCAGTGACAAAATTATGTTGGGAGGAGGGAATTGGCAGAGGATGAGGCAGGAAAAGTGAACTCATTTGTACCCTATATAGGCGTGACAGCTATATCAAGAAACAACACATTTAGAGATATCAAGGTAATCACAAAAAGAACTAAAAACAGAAACTGCTAAAAGTAGTTACCTCTGGAGAACAAGTTAAAAGGACATCACAAGGAAGCAATCAGTCAGGTCCAGAATATGGGACATTCTACTAGACGACTGACCTAGATTCTCTAATAAATCAATGGTGTAGGGGAAAAGTGAGTAAATTGTGTGTCTCACAGGAGACACAACAATTGAGTTCAATGTGGAGACTTCATTTGGGACCTCTATTGGTACAATTTTGAAACAGAAAAATTGGATTATTAGCTGGATATAAAATGATGATAGAAGAAACTGTTAATTTTGTTAGGTATCATAATGGCATGTAGGTTAGATTTTAAAATGTCTTTTGTAGTTAGAAGCATAGTGGAGTATTTCAGGAAAAAATAACATGATGTCTGAGATTTGCTTTTAAAATACTTTAGTGCCAATCCCTCTTACCCTTAGAACATAAAGGGATAGAGAGAAACAAGATTGGCCAAAGGTGATAATTGTAAACGCTGGGTTCACAGGGTTCACTGTACCATTGTTTCTGTCTTTATGTATGTTTGGAATTTTCAAAAATAATAGACTGTTTAATTAAAAACAAAAAGCAGGTGCCTCTGGGGTGTGAGATAGAGCTTGGGGAGCAGTGGTGCAGATAAGATTGTTTTATATTTTTCATTTATTCAATGAATGTTTATTGAGTTCCTATAATGTGTGAGGCACAGTTTAGGCACTTTGGGGGATATAAACAGAACAGATCAAAATTTCTCTTTTAGCGGAGCTCACATTCCAGTCAGGGGAAAGAGACAATAGTTCATAGACATAAAAAATTAGTTTGATTTGTGGTTGTTTAATTATACCTATGGATTACTTTGATAAAAACAATTGGAAAAAGATCACTTTAAAAAATAAAATAAAATCTCCCTCCTTTTCCTTCCTCTATCTTTACCTATCAGAATTCTCCTTTATTCTTCAGGTTAGCTTCAAGTGATCAGCTTTAACGAGGTCTTCTTCATCCACAGCTAGAATTAACTGCTGTTTTGTATTTTCTTGTACATCACTAGTAACTTTAACATGTATTTTATTCTCTCATATGACTCTTTATAGCTTTACTAAATGGTTTTATATTTCATTCATATAATAATCTTGAGTGGTTTTTATTTCAATATTATTATTATTTCCACTTACCAGTTGAGAAAGTTAGAGCTTTGAAAGAACAATGACCTACATCAAATTAGTGAGACACAGAGATGGTGTCTGAAGCCTAAATCACAGTCTCCAAATGCAAATGTTACTCCACTACCTCTCCATAGTTAGTGGTTTCTAACAGTCTTTTTCTTGTTAAAATTGATTTGAATCAAGTACTCTTAGCAAATGATATTAAATCAGGTAGTTCAGAAAATCTTGGGAGGAAAAGCAAGTCTCCCACCTCATCAATCCCCAGTCATTTTACAAGAGCAATATTTTTCATCATTTTCGTTTTTAGCTCCTTTGGTGGTCATCTGTGTAACTCTAGAGAATACACTTACATCTCCATGTATTGATCATTATCACCTTTAGATATTCTCAGCTGGCTGTCTCCTATCAAGGCGGAGGAGTTAGCCATCTGAATGGCTTTCATGTCTTGGGTTAGGTTCCCCAGGACGCTGACTCTGAGACAGAGGCTCCAGGGACAACCCTGGAGGAGTTAAAGCAGCAGGACTGAGCTGCGAGAGGAGCTGACCTGCTGAGCAGAAGCCTGAGCCTGTCCCAGGAGCTGGGAAAGTCCTTCATAGCTGTCATGAACTGAGACAAGGGGGCTGGGCCTCCATATCCCATCACTGACCATCAACCAGTCATTAAAGTTGGAGAACATCACATTAGACAAGATACCTCTCCTCAGCTGAGACCCAATTCCAGAAAAAGGACTCAGAGGTAAGTTGGCAGCAGCCAATACTTCCATAACCAGTGGAGAATGAGCATCTCAGCCCTGGTGTGGGAATGTGAGTACACACCCACTACATGGCTTGGATCCACTTACTTCTTACAGCAAACCACCCCATTTGAAGTTCAGTTCAGTTCAGTCGCTCTTTCGTGTCCACCTCTTTGTGACCCCATGCACTGCAGCACGCCAGGCTTCCCTGTCCATCACCAAATCCCAGAGCTTACTCAAACTCATGTCCATAGAGTCGGTGATGCCATCCAACCATCTCATCCTCTGTCATCATCCCCTTCTCCTCCTGCCTTCAGTCTTTCCCAACATCAGGGTCTTTTCAAATGAGTTAGTTCTTCGCATCAGGTGGCCAAAGTATTGGAGTTTCAGTTTCAATATCAGTCCCTCCAATGAACACCCAGGACTGATCTCCTTTAGGATGGTCTGGTTGGATCTCCTTGCAGTCCAAGGGACTCTCAAGAGTGTTCTCCAACACCACAGTTCAAAAGCATCAATTCTTCACCACTCAGCTTTCTTTATAGTCCAACTCTCACATCCATACATGACTACTGGAAAAACCATAGCCTTGACTAGATGGACCTTTGTTGGCCAAGTAATGTCTCTCCTTTTTAATATGCTGTCTGCTGCTGCTGCTGCTAAGTCACTTCAGTCGTGTCCGGCTCTGTGTGACCCCAGAGACCACAGCCCACCAGGCTCCCCCGTCCCTGGGATTCTCCAGGCAAGAACACTGGAGTGGGTTGCCATTTTCTTCTCCAATGCATGAAAGTGAAAAGTGAAAGTGAAGTCGCTCAGTCGTGTCTGACTCCTAACAACCCCATGGACTGTGGCCCACCAGGCTCCTCTGTCCATGGGATTTGCCAGGCAAGAGTACTGGAGTGGGGTGCCATTGCCTTCTCCAATATGCTGTCTAGGTTGGTCATAACTTTTCTGTCAAGGAGCAAGCGTCCTTTAATTTCATGGCTACAGTCCCTCTGCAGTGATTTTGGAGCCCCCCAAAATAAAGTCTGACACCGTTTCCACTGTTTCTCCATCTATTTGCCATGAAGTGACGGGACCAGATGCCGTGATCTTAGTTTTCTGAATGTTGAGTTTTAAGCCAACTTTTTCACTCTCCTCTTTCACTTTCATTAAGAGGCTCTTTAGTTCTTCTTCACTTTCTGCCATAAGGGTGGTGTCATCTGCATATCTGAGGTTATTGATATTTCTCCCGGCAATCTTGAGTCCAGCTTGTGCTTCATCCAGCCCAGCATTTCGCATGATGTACTCTGCATATAAGTTAAATAAGCAGGGTGACAATATACAGCCTTGATGTACATTTGGATTTAACCCACTCCAATTTCTGTTTGGTTCCTTTGTTTGGAAAACCTTACAAGTATGTTGGTGAGCCAAATTACTACCCTTGCCTCTGCACCTGCTCTCAAAACCACATCTGAGACTCACTACTTCCCTCCTCTACTACCAATTTCAGATTCCCTTCTCTCAGCTAGCACATCTGCTGGTCTAGGTGGCTCAGCTGGGGTGGGGATGGGGAACCCTAACCTCCATTCCTGAGGAGTCTGAGTCTATGGTCAGCAAGCCTCCTCAGGTTAGGTTGGCTACACTGTCCACTTACCATCAAAACTGGGTGTGTGAGAAAGAGAGGCTCTGCTGGATAAGCTGGATGCCAAACATATTCTTCCCCGCCCCACCATGAAGCTGAAATCTCATCCTCTTCTGATGATTGGCATCCATTATTCCTGCTGGGATGTGGTTCCTTTCCCTAGGCTTCTCTCCTTCACATCTCACATACTTGCGCATTCTTCTAAGACAGCTCTAACTCACTAATCCTCAGCACAGCAAGTTCAACATCTTCACAACCAAAGTGACTTTCTTCTTCATTCATAAACATGTTCTTTGTCCTGTCCAGCTCCTATGCTGGAACCAGGTTCATTTTGGGTTCTCTGCCTCCTTCACCCTGTAAATATACCAAGTTCTGTAAATTCTCTCCCTAAATAGCTTCTAAATTCACTCTTATTCTCTGTACCTCCCCCAAACCCCCTGAAATAGTCGCTTTCCTTGCTCAGGTGGACTTTCTCACCTGGACTATTACAAAATCCCCCAACTGTTCTTCCTTTCTCCAGTTTCCCCAATAGTCCTCCCACCCACATTATACCACATCTTTTAAAAAGTATGCCCTTTCACTGATTAAAACTCTTCTAATGTTTAGGCTCTTCACAACTTGGCCCCTTCTTCACTCACCTCCTGTCCACTCCCCTCTGCACCTACTTGTTGCTCGTAGCTGCCCAAAGGTGACAGGCTCCCTTCATGTGTGCGTGCCAAGTTGCTTCAGTCGTGTCCAATTCTTTGCAACTCTACGGACTGTAGCCAGCCAGGCTCCTCTGTCCATGGGATTCTTCAGACAAGAACTAGATGGGTTACCGTGCCCTTCTCTGGGGGATCTTCCCAACCCAGGGATCAAATCTGCACCTCCTGTGTCTCCTGCATCGGTAGGCAGGTTCTTAACCATTTTGCCACCTGGGAAGCCCGGCTCCCTTCATGCGCCTCATGCCTTTGCCTGTTCTTCCTCTTGGCCCACAGTCCTCCTGGTGGACTCTACTTCTCTTTGGAGATTCACTTCATTCCATCTCTGACCCTTCCTGATAGGTAGAATGGGCTGCTTCTAGCCTCATGGTCACACTGCAGTTCTTCCATACCTTTATTAAGACTCTTATCACATTATGTTCACTAATTTGCCTTACACACATAGTTGACTGAAATACTTTTTTAATCAAAACGGTTTTGTACCATTCAGTTGTGAGTCCAGTGCATTGTATTACGTTCACAGTTCCTAGAAACAGTAGATTAATCAAAAGATGTCAAATGAACGAATGAAATATACAAATGTTGTTCAGGGCATGATGCACCTGTCTCACCATCAGCAGCTGAGCAGATACTTCGCATCATTTCCCAGTACTGTTAACTGGATGTGTGCTGACTGACTGTGGGGCCTGACCTCAAGAGGACTGCCAAGATTTTCTGTCCATAGCCTAAGAATGCAAAACTCTGTATGTTCTCCCTGGACAATGACTCAATGGCTGTGAATCTGTTTTAGGGAAGGGATGCAAAAGCAAACAAAGCGAAGCAGGCAGACTGAAGCAACACTGGAGAAAGAATCACTGAGTTGATGAGGGCTTAATCATCTACTACTTACTGATCCAAAGTCTAGAACCATGACTGAAATATGGTAGGCATTCAATAAATGTCTGTTGAACAACTAGAGGAAGATGAGAAAGGAATAACAAATGATGCCCTTGGAAGTGATGCAGAAGCTGTAGAAAACTGTCAGGATGGAGAGAGATGAAGTCAGATTTTAAACCATTAAATTGTAAGCTGTTTACACTTAAGTTTGAATCTGGATATATCCTAAAGGTAGAAAAAGAAGACAAACTGAGAGATCCAGAATTGGAAATGTGTCTGTTTAAACCCAGGCCATGAAATGTGCACCAAGGGAGACTTAAATGAAAAAGATATTATACAGAAAGAGGCAACCATTTCCTGTACTTTTTAATCTCTTCTGTTATTTACCTTCATGATCCTAAATAATATATAGATTAGTCCTCAAAAGAGACATCATTCACAAACTGACCCTTGGCTTGTGGCAGGAGACTAACATTTGTGTTAGTTTCAATAACTGTATGAACAAATTCTGTTGCTGGGAAGTCACAAGCAATTGTTGCCTTGACAACACAGCATGCAAGTCTCTAGTTCCCTCCGTAATTCCCTGAGAAGATGGTGATTACTTATTAGTCCTACCTATGAAGTTATTGCAGAAGGATTCTTTACCATCTGAGCCACCAGGGAAGCACTACGTCTTGCCTACAAGATGAGAAATGTTAACCTGTAACTAATTTGCTGGGGGTTTGTCAATACCTGAGAATTTCATCAAGATTCAGGTACACAGAGCAAACATGAAAGGCCATAATAATGTAGAACATTAGGTTTAAAACTTGATTATTGGGGGCAAAGCATCTTATTTAATTAAGAAAGCATTTTTGCTATAAAAGGATATATGCGTCATGGAGGCTAAACAATATGTTACTAAACAACTGAAGGATTACTGGAGAAATCAAAAATGAAAATAAAAAATACCTAGAGACTAATGAAAATGAAGACATTATGATCCAAACCTATGGGATACAGCTAAAGCAGTTCTAAGAGGGAAGTTTATAAGGAATCCCTGGGCAGTCCACTGCTAAGGACTCCACACTTTCACTGCTGAGTACCCAGACAGAATCCCTGGTCGGGGAACTACGATCCCACAAGCCACGCAGCAAGGCCAAAAAAAAATTTTTTTTAAGAGGGAAGTTTATAGGGATATGAGTTTACCTCAGGAAACAAGAAAAATCTCAAACAGACAACCTAACATTACACCTGAAGAGAAAAAACAAAGCCCAAAGTTAATAGAAGGAAAGAAATTATAAAGATTGGAGCAGACATAAATGAAACAGAGACTTAAAAACAAGCAGAGAAGATCAATGAAACTAATAGTTGCTTCTTTGAAAAGATAAACAAAATGGATAGTCCTCTAGCCAGACTCATGAAAAAGGGAGAGGGCCAAATCAATAAAATCAAAAATGAAAATGGAGAACTTCCAACTGACACCACAGAAATACAAAGGATCATAAAAGACTACTATGAGCCACTATATGCCAATAAAATGGACAACCAAGAAGAAATGGACAAATTCTTAAAAAGATATAAAAAGATATAGTTTCCTAAGACTGAATCAGGAATAAATAGAAAATATAAATAGGCAAATTATCAGTAGTGAAACTGAATCAGTAATTTAAAAATTTCCAACAAACAAAAGTCCAGGACCAGATGATTTCAGAGATGAATTCTATCAAACATGCAGAGAAGTGTTAATATCTATTCTTCTCAAACTATTCCAAATGTTTCAGAGGAAGGAACACTTCCAAACTTATTCTATGGGGCCACCACTACACTGATACCTAAGCCAGACAAAGATATCACACAAAAAGAAAACTACAGCCCAATATTACTGATGAACATAGATACAAAAATCCTCAACAAAATACTACCAAATTGACTCCAACAATATACTAAAAGGGTCATACACCATGATCAAATGGGAATTATTCCAGGGATACAAGGATTTTTCAGTATCTGCAAATCAATCAAGGTGATACACCATATTAACAAATTGAAGAACAAAGCCATATGATCACCTCAATAAATGTAGGAAAAGCTTTTTATAAAAATTAAACATCCATTTATGATAAGAAAATTTACAGAAAAATGGATATATAGAGAACATACCTCAATATAGAAGCATAGTAAAAAGCAGAGACATTACTTTGCCGACAAAGGTCTGTCTAGTCAAAGCTATGGTTTTCCCAGTGGTCATGAATGGATGTGAGAGTTGGACCATAAAGAAAGCTGAGCACTGAAGAATTGATGCTTTTGAACTGTGGTGTTCGAGAAGACTCTTGAGAGTCCCTTGGACTGCAAGGAGATCAAACCAGTCAATCCTAAAGGAATTCAGACCTGACTATTCATTGGAAGGATTGACAACGTTGAGGCTGAAACTTCAATTCTTTGGCCACCTGATGCAAAGAACTGACTCACTGGAGAAGACCCTGATGCTGGGAAAGATTGAAGGCAGGAAGAGAAGGGGACGACAGAGGATGGTTGCATGACATCGCCAACTCGATGGACATGAGTTTGCGCAAGCTCCAGGATTTGGTGATGGAAAGGGAAGCCTGGCGTGCTGCAGGCCACAGGGTCACAAAGAGTCGGACATGACTGAGTGACTGAACTGAACTGAATATCAACATAATAAAGCCCATTTATGACAAACCCACAGCTAACATCATACTTAACAGTGAAAAGCTGAAAGTATTTCCTCTAAGATCTGGAACAAGACAAGAATGCCCAGTCTCACCACTTTCATTCAACATATTTCTGGAAGTCCTTGTCATGGCAATTGAAGAATAGTAAATAAAAGGAATCCAAATTGGAAAAGAAGAAGTAAAACTGTCATTGTTTGCAGATGACATGATGGTTTAGAACATAGATAGGTCCTAAAGATGCTACTAGAAAATTACTAAAGCTCATCAATGAATTCAGTACAGTTTCTAGATACAAAATTAATACACAAAAATCTCTTGCATTCCTATACACTAATAATGAAAGATCAGAAAGAAAAACGAAAGAAACAATTCCATTTACCATCACATCTAAAGAATAAAATACCTAGGATTAAACCTACCTAAGGAGGGAAAAGACCTATACTCCAAAAACTGCAAGACATTGATGAGAGAAAGAAACTGAAGACAACACAAACAGATGGAAAGATGTACCATGTTCTTGGATTGGATGAATCAATATTGCTAAAGTGACCATACTACCCAAGGCAACCTACAGGTTCAATGCAATCTCTATCAAATTACCAATGGCATTTTCCACAGAACCAGAATTTTTTTTAATTTGTATAGAAACACAAAAGACCCAAAGTAGCCAAAAAAAATCTTGAGAAAGAAGAACAGAGCTGGAGGAAACACATGCCCTGACTTCACACTATACTACAAAGCTATAGTAACCAAAATATATGGTACTAGCACAAAAACATACACATGAATTGGTGGAATAGGATAGAAAGCCTAGAAATAAACCCACGCACTGGTAGTCAATTCATCTATGACAAAGGAGGCAAGAATATACAATGGAGAAAAGACAGTCTCTCCAACAAATTAGAAAGCTGTCTGTAAAAGAATGAAATTAGAACATTCTCTAAGACTACACACAAAAATAAACTTGAAATGGATTAAAGAAAATGTAAGACCAGATACGACAAAACCCCTAGAGGAAAACATAGGCAGGACACTCACTGACATAAATTGTAATGGTATTTTTTTGGATGTTTCCTAAAGGAATGGAAATAAAAGCCAAAATAAATACATGGAACCTAATTAAACTTAAAAGCTTTTATACAGCAAAGGAAACCATAAACAAAACAAAAACAAAACATACTACTCCTATGCAGTAGGAGAAAATATTTGTGAACAATGCTACCAACAAGAGATTAATTTCCAAAATATATAAACAGCTCATATAGCTCAACATAAAAAACCAAACAACTCAATCAAAAACTGAGCAGAAGACTGAAATAAATTTTTTTTCCAAATAAGATATGCAGATGGCCAACAAGCATATTAAAATATTCTCCATATCACTAATCATCAGAGAAATTTAAATCAAAATACAATAAGGTGTCGCCTCACACCAGTCAAAATGGTCATTATTAAAAAGTCTACAAATAATAAATGCTAGAGAGGGTGTGGAGGAAAGAGAACCCTCCTACATTGTTGGTCGGAATGTAAATTGGTACAGCCACTATTGAGAATAGTATGAAGGTTCCTTAAAAACTAAAAGTAGAGTTATCATATGATCCTGCAATCTAACTCCTGAACTCCAGAGAAAACCTAATTTAAAAGGATATATGTATCCCAATGTTCACAGCAGCACTATTTACAATAGCCAAGACATGGAAGCAACCTAAAGGCCATCAACATTGAATATTATGAATATTACTTAGCCATAAAAAAGAATAAAGTGATGCCATTTGTAGCAATATGGATGGACTTAGAGATTATCATACCAAGTGAAGTATGATATTACTTATATATGGAATCTAAAAAACTTATACAAATCAACTTATTCACAAAACAGAAATAAGACTTACATACATAGAAAACAAGCTGGTGTTTACCAAAGGGAATAGCAGGGGCAGGAAGATGTATAAATAAGGAGTTTTGGATTAATATATTGGAGAAGGCAATGGCACCCCACTCCAGTACTCTTTCCTGGAAAATCTCATGGACAGAGGAGCCTGGTGGGCTGCAGTCCATGGGGTCGCTAAGAGTCAGACATGACTGAGCGACTTCACTTTCACTTTTCACTTTCATGATTTGGAGAAGGAAATGGCAACCCACTCCAGTGTTCTTGCCTGGAGAAACCCAGGGATGGCAGAGCCTGGTGGG
Organism: Bubalus kerabau; assembly: GCF_029407905.1. NCBI lineage: Eukaryota > Metazoa > Chordata > Mammalia > Artiodactyla > Bovidae > Bubalus > Bubalus kerabau. Next base: position 39,561,893 of record NC_073634.1, on the reverse strand, counting down.
CTGCCGTCTATGGGGTCGCACAGAGTCGGACATGACTGAAGCGACTTAGGAGCAGCAGTAGCAACCACTATATACAAAACAGATATAAGCAACAAGGACCTACTATATAGTATGGGGAACTATACTCAATATCTTGTAATAATTTATAATGAAAACAAATCTATAAAAGAATATATTAATCATTTTGCTGTACACCTGAAACTAACAACATTGTAAATGAACTATACTTCAATTTCCAAAATGGTTTAAAAAAAAGAACTGTATATGTATGCAAACTATGTATTCTGACAGAAAACTGATTTATATTTTCAAGTTTGGCTCCAGCACTAGAGATCCTTTAACTTCATATGCCTCCACCTAATTACTGTAATACACCTGCTGGGTTGGGGTTAGGGCTCTGGCAGAACAGCTTTAGACAGCAGCAGTGTAGAACTCAAGTATCAGAAAGGGTTTGTGAGGCCCGTGTGGTGCCAATCTGAGACGCAAGTAGACTTGAAAACTGCTAGTGCCTTAGAGCTTGTGCTGTCTTATGGCTCTTGGAAATGAGACTGCTCCATGAAGAAGAAGCCCAAGCCGCTTTCTGGAAGGTGAGAGACCCATGTGCTAATCATTCTGCTGTCTCTGCTGATAGCAGCACAGAGAGGTCATTCTACATTGTGCAGTGACCACTCAACCCAGCATTGATCAATGAACAACTGAGCTGACTCGCAAAAGAGGAACCATCTCGCCAACCAGACCCTCAGAGGCATGAACGCGTAAGCAGATGGCTAGTCAAGACAGAAATTCTCTCTTGTCAGGAATATACTTGACAATGCAGCATATATCATTTAAAAGGCACCAGGCTTTTTTGGGTTTTGTTTTTGATGGGAATCATTTGAGATAGAATTTATCAGAACCCCTGTGCTTATAGCACATAAAGCAGAGAAGTACTATAAATAAGAGTGAGGGAAGCCACATATATGCAAGACCCCCAAGATTCTGGTATCAATGAAGATAAGATAAAATTAATAATCTGCCACTACAAACAGGACACTGAAGACAAGTGGAAATTACATGTGGTCAACTCAAAGTGCACTAGGTTGACACTTCGAGATTTACAATATAAGAGTATTGTTGCTCAAGAAAACTTGGAATGTCTTGAAATTTTATAAATTATGTATGAAATGTTACAGAGTATTTCTCAAACTTGACAAACGTGTACTATTTGCATGTCATTAAAAATATGGTGCAGGGAGTTCCCTGGTGACCTAGTGGTTAGGATTCTGGGCTTCCACTGCTGTGGCCTGGATTCAATCCCTGGTCAGGGAACTAAGATCCTGCAAGTTACACAGTATGGCCAAAAATAAGTGTGTGTGTGTGTGAGTGTGTGTATAATATAAAACTGAAATAAACTTTTTTGTTATTGAAAGAAAACAAAACAAGTTTTGATCAACACTGGGTTCTCTCTAAGATTACAAAATCTTTCTAATGCTATTATCTTATGAAGAGCACATTGTCTTATGAAAAGGATATCAAAGAAAGTGGATCCCAAAAAGTAGGTAAAAAAAGTTCCATAGAGATGTATCAGGCAGATAATAAAAATATTGTTCTTTTAGGTTTGGGAATATTTGTGACATTTGTCAGCTTTTTAAAATTTGTGTTGGTGTGATTTCTTTTCTCATTCTAATCAAATATTTACATTTTCACCTAATTCTGCATTTATGATCTTGTGTTCTTTTTTCTTAAAGAGAACAAAACTGTATAACCTTCAAGCCACTCCAAACTTAGAGCTGGATCTGCTTCTGGTCAGGATGTAAAGATAATTTGATGGGAATCACTTGACATAGACTCAACAATGTCATTAAGGATTTTCTTTCTTTCTATCCTCTGCTTTGACATCTATGATATCAATATTATCTCAATGCTTGCTTCCTTCATGGTGACAAAATGGCTGCAAGAGTGCCAACCTTCCATCTGTATTCTACTCTATCCAGGAGAGTGACAGCTGCCTTTCCACTGTTCTCTCAGATGAGAAACTTGAAACAGAAACCCCCTGTCTACTAGCCTGATTGATTACCTGTAGGTTCCTGAATCAAGTTGGCTTAGGTTTGGATTACTTAAATAACTCACTGTAGTAAGGTGGATGGAATTACTGCAATGGGGTTAGTCTCCTCTCAAAACTTTTGGCTGGTACACAGTGAAAGTGAAAATGATTCTGAAGAGATGACCACACACATGTCCTTTGGAGAGAAGACATGAAAAGGGTAAAATGGCTATTTATTTATTCAGCAACCATCTATCTCCCTGGAACATACCATGGACTCAATTCTATGTTAAGTGTCAGATATAATGAAGATAAACATAAATAAGAAACAGATGCTTCCTGGCTCCTCCTAATTGGAGCAGATACTTCGTTTTTAAAAATAAATTGAAAAAAAAATAAAATAAAATAAAAATAAAAATAAATTGAATTTAGGATATCTGATTCTAATACTACTACAAAATGAATTTAGAAACTTCAATAAATTCTACTTTTAAGTCTTCACTTATTCAATAAACACACAATACATGACTACTGTATACTCATCATGGAGTGGGATGCAAAATGCAGTTTCTGACATCATGAGTTAAAATGTTTATTGAAATGACTTAAACAAATGAAAAATTTAAATGATAAAATGTTTAAATAGCTAAAACAAATAACTATCTGTTCAACAATGGCAATAGAAGAGATGATCCAAGATAGTACAAGAATAGCTTCTGATGACTGGTACAGATGGTAATGAAGCTACAGGAGTTAAAATTTTTTTAAAATATCAGTTCAGTTCAGTCTCTCAGTCATGTCCAACTCTTTGCAACCCCATGAACTGCAGCACGCCAGGCCTCCCTGTCCATCACCAACTCCCGGAGTCCACCCAAACCCATGTCCATTGAGTCAGTGATGCCATCCAACCATCTCATCCTCTGTCATCCCCTTCTCCTCCTGCCCTCAATCTTTCCCAGCATCAGGGTCTTTTCCAGTGAGTCAGCTCTTCGCATCAGGTGGCCAAAGTATTGGAGTTTCAGCTTCAACATCAGTCCTTCCAATGAACACCCAGGACTGATCTCCTTTAGGATGGACTGGTTGGATCTCCTTGCAGTCCAAGGGACTCTCAAGAGTCTTCTCCAACACCACAGTTCAAAAGCATCAATTCTTCGGTGCTCAGCTTTCTTCACAGTCCAACTCTCACATCCCTGTGTGACCACTGGAAAAACCATAGCCTTGACTAGATGGACCTTTGCTGACAAAGTAATGTCTCTGCTTTTTAATATGCTGTCTAGGTTAGTCATAACTTTCCTTCCAAGGAGTAAGTGTCTTTTAATTTCATGGCTGCAGTCACCATCTGCAGTGATTTTGGAGCCCAGAAAAATAAAGTTAGCCACTATTTCCACTGTTTCCCCATCTATTTCCCATGAAGTGATGAACTAGATGCCATGATCTTAGTTTTCTGAATGTTGAGCTTTAAGCCAACTTTTTCACTTTCCTCTTTCACCTTCATCAAGAGGCTCTTTAGTTCTTCTTCACTTTCTGCCATAAGAATGGTGTCATCTGCATATCTGAGGTTATTGATATTTCTCCTGACAATCTTGATTCCAGCTTGTGCTTGATCCAGCCCAGCGTTTCTCATGATGTACTCTGCATATAAGTTAAATAAGCAGGGTGACAATATACAGCCTTAACATACTCCTTTTCTTATTTGGAACCAGTCTGTTGTTCCATGTATGGAGATAGATATATATATATAAATACATTTTTATATATATTTATATATATATATTAAGGAAGCTATTGATTCTGACTGAGAAAGTAGGTGGCAGGCATTGGCCTAAAGTAAGTATTTGAGTTTTCACTTTCAACTACTAGGGATTGTTATCAGTGATGACCTCCATACTAGGTGATAAATAGGAAGCAAACACAGACATGCACTTTGACCTGCTGTGTTACTCTCAGTACTCAGTTCTCTTGTTAAGGTCATACTTCCCCAAGTCAGAGGTGAGACAGAAAACACAACAGACACCACTACAGTAGGCTAAGAGGGATTTGCATTGAACACTCTGAGTCTAGCACTTCATGACTTTGTCTGTTAGTTTATAAAGAAGGTGAAGTGATATAATGGAAAGAATGTTACTCCAGGGACTGGAAGAATTGATTTCTATTTCCAACTCTACTTATTCACCTGATACCTTGGGCAAGTGATAGTCTTTCTGAGCCTTAGTTTACTCAGAGCACAGACCAATTTTCTATTTTGATCATTCCCCTCTTCTATACTATGTAGGCTCCTTAAAGGACTGCTTGTCTTGTAGGACCATTTTGCTGGACACTCTGACATTCAATTCATCTTCACAGAAATTTATCTGTGTAACTGCCACTTCCACTACTCAGAAACCCTCTTCATTGTATTGGTTGCTTTTGTGCTTGTTAGTAATTATTTGCCCACCTCCAGCAGTTATGCTCCATGTACTCAGAATCGTCTAATCTCCATTACCAGCTTTACATTTAACCTCTGTATTCATTTACTGCACAACTATTTGTTGGTGGCAAAAAAAAGTAACTGAAAATTAGGATAGGTTATATTATTGAAAAATTTACTTATATGTGTACGTGTGTGCTTAATAAATTTAAATGCTGGTTTGTTTTGACTGAAGTCTAATTAACATACAACATTATATTAGTTTCTGGTATATAACATAATGAGATGATATTTGTATATACAGCAAAATGATCACTACAATAAATCCAGTTAACATCTGCCTTCATACATGGTTAAAATTTTTTTATTCTTGTGATGAGGACTTTTAAACATCTCCTCTGTTAGCAACTTTCAAACATGCAATACAGTATTATTAACTCCAGATATCATACTGTACATTAAATTCCTATGACTTATTTTATAACTGGAAGTTTGTACTCTCTGACCATCTCCCATTCATTCATTTTACCCATCCTGCACTGCTTATTTCAGGCAACCACTAATCTATTCTCTGTACCTATGAGCTTGTTTCTTTCATATTTAGTGTATAAGTGAGATCATATAGTATTTGTCTTTTTCTGTCTGACATTTCACTTAGCAAAATACCCTCTGGATCCACCCATGGATCTAGAATGTTGCCAGAAATGGCAATATTTCCTTCTTTTTTTATGCCTGAATAGTATTCAGTTGTACATGTGTGCAACATCTTCTTTATCCTTTCATCTAGTGATAGACACAGGTTGCTTCCATATCTTGGCTATTGTAATTACATCTTTTCAAATTAGTGGCTTTGTTTTCTTTGGATAAATACTTGGAAATGAAATTGCTGGATCATGAAGAACCTCTATACTGTTTTCCACAGTAGCTGCACCTTCATGTTCCCATCAGTAGAGTACAAGGGTTCCCTTTTTTCCACATTCTCACCAACATGTTATTTCTTTTCTTTTTGATAATAGCCATTCTAACAGGTATGAGGTGATACCTCATTGTGGTTTTGCTTTGTATTTCTTTGATGATTAATGATACTGTGAGCATCTTTTCACATACCTGTTGGTATGTCTTCTTTGGAAAAATGTCTATTCAGATCCTCTACCCAAGTGTTATTCATACTGCTATATGAGTTCTTTCTATATTTTGGATATTAACCCCTAACTCATGTGATATGCAAATATTTCCTCCCATTCTGTAGGTTGCCTTTTCATGTTATTAATAATTTCCTTTCCTGTGCAGAAGTTTTTCAGTTTGATGTAGCCCAACTTGTTTATTTTTGCTTTTGTTGCCTTTGGTTTTGGAGTCAGATCCAAATAATCGTCACCAAGACCGATATCAAGAAACTTACTTCTATGTTTTCTTTTAAGAGTTTTATGGTTTTAGGTCTTACATTCAAGTCTGTAAGAGTCAATTTTTGTGTATGGTGTCAGCAGTCTACTTTCATTGTTTTGCATGTGGCTGTCCAGTTTTCAGTATACAGATCTTTCATACCTGTGGTTAAAAGTATTCCTTTTTGAAACTATTGTAAATGAAACTGTTTTCTTAATTCCCCTTTAGAAAACACCCTGATGCTGGGAAAGATTGAAGGCAGGAGGAGAAGGGAATGACAGAGGACAAGATGGTTGGATGGCATCACTGATTCAATGGACAAGAGTTTGAGCAAGCTCCAGGAGTTGGTGATGGACAGGGAAGCCTGGCGTGCTGCAGTCCATGTGGTTGCAAAGAGTCAGACACAACTGAGGGACTGAACAACAAAAATAATAGTTCATTATTAATGTATAGAAAGAAAACTCATTTTTTATACTGATTTTGTATCCTGCAATTCTACTGAATCCATTTGTTCTCACAGGTTTTTGGTGGCATCTCTAGAGTTTTTTAATATATAATATCAAATTATTTGCAAATAGTCACAGTTTTATCTTTTCCTTTCCAATCTGAATGCTTTTTATTACTTCTTCCTCTTCATTGCCTTGGTTCAGACTTCCAATATTATGTTGAACTGGAAGTGGAAGAGTGGGCATCCTTGTCTTGGTCCTGACCTTAGAGGGAACTATCAGCTTTTCTCTGTTGAGTATGATGTTATCGGTGGTCTTATCATATGCAGTATGGCTTATATTTTGTTGCCTCTATACCCAGTTTGTTGACAGTTTTTATTCATACATTAATGGTGAATTTTGTCAAATGCTTTTTCTATATCTATTGAGATGATCATTTTTATCCTTCCTTTTATTAATGTGGTGTATGACATGACTGATTTAAGAAAACTAGACTATCCTTGCATCCTTGGAGTCAATTTCCTTCATCATGGTATATGATCCTTTTAATGTATTGTTGAACTTGGTTTCCTAAATTTTGTTGAGAATTTTCACGTCTATATTCATCAGGGATACTTGCCTGTACTTTGCTATCCTTGCTGTGTCCTTGTCTGGTTTTGGCATAAAGGCAATACTGATTTCATAAAATGAGTTTAGAAGAGTTCCCTCCTCTTTCATTTTTTGAAAGAGCTTGGGAAGTGCTATGCACTCAGTAGTTCAGTCATGTCTGACTCTTTGTGGCCCTATGGACTGTAGCCTGCCAGGCTCCTCTGTCCATGGAATTCTCCAGGCAAGAATACTGGACTGTGTTGCCATTTCCTACTCCAGGGGATCTTCCTGACTGACCCAAGGATAAAACCCATGTCTCTTGTGTCTCCTGCACTGGCAGGCAGATTCTTTACCACTAGTACCACCTGGGCAGTGCACAGTTTGAGAAGGATTGGTATTAATCCTTCTTTGAATGTTTGGCAGAATTCATCTGTTAAGCTGTCTGGTTCTGGACTTTTGTTTTTTGGACAGTTTTTGATTACTGATTCAAAATCCTTCCTAGTAATCAAGCTATTCAGATTTTCTATTTCTTCATGATTCAGTCTTGGAAGGTTGTATGTTTCTAGAAATACATCCATTTCTTCTAGGTTGTCCAATTTGTTGGTGTATAATTGTTCATAGTAGTCACTTATAATACTTTGTATTTCTGTGGTACCAGTTATAATGTCTCATTTTTCATTTCTTATTTTATTTCTTTGAGTACTCTCTCTCTTTTTCCTTGGTGAATCTAGCTAAAGGCTTATCTATTTTTGTTTATCTTTTCAAAGAACCAGCTCTTTTTTAATTAATCTATTGTTTTTCCAGTCTCTATTTCATTTATTTCTGTTCTGCTTTTGTTATTTCCTTCCTTCTACTAACTTTGGATTTCATTTGTTCTTCTTTCCTGGTTGCCCAGAGGGTAAAGCATCTGCCTGCAATGTGGGAGACATGGGTTCCTGGGCCAGGAAGATCCCCTGGAGAAGGAAATGGCAACCCACTCCAGTATTCTTGCCTGGAGAATCCCATGGATGGAGGGGCCTGGTAGGCTATAGTCCATGGGGTTGCAAAGACTTGGACTCAACTGAGCAACTTCATTTTCTTTTCTTTCTTTTTCTAGTTCCTTGGGATGTAAAATTAGGTTCTTTAGAGATCTTTCTTTTTCTTAATACAGATTTTATTGCTATGAACTTCCCTCTTAGAATTGCTTTTGCTGCATCCCATAAATTTTGATATATTGTATTTCCATTTTCATTTGTCCCAAAGTATTTTTTAATTTTTCTTTTGATTTCTTTGTTAACCCATTGATCATTCAGTAGCATACCATTTACTGCTGCTGCTAAGTCGCTTCAGTCATGTCCTACTCTGCGACCCCATAGACGGCAGCCCACTAGGCTCCCCTGTCCCCAGGATACTCTAGGTAAGAACACTGGAGTGGGTTGCCATTTCCTTCTCCGAGCATACCATTTAATCCCCATGTATTTGTGAATTTTTCAGTTTTCTTCTTGTTATTGACTTCTAGTTTCATACCACAGTGATCAAAAAAGATGCTTAATATGATTTCAATCATTGTAAATTTGCTAAAACTTGTTTTGAGGTCTAATATATGATCTCCTAGAGGATGTTCCATGTACAAATGAGAAGAATGTTTATTCTGTTGCTTTTGGATGGAATGTTCTGTACAAATCTGTTAAGCTCATATAATCTAATGAGTCATTCGAGGCTGATGTTTCCTTATTAGTATTCTTTCTAGGTGATCATCTGTTGATATATGTGGAGTATTGAAGTCCATTACTATTAAATATTATTGTATTGCTATCTATGTCTCACTTTAGGTCTGTTAATATTTGCTTTATATATTTTGTGCTTACATATGGGTGCAAAAATATTTTAAAATGTTATATCCTCTTATTGAATTGATCCCTTTATGATTATATAATGCTCTTTTATTATAGTTAGTGTTTTAAAGCCTATTTTGTATGATATAAATATAGCTATCCAACTTTTGCAGAGAAGGCAATGGCACCCCACTCCAGTACTCTTGCCTAGAAAATCCGTGGACTGAGGAGCCTGGTGTGCTGCAGTCCACGGGGTTGCTAAGAGTCGGACACGACTAAGTGACTTCACTTTCACTTTTCACTTTCATGCATTGGAGAAGGAAATGGCAACCCACTCCAGTGTTCTTGCCTGGAGAATCCCAGGGACGGCGGAGCCTGGTGGGCTGCCGTCTATGGGTCACACAGAGTCAGACACGACTGAAGCAACTTGGCAGCAGCAGCATTCAGCTTTTGGGGGGGGGGTTCCATTTGCATGGAACATTGCTTTCAGTAGCTTTACTTTCAGTTGGTGTGTGTCCACAGTGTTTTATTTCCAAATAACACTTAACTTAAAGACCCTGAAAACCTAGGTCCACACTTAGAGTTAAACAGAAATAATTAAATCTTCATGCTCACAGAGGTGAAATTGCTGAGACAAATTTCAAGATTTAGTACAGGCAACTGCTAAGTGCTATCTCAGATCAGATCAGATCAGTCGCTCAGTCGTGACCGACTCTTTGCGACCCCATGAATCGCAGCACGCCAGGCCTCCTTGTCTATCACCAACTCCCGGAGTTCACTCAGACTCACATTCATCGAGCTAGTGATGCCATCCAGCCATCTCATCCTCTGTCATCCCCTTCTCCTCCTGCCCCCAATCCTTCCCAGCATCAGAGTCTTTTCCAATGAGTCAACTCTTCGCATGAGGTGGCCAAAGTACTGGAGTTTCAGCTTCAGCATTCCTTCCAAAGAAATCCCAGGGCTGATCTCCTTCAGAATGGACTGGTTGGATCTCCTTGCAGTCCAAGGAACTCTCAAGAGTCTTCTCCAACACCACAGTTCAAAAGCATCAATTCTTCGGCACTCAGCCTTCTTCACAGTCCAACTCTCACATCCATACATGACCACAGGAAAAACCATAGCCTTGACTAGACAAACCTTTGTTGGCAAAGTAATGTCTCTGCTTTTGAATATGCTATCTAGGTCAGTCATAACTTTCCTTCCAAGGAGTAAGCCTCTTTTAATTTCATGGCTGCAGTCACCATCTGTAGTGATTTTGGAGCCCAGAAAAATAAAGTCTGACACTGTTGCCACTGTTTCCCCATCTATTTCCCATGAAGTGATGGGACCGGATGACATGATCTTCGATTTCTGAATGTTGAGCTTCAAGCCAACTTTTTCACTCTGCACTTTCACTTTCATCAAGAGGCTTTTTAGTTCCTATTCACTTTCTTCCATAAGGGTGGTGTCATCTGCATACCTGAGGTTATTGATATTTCTCCCCGCAATCTTGATTCCAGCTTGTGTTTCTTACAGTCCAGCGTTTCTCATGATGTACTCTGCATAGAAGTTAAATAAACAGGGTTAAATATACAGCCTTGACGAACTCCTTTTCCTCTTTGGAACCAGTCTGTTGTTCCATGTCCAGTTCTAACTGCTGCTTCCTGACCCGCATACAAATTTCTCAAGAGGCAGATCAGGTGGTCTGGTATTCCCATCCCTTTCAGAATTTTCCACAGTTTATTGTGATCCACAGAGTCAAAGGCTTTGGCATAGTCAATAAAGCAGAAATAGATGTTTTTCTGGAACTCTCTTGCTTTTTCCATGATCCAGCGGATGTTGGCAATTTGATCTCTGGTTCCTCTGCCTTTTCTAAAAGCAGCTTGAACATCAGGAAGTTCACGGTTCACATATTGCTGAAGCCTGGCTTGGAGAATTTTGAGCATTACTTTACTAGCGTGTGAGATGAGTGCAATTGTGCGGTAGTTTGAGATTTCTTTGGCATTGCCTTTCTTTGGGATTGGAATGAAAACTGACCTTTTCCAGTCCTGTGGCCACTGCTGAGTTTTCCACATTTGCTGGCATATTGAGTCCAGCACTTTCACAGCATCATCATTCAGGATTTGGAATAGCTCAACTAGAATTCCATCACCTCCACTAGCTTTGTTCATAGTGATGCTTTCTAAGGCCCACTTGACTTCACATTCCAGGATGTCTGGCTCTAGGTCAGTGATCACACCATCGTGATTATCTGGGTCGTGAAGATCTTTTTTGTACAGTTCTTCTGTGTATTCTTGCCATCTCTTCTTAATATCTTCTGCTTCTGTTAGGTCCATACCATTTCTGTCCTTTATCGAGCTCATCTTTGCATGAAATGTTCCTTTGGTATCTCTGATTTTCTTGAAGAGATCCCTAGTCTTTCCCATTCTGTTGTTTCCCTCTATTTCTTTGCATTGATCGCTGAAGAAGGCTTTCTTATCTCTCCTTACTATTCTTTGGAACTCTGCATTCAGATGTTATATCTTTCCTTTTCTCCTTTGCTTTTCACTTCTCTTCTTTTCACAGCTATTTGTAAGGCCTCCCCAGTCAGCCATTTTGCTTTTTTGCATTTCTTTTCTATGGGAATGGTCTTGATCCCTGTCTCCTGTACAATGTCACAAACCTCATTCCATAGGTCATCAGGCACTCTATCTATCAGATCTAGACCCTTAAATCTATTTCTCACTTCCACTGTATAATCATAAGGGATTTGAATTAGGTCATACCTGAATGGTCTAGTGGTTTTCCCTACTTTCTTCAATTTAAGTCTGAATTTGGCAATAAGAAGTTCATGGTCTGAGCCACAGTCAGCTCCTGGTCTTGTTTTTCTTGACTGTATAGAGCTTCTCCATCTTTGGCTGCAAAGAATATAATCAATCTGATTTCAGTGTTGACCATCTGGTGATGTCCATGTATAGAGTCTTCTCTTGTGTTGTTGGAAGAGGGTGTTTGTTATGACCAGTGCATTTTCTTGGCAAAACTCTATTAGTCTTTGCCCTGCTTCATTCTGTATTCCAAGGCCAAATTTGCCTGTTACTCCAGGTGTTTCTTGACTTCCTACTTCTGCATTCCAGTCCCCTATAATGAAAAGGACATCTTTTTTGGGTGTTAGTTCTAAAAGGTCTTGTAGGTCTTCATAGAACCATTCAACTTCAGCTTCTTCAGCGTTACTGGTTGGGGCATAGACTTGGATTACTGTGATATTGAATGGTTTGCCTTGGAAACGAACAGAGATCATTCTGCTGTTTTTGAGATTGCATCCAAGTACTGCATTTCAGACTCTTTTGTTGACCATGATGGCTACTCCATTTCTTCTGACGGATTCCTGCCCGCAGTAGTAGATATAATGGTCATCTGAGTTAAATTCACCCATTCCAGTCCATTTCAGTTCGCTGATTCCTAGAATGTCGACATTCACTCTTGCCATCTCTTGTTTGACCACTTCCAATTTGCCTAGATTCATGGACCTGACATTCCAGGTTCCTATGCAATATTGCTCTTTACAGCATTGGACCTTGCTTCTATCACCAGTCACATCCACAGCTGGGTATTGTTTTTGCTTTGGCTCCATCCCTTCATTCTTTTGGAGTTATTTCTCCACTGATCTCCAGTAACATGTTGGGCACCTACTGACCTGGGGAGTTTCTCTTTCAGTATCCTATCATTTTGCCTTTTCATACTGTTCATGGGGTTCTCAAGGCAAGAATACCGAAGTGGTTTGCCATTCCCTTCTCTAGTGGACCACATTCTGTCAAATCTCTCCACCATGACCCGCCCGTCTTGGGCAAGCCATGGGCATGGCTTAGTTTCATTGAGTTAGACAAGGCTGTGGTCCTAGTGTGATTAGATTGACTAGTTTTCTGTGAGCATGGTTCAGTGTCTTTGCCCTCTGATGCCCTCTTGCGACACCTACCGTCTTACTTGGGTTTCTCTTACCTTGGGTGTGGGGTATCTCTTCACGGCTGCTCCAGCAAAGCGCAGCCATTGCTCCTTACCTTGGACGAGGGGTATCTCCTCACCGCTGCCCTTCCTGACCTTCAATGTGGAATAGCTCCTCTAGGCCCTCCTGCGCCCGCGCAGCCACGGCTCCGGGTAACTCCTCTCGTCGCCGCCCCTGGCCTCAGGCGTGGGGGGAAGGGGTAGCTCCTCCCGGCCGTCGCCCCTGACCTCGGACTCAGGGTAACTCCTCTCGTCGTCGACCCTGGCCTCCGGCGTGGGGGCATGGGGTAGCTCCTCCCGGCCGTCGCCCTGCTATCTCACTTACCCTCTATTTGCTCACACTCCATGAAAGCATGTTTGATCACCTGTAAGGGACCCTCTTTTGTGCACCACCTCCACTCCAGGCCTAGCAACATCTGCTGTACCCTCCCTGTTTCTCTCTCTCCTTGACCCATCTCTAGGCCCACCTTCCTTCAAAGACCCTTCTCCAAGGCAATCTGGTCTTCTTTCTGCTGACTCTGAAAAAGAAAATTAAATGTATTTAAAATCTACATATTGATATTCTCTGAAATACAAGGTGTCAAAACTGTATCACATTAATATCATCCTGAAAAAAAGATACTTGAATACATATTTCAGTTTTTCCCTATAATACAAATTAACATGAAGAACTAAAAAATTGGGAAACTGCTTTACAAAAGACAATTGTGGAGTGCTGATACTAGGGTGTTGTCATAAATTATAAAGAATAAAATTACAAGTTTGTTTATAAAACAACACAATCAAAATTATTGAAATACTATAAAATTTAGAAATACAATAATATTATTTTAAATGTTAAATAATAAAATTACTTAAAAATAAGGAAATCAGGACAGATACATTATTTTTTCATTGCTATTAAAGTAATAAATGTATATATTCTTCACATCAGTTTTTAATATAATTTAAATGAGTTTAAAGCCCCCTTTGTACTTTCCACATTTTCTCAGTCTTAGTTCTTTTTTCACCCCCCCATTATTATCACTTTGCTATATCTTCTTCCAGAACTCTTTCCTTGCATTTACATAATCTTTCTACAAGGTTTAATTTTTACATGTAAAAAACTAAACAGCTTTTGTACAAAGAAATAAGAGCTGAACTTCTGTTCTAAGGTATAATTTTCCAGACAGGAACATTTTCATTTCTGGGCTCTAGTGAATGTTGAAGAAGCAATGTTAAATCTAAAATCAAAACACTTTTAAAAATGCAACATTCAACTATCTGCTACAAGGAAATCACAAAATGTAAACATTAGTAAAAAGAAATGTCAACATGAATGACATTTTAAAACCTTTAGTTGTGCAAAAAGTTTAGGAAAAAGAAAACTTTTACAGGCAGATACTATGCCAGTTTATTACTAGGAATTATTTTTGTCATCCCATTATTAACTCTATTAATAACCTAATTAGTCTGTCAGGCACATACTGTCCATTGTACTTTTATTATGCACAGTAAGCTATATCTAGAGCTGCTTTTAAGGCAAATTAGCAATGCTGTGTTTCAGTCACTCAGTTGTGTCTGATTCCATGAACTGCAGTACACCAGGCTTCCCTGTCCTTCACTATCTCCCAGAGTTTGCTCAAACTCATGTCCGTTGAGTCAGTGATACCATCCAACCAACTCATCCTCTGCCACCCACTTCTCCTCTTGCCTTCAATCTTTCTCAGCATCATGGTTTTTTCCAATGAAAGTCAGCTCTTCGCATCAGGTGACCAAAGAATTAGAGTTTCAGATTCAACATCAGTCCTTCCAATGAATATTCAGGGTTGATTTCCTTTAGGTTGACTGATTTGATCTCTGTGTTGTCCAAGGGACTCTCAAGAGTATTCTCCAACACCACAGTTCAAAAGCATCAATTTTTCAGTGCTCAAACTTCTTTATAGTCCAACTCTCACATTCATACATGACTACTGGAAAAAACATAGCTTTGACTATACAGACTTTTGTCAGCAAGTGATGTGCTTTTTAATATGCTGTCTAGGTTGGTCATAGCTTTCCTTCCAAGGAGCAAGCATATTTTAATTTCATGATTGCAGTCACTATCCACAGTGATTTTGGAGCCCAAGAAAATAAAGTCTGTCACTGTTTCCATTTTTATCCCCAACTATTCGCCATAAAGTGATGGGACCAGATGTCATGATCTTCATTTTTTGAACACTGAGTTTTAAGTCAGCTTCTTCACTCTCCTCTTTCACACTCAGCAAGAGGTTTTTCGTTCCTTTTTGCTTTCTACCATTAGGTTGGTGTCATCTGCATATCTGAGGTTATTGATATTTCTCTTGGCAATCTTGATTCCAATTTGTGATTCACCCAGCCTGGCATTTCACATGAAGTACTCTGCATACAAGTTAAATAAGCAGGATGACAATATACAGCCTTGTCATAGTCTTTTCGCAATTTGGAACCAGCCCATTGTTCCATGTCCGGTTCTAACTGTTGCTTCTTGAGCTGTATACAGATTTCTCAGAAGACAGGTAACGTGGTCAGGTATAATAGAAAGACAAAACAGATAGACAGACACACACACACACACACAAAAATAAAGGAATCCAAACACTAAAGGTAGTCATCAAGTCACACTGGAAGAAAGCAAAAGAAGAACAAAAAAGAACTCTAGAAACCTCCAAACAAATAACAAAATGGCAATAAGTACAAATCTATCAATAATTATTTTTTGAAGTAGAACTGACTTACAATGTTGTGTCAGTTCAATAAGTACTTTAAATGTAATAAACTAAATGCTCCAATTAAATGACATAGAGTTGCTAAGTGGATACAAAACAAAACCCAAATATAATCTGCCTACAAGAGACTCACTTCAGATTGAAAGTGCAGAGACAAAAAAAGTATTCCATGCAAATGGAAATCAAAAGACAGCCATTGTGGTAATACTTAGGCAAAAACTGTAAAAAGATACAAAGAAGAATATTACATAATCATCAAGGGATAAATCTAAGAAAAAGATATGACAATTTTAAATATATATGCATCCAACATAGGAGCACCTAAATACATAAAACAAATATTGACATAATGGGAGAAAATGACAGTAACACAGTAACAGTAGGTGACTTTAAAACCCCACTTATATCATCCAGACCAAAACTCAATTAGGAAACACTGGCCTTAAATGATACATTAAACCTGATGGATATATATATAGATAGATAGATAGATAGAGAGAGAGAGAATATTCTAAACAAAGTCTCAGTAAATTTAAGAAAACTGAAGTCATATCAAGCATCTCTTCCAAGCACAATGCTATGAGACTAGAAATCAATTATAAGGAAAAACACAAACACATAGAGACTAAACTATATGCTAGTAAACAACCAATGGATTACTGAAGAAATCCAAGAAGAAATAAAAAGACTTGGGGACAAACAAAAATGAAAACACAATGATCCACAATTTATGGGACATAGCAAAATCACTTCTAATTCTAAAAAGAAAGTTTATAGTGATACAAGACTACCTCGGGAAGCAAGAAAAATCTCAAATAAATGACCTAACCTTACACCTAAAGTAACTGGAAAAAAAAAGAACAAACAAAACCCAAAGGTAGTAAAAGGAAATAAATCATAAAGACCTAAACAGAAATAAATGAAATGGACTTTAAAAAAATAGAAAATACAATGAAACTAATACTTGCTTCTTTGAAAAGATAAGCAAAGTTGTTAAAGCTTTAGCGAGACTCATCAGAAAAAAAGAGACAGGGCCCAAATCAATAAAATCAGAAATGAAAGAGAAGTTACTATTAACACCACAGAAATACAAAGAATCATAAGAGATTACTAAGAACAACTATATGTCAATAAAATGGACAATCTAGAAGAAATGGGAAAATTCCTAGAAATGTATTATCTCCCAATACTGATCCAGGAATAAATTAAAAATACAAACAGATCAATTACCAGTTATAAAATTTAATCCATAATTTTAAAAAAAACTCCCATCAAAGAAAAGTCTAGGACTAGATGGCATTATAGGCAAATTCTGTCAAATATTTAGAGAAGAGACAACACCTATTCTGCTCAAACTATTCCAAAAATTTGCAGGGGAAGTCGCCATCACCCTGAAACCAAAACCAGACAAAGATACCACACAAAAAGAAAACCACGGGCCAATATCACTGATGAAGATAGATGCAAAAATCCTCAACAAAATATTATCAAGCCAAATCTAAGCAGAGACCATGATCAAGTGGATCTATCTCAGGGATGCAAGGATGGTCCAGTGTGCACAAATTGATCAATGTGATATAGCACATTAACAAACTGAAGAATAAAAATCATATGATCATCTCAGTAGATACAGAAAAAGCCTCTGACAGAATTCAGTATCAATTTGTGATAAAAATTCTCCACAAAATGGGTATAGAGGGAACATACCTCAATATAAAAAGACCATATATGATAAGCCCAGAACTAACATTATACTCAGGAGTGAAAAGTTGAAAGCATTTCCTCTGAGATCTCAAACAAGACAAGAATGTCCACACACTGCTTTTATTCAACACAGTATTGGAAGTCTTAACCACAGAAATAAGACAAGAACAAAAAATAAAAGGAATTTAAATTGAAAAGGAAGAAGTAAAACTGTCAAAAACTGTTTGAAGATGGCATAATACTATACATGGACATATGTGTTAGTCACTCAGTCCGACTCTTGGTGACCCCATGGACTATAGACCACCAGGCTCCTCCATCCATGGGATTTTCCAGGCAAGAATACTTGCCAAATGGAGTGAGTTGCCATTTCCTGGGCTGCCGTCTATGGGGTCGCACAGAGTCGGACACGACTGAAGTGACTTAGCAGCAGCAGCAGCAGCTCCAGGAAATCTTCCAGACCCAGGGATCAAACCCAGGTCTCCTGCATTGTAGGCAGACTCTTTACCATCTAAGCCACCAGGGAAGATAACACTATACATAGAAAATCCAAAAGATGCCACCCCAAAACTACTAGAACTCATCAATGAATTCAGTAAAGTTGAAAGATACAAAATTAAGATACAGAAATATCTGTTGCATTCCTGTACACTAAAAACAAACTATCACAAAGAGAAATTAAGGAAACAATCCCATTTATAATCACATCAAAAGAATACCAAGGAATAAACTTAACCAAGGAGGCAAAAGACCTGTACTCAGAAAACTGTTAAGACACTGACCTGATAAAATAAACCAAAAGTGACAGAAACAGGTGAAAAATTGCCACGTTCATGGATTGAAAGAATTAACATTGTTAAAATGTTAAAATGACCATACTACCCAAGAACAGATTCAATGCAATCCCTATCAAAATATCAACGGTATGGGAACACTCAGTCAGTTCAGTTCGGTTCAGTCACTCAGTAGTGTCCCACTCTTTGCGACCCCATGAGTCGCAGCATGCCAGGCCTCCTTGTCCATCACCAACTCCCGGAGTTCACTCAGACTCACGTCCATTGAGTCAGTGATGCCATCCAGCCATCTCATCCTCTGTCGTCCCCTTCTCCTCCTGCCCCCAATCCCTCCCAGCATCAGAGTCTTTTCCAATGAGTCAACTCTTCGAATCAGGTGGCCAAAGTACTGGACTTTCAGCTTTAGCATCATTCCTTCCAAAGAAATCCCAGGGCTGATCACCTTCAGAATGGACTGGTTGGATCTCCTTGCAGTCCAAGGGACTCTCAAGAGTCTTCTCCAATACCACAGTTCAAAAGCATCAATTCTTCGGCGCTCAGCTTTCATCACAGTCCAACTCTCACATTCATACATGACCACAAGAAAAACCATAGCCTCGACTAGACGGACTTCTGTTGGCAAAGTAATGTCTCTGCTTTTGAATATGCTATCTAGGTTGGTCATAACTTTCCCTCCAAGGAGTAAGTATCTTTTAATATCATGGCTGCAGTCACCATCTGCAGTGATTTTGGAGCCCCAAAAAACAAAGTCTGACACTGTTTCCACTGTTTCCCCATCTATTTCCCATGAAGTGATGGGACCAGATGCCATGATCTTTGTTTTCTGAATGTTGAGCTTTAAGCCAACTTTTTCACTCTCCACTTTCACTTTCATCAAGAGGCTTTTGAGTTCCTCTTTACTTTCTGCCATAAGGGTGATGTCATATGGGAACACTAAAGACTCCAAATAGCCAAAAATAAAAATTTGAGAAAGAGCTGGAAGTATCACACTCCCTGACTTCAGAGTATACTACAGTGTTATAGTAATCAAAACAGTATAGTACTGTCAGAGAAACAGACAATGGAACAGAATAGAGAACCCAGAAATTAAACATATCAGATCAGATCAGTCACTCAGTCGTGTCCGACTCTTTGCGACCCCATGAGTCGCAGCATGACAGGCCTCCTTGTCCATCACCAACTCCCGGAGTTCACTCAGACTCACCTCCATTGAGTCGGTGATGCCATCCAGCCATCTCATCCTCTGTCATCCCCTTCTCCTCCTGTCCCCAATCCCTCCCAGCATCAGAGTCTTTTCCAATGAGTCAACTCTTTGCATGAGGTGGTCAAAGTACTGGAGTTTCAGCTTCAGCATTCCTTCCAAAGAACTCCCAGGGCTGATCCCCTTCAGAATGGACTGGTTGGATCTCCTTGCAGTCCAAGGGACTCTCAAGAGTCTTCTCCAACACCACAGTTCAAAAGCATCAATTCTTCGGCGCTCAGCCTTTTTCACAGTCCAACTCTCACATCCATACATGACCACAGGAAAAACCATAGCCTTGACTAGACGAACCTTTGTTGGCAAAGTAATGTCTCTGCTTTTGAATATGCTATCTAGGTTGGTCATAACTTTCCTTCCAAGGAGTAAGCATCTTTTAATTTCATGGCTGCAGTCACCATCTGTAGTGATTTTGGAGCCCAGAAAAACAAAGTCTGACACTGTTTCCACTGTTTCCCCATCTATTTCCCATGAAGTGGTGGGACCGGATGCCATGATCTTCATTTTCTGAATGTTGAGCTTCAAGCCAACCTTTTTAACTCTCCATTTTCACTTTCATCAAGAGGCTTTTTAGTTCTTCTTCACTTTCTGCCATAAGGGTGGTGTCATCTGCGTACCTGAGGTATTGAGGTTATTGATATTTCTCGTGGCAATTTTGATTCCAGCTTGTGTTTCTTACAGTCCAGTGTTTCTCATGTTGTACTCTGCATAGAAGTTAAATAAACAGGGTTAAATATACAGCCTTGACGAACTCCTTTTCCTCTTTGGAACTAGTCTGTTGTTCCATGTCCAGTTCTAACTGCTGCTTCCTGACCCGCATACAAATTTCTCAAGAGGCAGATCAGGTGGTCTGGTATTCCCATCTCTTTCAGAATTTTCCACAATTTATTGTGATCCACAGAGTCAAAGGCTTTGGCATAGTCAATAAAGCAGAAATAGATGTTTTTCTGGAACTCTCTTGCTTTTTCCGTGATCCACCGGATGTTGGCAATTTGATCTCTGGTTCCTCTGCCTTTTCTAAAAGCAGCTTGAACATCAGGAAGTTCACGGTTCACATATTGCTGAAGCCTGGCTTGGAGAATTTTGAGCATTACTTTACTAGCATGTGAGATGAGTGCAATTGTGCGGTAGTTTGAGATTTCTTTGGCATTGCCTTTCTTTGGGATTGGAATGAAAACTGACCTTTTCCAGTCCTGTGGCCACTGCTGAGTTTTCCACATTTGCTGGCATATTGAGTACAGCACTTTCACAGCATCATCTTTCAGGATTTGGAATAGCTCAACTGGAATTCCATCACCTCCACTAGCTTTGTTCATAGTGATGCTTTCTAAGGCCCACTTGACTTCACATTCCAGGATGTCTGGCTCTAGGTGAGTGATCACACCATCGTGATTATCTGGGTCGTGAAGATCTTTTTTGTACAGTTCTTCTGTGTATTCTTGCCATCTCTTCTTAATATCTTCTGCTTCTGTTAGGTCCATACCATTTCTGTCCTTTATCGAGCTCATCTTTGCATGAAATGTTCCTTTGGTATCTCTGATTTTCTTGAAGAGATCCCTAGTCTTTCCCATTCTGTTGTTTCCCTCTATTTCTTTGCATTGATCGCTGAAGAAGGTTTTCTTATCTCTTCTTGCTATTCTTTGGAACTCTGCATTCAGATGTTTATATCTTTCCTTTTCTCCTTTGCTTTTCACTTCTCTTCTTTTCACAGCTATTTGTAAGGCCTCCCCAGACAGCCATTTTGCTTTTTTGCATTTCTTTTCTATGGGAATGGTCTTGATCCCTGTCTCCTGTACAATGTCACAAACCTCATTCCATAGGTCATCAGGTACTCTATCTATCAGATCTAGACCCTTAAATCTATTTCTCACTTCCACTGTATAATCATAAGGGATTTGATTTAGGTCATACCTGAATGGTCTAGTGGTTTTCCCTACTTTCTTCAATTTAAGTCTGAATTTGGCCATAAGGAGTTCATGGTCTGAGCCACAGTCAGCTCCTGGTCTTGTTTTTCTTGACTGTATAGAGCTTCTCCATCTTTGGCTGCAAAGAATATAATCAATCTGATTTCAGTGTTGACCATCTGGTGATGTCCATGTATAGAGTCTTCTCTTGTGTTGTTGGAAGAGGGTGTTTGTTATGACCAGTGCATTTTCTTGGCAAAACTCTATTAGTCTTTGCCCTGCTTCGTTCTGTATTCCAAGGCCAAATTTGCCTGTTACTCCAGGTGTTTCTTGACTTCCTACTTTTGCATTCCAATCCCCTATAATGAAAAGGACATCTTTTTTGGGTGTTAGTTCTAAAAGGTCTTGTAGGTCTTCATAGAACCATTCAACTTCAGCTTCTTCAGCGTTACTGGTTGGGGCATAGACTTGGATTACTGTGATATTGAATGGTTTGCCTTGGAAACGAACAGAGATCATTCTGCTGTTTTTGAGATTGCATCCAAGTACTGCATTTCAGACTCTTTTGTTGACCATGATGGCTACTCCATTTCTTCTGAGGGATTCCTGCCCACAGTAGTAGATATAATGGTCATCTGAGTTAAATTCACCCATTCCAGTCCATTTCAGTTCGCTGATTCCTAGAATGTCGACATTCACTCTTGCCATCTCTTGTTTGACCACTTCCAATTTGCCTTGATTCATGGACCTGACATTCCAGGTTCCTATGCAATATTGCTCTTTACAGCATCAGACCTTGCTTCTATCACCAGTTGCATCCACAGCTGGGTACTGTTTTTGCTTTGGCTCCATCCCTTCATTCTTTCTGGAGTTATTTCTCCACTGATCTCCAGTAGCATATTGGGCACCTACTGACCTGGGGAGTTTCTCTTTCAGTATCCTATCATTTTGCCTTTTCATACTGTTCATGGGGTTCTCAAGGCAAGAATACCGAAGTGGTTTGCCATTCCCTTCTCCAGTGGACCACATTCTGTCAAATCTCTCCACCATGACCTGCACGTCTTGGGCAAGCCACGGGCATGGCTTAGTTTCATTGAGTTAGACAAGGCTGTGGTCCTAGTGTGATTAGATTGACTAGTTTTCTGTGAGCATGGTTCAGTGTCTTTGCCCTCTGATGCCCTCTTGCAACACCTACCGTCTTACTTGGGTTTCTCTTACCTTGAGTGTGGGGTATCTCTTCACGGCTGCTCCAGCAAAGCGCAGCCATTGCTCCTTACCTTGGACGAGGGGTATCTCCTCACTGCCGCCCCTCCTGACCTTCAATGTAGGATAGCTCCTCTAGGCCCTCCTGCGCCTGCGCAGCCATGGCTCCGGGTAACTCCTCTCAGTCGCCGCCCCTGGCCTCGGGCGTGGGTTGCTCCTCCCGGCAGCCGCCCCTGGCCTCGGGCATGGGGGCGTGGGGTAGCTCCTATACTTATGGTCAATTAATCCATGACACATGAGACAAGATTTCACAAGGTTAAAGATAATCTCTTCAATAACAGTGCTGGAGAAAGGGGACAACTACCCGTAAAAGAATAAAATTAGAACATTTTCTCACATCATATACAAAAATAAACTCAAAATGGATTAAAATGTAATACTGGAAATCAAATTTCTTGAAAAAATATAGGTAAAACACTCTTTGATGTCCAATGTAGCAATGTTTTTGGATCTGTCTCCTAAAGCATAGGAAATGGAAACAAAAATAAACAAATTGGACCTAATTAAACTTAACTTTTGCACAGCAAAGGAAACCATCAACAAAATGAGAAGACTGAATGGGAGAAAATATTTGCTAGTGATATGCCTGATAAAGGATTAACATTAAAATATATAAATAACCTATACAACTCAATCTCAAAAAAAACAGAAACCAATAACAAATGTCCCCAATTAAGAAAGAAATACCTGGAGTAACAGGCAAATTAGGCATTGGAGTACAAAATGAAGCAGGTCAAAGGCTAATAGAGTTTTGCCAACAAAACACACTGGTCATAGCAAACACTCCCTTCTAACGACACAAGAGACAACTCTACACATGGACATCACCAGACAGTCAATACTGAAATCAGATTGATTATATTCTTTGCAGCCAAAGATGGAGAAGCTCTATACAGTCAGCAAAAACAAGACCAGGAGCTGACTGTGGCTCAGACCATGAACTCCTGATTGCCAAATTCAGACTTAAATTGAAGAAAGTAGGGAAAACCACTAGATCATTCAGGTATGACCTAAATCAAATCCCTTACATTTACACAGTGGAAGTGACAAATAAACTCAAGGGATCAGATCTGATAGACAGAGTGCCTGAAGAACTATGGATGCAGGTTCATGACACTGTACAAGAAGCAGGGATCAAGACCATCCCAAAGGAAAAGAAATGAAAAAGGCAAAATGGTTGTCTGAGGAGGCCTTACAAATAGCTGTGAATAGAAGAGAAGCGAAAGACAAAGGAGAAAAGGAAAGATATACCCATTTGAATGCAGAGTTCCAAAGAATAGTAAGGAGAGATAAGAAAGCCTTTCCCAGTGATCAGTGCAAAGAAATAGAGGAAAACAATAGAATGGGAAATTCTAGAGATCTCTTCAAGAAAATTAGAGACACCAAGGGAACATTTCATGCAAACATGGGCACAATAAAGGACAAAAATGATATAGATCTAACAGAAGCAGAAGATATTAAGAAGAGGTGGCAAGCATACACAGAAGAGCTATACAAAAAAGAACTTCATGACCTAGATAATCACGATGGTGTGATCACTCACCTAGAGCCAGACATCTTGGAATGCAAAGTCAAGTGGGCCTTAGGAAGCATCACTATGAACAAAGCTAGTAGAGGTGATGAAATTCCAGTTGAGTTATTTCAAATCCTAAAAGAGGATGCTGTGAAAGTGCTGCACTCAATATGCCAGCAAATTTAGAAACTCAGCAGTGGCCACAGGACTGGAAAAGGTCAGTTTTCATTCCAAAAAGAAAGGCAATGCCAAAGAATTCTCAAACTACCACACAATTGCACTCATCTCACATGCTAGCAAAGTAATGCTCAAAATTCCAAGCCAGGCTTCAACAGTATGTGAACTGTGAATTTCCAGATGTTAAAGCTGGATTTATAAAAGTCAGAGGAACCAGAGATCAAATTGCCAACATCCACTGGATCGTCAAAAAAGTGAGAAAGTTCCAGAAAAACATCTACTTCTGCTTTATTGTCTATGCCAAAGCCTTTGATTGTGTGGATCACAACAAACTGTGGAAAATTCTTCAAGAGATGGGAATACCAGACCACCTGACTTTCCTCTTGAGAAACTTGTATGCAGGTCAGGAAGCAACAGTTAGACCTGGACATGGAACAACATACTGGTTCCAAATTGGGAAACAAGTACATCAAGGCTGTATATTGTCACCCTGCTTATTTAACTTATATGCAGAGTACATCATGAGAAACGCTGCACTGGATGAAGCACAATTATATCAAGATTTCCAGGAGAAATATTAATAACTCAGATATGCAGGTAACACCAGCCTTATGGCAGAGAGTGAAGAACTAAAAAGCTTCTTGATAAAAGTGAAAAAGGAGAGTGAAAAAGTTGGTTTAAAACTCAACATTCAGAAAACTAAGATCATGGCAATCAGTCCCATCACTTCATGGGAAATAGATGGGGAAACAGTGGAAACAGTGTCAGACTTTATTATTTGGGGCTCCAAAATCACTGCAGATGGACTGTAGCCATGAAATTAAAAGACGCTTGCTCCTTGGAAGAAAAATTATGACCAACCTAGACAGCGTATTAAAAAGCAGAGACATTACTTTGCCAACAAAGGTTCGTCTAGTCAAAGCTATGGTTTTTCCAGTAGTCACTATGGATGTGAGAATTGGACTATAAAGAAATGTGAGCAATGAAGAATGGATGCTTTTAAACTGTGGTGTTGGAGAAGACCCTTGAGAGTCCCTTGGGTTGCAAGGAGATCCAACCAGTCAATCCTAAAGCAAATCAGTCCTGAATATTCATTGGAAGGACTGATGCTGAAGCTGAAACTCCAATACTTTGGCCACCCAAAGTGAAGAACTAACTCATTGGAAAAGACCCTGAAGCTAGGAAAGATCGAAGGCAGGAGGGAAAGGGGACAACAGAGGATGAGATGGTTGGATGGCATCACCAACTTGATGGACATGAGTTTGAGTGAACTCCGGGAATTGGTGATGGACATGGAAGCCTGGTGTTCATCAATCCATGGGGTCACAAAGAGTCTGACACGACTGAGTGACTGGATCACCATGTGATCCAGCAATAGCTTTCCTGTGTATGGAAGACAATGAAAACATTCATTTATAAAGATGCATGTACCCAAAATGTTCATAGCCGCATTGTTTACAAAGCCAGGAGATGGAAGCAACATAAGTATGCATCAACAGATGAATGGATAAATAAGATGTTTATATGTATAAAACTATATAAAATATATGGTTACACATAGAGTATATATAAAACTGAGTAAAATTAAAGAAGAAGAATGAAATTTGCCATTTGCAACAACACAGACAGAGCTCAAGGGTATTATGTTTAGTGAAATAAGCCAGATAGAAAGATGAAGATTACACTTTTATGTGGAATCTCAAAAATAAAACAAACGTTTATAACAAAACAGAGAGAGGAAGGAAGGTGAGACAGGATAGGACTAGGGGATTAAGAAGTACAAACTATGATGTATAAAAAAAATAAGCTACAAGGATATTGTACAACACAGGGAATATAGCCAATATTTTATAATAACTTTATATGGAGTATAATCTGTAAAACCTCAATAACCTCACATACACATATGATACCACCCTTATGGCAGAAAGTGATGAGGAACTAAAAAGCCTCTTGATGAAAGTGAAAGAGGAGAGAGAAAACACTGGCTTAAAACTTGACATTCAAAAAACTAAGATCATGGCATCTGGTCCCATCACGTCATGGCAAATAGATGGGAAAACAATGGAAACCATGACAGATTTTATTTTCTTGGGCTCCAAAATCACTGCAGATGGTGACTGTAGCCATGAAATTAAAAGACGCTTGCTCCTTGGAAGAAAAGTGATGACCAACTTAGGCAGCATATTAAAAAGCAGAGACATTACCGTGCTGATAAAGGTCCATCTAATCAAAGCTATGGTTTTTCCAGTAGTCATGTATGAATGTGAAAGTTGGACTATAAAGAAAGCTGAGCACCGAAGAATTGATGCTTTTGAACTGTGGCATTGTAGAAGACTCTTGAGAGTCCCTGGGACAGAAAGGAGATCCAACCAGTCAATCCTAAAGCAAATCAGTCCTGAATATTCATTGGAAGGACTGATGCTGAAGCTGAAATTCCAATACTTTGGCCACCTCATGTGAAGAACTGACTCATTGGAAAAGACCCTGAGGCTGGGAAAGATTGAAGACAGGAGGGGAAGGGGACAACAGAGGATGAGATGGTTGGATGGCATCACCGACTCGATGGACATGAGTTTGAGTAAGCTCCAGGAGTTGGTGATGGACACGGAAGCCTGGCGTGTTGCAGTCCATGTGGTCACAAAGAGTTAGACACGACTGAGCAACTGAACTGAACTGAACTGCATCTATAAAGTTTTTGATTCATTATGTTCAGTATACCTGAAACAATAGAATATTGTAAATCAACTATATCTCAGAAAAAACTCTTATTGGCCCACTTGCATATCATCACTGGTCATGCTTATTGCGCTTCTAAATATGGTGGTAACACATTAATCTTTCCATTCATTCTATTTTTTGCTTCATTTGGGCAATGGGAGATGTTTAAGCAAGTTGGAAAAATGGAGGTGGGGAATATCAGGCAAATTATCCCTATATATGAAAAAGTCAAATCATATTGTCTTCTGGTTTGGTAATATAAATACTTCACCCCTTGGTTACTGGTATTGGGCACATTTTGAAGCTGACCATTTACTAGCTATAGGCTGGCAATGGCAAATACAGTTCAATGGAATTCCAAGTCAGAATTTAGCTGATTTACAATTTCTGAATCTCCATGTACTCTGGAGTAGGACCTATATCTTTATGATCCCTATATTCCCTGGATGAATATAATTCATGCTAATGAATGAAGAGACAAATATCACCTATTTGCTCATAACATAAAATAAACCATATTATTGACAATAAGAATTGCCATTTTATATAATTCTGTAGCTAATAAGAAAACATATGATTAAATACCACATTTATTTTCTTATTTCCTCATTTTAAGTATTTCATAGATATTCCTGACAAGGTTGGACAGATTACTCCTGATCCCACAGTATGTGCCATCTATCAATATTTGGTTAATTGTTCTCACTAACTCAAACTGTTTTCTTCCACAAAACAAACAAAAACAAGAGTCTCTTTAGTTAAAATATATTCCTATACTCTAAAACCAGCCAGATTTGCTTTAAAATGCCCCATTTGAAAAATAAATGAATAAAATGCTCCGTTCACATGGCTATATTTCATGCTCTCTTTACATATTAAAATGTTTCATAAATTAAACAAGGATATTTAAAAGAAAATTTCATTACACCACCTAAAACTGGCTGTACCAATAACTACATGTAGAGCCTCTTTCTCAAACAGCCTGTATAAGATTATTTATTCTATTAGCCACAACTAAATAACATATTTATTAAAATACTTTAAGTACGTGTGACAGAAAACAACTAGTGCTACTTTTAGCAAAAACCAAAAGTGAATTTTGTAATTATAAGGATACAGGCATCTCATAGAACCCAATGTCAGGAATTCAACCAGGTCCCAGAAAAGAACTGAAAGAAAGAACTAAAAGGCCATCAGAAGCCAGGCAATTAATTCTCCCCTTTGGACCTAGCTTATCCTCCTTTTTCTGCAGGATAGCTTTTTCTTCTCAATCCACGTAGGAGGTTTAACCTAAAACAAAACACCCAGCTGCTTTCCATCCAAACAGTTATAGTTGGGAACAGTAAAGAATTGCAATTTGAGATATGCAGATACAGTGAACCACATGCAAGTCTAGTAAAACAAAAGAGAAGAGAAACTTGGGGGTGGGGCTACTATAAACAAAAAGTCCATTTGATGAAACTGCGAGTTGGAAGTATAGTGGCTTTTTACTGGGGAGTTGCAACAGTCTCTCAGAAGCTGAGCTGTTGCCAGGCAAGGAGAATTCTTTCTTCCTCCAGCTGGCAGTAGGGCCACTTTTTGCTGGAGATGCCAAGTACATCCCTTCCTGTTGCAACAGGTATTGACAGAGTGGTGTGGGAGAGAGAGCTCTCCCTTCTGGCCTCCTGACTCCATTGTAATGAGGTTTCCCTTTATTAATTTTCACACAGGAAAGCAATGGCCATATCATCGCCAGACTGACTATCTTTATTCAAATCCCTGGAGAGGAACTCTCATTGGCCCAAATTCACCCACCTCCACTAGTAGCTGGAGGTGAGCATTCTGCTGTATGCAGTCCCTCCTTGGAAGCAGGGAAGTATTAAGAGGGTTTTTTGTAAGCTAGGAACACATATCACATAGTGTATACAATTGTATAGTATGCTGTACTGCAAAAGGATAGGACTATACAAACCCCCTTCCTCTCTCAAACTCAACAAAACAATGTCATCCCTCCTCTCCTGGAATGAAGTCACTAAAGGAGTAGAGCAAAGCCCAAGATTATTAAAGAAATCAGTGTCCATCCACATAGAAATACCAGTTACAGGTAAGAAGAATCTAAGCCAGCTTGTCAGTGAAGCATTCAACCAGACAACTTCCATGTCAAAACAGCTTTATAAAATGAAATGTCACACTGAACAATGTGCATTCACTCTCCTTTCCTCAATGTTTTACTTAAATCCTATGTGTTATATGAACAGAGCTAAAAATACTTCATGCTTAAGATAACCAAAGAACTCAGGCTAATAATAAAACAATTGCTGCCTACAGCTTCTATTTAGAAAAGGCAAACAACTTAGACATTCACTGTAAAGAGTCACTGAGCTGATAATTATCTATTGTTTTGTCAAGTTTTACCTTCTCCTGAAGGTTTGCTAGTCCACTACGTGGACATATCAGAAAAGATGAGACATCTTGCATAGGAAATAATAAAGCATTTTTTAGATATAAATTCAAAATTGAGATGCTTTAAAAAGAATTATAGGTATAGTAATCACAGATTTTTCCCTGTAAATGATGAATAATTTTGCTAGACTGAGCTCTAGGAATACCTGAAACACACTTTTTTCCCCAGCAGATAAGAATTCATATTAGGTAGACTCCTTCTCTAAATATACTCTCTTAGTCTCATCTTTTCAACAGTATCTGCTAAATTTAATCACAGATGCTTAAGATACATTTTTTTTCCATAAATGGTACTAAGCAAAAGTATTCTCAAAGGGGGAAATACAGTGTAAGGTAGAATTAAATCCTAATTTTATTTCTTATTCTCTCTCTGACACTGGAGGTCTTCACATTTCGGCTTCTTGTTCTGTAAACTTTATAATGCTGCAATGCCTCACAGCACTGTTGTAAGAAGGACATAAAATGTGAAAATTGAGCAAATATAATCATTGTCATGATGGTTGGTATTATTGCTAATAATGCTGCCCTGCTTGTAAGAACATGGATATCATTTCTTATAGGAACACATCATTTACACTAGACCTGATTTTCAGAGATTTAACCTATAAGGCCTCAAGTAAGTTAAAAATTAATACCTGCACTTGTATAATGCTTTATGGTTTATAAATAATTTCATGAATAAGGAACATTTAATCCTCACATGTGTTGTGTAACAGGTGTATTATCATCCAAGGAGTCAGTGGCTCTTAAATGTCAACTGATTTACCCAGATTTGAATTCAAAGCTGGGATTCAAACCCTGTCTTTTGACTCCAGGTCTCATATTTTCCTTTTATTGTAGAGAAACTTGTCTGATGGTTTAAAAAAAGTCTTCTGATTCTATTTCTCACCTTAACTTATAACATAGGTATATAGAGGAATCCACTGAAAACTGTTCCACTAATTTTCTAGGACTGATCAGAGATCCTGATGATTTAACTACTTAAAATGTTCAGTTCCTTTAACTACTTCTTTAACTTCTCATCCTACTTTCTTTTTTCCTTCTTCCAGTTTTACTGAGATACAATTGACACACAACACTGTGTAAGGTTAAGGTGTACAGTATGATGATTTGACTTACATACATCATGAAATGGCCACAACAACAAGTTTAGTGACCATCCATCATCTCATATAAGATTAAAGAAACAGAAAAAAATGTTTTTCCCTTATGATGAGAACTCTTAGGATTTACTCTCTTAAAAACTCTCATATATAATATACAGCAGTATTAATTATACCTATCTTGTTGTATTACGTCCCTAGTATTTATTTATCTTATAACTGGAAGTTGGTACCTTTTGATTACTTTTGTCCAATTCCCCCTCCTGCCTGTGATAATCACAAACCTGATCTCTTTTTCTGAGTTTGTCTGTTTTTGAAGTATAATTGACCTATGCAACTGTGTTGTATACAACTAACACTGTGTTGTTAGTATACAATACAGTGACTTTTTATTTAATACTTTTCAAAATAATCACTGGGATAGGTCTAGTTACCAGCTATCCCCATACAAAAATATTACATAATTATTGATTATATTCCCCACACTGTACATTTCATACCCATGACTCATTTATTTATTTAACTTAAATAAAATAGTTAAATTACTATTTTAGTAGACTGTATACCTTATAATCTCCCTCATCTATTTCTTTGCTCTCCCCAACCTTCTCCCTTCTGGCAAAACCTCTTGTTTGTTCTCTGTATCTATGACTCAATTTAGTTACATTTGTTCTTTTTTTTTTAGATTCCACATATAAATTAAATCATATGGCATTTGTCTTTGTCTGACTTATTTCACTTATTTACTCATTTACTTTATTCACTAACTTATTTGACTTATTTCACCTAGAGCATAGTACCCTCTAGGTCCACTGACATTGTTGCAAATGGCAAATTACATGCTTTCTATGGTTGAGTAATATTTCATAACCATATATTCCATATATTTATATACATACACACACCACATCTTCTACATCCACTCATCTATTGATGAGTACTTAGGTTGTTGCCATACTTGATTATTTTAAATAATGCTGCAATAAACATTGGGGTGCATGTATCTTCTCACCCTACTTCTCCACTATTTATTTGTCTTTGCTTTTATTCTCTATTAGAATGCATTACATAAAGTCTTCAGTTTCAAAATAATACAATAAATTTGGGATTGATACCACTGAGGGAACACAGAGTAAAGGAGAGGAACATACAATAAGTAAGATGATTTTGTGGCCCAGTGATTTGCATGGGCCCAGTAATAGATATCTGGGTTCAAATCAGGGTTTCAAAATGTGAACCTCAACTCCCTTATGTGTAAAATATGGTCAGTAATACCTATTTCACATGGTTATAGCGAGAGCTAAATAAAAACATGGTGTATGTGAGGGTGTGTAAATATACATTTATTAGTGGTTGACAATGATTGGTACAAAATAAGTGTACGATAAATGGAAATTTTATGCCTTTGGTTGGGGAAAGTTGTAAATAAGTCAAGTTTGAAAGAGGTATTAAACATGGCTTGACTCATATTGAAGAGGCTGTGGATACCAGTAAGCAACAAATAGCTTTCACAACTTCCAGTTGTTACATCTTAGTGTATATGCTGATGATAGTGAACTTTATGCTGATGATAGTGAACTTCAGGCAATAATTCACTCAACTAAGAATGCATAAACAAGCCTAGAAGGATGTTTAAACAATGTCCTTGAACAGAAAACAAAATTCAGAGTTTTATCATGAATGGAGATGCTGCATATCCCTTTCCAGATAGGTACTGCCTGTTAAAAGTTTTATTCCCCAGTCACACACAAGAAGCAAAGCCCAAACACAACAGATGGCAGCCCAATTCTGGCTTCTAAAATGGTTTGCCTCCTACTCATAAGAGCCCGAGAATATGTTGACTCAAGGGTTGCAGATGAACCTTCAGTACAAAATGCAATTTCCCAGTGTGACTCAGACTGACTGTGTTTCTCATTAGTGATAGCCAAGCCTAGAAACATGGTCTGAATTCAGAGTCTGAACCAGAAAACGATTTAGGTGGAAATTGGCATCCAATTCCAATAAGTTTATGCATGCATATAAAGCATAAAAGGATGGAAAAATCATTTTGATCAGCCATTAAGTCTGAGTAGCAATCATGAATTTAAAAAGTAGTTGAATTCATCTAGGCAATCAATACAAGTTCAGGAAGCAGAAAATGGAGCATAACCTCGATGCCTCACTTTTCCTTAACCTTCCCACATCCTATCAAAGAAAGTTCACTTGCGATATTGCCCTTACATCCATGGACTTCTGTCTCCACTGCAACTCCTCTTTGTCTAGGCCGACAGCACCCATTTCTTGGTCTCCCTACATTTAATCTAGATCTTCTTGAATGCAGTCCTACAGATTTCTCCACAAGCTTGCTCCTGTCACTGCCACGACTCCATTCCTACTGCTTAAATACCTTCAATAGCTTTCTTTTGTTTCTATGACCAAGGTCAAAAGGCTTATAATGGTAATTAAAGCATACTGTTCTTAGTTACCACAGTATACGTCGGTTATCAGTGTTCTTAGTTACCAACAACAGAAATTGACTCTGGCTGATTTAAAGAGCAGAGCAAAAGAGCTTATTAAAAACATATTGCCACTAGGAAGAAACTGACTCAGAGGAGAGAAACTTATAAAAGAATGTGAGCCATCCATAAGGCTAGGGACCAAGCTGAGGAAATGGATGCCACAGCTGGCACTGTCAACATTCTGGAAACAATTATTGGAGCCACTGCCTCATTTAACAAAAGGAAACGGTAATTCTTCACTGTTTTCATCTGGCTCCTGATCCAAATACTGGTAGGGTCCACTTGATTGGCTTAGGCTAGGTCATGTGACCACATATAGCTGCCTGGAGCTGAGCCTCTCTAACAGGAAGTCAGCCCACCTATCATTAACACAACTAAAGTGAGGGATTCCCCAAATACAGGAAGGAGTTTCAAATGCTGAGCAGTCAAAATAAAGGGAAAGAAAAGAAAAAAAAAGAATAACATCCACTACAGCCTATGACCCATGATTTGGCCTTGTCTCCACCTCCAGCATCATCTCACACACACACCCCACACCCTCCCTCCCACCCCCATGCTCCAGCTACTTTGTCTTTCCTTCAAACATTTCTTCTTTATTGCTCCCACCTCACCTCTGCTTCCCTGGTGGCTCAGAGGTTAAAGCGTCTGCCTGCAATGCGGGAGACCTGGGTTTGACCCCTGGGTGGGGAAGATCCCCTGGAGAAGGAAATGGCAACCCACTCCAGTATTCTTGCCTGGAGAATCCCATTGATGGAGGACCCCTGGCTACAGTCCATGGGGTCGCAAAGAGTTGGACACGACTGAGCGACTTCACTTTCACTTTCACTCTGGTTCAGGCTAGTGTAAAGGTTTGGGTCCTGTTAGAAAGGTGACGGCACGCTCACAGGTGAGTCCAATGAGACCATTTACAAAGATGTGGGCTCTGTTAAGGGAAGCCAGCCAGTCCAACTCTAGAAAGCATCCTTGGCTAGTAACAGTGGGAAGCCCTAATTACCCCTCAGTTATAGCAGTATAGTATAGCCCTATAACCCCTCAGTTATAGCAGTAAAGGATGAGGGGGAGGGTTCCTGGAACCTAGAGAGAATAGCTGTGTTCTCCAGCAAAGAAATGAAGTCAGTTTACACTGGCAGGGTGGGCAAGCTATTGGCCTGGTTTCACTCTGCTTGCACCCTCTAACCTCCTGCTGATGCCTCTTATTGGCCAAATGCAAACTGAGACCAGAGGGATGGCACCAAGGTAACCTCCCAGAACACAGGGCAGGGTCAAGAAAGATGGATGTTGGATACAGAAAGGCTACTGGAAAAAAAAACCCAGGGTAGTCAGTATCCTTTGTTTTAGGTTCTTTTTCTTAACAGTACTTTAAAGCATTTTTAAATTGTGGTATAATTGACATATAATATTTTATTGGTTTCAGCTGTATGACATAATAATTGGATATTTGTATCAGTGTATGTTGCAAAGTCCTTAACAGTTCTCACCTCTATATGTAACTATATTATCGTAAGTGGTTTTAAAATTACTATTAATACCTAATACTTCCTTGTGGTGAGGGATTGTGCCTGCATTTGTTCACCACTGTTTCCTCAGAAACTAGCATAGCCCTGTCAGGGGAGTGTGTAATTTCCTTGGTTCTGTCTCGCTGCAGCAAAGATTTGAAATGGTGGACTGGTGCTACAGCTCAGAGTTTTATTCAGCAAGCAAAGTACACCCTTGAGGTGTAAGGGTGGGCTGACCCCAAAGGAGAGGCTCAATCCATCTTGGCTTCCTCCTTTTATATATTTGTCTCCCCACCTCCCCTTGAGCCTATGCAAATTGGGCTGGCCAAGAAGGGGGCGTGTTTGTTTCACCTGAAGTTCTCACTCCAGTCTGTGGATTTTCTTTTGTTTCGTTTTCATGGGTTTTTCCCTTTCTTTGTCTTTTAGTCACCACCATTTTGAACTCCTTTTTCCTGTTCTAACTACTTAACATTCCCCCTTCAAGAGCTGGGAGGCCCAAGTCTTTGGGAATAGGAGCATTGAGGTCTCTCTGGCTACTCCCTGCCGAGCTGGGACAGCAAGGGGCATTGGGCCTCCCCTTCTTGCTAGTCTCAAGCCTCAGAGTCCTTAGTGGTGTCCATCTAAGGGTGAGTGATATTTTCTATGGTCGGGTATAGTTTTACGTATCCTTGTTGAACTAGCACTGTATTTTGTAGCTTGTTGACCAGGGCAGAGACAAAACGGGTTAGACAAATGATAATACATGGAACAATATAAGTAGCATCAATATGGTGATAACCGGGTTAGTAGGGGCATTAGCCAACTCCAAATTGCCTCTCACCAGGAGAAGGATCCCCCAAACAGAGATTGTAGCCACGCTGAGGACTTTCCAGATCGTTCTTTGAGCTCCCCTAGGACCTGAATGTTTTCCCTGAGGATTGTGAGATTTTCTTTAATTTAGCTTGGAGGTATTTACCCAGAAACAATGTCTCATTCAAGATGGCTCAAGTCCTTCCTTGTTCAGGGATCAGGAGATCTATCTCCTGTCTATTTTGGAGTACAATCCCTGCCAAGCTGTGTTGATTCTTTAGAGCTATCCTGAGAAATCTTATCCCCAGAAACCAGATTTTGGGGGTGTTCATTAGAATGACACTCATTGGTAGTCCTGAATAGGTATCTGAGATCTCCCCGGGGGCTCACAGGTGTATTGAGTGTCCTCTTCTGTTTTCTTCCACGGCTTGACTTGTGAGTAGTGAAGCCAGGAGTCATGTCCTGGTACCTTAACTGCTGTGGGGGTAGAAAGTATTACAGGGTAGAGGCCCTTCCATGTGGGCTGGAGTTGAGCCTTTGGGGACCCATATTTCCAGACTTTAATTAGGACTTGAGTCCCTGGAACATATAGTGGTGGCTCTTTAGAATCTTTTGGGTCCTGGTTGACACCCCACAAGCGTATATCCTGTTGGAATTGCCCAACGGCCATGGTATAAGACCAGAGGGACTGAGCCTCTGGATCTAGGAAGAGGTCATTGACATAAACAAAGGGTCTCCCATATAGTATCTCATAAGGACTAAGATGAACCTGTTCCTTAGGGGCAATACGAGTGCAGAGGAGAGCTATTGGTAAAGCCTCTTTCCATCTGAGGGAGGTCTCCTGGGTTATCTGTTCTATTGCTGATTTTAAGAATTGGTTGGCTCTTTCTACTTTTCCTGAAGACCTGAGGTCTCCAGGCACAATGTAGATAGTAAGTAATGTCCAATGCTTTAGAGACCCCTTGGGTGACCTTAGAAGTAAATGATGCCCCATTGTCACTTTGTAATGACCTGGGCAGACCAAATCTGGGAATGATTTTGTGGAGCAGTATTTTTACCACCTCCTCAGCCTTCTCAGTCCAGGTGGGAAAGACTTCAATCCATCCTGTGAATGTATCTATCATGACTACTAGGTATTTATACCTTTGAGAAACTGGCATCTGGGTGAAGTTCATCTGCCAGTCCTCTCCTGGGTAGGTCCCACGTTGTTGGACAGGCTGGGCCAGCTGGGGTCTTTGAACTCCTTGGGGGTTGTTTAATTGGCAAGTGGGACAAGAGAAGACCACTTGATTTATAGTCATTTGGAGACCTGTTCCTCTGAAGGACCTTTATAGTAATCTTTGGAGGGCCTTCTCCCCTAAATGAGTGGTGGCATGTAAGGAGTTAACCAACCCCCATTGGAGGTTCCCAGGCAGAAAAAGGAGTCCCTCCTTTTGGAACCACCCTATATGATCTTCTTGAAAGCCCTCACTCTTAGCTTTAAGAGTCTCACCTTCAGTATATGAAGGCGTTTCTGGCAAATTAGTCTGCTGAACTAGGGTGGCAACCCCTATTAGGTCATTGTTCTATAATGATGCTCTCTTAGCTGCCTGATCAGCTGCTTGGTTCCCTTGTGCCACTTCTGTGCTCCCTTTTTGGTGTCCTTTACAATGGGAGACTGAAACCTCAGTGGGCAGATGGACTGCCTCCAAGAGCCTAAGGATTTGATCACCACATTTGATTGGGGACCCTCGGGTGGTCAAGTGGCCCCTTTCTTTCCAAACAGCCGCATGTGCATGTAGCACCAGAAAGGCATACTTGAAGTTAGTGTAAATGGCTACTCTTTCTCCTTTCCCAGCTCTAAAGCTGGAGTCAGGGCTATGAGCTCAGCTAATTGGGCTGAAAGTACCTAGTGGCAAAGGTTTAGCCTCTATGATCTCAAAATTGGAGACTACTGCATACCCGGCTCTCCTTTTTCCATCTAAGACAAAGCTGCTTCCATCAGTGTATGAGATTTCCTCAGGATTGGTCAGAGGATCTTCTGACAATTCCTCTCAGGGTTTTGTCCAATGGTCCAAAGTTTCTAGGCAAGAATGAAAGGGGAGAGAGCCCTCGGGAGTAGGCAGGAGGGTAGCTGGGTTAAGAACCTCACAAGAGGATATAGTCAGTCCTGGACTTTTCATCAGCACTACTTGATATCTGAGGATCCTTTGATCAGACATCCATAAACAGCCTCTCCCATTCAGGAGTTGTTTCACTTGGTGGCTGGTAAAAATAGTTAGTTTGCTCCCAAGAGAGAGTTTTAAAGCATCTTCTATCAGGACTGTCATAGCTGCAAGATTTCAAAAGCAGGGAAAGATCTCTTACCAATAAGGGAGTAGCACACTCAGGGACCACAAGAAACTGATGGGAAAGTATTTGTCCATCCCAGCAAAAAAGAAGTGCTTGGGTGAATCTTTTTGTAATTGTTTTTCCTGTAGTACCCCAAATGGTACAGGTTTGGGAGGAGAAGGCTCCAGAATAGAAGGTCAGGACAGAGTAGGTAGCCCCTGTGCCAACCAAGAAATTCTTGGACCTACCTGCCACATGCAGTTGCACCCTTGGCTCCAGACCCATGATGGTTATCTGTGACAGGCGGGCTGGCTGGAGCGGGCCGCTTCAGTCCTGTTGAACCATCGTGAGGGAAGGCTTGGCGCTTGACCTCGAGGCTCTTGGGTCCCCAGGGCAGCATGCTGCCCAATGTCACAATTGATGGCATTTGTAGCGAGCCGTTTTAGGATACTTGTCACGGTTTAGGCACTCTTTGGCCCAATGTCCTGCCTGTCTACAGATTAAGCATTTGCCTCGTGCCTTGTCCTTCAAGGACTTGGGGTTTGCCATAGGGCTTCTCTAGAGGGCAGCCAGCATCTGGGCATGACTTATTTTTATCTCTTTCCTTCTCTCCCTTTCCTGGGCCTTGGCCTCCCTCTCCTGTTCTCTGTTATGAAAAGTATTGGTGGCTGTCTGGACCATCTCATCTAAAGAGGCAGCAGGGTCCTGCTGCTGTAGCTGTTGTAACTTTGTCTGATGCATACTGGGACAGGAATTTGTCCTTTAAAATCTCCTATCCCTCATAAGAGTCTAAGTCCAGATTGGTGAACTCTTGGAGGGCCTCTTTTAGACTTTCCAGAAAGGAAATGGGGTTCTTGTTGGACTCCTGTGTTACTGCTGAGACCAGGCACAGTTCCACAAGTAATAGGCTTTCTTCTATTCCCATGGGTGGACTTCCTTATGGGTGAGTCTTTTGGAAGCTTATCCTACTCAGTACTGTTGCAACCTGAGAGCTGGGCGTCCCCAGGTCAGGGTGCAGAACCCCAGGCAGGCTGAGGTGTGACAGCCTCCTGGAGATTTAGTCCCCGGGCAGGTCAAGGCATGTCGACCTCCCGAGAACTGGGTCCCTGGGCAGGTCGAGGCAAGTCGACCTCCTGGAACCCCTGGACTGGCAGATCCCCATGCAGGTTGAGGTGTGACAACCTTCTGAGGACCAGATCCCTAGTCAGGTCAAGGCAGGTCAACCTCCTGACACCCCAGGCTGCAGCTGGGCATCCCCAAGTTATCCAGCGTGACAAGTACTGGGTAAGATCAAGGGATTGTGATCTTAACTCATTGATGGTTTGTCCACCACAGATGGCAATAGATATCATGATGTAAAGCAATCCAAGCCTGTGCCCTGAGACTGGGAACCTGGTGAAATAGTCACAAGCCTAATCCTCTTATTGCTCTGAGGGAATGTAAGTCACTGATTTCCTCCCCTAGTCCTCCATAAGAGCAGTTTAGGGTGTTTCCAATGGAAAACATTTCATTGTCTTAGACACATTCTAGGTAATAACAGAAGTAATGACAAAGAAGTGGGTTATCTGGTCCTGTTAGGGGCATTAAGAGTATATTAATAATAAGCTGGGTGGAGAGATGTGGTGTATAAGGGGGAAGGGTCCTGGTTGTAGGAGTTAGTAAGTGGCTTAAGGACAAATTGATAAGAGGCAACAGACCAGCTATTCCATAAAAGTGGAGTGGAGATTTGATCCATGGGATATGTTTGTAGCTTTAGAAGGGTGGTAAGGGTTTGGGTCCAAACGGCCTACAGGGTTAACTCCTAAAGTGGCAAACATTGTCCCTGGAAGCCCAGTTGCCCTTGAAGGGATGCCACCAACAGATGGACTTCTAGAAGGCGTTGTGTGCCTGTCACCCACACTACTGGGTCCACTGAGAGGTGCTGTTGTCGCACAGGTTGTGGGAAACATAGAAGATGAAGGCCTGAATCTCTAGAGGAATGGATATTATACAGTATTTCCCTCCCCAAGGGCCAGCTATTTTCTGGTTGTCCTGCCAGAAGATTGTAGACACAACATTGTGGGCCCGGATGGGGTTGAGGAAAAGAGCATGAAACACGAGAGAAGGGGGCAGGGAATAACTATTGAAAGAATGACATAGCCCAAACACATAACATAAACAGATTAAAATCAAATGGGCCCAAGATGGCAGACTTCCCTGGTGGCTCAGACGGTAAAGCGTGTGCCTACAACACGGGAGACCTGGGTTCGATCCGTGGGTTGGGAAGATCTCCTGGAGAAGGAAATGGCAACCCACTCCAGTATTCTTGCCTGGAAAACCCCATGGAGGGAGGAACCTGGTAGGCTACAGTCCATGGGGTCACAAAGAGTTGGACACGACTGAGCAACATTTACTTTAAGATGGCAGAAAAGTCAAATTCATCTAAACCTTGATCCTCAGTCTGCAAGCTAAATGACACACCCAGAGGCGCCATGACAGTTCTGTTTAGTTCAGTTCAGTCTCACAGTCATATCCAACTCTTTGCAACCCCATGGACTGCAGCACACCAGTCTTCCCTGTCCTTCATGAACACCTGCAGCCTACTCAAACTCATGTCCATTGAGTCAGTGATGCCATCCAACCATCTCATCCTCTGTCATCCCCTTCTTTTCCTGCCTTCAATCTTTCCCAGCATCAGGGTCTTTTCCAATGAGTCAGTTCTTCACATCAGGTGGCCAAAGTATTGGAGTTCCAGCTTCAGCATCAGTCCTTCTAATGCGTATTCAGGACTGATTTCGTTTAGGATGAACTGGTTGGATCTCCTTGCTGTCCAGGGGACTCTCAAGAGTCTTCTAGAACACCATAGTTCAAAAGCATCAATTCTTCAGTGCTCAGCTTTCTTTATAGTCCAACTCTCACATCCATACATGACTACTGGAAAAACCATAACTTTGACTAGATGGACCTTTTTTGGCAAAGTAATGCCTCTGCTTTTTAATATGCTGTCTAGGTTGGTCATAACTTTTCTTCCAAGGAGCAAGCACCCTTTAATTTCATGGCTACAGTCACCATCTGCAGTGATTTTGGAGCCCCTCAAAAAATAATGTCTGTCACTGTTTCCACTGTTTCCCCATCTATTTGGCATGAAGTGATGGGCCTGGATGC
This sequence comes from Bubalus kerabau, assembly GCF_029407905.1. Classification (NCBI taxonomy): domain Eukaryota; kingdom Metazoa; phylum Chordata; class Mammalia; order Artiodactyla; family Bovidae; genus Bubalus; species Bubalus kerabau. Next base: position 39,521,436 of record NC_073634.1, on the reverse strand, counting down.
CATGATCTTAGTTTTCTGAATGTTGGGTTTTAAGCCAACTTTTTCACTCTCCTCTTTCACCTTCAACAAGAGGCTCTTTAGTTCTTCTTTGTTTTCTGCCATAAGGGTGGTGTCATCTGCATATCTGAGGTTATTGATATTTCTCCCGGCAATCTTGATTCCACCTTTTGCTTCATCCAGCCTGGTGTTTCTCATGATGTACTCTGCATATAAGTTAAATAAACAGGGTGACAATATGCAGCCTTGATGTACTCCTTTCCTGATTTAGAACCAGTCTTTATTCCATGTCCAGTTCTAACTGTTGCTTCTTGACCTGCATACAGATTTCTCAGGAGGTAGATCAGGTGGTCTGGTATTCCCATTTCTGGAAGAATTTTCCACAGTGTGTTGTGATCCACACAGTCAAAGGCTTTGGCATAGTCAATAAAGCAGAAGTAGATGTTTTTCTGGAACTCTCTCACTTTTTCAATGATCCAACGGATGTTAGCAATTTTATCTCTGGTTCCTCTGCCTTTTCTAAAACCAGCTTGAACATCTGGAAGTTCACAGTTCACGTATGGTTGAAGCCTGGCTTGGAGAATTTTGAGCATTACTTTGCTAGCGTGTGAGATGAGTGCAATTGTGCGGTAGTTACGACAGTTCCAAGGTACTATCAAAAGACCAAGGAGTTGGAATGATCCTCCCACTCATTAGCATATGAAATCACCCAGCTCACAAAAACTAACCAAACCACATTTCATGGCCACCGTACTCGCCCTCTGCAATGGCCCACACTCTGTGGGGTGTGCTTCTCTCTGAATCTGAACAAATCCACCTCTTACCTATAGCTTTGTGTCTCACTAAATTCTTTTTGCAATGAGACATCAAGAACCTGAGCTTCATTAGGCCCCAAAACCAGGCACTGTGGGTTTTGGCTGGGCTCAAGTCGCAGTCAGATATGACTGAGTGACTAAACATAGTACAGAGTTCCTGCCACGTGTGTTTGAGTCCCAATCTTAGGTAAATTGTTTCAAACACAACTTTCAGAAATGGAAAGATGATGACCTGCCCAATCAAACAATGGCATAGATGGAGAGAGGAGCTGAAGGACAGGAGGAAAAAGCAGTAGGGAAAATGTGCTGAGGAATCCCCTTCATAACCTGCCATCAGTTCAGTTCAGTCACTCAGTCATGTCCAACTCTTTGAGATCCCATGAATCGCAGCACGCCAGGCCTCCCTGTCCATCACCAACTCACGGAGTTCACTCAGACTCATGTCCATTGAGTCAGTGATGCCATCCAGCCATCTCATCCTCTGTCGTCCCCTTCTCCTGCCTCCAATTGCTCCCAGCATCAGAGTCTTTTCCAATGAGTCAACTCTTCGCATCAGGTGGCCAAAGTACTGGAGTTTCAGCTTTAGCATCATTCCTTCCAAAATCCCAGGGCTGATCTCCTTCAGAATGGACTGGTTGGATAACCTGCCATAAAATCTGCTAAATACCTGACCTGTACTCAAAGTTTTCATTGGCTTGATCCTTGGCACAAAGATTAAGGACAGAAGAACCCTCACCTGCTTGGGCAACAGCTGCTAAGGCGCAGCAGATAATAGAATCTTTGGGACACACTGAGGAGTAGCCCCTGCCAGAATCCCTCAATTGCACCCACTGCCACTTGCCTGTTCACAGGGGGTTTGAGGAAACAAGAAATGAGAGACTGTAAAGGAATTAAGATTTTGTTAGCTATATGTACTTCCAACCATAGGGGCGAGAACCTCCTACCTTAACTGGAGGTCTTCTGGAATCTGAGACTGAGCTGTGTGAGCTTTCTGCCAAGTTTGTTTTTGCTGTCCTGATTTCCAGCATGCCGGGCTTTTTGTCAGTTCCACTGCACTGGGTTTCCTTTGCGTTCAGCTTTCACCACGTGAACTTTCACCAAGTTGGGCTTCTGCTGTACTTGGCCTCTGCTTTGCGAGGGCCAAGCCAAGGTTGTTTCAGCCAGGTTACATCAGGGTCACGGCATCAGATATGTCGGGGGAGTATGTAATTTCCTTGGTTCTGTCTCGCCGCAGCAAAAATTTGAAATGACGGACCAGTGTTACAGCTCAGTTAGAGCTCAGAGTTTTATTCACAAGCAAAGGAAGGTACACCCTCAAGGCGTGAGGGTGGGCTAACCCCAAAGGAGAAGCCTCAATCCATCTTGGCTTCCTCCTTTTATACATTTGTTTCCTCCCCGCCTTAAGCGTATGCAAATTGGGCTGGCCAAGAAGGGGGCATGTTTGTTTCACCTGAAGTTCTCACTCCAGTCCATGGATTTTCCTTTGTTCCATTTTCATGGGCTTTTCCCTAAGCTACCACCATTTTGGACTACTTTTTCCTGTTCTAACTACCTAACAGTACCTAAAACACAAAAGTGAAAATGTTACTTGCTCAGTCATGTTCGACTGTGTGTGATCCCATGGTCTGTCCGTGGAATTATCCAGGCAAGAATACTGGAGTGGGTTGCCATTCCCTTCTCCAGGGGATCTTCCCAACCCAAGGATCAAACCCAGATCTCCTGTATTGCAGGTGGATCCTTTACCAGCTGAGCCACAAGGGAAACCCAAGAATGCTGGAGTGGGTAGCCTATCCTTTCTCCTGTGGATCTTTCCGACCCAGGAGTCAAACAGGGATCTCTTGCATTGCAGGCGGATTCTTTACCAACTGAGCTGTCAGGAAAGCCTAGAACTCAAAAGGGCCTCAGTAAATCTCTAATTAAAGAAAGTGTCTTCAATATGGGATATATTGAAAGTTTCTTTAATATGGGAAAGAGCCTAATTCTTGAGCCTTTAATAAAGTGAATAGGGAAGTTATGCCTTCCTTCTTCCTGTCAACCAGACTTTTCCCAGTTTCTTCTTTGTCCCCCTAGTAAAATGGCATGTAATTGCAAAATCTCTGAAGTCCTGCTTAGATTGAGATAAAATACTAATAATTTACTTTTATTTTGCCTGAAGTTTCTCCTGTTCAGTTAATTTTTCCAGGTAATTTATTGAGAGCTCATTCTATGAAACAGACAAAAAAAAGCTAATTTGCTCAGGCTTCTTGATTATCAAAAAGTTCAAACCACAATGCACAGCAAGCATTTCAGTTTAAACCTTTTTGCCTTTGTGCTATATTAAAAGATGCCTTGAAACAGGCATAAGACCATATGGTGGATAACATATGGTACCCAACAGTCGCTATTCATATGGAAAATATGCTAATGATATCCTGTATAGGAAGTAAAAGTGAAACCAGATTTCCTTTCTCTATAGAGGTTTATCTGGATTCAGCATCTAAAACTACTGATTTCCAATGTCAAGGAGGAGGTGATTCAGAGGCTGAACAGAGATGGCTGGTGTTCAATGTCAGTTACAAAGTAACGTGTTGGAGGAAGAAAGTAATAATCTATGATATGGTGGTCAGAGTAAAGGTAATGTTGAGGGCTAGCAAGAGGTGTCTAGAGAAGCCCCTGAGCCTTATCAAGGGAATCCTTCAAGGCTCAGCTCTTTCCCAGGTCCAGAGAACTCATGCCAACCTTCGGGAAACAGGCTCAGCATCCCCTAACACTGCTTCCACTAGTGGATCGTGCTTGTTTTTATTGGCCAGGCTCTACCAGACCCAATGCTCCCTCTTTATAACACAGGTTTATAATGCTGCCTCTGAGGTCCTGAAACAGACACATAGGTAATATTATTTATGCAAAATATTTTTAAACCAATGTAATACTCTAGTTATAAAATAAATGATAAACAAAATACAACAAAGTAATATATATCAGCATGTAAACTCTTAGGAACTCAGAGATTTACACCTGTGGGTAGAATCACTATGATGTAACAACCACAAATGCAGATCATGTTGTACTGGAGACTCAAATGCCATGAGCAGCACCGTTGTCAGGCACATGATTTTCAAAACAGAGAATGACTCCTGGTAAAGATCCCCAGCGACAATGTACAATCTTCTCTTGGCTTACACAGTAATTACATACCTGGAAAATTCAGAGATCTTTAAAATATGGAAAAACTACTTAGAACTTTATATAAAATGGAGCTGGGTTCTAGGCACAGATACTTGTAAATTTTATACCTACATGAAATATTCCCACAGAACATTTCAAAGTCTCATCCAATTCACAGAATAATTTTTTGATGTATGGGTTAGTCTTTTACATTGCAAAATACCTCTGGTCCCAGCCCATGAAATGCCAGTGCATCCTCCAATTATTTTAGCATTTTAACAAGACAAAATGGGTCTACAAGTTTCCAAAATGCCATAAGGGCATATAGTATCTTCTCTGTTACAGAGAATTACTGGGCTAGAGGACTCAGCAATCAGTTTTCTGACTGTGATAGTAACACTGTGATGCTATCAGCATGTGACATTCTAAACCTTCCTTTGTCTGGTACAGTTCCTTCCAGCAGGCCCAGAAACAAAATCCTTCTAACTTAAGGGAAAAAGTTATGAGCAAGATATGGGAGCAGCTCACCCAACAGAAGGAAGAGCTGAATAAGAAAGCCTCAGTATATCATTTAAAATTAAGTTCCACTAAACATAATAGAAAACCCAAAGTAACAGTGGTTTAAACAGATAAAATTTGAATTCTCTCTCACAGAAACTGAGCCTGGCAGCAAGAAGTCCAGAGTGGGTATAGCACCTCGGCTCCATGAAGTCCCCTGGGACCTAGGCTCATTCGATTCACTCTCTGCCATCCTTAGGGTGTGGCCCCTGCTCTCATGGTCCCAGGTGGCAGCAGAATGCAAGAAGGAATGAAGAACCAGGCAGATCTCAACTATCTTCTAAGGAAGGTTCTCAGAAACTGCCACAAGACAATTTCACTTAAACCTCATCATCCAGAACTTAGAGTCACATGGATATGCCTAGCTGCAGGAAGACTGGGAAAGTGTTTATTCTGGGTGCTTATGGGAAGATGAAAAGTCTATTAGAGAATAGATGAGAATGGATATTGGATGATAAATTAAAAGTAATCAGTGCCCCCTCTTGAGCAGAAGACGAATCAGGGCAGCTCTGGGGCCCCAGTGGACAGCACTGTTTGTGCATACTCAATGTTGGGAGCAGTGAGGATTCATGATAGTCCTGTGCTGTAACCCAGCTGTGTTCTTGGCTGTTGAGCCTTCCTTGGGGTGGTGGGCTGAATAATGGTTATGTCCTACTTCCTGGAACCTATGAACACGTTATCTTACACGGTACAAGGAACTTTGAAGATGTGACCTAAGGCTCTTGAAATGGAGATTATAATCCAGGATTACTTGGGTGGGCCTAATGTAATTTCAAGAATCCTCATAAGAGGGAAGCAGGATATCAGAGAGAGAGAAGATGTGTTGACAAAATCAAGAGGTTGGAGGGATGTGAAAGACAGCCTCTAGAAGCTGAAAAGGGGCAAGAAAACAGATTATTTCCCAAAGACTCCAGAAAGAACAGCTCTTGACTTTACACTTTCAACATCCAGAACTGTAAGAAAATAATGTGTGTTGTTTTAAACCACTACATCTGTGGTAATTTGTTACAGCAGCAGTAGGAAACAAATAGACTTGGTAATTGATTATTTTCTGAGTAGGCTCTAAAATCAGGTTCAAAAACCTCATAAACTTCACAAACTACCCAAAATGGTCCCATGAAATCCCTTTCCTGCTGAAGTTAATCAGAGTTGGTTTTTAATGATGCCCAATGAAGGACCCAGGCTTATATAATGAGACCATTCCTCTCAGTTCATTTCAGTCACTCAGTCATATCCAACTCTTTGCGACCCCATGAATCACAGCACTCCAGGCCTCCCTGTCCATCCTCCCAGAGTTCACCCACACTCATGTCCATCGAATCGGTGATGCCATCCAGCCATCTCATCTTCTGTCATCCCCCTCTCCTCCTGCCCCCAATCCCTCCCAGCATCAGGGTCTTTTCCAATAAGTCAACTCTTCGCATGAGGTGGCCAAAGTATTGGAGTTTCAGCTTCAGCATCAGTACTTCCAATGAACACCCAGGACTGATCTCCTTTAGGATGGACAGGTTGGATCTCCTTGCAGTCCAAGGGACTCTCAAGAGTCTTCTCCAACACCACAGTTCAAAAGCATCAATTCTTTGGTGCTCAGCTTTCTTCACAGTCCAACTCTCACATCCATATGTGACCACTGGAAAAACCATAGCCTTGACTAGACGGACCTTTGTTGGCAAAGTAATGTCTCTGCTTTTCAATATGCTGTCTAGGTTGGTCATAACTTTTCTTCCAAGGAGTAAGCGTCTTTTAATTTCATGGCTGCAATCACCATCTGAAGTGATTTTGGAGCCCCCAGAAATAAAGTCTGACACTGTTTCCACTGTTTCCCCATCTATTTCCCATGAAGGGATGGGACCAGATGCCATGATCTTCGTTTTCTGAAGTTGTTAGTTGTAAGCCAACTTTTTCACTCTCCACTTTCACTTCCATCAAGAGGCTTTTTAGTTCCTCTTCACTTTCTGCCATAGGGGTCACCAATAAGAAAACTCAGCACCATCAGCATTCTGTCTCCACTTGCCTCTGCTCAGGAGTCATATTCCCCCCAAAATAAAACCATTTTCCAGATTAGATCATGTGCCCATCCCTGTGATCGGGGGGCTGAGATCCTATGACTAGCAGCCCCACCAGAACGACTTGGATTGCAGAAGGGGCAGTTCATTCAGAGTAATGAGGCAACTGCTCTTACAAGAGGAAGGAGGAAAATAACACTGGCCAATGAAAACCAACTTAATTTTTATTAATCTAATAGCTCAGAGACATAAAGGAAATCTTCATATCTAGTAAGTCAGATTACTAAAATAAAAAGCTAGTAAGGGGCATCTAGTTGAGTACAACACATTAATTACATGTATTTGTCTCTTTTCTGAAATTGCATCAAAAAATGGTATGAATCTTAAGAGCAAATAGGTAATAAACATCAGCAGACAAAAAACAACATTTTTTAAAAAGATATATTTATTTATTTTTGGCTGTGCTGGGTCTTCACTGCTGTGCACAGGCTTTCTCTAGTTGTGGGGAGCGGGATTTACTCTTAGTTGTGGTGTACAGGCTTCTGGTTGAGGTGGTTTCTCTTACTGTGAAGCGCAGGCTCCAGGCCCTGAGGCTCAGTAGTTGTGGCTCACAGGCTCTGGAGTGGTAGCTCAGTAGTCGTGGCACATGGGCTTAGTTGCTCTGTGGCAGGTGGTACCTTTCTGGAGCAGAGATCAAACCTATGTCTCCTGCACTGGCAGGAGGATTCTTAACATCTAGACCACTAGGTAAGTTCCAAAAAACAACACTTTTTCATGCTAGGAAACAGATGGAAGAATGGTAAAGACATTGTTGAGCAAAAGAAGGTAAAGCCAAAGTATCCAAACAGGTGGATACCAAAAAATAGGCAGTCAGTTTACCCTGCAGACGTTCAGAAAGGCTAAGGACTTGGAAGCATGAGCACTTCCTGTGCAAAAACAGCATTTAGTGCCTCATTATTAAATGCGGTTGTATAGAGAACTTGATAAAATTCTGCCTTGTAAATATAAAAGATATGTCAGCAAATAAATTCATACACTCTACTCATCTCTAGAAAAAAAAAACTGTTAGATTATTAAAAATATAAGTATTTAACCAATGACTACAAGGCATTTGGGGCTTCTGAAAATTCTTAAAGAGATGGGAATACCAGACCACCTTACCTGCCTCCTGTGAAAGGTCAAGAAGCAACAGTTAGACATGGAATAATGGACTGGTTCCAAATTGGGAAAAGCTACATCAAGGCTGTATATTGTCACTTTGCTTATTTAAATTATATGCAGAGTACATCGTGACAAATGCCTGGCTGGATGAAGCACAAGCTGGAATGAAGATTGCCAGCAGAAATACCAATAACCTCAGATATGCAGATGACACCACCCTTATGGCAGAAAATAAAGAGGAACTAAAGAGCCTATCAATGAAAGTGAAAGAGAAGACTGAAAATGCTGGCTTAAAACTCAACATTCAAATAAACGAAGATCATTGCATCTGGCCTCATCACTTTATGGCAAATAGATGGGGAAATAATGGAAACAGTGAGAGACTTTTATTTTCTTGGGCTCCAAAATCACCGTATATGGTGACTGCAGCCATGAAATTAAAAGACGCTTGCTCCTTGGAAGAAAAGCTATGACAAACCTAGACAGCATATTAAAAAGCAGAGATATTACTTTGCTGACAAAGGTTCATCTAGTCAAAGTTATGGTTTTTTCCAGTAGTCATGTATGGATGTGAGAGTTGGACCATAAAGAAGGCTGAGCACCGAAGAATTGATGCTTTTGAACTGTGGTGTTGGAGAAGACTCTTGAGAGTCCCTTGGACAGCAAGGAGATCAAACCAGTCAATCCTAAAGCAAATCAGTCCTGAATATTCATTGGAAGGACTGATGCTGAAGCTGAAGCTCTAGTACTTTGGCCACCTGATGCGAAGAGCTGACTCTTATTAGAAAAGACCCTGATGCTGGAAATGATTGAAGGCAGGAGGATAAGGGCATGATAGAGGATGAGATGGTTGGATGGCATCACCAATTCAATGGACATGAGTTTGAGCAAGCTCCACAAGATGGTGAAGGACAGGGAAGCCTGGCGTGCTGCAGTCCATGAGGTCACAAAGAGTCAGACGTGACTGAGTGATTGAATAATAATATTGCGCTAGTGGTAAAGAATCCACTTGCCAATGCAGGAGATGCAAGAGCCACAGGTTCAATTCCTGGGTCGGGAAGATCCCCTGGAGAAGGGAATGGCAACCCACTCCAGTACTCCTGCCTGTAAAATACCAAGGACAGAGAAGCCTGGCAGGCTACAGTCCATAGGGTCACAAAGAGTCGGACGCCACTGAGCAACTCAGCACTTGACACAAGACATTTGAGGAAAACTTCCAACATCAACAACAAATCCCAGAGGAGACAAAGATAAAGCAAGCAACAGAACAAAACTTTGTTATAAAAAACCCTGTAATTTATATCATCAGAGAGATAAAAGAACGTATTACATTCATGTAACAAAATGAGGATGATTGGTTTAATAAAGAAATTATCAAAACAAGGATAATTTAATAGAAATTAAAAATATGGCTGCAAAATAAACAAAAATGCTCCATTAAAGGGTTAGAAGATAAAAGCAAGGAGATCTTCTAAAAATAAAACCGAAAGATAAAAAGATGAATAATAAGAGGGGAAAAATAAGACATTTAAGCAGTCATTACAGAATGTCCAACATCTGACTGACAGGCACTCCAGAAAGAGAAAAGGCAGGGGGTGGGGGGGATGGGGAGGGTGGGGGTGGGGAAGATGGAAAGAAATCATGAAATAAATCAAGGAAAATGCCCCAGAGTTTAAAAAAAAAACTTGCAATTTAGACAGGCAATCTCAGATTTAAAAGTCCCACTAAGTACCCAGCCCAGTGAATTTTTTTAAAAAGGCACCAAGTTACAGAATGAAATATCAGGATACTGTACTAAGAATAAACTTAAAACTTCTAAGGAATTGGGGGAGTAGATAATTACATAAAAAGTATCAGTAATCAGAATAGGCATCAACTTCTTGAAAGCAATGGAGGAGTTCAGAAAACAACATAGCAAATCCTTTCCAGTTCAGAGGAGAAGTTATTTTCATCCTAGAATTAAGTAACAATCAACTAGGCTGGTATATAAGGAAGCACACCCATGCACCCTTTCTCAGAAAGCTAATGAAGAATGGGTCCCAGTAAAATGATGGACCTAACAAAAAAGAAGAAAACATGAAAGCTGGGAAACAAGCAATGTCATACATAAAACTACTAGAGGTACTAAAGTCCTGGGATGACAATCCAGGTAGCAACCCATCCAGACAGGAGCAGAAGGACAGAGACAATCAACAGTTGATCTGAAATGTTAAAAGTAGGATTGATAAGCTTCTAAAAATCTAATTAAACATTTGGTTAGAATAACAGAAAACTGAAATGATGAAAAGCTAGGCAATTCTTAACTCCAGGAAAATAAGCAGCTGTACAATGAAGGAAAAGTAGTCAAAGTACATTTAATTGGCTTACTAATAAGCAACACTTACATAATAATGTAGGAGAAGGCAATGGCACCCCACTCCAGTACTCTCGCCTGGAAAATCCCATGGATGGAGGAGCCTGGTGGGCTACAGTCCATGGGGTCGCTAAGAGTCGGACACGACTGAACGACTTCACTTTCACTTTTCACTTTCATGCACTGGAGAAGGAAATGGCAACCCATTCCAGTATTCTTGCCTGGAGAATACCAGGGACAGGGGAGCCTGCTGGGCTGCCATCTATGGGGTCCCACAGAGTTGGGCACGACTGAAGCAATTTAGCAGCAGCAGCAGCACATAATAATGTAAATACTAGATACTGAACTAACTAGAAATTAGATTAGGATTATATTAAGAGGATTATATTAAGTTGTGTCCGACTCTTTGGGACCCCATGGACTGTAGCCTACCAGGCTTCTCCATCCATGGGATTTTCCAGACAAGAATACTGGAGTGGGTTGCCATTTCCTTCTCCAGGAGATCTTCCTGACCCAGGGACTGAACCTGGGTCTCCTGCATTGTAGGCAGATGCTTTACCGTCTGAGCCACCAGGGAAGGCCTATATGAAGAGGATAGGGAAAGGGAAGTATACTTGTGTATGGAGTTAATAAAGCCTAAAACTTATAAATCAAGAAATAGCAGTATAGCTATAAGCATATTATATCAGGAAAAACTGCCAAAGATTTAAAAGCCTCCCCTGAGGTGAAACAGAAAGCACTGCTTTTTCATTTTTTTAATAAAAGCTTTGTAGTATTATTTAATATTTTGTATGATTTTGATTTAAAATATTTATACTGCCCTGAAGAAAAGAACCAGTAAGAATAAATCTAGAGATAATTCATATTTTAACTTGTATCATGCATTAATGCCACACTCTACTTAGATCAGATTCTCTTCAGAGATCCAACACGTGCTGAATTTTAAAAAAGCTCATTGCTCCATATGTCCTGTCTCCCTCAGTGACCAATATTTGAATTTTAAAAGACTGTGTGTGAAATACTTCAAATATTACTCACAATGGAAGAAAACATTCTCCTCTAGTTTCTGTGTGTGATTAGTGAATGTCCCAAAGCATGAAATATGATTTTAAAATATTGTTCTCTCAGTGTTCATTTATTCTTTGTATTTACTACATCACTTCTATATGGCATTTGATAGCCAGATGAAAGCCTCCCTCACTCTGCATTGTCTTAGCTTGGTCCTCCCTTAATCCTTCTATGACTCCATTACATCATTTAGGGTCTTCTCTGCTCTACCTCCCAATTGATGTAATTCTTATATTTTACCTTATAAATTGCCAAACATTCAGTATTCTATAAATGACAGGTTTGTGCATATTTTTGCTAGCAACAATTACAGTACATTACAGTAAAAAAAAAAGTTTATAAATTCAGAACCTACTAACAATCTAGAGTAAATACACTTTGAGCATAACAAAATGTATTTTTCTGAAGACTATGTGACAGTAAACAACTATCAAAATTAAATTAATCAAACATAGACTCAACACCCTTTTTTTTTTTTTCATTTTTAATAAAACATTCTAGGGACTCCCCTGGCAGTTCAGTGGTTAGGACTCGGAACTTTCATTGCTGGAGCCCAGGTTTGATTCCTGGTCAGGGAACTAAGATCCTGTAAATCACATGGCATGGCCAAAAAACAAAAAACTTTACATGAATATTCTCCTTAGATTGTTTCTTACTGATAAATTCTGCCACAGCGAGGATAATTTTATATACCAAATCCTTCTGAGGAACTATAAAGGTGACATATTCATTAAAATTTAGTGTTTATAGTGAAGACTCACTTCAGCAGAATGCTGATTTTAAGAAAGTGGTTGAGGAGCAAATAAAATTTTCTCCACCCACTATTCTTCACTCATGATTATGAACTGGCAAAAAAACCAAACTCTGGTACTGTATGGATTTGTAGCTGGAAAATAATGTATGAGATATATGGCTAGAAAACCAAATGTAAGAACAGTGAGAAAAATTTCAACACTCGGAAACCCCAAGGGGCAGGTGACTTAGTTACCTTATGAAATCAATTAATCAAGTAGTATAGTTTATGGTCCAAGTTTAAAGTTCATATGCCTCTCCTGCCAACCAACCCATATACTGAGGGGAGAAGGGGATACACTAGAAAGCAATTTTACCTGAATTATTTGGATAATTTCCATTGGATTTTGGAAATGGAATTTCATTTTTCCGTGTTAGGAGGGTTTTGTGTCAGACACTGCTTCCTTGTATGCTTAATGTAGGACTCAACAGGTAGTTTAGTGGAAAACAAAGAACAGGTGACAGATGGCGAGTAAAACGCCTGCAGGCACAACATGCAATATACTTACTATTTTATGGGAACAAAAATCTAGACCAGACAAGCAGAAACACTTTGGGAGGGAAATAAAAAATAACTTGAAACCAAAACTGTTCCAGAAAATCCAAAATGTGTCACTGAAAATACACACCATTATAAATGCAGGAAGAGACACCATTCAAAGAATACCCTGAGGGGCCATTCAATATTCATTTAGCCATCTAGAATTCAACTGCATACACTCAGCAAAAAAAAAAAAAATTTAAGAGAAAAATGTAAGTCATACAGGCAATCGTGTTTCCGTTAAACTCAATGAACATATGCCCCTGCTAGTGGATACGATCAAACCTAAACTAGACTATTGATGTTGACAAACCTGTGGGGACAATGTATAATTTTATTTGAATGGAATCTGTGACCATGGGTAAGAAGGTCAGAAGCAGGGCTTCCCTGGTGGCTCAGTGGTAAAGAATCCACCTGCCAATGCAGGAGACATGGGTTTGATCCCTGGGTCAGGAAGATCCCCTGGAGAAGGAAATGGCAACCCACTCCAGTATCCTTGCCTGGGAAATCCCATGGACAAAGAAGCCTGGCAGGCTACACTCCATGGAGTCTCAAAATCAGACTTAATGACTGAACAACAATAACAACAACATTACCCATGTCACCAGGCCATGAGTAGTGATGTCTTCTTTGCTGCCTATCAGATCAACAGATGACTAGTTCAACCAGTGGAATTCTGTAACAATACACTGGTTCTACTCTCTAATAATACACTAATCCTTTTCAAAGCAGGGTGTCATTCTGTGGTCAAGCTGGTAGAAGAAAGCCAGTTCTTTTTCCTGTTCTCTGAAGAACTTTGACAAATAGATACCTCTCTTGAAGTCAGTTACATTAATCCACAAAAAACAAACATTTCGGAATCAGAGGGATCTGGATTTACATAATTTACTTAACTTCCTTGAGCTTCAGTCTCTATGTCTATAAAATGAGAAAAACAATAATATCTATGTTTTATATATATATACATATATATATATATATATATATATACACACAGTAATATATCTTGAGGGTATTATATACCTGTGTGGGTATTATATACCTGTGAGGGTATTATATAGAAGCCTGTGTGCTTCTCAGAATACCTGCTATAGAATACATATTCAAGTTGAGTTTGTGCCCACTCTTTCTCTACTTTAGAATTAGACTCATGCCTGGAATATTTAGAACTTTGTTCTCTCTGCCAGATTAACCTCTGGGTGCATATACTTAGTTGAATAACAGACATGCTTAATATGTCTTTGGCTATTATGTAGTATATGGAGGAGAGAATGGTTCCAGGTTTTGGAGTCAGGCCTGAGTTCAAATTCAACCTCCACCACACACAAACTATATGTCTTTAGCAGCATCAATTAACCTTACTGAGCCTCTATTTTTCATTTGCAAAATAGAGCAGTACCTTTTCCTACCTAGCTAGCAAGGATTTCTGTGAGATTGAAATTGGATAATATATGTCAAAATGGTTCATAAGTAATAACATATTATGATATATGTTTATTACTTTATTATCTATATTATTATAATGGAATTATAAATAATACTTAATTTTTATTATTGATAGATGATTTAGGAAAAAAGAAATTATCTCATTCAAGAAAAAATTAATTATTGTATAGTCAGCTTTTTCTTATATTGAGAAAAAGAGAAAGTTAAGATATATATAAGTAAAGAATACCAGCCAGAGAATTAGAATACAACTGATAGTCTGAGTGCTAACACTAACAACTTCCTGGACAAACCTCCCTAACTTATTTAGCTTGGCTTTCTTATCTCTAAAGTAATTCCTGCCTCAGTATATTACTGCAAGGATACATACAGAAAACTGATGGGAGAAAAAAAAAACAATGGGAACGATGTCAAATCCTTTCAATAAAAGTCTCAGATGAGTTATTTGAACCTTCTTTCTTTAGGTATGTGGACAATCATTTCATCTTGTTTATACACCTGTTTTATGAGCAAAACTGCTACAGACCTAACCTTCAGAGATTTGTAGACGTGGTAGAAGGAAAGGAAAGAAGATTAAAGGAAATCTTTAAGAAACATTGGCAAACCTCAGCTTCACTCTTTAATTAGGGCATGGTTAATAAGTGGGCCTTAGGAAGCATCACTACAATCAAAGCTAGAGGAGGTGATGGAATTCCAGTTGAGCTATATCAAATCTTCAAAGATGATACTGTAAAAGTGCTGCACTCAATATGCCAGCAAATTTGGAAAACTCAGGAGTGGCCACAGGACTGGAAAAGGTCAGTTTTCATTCCAATCCCAAAGAAAAGCAATGCCAAAGAATGTCCAAACTACTGCACAATTGCACTCATCTCACATGCTAGCAAAGCAATGCTCAAAATTCTCCACACAAGTGCTCAACAGTACATGAACGGAGAACTTCCAGATGTTCAAGCTGGTTTTAGGAAAGGCAGAGGAACCAGAGATCAAATTGCCAACAACCATTGGATCATCAAAAAAGCAAGAGAGTTCCAGAAAAACCTCTACTTCTGCTTTATAGAACACATCAAAGCCTTTGACTGTGTGGATCACAACCAACTGTGGAAAATTCTTCAAGAGATGGGAATACCAGACCACCTGACCTGCCTCCTGAGAAATCTGTATGCAGGTCAAGAAGCAACAGTTAGAACTGGACATGGAACACTAGACTGGTTTCAAATCAGGAAAGGAGTACAAGGCTGTATATTGTCATTCTGTTTATTTAACTTACATGCAGAGTACATCGTGAGAAATTCTGGGCTGGATGATTGCCAGGAGAAATATCAACAACTTCAGATATGCAGATAACACCACCCTTACGGCAGAAAGTGAAGAGGAACTAAAGAGCCTCTTGATGAAAGTGAAAGAGGAGAGTGAAAAAGTTGGCTTAAAACTCAACATTCAAAAAACGAAGATCATGGCATCCAGTCCCATCATTTCATCACAAATAAATGGGGAAATAATGGAAACAGTGACAGACTTCATTTTCTTAGGCTCCAAAATCACTGCAGATGGTGACTGCATCCATGAAATTAAAAGATGCTTGCTCCTTGGAAGAAAAGCTATAACAAACCTAGATAGTGCATTACAAAACAGAGACATTACTTTGCCAGCAAAGGTCCATCTAGTCAAAGTTATGGTTTTTCCAGTAGTCATCAATAGATGTGAGAGTTGGACCATAAAGAAAGCTGGACACTGAAGAGTTGATGCTTTTGAACTGTGGTGTTGAAGAAGACTCTTGAGAGTCCCTTGGACAGCAAGGAGATCAAACCAGTCAATGCTAAAGGAAATCAGTCCTGAATATTCTTTGGAAGGACTGATGCTGAAGCTGAAACTCCAATACTTTGGCCACCTGATGTGAAGAACTGACTCATTGGAAAAGACCCTGATGCTGGGAAAGATTGAAGGCAGGAGGAGAAGGGGACAACAGAGGATGAGATGGTTGGATGGCATCACCGACTTGATGGACATGGGTTTGAGTAAGCTCCAGGAGTTGGTGATGGACAGGGAAGCCTGGCATGCTGTAGTTCACAGGGTCGCAAAGAGTCAGACAGGACTGAGCGACTGAACTGACTGAAGAAATAGTACTGTTATACTTTCTCTCTTGTAGAAACTGCCTCTAGGCTGAGCTGAAAGAGTTCCATGTCCTGGACCTCTGAATACAGAATCCAGGAGTCTAGCTTGAAACTGGAGTGACATCCTCAATACTTTCGTGAACTCTCATCTCGATACTGATTAAACATATCTTGAATTAGTCACCTCATCTCTTTCTCCATTGCCAATGCTCCAGGCTAAGCCCCTCACTGGCTCTCAGCTGAATTCCTGCAAAAGTCAGCTACCTGCTGACCTAATCTCCAGTCCCTCCTGATCAACCCAACTCTGAACTGTCAACAGAGGGCTGTTTTTAAATAATTCCATCAAGTGACATGTCTGATAAAAACAAAGACTCCCTGCATCACTCCCAAAGAAAGCTGCTGCTGCTGCTGCTGCTGCTGCTAAGTCGCTTCAGTCGTGTCCGACTCTGTGCGACCCCAGAGACGGCAGCCCACCAGGCTCCCCCGTCCCTGGGATTCTCCAGGCAAGAACACTGGAGTGGGTTGCCATTTCCTTCTTCAATGCATGAAAGTGGAAAGTGAAAGTGAAAGTGAAGTCGTGTCTGACTCTTAGCGACCCCATAGACTGTAGCCTACCAGGCTCCTCCGTTCATGGGATTTTCCAGCAAGAGTACTGGAGTGGGGTGCCATTGCCTTCTCTGCCCAAAGAAAGCTAGAAGTCCTTAACCTGCAAAGCAGACCCCTTAATATTCTGACCCAGGCTAGCTCACCAGTTCCATTCAACAACACCACCCCTCCCACTCAGTTGCTTAGTGAAGCAATATAGTATAGTGTCTATAGCTAATGCTAAACAATTATCCACTTCTTACTTTTAGTAATGGAACCTTTGAGTTTCAGCTGAACACAAGGACTCCCTAGGTATGACCATGTGATTTGACTGTAGCCAGTGGGATGAAAGAGAAAGTGTTGTGGGCTTATTTTTGTTTTGTCGTTAATATGAAACTTCTAGGTCAAAAGAAAGAAAGAAAGAAAGAAAATTACTATGTTAAGAGTATTCAAACCACAGCCAAGTAAAATCCAGAAACTAAAATGACCCATTATCTGCCAAATAAGAGAAACAGAACATTTAATAAATTTAAAGCAAGATCAGTCTGTCAGCAGAATTCAAACTTCCTTTTCAGACCCAGGAAATTTTCTTTAAAAGAGAAACTTAGAAATGCATTGTTGGCAGGAATCAGAAAGAAGCAAAGAACCTTTTTTTTTCTTTAATTAATACATGCCTAATCTAGAAACTATGCGGCTACTATGCCATTTTTAAGTGCCAAGCTCAAAAAAAGAGACTGAATTTTACATCTCACTGTACTGTTCTCAGAATAATTCATCTAATTCCACTATAGGCAGAAGTCTAACAAATGGTTTGAACCTTTATCAGTTCCAGGTTATAATATGCACTCATCAATGTCCTTTATCATATAGGAAGCTCCCTTTTTCAGAACTCTACCTGGAGCTTCAAGTTAGGATCTAAGGTGTGGGGCCTTGAGTTACTGGTTAAGTAAGCTTCCTATATCCACTTGATCCTCTACTTAGAGAACCTGGGCCAGTATTGTCATCAAATTTCCTGACAGGAAACTGCTTTATTCTTTATTGAAATGAGAGTTAATAAAAGACCAAGCACACCTGTGTCCTCTCCCTGTGCGAGCAGACTTTAATTAGTCACAATCAGATCAAAAGCAGAAACCACAGAGTAATTTAAACAGGAAGAGCTGACTATAAAGCATTACTGAGCAATGATAGGAGAGGGACTATAAAGATGGGATGAGAGCTCTAAAGGGTGCTAAAGAGCTGAGGGAAAGAACCAACAGAGAGGAACCTGGAGGAGGTCAGACTTCAGCGTTTGTTGACGAAGGTATGGTCAAAGTCCACTTGATGCAGAGAAGTTACATAAGCCAGAGATGGTCCAAAGTTGCCAGGAAAGCAGAAACAACCTGCTGGGCACAGGCCAGCCAGAGCTGGTTGGTGTGCAGACTGGGTATGCAGAAGGAAAGAGGTGCAGAGAGTCAAGAGGTAGGTGAGTCAGCGGGCCACTGCAGGTGAGGCCTGGGATGCTCAGTGCCCACGTCAGGACAGTCCTGGAGAACAGTTCTGTGGGGCACGGGTGAGATGAAGCTAATGGGTGGGTACACAGAGGGAGCCGGACTGCCGCTGTGGACACTTCTGGGACCAGGACCTCGAGGGGCCTCCCTCTACAGGAACCTAGCACATCTCTGTATTTGGCTGGGGACGGAGCAGCTCTCACCCACTCAACAGGACAAAGCTTAAGCATCTTGCTCACTAGACAGCCAGCTCGATGAGTCCCAGCATGCCCACACAGAGCAGCAGCCTGGGCTGCAGTGAAGGTTGTGCTGCCTGGAGCTCCCAGCCACACTTACTTACAAGATCTGAAGGAAACACACAGAAAAACTACACGCTACAGGACTTGAGCAGTGAAAAAGAAAGCATGCTCTTCAGGCTACCAAGAGAAATCCCTCTTTCTCCTTCAAGTGTTTCTCTCTCCAGTGACCTCTATGACAAAGCAGTGTGCCAAATGTCAAAGGAAAAATATTTACAGGGCCCAGACCCATTCAAACAGGTTAGTCAATGAAGGGAGCTGACAGGCAATGAATTAATAATAAGCACATTCACCCTCTGACTGAAGCCCTCCATAGAAACAGACCTGCCCAGTTAATTGTTCTCTCTGCTTTCCCCTAGAATTTAACTTGTCCCCAGGTGTCACCTGCTCCCATCAATCCCCCAGTAACTCTGATCTTCTAACCTGCCCCTCTAGTCATTTACAAGTGGCTATGTCAGAAGTCTCTCTACAGCCCCTGTTGAGGGTAGCTCATAAGTGTGATACAGTTTTGCACAGCTCTTTAAAGCAATTTGATAAAAGCAATCCAAAGTCAAATTAGAGATTAGGCCATTTTTAGAGTCATGGGATTGTTCTGTATGGCTCTGAGGTAGTGTACATATGTGACTATGCATTTTTCAAAACCCATAGAACTATACATTACCAAGTGTGGATTTTAATGAATGCAAATTTAAAAAATTAACTAGGATGTTAGAGGACCCTAGAATGCAATACAGACTGTGAGAAATGAATCTAACTCTATTACAGACGCATGACATAACCTTTCTGAAAGGGATAGGGAAAGAGCTGACCTAAAGTAACTTTGGAAAATGGTATTTAGACTAGATACTCTAAAACTAAAGTTTAAAAGGACTGTATATAAACACTGTACTATAGTCTGCAAATTAGTTTCTTACAGGGATACCAGATAAGAATTCTGAAAGTACTGTACATCTATACTAGAGTTGAACAAGTGATAACTAATAAATAATAGGAACTAAGTTCCTCACAGTTAAAGGAAAAAGTTAAAAATAAACAAGGGAGAGGCTAGACTAAGCCCTGTGATAATAAGTTAGAGTTGGGGACATCAGTATAAACTCATGCCTAATTTATGTACTTTGAGTAGATAGTTAGTAGAGAAATAGATAATTATACATAATATGTGTATACATGGGAATACGTATGTATATTTCCTAGCTCTGTCCACTGAGAAAGCCTAGAAGTGTTTCCCCAATAGCAGTGAGCACACACCCGTGCTGGGATCTTGGTTTCTAAAAGCCATTTTCCAATAGAAGGAACCAGGGCTTCTTGGATAAATGGCTGATTCTAGGGTGCAGGCGGGGAAGATATAAGAAGTTTGGAGAGAGTAAGTCTAGTGCCAGAAAGGAAGGAAGGGCTCAGACAGCAAAATGGACACTGGAACCAATCTGAAAGAGCTCTCAATGGTCAAAGATGGGGAAATCTGAACAAGCATGTTATTCTGAGTTGTGGAGATGAATTTTTTTAAAAAAAATATAGTTAAAAGTAGAAAGTAAGTCGTTGCTCCTGGGGAGTAAGAAGCAGCATAGGGGCAGGGACTGTTTGTTGTCAAAAGCCTTAGAACATAATTTGACACCTTAAACCATTTCCATGTTGGCTTGTGTAGCTTTGAAGGAAAAATTCTAACTACATTAAAAAGAATACACACAAAAAAAGTTAGAATATGAGGCAATCGAGGGAATATTTTGATAAGAGAGGGTTTTGTTTGGTTGGATTGGTTTCTATGTTTTATTAAAATAGGAGACACTTGGCTAGTTTATATATAGATAGAAAACCAACAGACAAAAAGAATAAAACAGGGAAGAAATAGAGATAACTGACTAAGGTAAGTGTCTGAGGAGGGGAGGCAATCTTTGTTAGAAGGATTTAGAGAGGACTGGGCTTCCAGGTGGCGCTAATGTTAAAGAACCCACCTGCCAATGCAGGAGACGTAAGACACAAAGTTTCAATCCCTGGGTTGGGAAGATCCCCTGGAGGAGGGCATGGCAACCCACTCCAGTATTCTTGCCTGGAGAATCCCCATGGACAGAGAAGCCTGGCAGGCTACAACCCACTGGGTTGCAAAGAGTCGTATAAGACTGAAGCGACTTAGTGTGCGGATGGCACTAATCAGCTCATTATTTCTAACCTATCCAAAGAGTGACACATGCAGAATCTCAAGGAAACCTCTGTCCTGTTTCCCTCTTGCTTCTTGCTGAGCCCTGAGGTGCACCCACTCTTGCCTGGTATGGGGTGCTCTCTCACAAGCCACAAAGGTGCACTTCCTGAAAACGCCAGGGGCAAGTCTGTCACTTCCTTGTCAGTGTCTACACTAATTATTTACAGAGATTTGGCAACAATTATGCAGACTTACAGGGCTTCCCAGGTGGTGCAGTGGTAAAGAATCTTCCTGCCAATAGAAGAAACACAAGAGACGTGGGGTTGATCCTTGGGTTTGGAAGATATCCTGGAGAAGGAAATGGTAATACACTCCAGTATTCCTGCCTGGAAAATTCCATGGACAGAGGAGCCTGGTGGGCTACCGTCTGTGGGGGTGGCAAGCTAAGAGTCATACATACACACACACACACACACACGTGCAGATTTAAGCTAAAGACCTCTTTTTTAAAAAAGAAAGATATATGAATACACTTAATGACACTGGACTATACACTTAAAAATGGTTGCAATGGTGGGATTTCCCTAGTGGTCTAGAGGCTAAGACTCTGTGCTCCCCAAAGAGGGTGGGCCCAGGTTCGATCCCTGGTCAGGGAACTAGATCCTACATGCTTCAACTAATACTCAGCACAGCCGAAAAAAAAAAAAAAAAAAAAAAAATTGGTTGCAATGGTAAATTTTGTTATATAGGTTTTACTATCACAAAAAGTTTTTTTAAAGCGAGATATAAAATTAGGGAGAGGGAATTCCCTAGTGGTCCAGTGGTTAGAACTGCTGAGGGCACAGATTCAAGGTCTGCTTGGGGAACTAAGATCCTGAAAGTTGTGAAGCAATGGCCAAAAAAATAAAAGAAAATAAAATTAGGGAGAGTCATTCCTAAATTTACAACTCTGTATTTATAAGATCTTTAGTGATGGGGTGAACCCCAAGGTTAACTGTTTAGAAAGAGGTGGAAGTCCAAGTTTACCTTCACAAGCAACTATGGATGAGCCTTCATTGAAAAGAAAAGAACACACTTTATACATCACAGGAGCAATTTTGTCTTCCTAATGACTGAAGAGTGCTCTTCTAGAGCTATGACTCAATTCTTGAGGGGAGAGTTCCTTATCATGGTATGGTAGCTGAGGTATTTCTACTAAGTAGAATGGTCATGACACATTTCATATATTAAAACCTTTTTAAAGAAATCCATTTCACATTTTAAAAATTTGTTCTCAACTTCAGAAATAATTTTAAAAGGTCTACCAAAGACTACTTTTAATTATAGTAATAAGCAAGGAACTAATGGGGGTATTCAGTAAAAATGGGAGAAAACACATCTACTCAGCCTTATTTCCACATTTCATTCCTCACTTAGCCCAAACCATATTCTAATACAATACAATCAATGTGCTCATGACAAGGTGATAATTAGTATGTAGTCCTAGCAAAATGGGCCTGGTGATGTTTTTTATTTGCACCTCCTTTGTTTGGGAATATTGCCTTAAATAACAGAAAGGCAAATAAAATGACTTGGCAGGCCCACACAGAGAAGGAAGTTTTCTTAATAGCGAGTTGCCTTTATATGGGCATATTTCTACTTTCTAAAATAATGTCTCCATTATCTTGGTTAGAGTTCAACTCTTTTAAATCTATAAGAAATATGTGAGGCATGAGTATATGGGATGATTCACAGATTTGAAATAACACCTACTCTCCTTTGGTTCTGGCACAAAATGTGTCAGTGAAGCCTGCAATTAAGAAAATTACCTTGGGCTGTCCTGCCACAAGGATGGCAATGTCAATCTACTCATCCAGAGCAGAAGTGTGTTACAAAAATGAGTTTAGAAAACAATTCTACTCTAGCGATGACTGTGTCTTGGTGCCTTTGCCATGCCATCTAAATTTTTGTCATTAATAATAAGATTAATAATATTTACTAAATATTGTTATGCTATTTCTTGTAGTCATCAAAACAGCCCTATGAGATAGATACTATGATGGTTCCTATTTTACAGATGAGGAGGGGTTAAATAAGGGGCCCAAGATCATACTCTTAACCAGTGGTAGAGCTTGCATTTGAAGCCAGATCTCTCTGTCTCAGATGTTCATTCTTTTGATCAAGACTAGTTGCATAATTTGAAAAGCCCAGTACAAAATGAAAATATGGGGGGGCTCCATTCAAAAAGTATTAATAATCACAGGGCCCTGTGTGACTGAACAGGTTGTATACCCATGAGCTGGCAGCGCTCTCAACCATGAGCTTTCAATCACCTCCCTCCACCAAGTCCTTCCTCTCCGATATCTCAACCAAATTCAGCAAACATTTTGTCCAATCCACAGTGCTACTGTAAGAAGTCCTGTGTGAATTCCTGAGAGACACAGGTCCAGTCTGGAGACATTCATTTCTCAGTTAATCCTTTTACGTGCCTAAATTTCACATTATGCTCAACAGCAGAAAGTATCCTTTGAATATCAATCTTCTCTTTGGTTGGTCCCTAACACCTTCCTTTTAATCAGTCTGCTTCCCTCTTTTAAAAAATAAATAACTTAACCATTTCCATTTTAAGCATATAATATCACAGTGTCAGTACTGTTCCTCCCCGCTGTGATATTTGCAGCTGCTTCACCCTGATGATGGGAAAAGGCCTTGGATCCTCATAATTGTAGGGTCCTGATTAATGAACGCTTTGCCTCTCTGCATTTCCTTTTGAAGATCTTTCCAAACCTTTCACTTGGCACCTTCACTCAAGTGGAATGTCTGGAGCTTGGTGGACAGCATGTTTTGGTGTAAACATTTTACCATCCAACACATATCTTGAGAACAAAGGAAGTCTGTTTGCAGTGTTTATCGAGTAATTGGGACATGCAAGTTACATTTCTAGGGAAAGGAACCAGTTGTGTGTGGACAGCTATGGTGGAGGAGAGTTTGCAGGCGGAGGACTAGGAGACAGAGAAGATGTTATCTCTGCCCCGGTGGGGATCCCCACCTAACACAATGTCTAGCCCCAGACTACCCCATCCTTCACACATTTTCACTGTGATTTCTTTTTCTACAAGAAATTAGGACTGTTCCTGTCTTCATTTCTTCCTAATATGGGGAAAGAAGGGAGGACTCACAGGCAGCCTCCGCCTGAGACTCTTCTGACTTTAGGACTTAAATGTGGGCTCCTGATTGATGCCTCCTTACTTCCTGTGGATAAAACTGAATGAGATTATAGATAATTTGTCATTGCGGCATGGAAAGAATAAGGCACAAGCAAATATTTAGAAAAGTAGTTTTCAACTGTATCAGACTCACTATCCCCTTTTTATAATGAAACATCCCTTCATTGTCCTGAAAGGAAATTCATAGATAGTATAATCTACTAATATACAAGGGAAAAAAACCAACCACAACTCATTTTAATTGACATAATGCTTAAATTGTGATACAAAAGAGAAATAAAACTAGAGTTAGGGTTATGTTCAGATAATTATAAATAGCTTTTCACCCACATCAGTGCCTTAAAGGACATTTGATAGTAGGGTGGGACAATTTCTATGTCCTATGGAACTCCTCCAAACATCTGTCAATCCTGGCCCTCAGCCACCAAATACCAGTTAGCATGCCTTCAATCACTGTAATAACCAAAAATGTACCCACAGTTCCTATAACACATCATAAAAGGTGGTACTGCCCCGGCTGAGAACTACTGGTCTATGTAGGAGTGCCTCTGTATTAGATTTCTTTAGATTCTCCCTTGGTTAGGGGTTCTACATAATAGAATACGATATACTTGCCATACTCCCAGACTAAGAGTTCCAAGGCTTAACAAGCCTGAGCTCAACCAGCATGCATTTTCTATTTGTACACAACTATTTTTAGGACACTAGTTTTAAAATAGTACCCACATACACACACACTCCACTATCACCAAGGTCCCTGACCACAGAGTCACGTTAGGGAGTGGCCATGCTATGTATGGACTGATGGTTATATAGAGTGAAGCAGAAAGAGCCTTTATTTTGCGTCATATGTAAAACTTAGGGAGGCAGAATTGAGGATGTGTCAGTGTGGTGCATGGGTTGGCCTTGTACATTTTTCTTGGTACTCTCTGACCCTTACCTTGGGTTAAAGGAGACTATTGTAAACAAAGGTTCTGCCTGCTGAATACAAAATTGAAGCCAAACAGGGACCCAAAGGGAATAAGAGTCCCCTCACCCTCATGCCCCTGGACACATACTCCTAATTAGGATCAATCAAAATATCATTCACCAAATACTCAGAAAGATACCGAGATCTGGCCCAATTAAAAAAAAAAAAAAAGAATGCTTGTGGAAACTTCTCTGAGTCACACTCTAGCATTTAGCAGAGGTCAGTGTTTTCCCACCAGAACAAGCTAAAATTTGAATGAAATAAAAATTCTAGATTACCTAAGGGAAAACTTAAACAGCAAAATTCCTCTACACCAAGACCCATGATAAAACATTTGCCCCCTCTTAAATCATGCTCATTCAAGAATCTGTTTAAGCACAGCATGCTTTCTGGGTGGTACAATTCTTAATGGGCCATTAAGAAGAAAGAGGTTTTGAATTAATGAATGCGAGAGGAAAAAATGTGTTGCAACTAAGGAAAACATTCATTCTTGTATAAGCCTAGGTGTTAGTCACTCAGTCGTGTCCAACTCTTAGTGACCCCATGGACTGTAGCCCACCAGGCTCCTCTGTCCATGGAATGCTCCAGGTAAAAATACTGGAGTGGGCAGCCATTCCCTTCTCCAGGGGTTCTTCCCAACCCTGGGATTGAACCTGTATCTCCTGCACTGCAGGCAGATTCTTTACTGTCTAAGCCACCACAGAAGTCCCCATTCATGTATACATTCACTTGTTTCCCTTCTCAGCTTAATTTCTCCTATTATACATTGCAAGTACCCTTAGTGTCCTTCCTCCCAACACTTTGAGAAACTCAAATGATTCCACAATGATCCTTCTTAAAGGCAATATACCCTGTAGTCCATGCTTACACCTGTGCAAGCTTACACCTGTGCCTGGTGAAGGACCAAACCATGCAGAGATCTCACTTTAAATTTATGATCGTAAACCTTGAGTAGGTCCTTAATCCTGCCAGCAATCATACTATATTTCCCAAGTCCTTCTATTATCCCTCTTTCCCTAGTGGTATTACATACCTTCACCTCTGTCCTCAAACCTCAAACACCTACTCACCACCTATTCTCATTTCACATATTCTCATATTCACATATTTCACTGAGGAAATAGAATGAGTCAGAAGAGAGCTCCCACAAACACCCACCAAATGCATGAGTGCCCAAGTCCTGGGTTCTTTCTTATGGCTATAGATGGAAACTTCATGCCCCTACAAAAGACCAGTTGCTCTACTTGTAGACTAGATGCCCACTTACTGTCACCTCCTCAAGGACTCACTCCAGCAATTCTGTTCTCAATTCTTCCCTTTTCACTAGATCTTTTCCATCAGTTATGGACATTATTTCTCTCACCTCTGAAAAACCCTGTCTTGACCCTACTTCTTCTTCCATTTACTACTCCCATTCTTTTTCTTTTCTGGAGGTTGTCTATAGTCACCATCTCTACTACCTCCAAATCTCCCTTCCCAGTCTCTCTTAAACCTAATACAATCAGTATTTATCCAATCCACTCCAACTAAATTGCTCTTATCAAGATCACTTCAACCTCCCTGTTGCTATATCCAAAGGCTAAATATTCAGTCTTCCTCTTACTTGATTGGTTAGCAGAATACAATCACTCTCTCCTCCTTGAACCACTTTTCCACTTGGTTTATAGAAGGAGAAATATCTGGTCTTCTACCTATATCTCTGGTTCCTCCTCAGTCTTCTTTGTTGAGTTCTCTTCCAACACTCTGACTTCCAAAACTTGGGAGTATTCCAAAATTCAGTCCTCGAACCTTTCCTCTTTATCTTCTTCACTCACTTATTAGGTGACTCACTAGTCTCATGGCTTTAAATACCACCCAATATACGTTTTGTCCAGCCTGCATTTCTCCCCTGCACTAGACTCGCATATCCAGCAGCCTCCTTAAACCTCCACTTGGATGACTAATAGACATCTCAATTTAAGAAGTCCAAAACTGAACTCCTGACCTCTTCTCACTACCTCCCTACTGCCAAACCCTGTGCCTCTTCTACTTTTCCCCAGATGCTCAAGCCAAAACCTAGAAGTCATCCCTGATGCCTTTCTTGCTCTCATTCCCCACATTTGATATGTCAACTCAACTGTCAACATATGTGTAGAATCTGACCACTTCTCATCATTCCACTATCATGATAACTGCTGTGTCTCACCTAAATTAGTGGAGGAGCCAACTAGTCTTCTACCTTCCATTTTGACACCATTCAGACTTCTCTTGTGTGTACAAGTCAGAGTGATGCTGATAAAACATAAACCAGAGAAGGTCACCCTTCCATTCAAAAACTTTCCAATGACATTTTTAGTAAAAGCTCAACTCCTCAAATTCCTTCAAAGCTCTTCACATTCTGCCCTTGCCTCATTTCTTTTCCAACTTTGTCCCCTATTTCCTTATCCTCCACCTCTTCCATTCTAGTAGCAGTCTCCCTACCCTTTGCTGTTCCTTAAACCTTCTAGGCACCTCAAGACCTTTGTGCTTACTGTTCCTGGGATGTTCTTCCCCCAGACATGACTCACTCACTCACCTCCTTCCCTCAGATGTTTCTTCCTCAGTGAGTCCTTCTCCGTTACACATCTGTGATGGCTCATTTTAGCTGTCAATTTGATTGGGTCACAGGGTGCCCAGACATTTGATCAAACATTATGCTGGCTTTAAGACTTAGGCCGGAACTATACTACTGGCCCTGCTAGCTCTTCAGCTTTGCTGACTACAGATCCTGGGACTTCTCAGTCCCTCTATGGGCCTTCTTCTCAGCCTCCATAACCACTGAGCCAATTCCTTATAACTAATGGGGATTAAATGACTGTATATTTATGCAATGCTTGGAAGAATGCCTAATATAGTATTATAGTAAGTGCTATATTAAGTAAAATAAATAAATAACTGTATATATATATATATATATATATATATATATATATAATTTCTCTCAAGAATTTCACAGATAGTAGAAAGGAAAACATATCTATCAAAAGTACAGAGTACACAGTGGTAGTACAGAAGATGGTAAGGGTTAACTTCCCCTTAGACTCAAGGAAGGCTTCACAGAGACAGTGGTATTTAATGTGAATCTTAGAGAATGAAGAAGTGCTTACTAGACCAACAAGAAGGGCATTCCAGGCCAAGGACACAGAACAAATATTTAAATCAGGAGGCTCAGAGATAAGAATAAATCTGTCCTCCCACCTTCCAGGAAGTGGTGATCTGGAGTTGTCTCAATAAATCCAACTTGTTTTTCCTAATTTATCCTTTAATTTCTTTATTATGTAAGGGAAAGTGTTGGTAACACTGAATATTAAGTTATAGTCATTTCACTGTGTGGGAGAGAAAATTTTAGAGATTGTTACACTCTTAGGCAATGCTTACCCCAATCAATTCAATGCACCGAGTGAAAAGAATTTGCTAGTTCTAAGTCACCTTAATATTCTCAAAAGAATCTTTTGTTGATTGATATTTACCATATGTTGAAAGAATCTTTCATTGATTGGTATTTACCATATCTTATCTGCTGATATGATCACTGATAACCATTTTTCTTTAAAATGTTACATTAGAATTCATTTGTTTAATGAATTTTGATTTTTCCATTACTTTATTCATTTACTACCTAACTAAAAGTATGTTTTATTTATTGTCACATTGTCAGAGATATTAGTTCAGTTCAGTTCAGTTTAGCCGCTCAGCCATGTCCGACTCTTTGCGACACCATGAACCTCAGCATGCCGGGCCTCCCTGTCCGTCACCACCTCCCGGAGTCCACCCAAACCCAGATATTAGCTAATAGTATTAAAAAAAAAAACCCTAACATCCATTAAAATATTTTCTAATTTTTTTCCTACATTACAAAACATGATTTAAGGACAACATTACTTCACACACCTTTGACTAACTCCTTTCAAGTTAATGATCTAGAAATCAGTGGAGAAGGAACTTAAAGGGAAATGGTCAAGGGGTCATCCAGGAAGGCAACAGGAGCTGGGCAGGATTGATTGAAACACCACAATTAGATCCAGCCACTTTTCAGGATCTGGCCCAGAAACTCACTCCTTGCAATGCCCTAGGTACGAGCCCCAAGAGGCTGACTCATGCAGAGATAGAAGTAGATATTCAAATGCCAGTTTATTCATTTGCAGTGAGAAATTAACCTCTCACATGGACCAGCATGTTCTCATTGATTCCTTGAAGTCAAGGCAAAGAGAATTCATACTAAGAAAGTACTTTACTAATTTGCCATGGGAAATCTCTGCATAGGGACAGAAACTTCAGTGTCTGTATGATCTGTATATTTTCTCCCTAGAGATAGCCTACCTGGGAAATCAAACCATAGTCAGAATATTACTCAGTAATAAGAATAGAGAGATGAACATGTGTGTGTGTGTGTGTGTGTGTGTTCAGTCATTTGGTCATGCCCAACTCTTGTGACCCCATGGACTGTAGCCTGCCAGGTTCCTCTGCCCATGGGATTTCTCAGACAAGAATACTGGAGTGGTTGCCATTTCCTTCTCCAAGATAAACATACAGAACTAGACTAAAAGACTGTGGTAGACAAAATAAAGGCCCCCCAAAGATGTCTACATCTTAACACTCAGAACCTGTGAATATGTTACCTTACACAGCAAAAGGACTTTGCAGGTGTGATTACATGAAGGATCTTGAGATGGGAAGATCATCCCTTGATTACTGAGTTGGTGAAGTGTGATCGCTCAATCCAGTCCGACTCTGCTACCCCATGGACTAAATAGTCCATGGAAATCTCCAGGCCAGAAGACTGGAGTGGGTAGCCTTTACCTTCTCCAGGGGATCTTCCCAAATTGGGAATCAAATCCAGGTCTCCCACATTGCAGGCAGATTCTTTACCAGCTGAGCCATCAGGGAAGCCCAAAAATACTGGAGTGGGTAGCCTATTCCTTCTCCAGGGAATCTTCCCGACCCAGAAATCAAACTGGGATCTTCTACACTGCAGGCAAATTCTTAATAAACTGAGCTATCAGGGAAGCCCGATTACTGAGGTAGGCTCAGTATAATTACAAGCTTCCTTATGAGAGAGAAAAAAGAAGGTCAAAGGCAGTAGAAAGGGGTGTAATGATGGAAACAAGAGGTTGGAGTGATGCCAGCAGGGGGCTATAAGCTGAAGAACACAGGCAGCCTCAAGAAGCTTACAAAGGCAAGAAAGTGGATTTCCCCTTAAAGACTCCAAGAAGGAATGCGGCCCTGCTGACACTTTGATCTTAGCTTAATGAGATGCATTTAAGATTCCTGATCTCCAGAATTATAATAGAACACATGTGCATTATAGTAAGCTATTCACTTCAGTTCAGCCGCTCAGTCGTGTCCAACTCTTTGCAATTCCGTGAACTGCAGCACACCAGGCTTCCCTGTCCATCACCAACTCCCGGAGCTTGCTCAAACTCATGTCCATAGAGTTGGTGATACCATCCAACCATCTCATCCTCTGTTGTCCCCTTCTCCTCCTGCCTTCACTATTTCCCAGCATCAGGGTCTTTTCCAGTGAGTCAGTTCTTCACATCAGGTGGCTAAAGTATTGGAGCTTCAGCTTCAGCATCTGTCTTCCAGTGAATATTCAGGACTGATCTCCTTTAGGATTTTCTGGTTGGATCTCCTTGCAGTCCAAGGGACTCTCAAGAGTCTCTCCAACACCACAGTTCAAAAGCATCGATTCTTCGACGTTCAGTCTTCTTTACGGTCCAACTCGCATATCCATACATGACTACTGGAAAAACTATAGCTTTGACTAGACAGACTTTGTCAGTAAAATAATGTCTCTGCTTTGTGATAATGCTATCTAGGTTTGTCATAGCTTTTCTTCCAAGGAGCAAGTGTCTTTTAACTTCATGGCTACAGTCACCATCTGCAGTGATTCTGGAGCCCAAGAAAATAAAGTCTGTCACTGTTTCCATTGTTTTCCCATCTGTTTCCCCAGCCATGAAGTGATGGGACCGGATGCCATGATCTTAGCTTTTTTTGAAAGTTGAATTTTAATATTAATCTATTAGGTTGTAGTAATTCATTCAGCAAAAGGAAACTAATACTGACTCTAAGGCAGTAATTAAGATTACATTCAGCTGTGAGAGGTAGAAATTCCCACATATAAGTAGCTTGAACAAAGTAGACTTGAACAAGTTATGACCTCTCACAAAAATGAAGTCCTGATTAAACAGTCCAAGACTGATAAAGCAGATCACCATTACCAAGTACCCAGGCTTCCACTATCTTGTTACTCTCCATACTTAACACATGGTTTCAACTTCATGATAGCTCAAGATAGCTGCTTAATCTCCAGCCATCACATACATATTCTAACCAGCAGGAAGTAAGAAAAAGTAAGGGTAAAGGAAAGCATTCCCTTTTCTTATGGAAACTTCTGAAAGTTGCACACACCATGTCAGCATGCATCTCATAGACAAACAATTGGTCATAGAGCCACACATAGTTTCAAAGGAAGCTGGAAGTACCATCCTTATTCTGGGTAACTTAGTGCTCATTGAAAAATAAAGCCTCCTATTTCCAAGGAAAAGGAAGAAAAGAAATAAGGACAACTTACAGAACCTAATAATGACAACTTACAAAGCCTTATGAAACATCACTTCATTCACGTTCAATTCTTTTCGACCCTATGGACTGTAGCCCACCAGGCTCCTCTGTTCATGGGATTCTCCAGGCAAGAATACTGGAATGGGTTGCCATGACCTCCTCCAGGTTTCCTGACTCAGGGATTGAACCTGCGTCTCTTGTGTCTCTGCATCAGCAGGTGGGTTCTTTACCACCAGTGCCACCCGAGAAGCCCAGTAACCCTGGCATTCACCTCTAATCAGAATCAGAAACATGCAAGCTAAGATTCCCTTTCCTAATCTGAGTTGGATGGATGCTGCCAGTTTTGCCTGTGTGTGTGTTTTTTTAAATCTAGGAACTGAACGCCAATCAATCCTTTTTAGACTGATATCTTTAGGACATATTAAAATATCTTCAATTAGGTTACTAACATTTTAGCTGGCCCAAGTCTGTCCCTTTCAGGTAATTATATATTTTTCTGCCATGATCCTACAATTTATTCTCAGAGGACCATTTTATTTCCTCATTCACAAGTCCTTGGAAGATACTTCTCCATGCCCCTAAAGGATGATAACAAATTATAAAAGCATTGAGTTAAAGCCTGGTGCCAACAGGTAAGTTTCACTCTCTTCCATGGCTGCTAATCATACTCAGAAATTCCAATCCTAGAATTGTCTGAAATTTGTCCCAGTATGAAACAAAATGTGAGCATGTAGATAGTTGAGATAAGTCCAAAACCACTACTTGAAAGATAATTATGTGATGTGCCTCTGAAACTCCTTTTAGCTAGAGTCAAGGCTGGTCTAATAAGTAGGTGAAGTGAATACTGATGCTCATGGAATTACAACATGGCAGATGCAATTAATATCCCCATTTTGCTGATGAAGTAACTGAGGTCTAGAAAAATTAACCAAATTTTCCCAAAGCTAGGGCTATTCAGTGTCAAAGCGAGGACTCAGACTTCTTAACCAGAGTCCGACTCTAAATTATTACACTATTGATATAATTCAAGAAACCTGGGTAAATGCCCTGCTGCAAAATATTTCTTCATTATTTTTAAAAATACCTCAAATTTCAAACGCTATTTTGGTCCTGAAAACGAATATAATAGCATAAGTAAAGCTGTTTAGAGAATCCAGGGGAAGATACCATTATGTTCTATCTCCATGACCAATACCTTATTTTACGCCACCATCATCTACTACCTGGATTACCAAAATTGCCATCCAACTGGTCCATATTCTGCCAGGATGGCTCCTTCCAATTTGTTCTCCACATTATAGCCAGAATGATCTTCCCCAAATGTACATCTGATCATGTTATTCCCCTTTTAAACCCTTTCAGGGCTTCTTCATTGCCTTCGACATAGTCTATACTAGTGGTTCTCAACCCTGTTAGGAAAAAATTTATATAACAAATAATTTTCATCAAATTTACTACCTCCTTCCCTTACTATCCAGAAAGGAAACTCATGTAACATTAGTCCAATTTTTAAATGTTTGGCCATGATTACATTAGAAAGTGAATTCTGTAAGTTGCAGGACAGTGGAGACAGTACTACCTCCTCCCACTGCCCACCCTGAGAGATAACTGCTGGTCTAAACCCTTTGATGTGATTTGTTAAGTATTTGTGTTCCGGACTCTTCTCATGCTCCAACCAACACTATCACTAGTCAGTCTGTCTTGGCCTTAAGTCCTCATAAACTACCTAAATGACCGATACACACGATGGTCTTTATCACTTACTGTTCTGTAGAAACCACCTTCTTTCCCTGGAACTCTCCATCATCCTCTCTCCAGCTTTATCTGGCTAATTCCTCCTCACTCAGGTTTCTGCTTAGAAGTAATTTCCTCCATAAAGCCTTCTCTTGTTACATCAGGGACACCTGGCATCCTGAAATTTCCTCTATTAGAGCACATGTCAGTCCCACTGTTGCAATGATCTCTTTACTTCTTTAGCCACTCCCTGAAAAATGAGTTTCTTGAGGACATAGACTATGTTGTGGCCACTGTTACAGCTTGTTATACTTGTTAGAGGAAAAGGAAGTTGGAGAGCATAGAAGACTAACTTAGCAAAACTACCTTATATAGGGAGTATTACGATCAGCTATTATTTTTTAGAAACACATTGTTTTGGAAATGCATAAAAATGAAAAAATACAAAATACATTTTGAGAAAAAAGTATAACAAACCCGACAAACATTACCTGCCAGGTTATTAAGGTCAACATCAACAGGGATTAGTCATGTGATAGTATGTATCTTTGTATGATGTGATAAAAATGGCACTTTAAACGCTACAGTTTCCTCCCCCAAACCATAATACCAGCATAATCAAAAGAAAAATAACAGACAAATCCCAATGGAGGGACATCCCACATTCTAAAAATACTTAACGAGTACTCTTCAAAATTATTAAGGTCATCAAAAACAAAGAAAGTCAGAAACTGTTTGTAGCCTAGAACAGCCTAAAGGACCCGATGGCTAAATGTAATCTGATATCCTAGATCGGATTCCGAAACAGAAAGAGGACATTAGGCAACACTTAAGGGAATATGAATAAAGCATGTACATTAATTAATAATAATGTAGAAATATGATTCATTAATTGTAACAAATATTACCATGCTAATATAAGATGTTAATAACAGAGGAAACTGGGTACAGAGTATATGGGAACTCTCTATACAATCTTGCAATTTTTTGGTAAATCTAAAATCGCTCTAAACTTGAAAGTTTATTTTTTTAATGGGCAAAATATTTAGACACTGTACCCCCCCAAAATTATCTATAAATGCAATATGAAAAAAATTCAACGTGCTTAGTCATAAAGCTAATGCAAACTGTCATAATGTAATACCACAAGAGACACATTAGAATGGTTAAAATGCAAAAGACTCGCAAAATCAAGTATTCATGAGGATACAGAGCAATTGAACCATTGATTATGGTTATGGAAATGCTAAAATGACAATTACTCTTTAAAAGTATGGAGGTTTTTTAATGAAGTTAAACAAACATTTTTCACGAGATCCAGCAATTCCACTCCAAGGTATTTACTCAAGAATAATAAAATATATGTTCACACATACATACATAAAATGTAAAATGGTATCATCATCCACAAAAATAACAACACAATAAAAAACACAATCACTTGGAAATTCATGGAAACTTTTTGAGATAACCATAAGGTTATAGTCTCAGGTTATGCATGCTAAAGTATTTAAGGGTAAAATGTTATATCTACATCTTATTTTCAAATGATTCAGCAAAAGAAAAAAGGAAGGAAAGAATGGAGAGAGGAAGGAAGGAAAGGAGAGAGAGAAGCAAATGTGACAAAATATTAACAACTGATGATCAAGAAAAAGAGTATAGGAGTCTTGTTATTCTTGCAACTTTTCCATAGATTTGAAATTTTTCAGAATAGAAAGTTGTGGGGAAAAGCAAGCTTAGTAATAGCACTAGTAAGATGACATAAATTTCTCTAGGGGTCAATTTTTATTTTTCACTTTGCTCATTGGCCAAAGGCTAGCAACGTATATATGTAGTCTGAGCACTTATAATGTGACTCTCTTCACAAAACAGTCTGTGAACTGTTTATTAAACTGTGAACTGTTTATTAAAGTTTCTCCAGATGGTCAATTAAATTTAGAGTTATATGTTTACACCAGTACACCTCAGCTGTAAAATAAAAAGTTCTATCATACAACATCTTTTGTACCCTAGATAATGTGCAAGTTATTTGTTCAGTTATTTTGGAATCAGGTAGACATTTTTATCCAGGATTGATTTTTTTTAAAAAGAAGGCAGAATAGGCAATAAAGACAAGCTAATTTTTAATTTAAAAGAATAATTCTCTATATGTTTATTTCAATAATGCTCAGACATTCTGGGAATCCCACTTTGGTTCTTCAGAGCCTACTTATAAATGAAATCCTTATAATTCTATGGCCATTAAACCAGGGTTTTTTTTTTTTTTGATGTTGAGTTGTATGAGATATATATATATATGTGTGTGTATGTGTACACACACATATATATATGTATTAGATATTAATTCTTTGTTGGTCATATCATTTATAAATATTTTCTCCCATTCAGTAGGTTGTCCTAATGAAATCATTAAAAAATAGTTTAAATACACTCACATTTTATTTTGGACAAAATGGCATCAGAACATGTGATCACTCAAATTATTAACCTTTCTTTTTTTTCAAATGAATTTTTGGCATTTTCAAAAGATCAACTCTACCTTAACAAATCAAAAATTGCAATCATAAATACTACATGGGAGGCCAGGAGTTGGTAAACTTTTTCTGTAAAGGTTCAGATAATAAACATTTTAGGCTTCATAGGTCATGGGTTCTGTCATGTGTGCATGCTAAGTCACTTCAGTTGTGTCCAACTCTGCAACCCTATGGACTGTAGCCTGCCAGGCTTCTCTGTCCATGGGGATTCTCCAGGCAAGAATACTGGAGTGGGTTGCCATATTCTCCTGGGAAACCCATGGGTTCTGTCACAACTAATCAACTCTGCAGCTATAGTGTAAAAGGAGCCAAAGACACTACTATAATGAATGAGCTTACCTGTACTGCAATAACATTTTATTTACAAAAATAGTTGGTGAAACAGATTTGGTCTTCTAGTTTGTTGATTCTGGTTTTAGGTAATAACAGAATAACTGAAATAACTATGTTGCTTTCTATAATGATGGCAACTACTAGGACATATTGTTTTTGGCTTAAAAAAAGTTTTTTCCACCCACTGGTTTATAATCAATAGTAAGGTATTTTAAGGGGCTTCCCTGGTGGCACTAGTGGTAAAGAACCTTCCTGTCAATACAGGAGCCATAAGAGCCGTGAGTTTGATCCCTGGGTCAGGAAGATCCCCTGGAGGAGGACCTGGCAACCCACTCCACTATACTCTCCAGTACTCTCAGTACTCTAGCACACACATGCACACAAGGTATTTTAAGGCCTTGTTTAAAAGCAATATTTTCATTGACCATAACATCAACAAGAACAAAATGTACAGGAATAAATCTAACAAAGGATATAAAAGACCTGTATTCAAAAAATTATAAGACACTGATGAAATACACTGAAGATGACACAAACAGATGGGAAGATATTCTATGTTAATGGGTTGTAAGAATTAATATTGGTAAAATAACCATACTACCTAAGGCAATCTACAAATTCAATGCAACTCCTACCAAAATACCAATAGCATTTTTCACAAACAATTCTATAACTTGTACGGAACCACAAAAGATCCCAAATAGCCAAAATAATCTTGAGAAAGAAAAATAAAGCTGGAGGGATCATGTTCCCTGAGTTCAAAGTACATTACAAAGCTACAATCACCAGAACAGTGTGGTATTGGCACAAAAACAGACACATACATTAATGGAACAGAATAGAGAACCCAGGAACAAACCAACACACTTATGGGCAATTAATCTATGACAAAAGGAGCAAGAATATACAGTGAGAAAAGGACAGCTTCTTCAATAAACTGGGAAAACTAGAAAGCTACATGGAAAAGAATCAATCTGGAGTACTCTGTTATACCATGCACAAAAGTAAATTCAAAATAGATTAAAGACTTAAATGTAAGACCTGTGACCAAAAAATTCCTATAAGAAAACACAGACCGAACCCTATTTGGTGTAAATCATAATTTTTTTTTGGTTTCTGTTTCCTAAAGCAAAGGAAACAAAAGCAAAAATAAACAAATAGACCCTAATTAAACTTAAAACCTTTGGCACAGCAAAGGAAACCTTAAACAAAACAAAAAGACCACCTACTGAATGGGAGAAAATATTTGTAAATGATATGACCAACAAAGAATTAATATCTAATACATATACATATATATATATATATATATCTCATACAACCCAACATCAAAAAAAAAAAAAAAACTGGTTTAAAAGTGGACAAAAAATCTGAATAGACATTTTTCTAATGAAGACATGAAAATGGCCAATAGGTACATGAAAAGATGCTCAACACTGTTAATCATTCGAGAAATGAAAATTAAAACCACAATGAGTTATCATCTCACACCTGTCAGAATAGCTATCATCAAAAAGACCACAAATAATATACATTGGTGACAATTTTGGAGAAAAGGGAATGGATAAAAGGGAATCCTTATAAACTTTGTGGGAAGGTAAATTGGTACAATCATTATGGAAAACAGTATGGAGATTTCTCAAAAAATTAAAAACAGAACTATCATATGATCCAGCAATATAGGAAAGATACATGAACCCTTATGTTCACTGCAGCATTATTTACAATAGCCAAAGCATGGAAGCAACCTAAGTGCCCATCAATAGGTGAATGCACAAAGGTTGTGTGTGTATATACAATGGACTATTACTCAGCCACAAAAAAGAATGAAATCTGATCATTTTTGACATCATGGATGCAGCTAGAGACTATTATGCTAAGTGAAATAAGTCAGACAGAGAAAGACATGTACCATATGATTTCACTTAATATGCGGAATCTCAAAAAAAAAAACAGATAAATGGACAAACAAATATAATAAAACAGAATTATAGATACAAAGAACAATCAGGTATTTGCCAGAGGGGAGGAGGAGGAAAGAAATAGTTGAGAGAGATTTCAGGTACAAACTTTCAGTTGCAAAATAAATGAGTCATGGGTATGAAATGTACTGTGTGGGTAATACAGGCAATAACTATACAATATCTTTGTATGGTAACATATTCTAATTAGATTTATTGTGGTGACAAGTTTGAAATGTAGAAATACCTAACCATTCTTTTGCATAACAGGAAGTAAAATTCTTTTGTAGGTCGATTATATTTCAAAAGCTAACAAACATAACAAAAGAGATCAGACTTCTGAATAGCAGAGGTGGAGGGTGGGGGAGGGGGAACTGGATGAAAGTAGGAAGTAAGCAAAAGTTACAAATTTTCAGTTATAAGACAAATACGTGCAAGGGTTGTACTGTACAACATAATAAATACAATTAACACTGTTGTATGTTATATAGAAAAATTGTTAAAAGAGTAAATTCTAAGAGTTCTCATCACAAAAATTTTTTTCTTATTTCTTTAATTTTGTACCTATATGAGATAATGGATGTTCACTAAACTTATTGTGATAATAACTTCATGATGTATGTAAATCAAATCATTACTCTGTATACCTTAAACTTATACTGTGCTATATGTCAATGATATCGCTGTAAAACTGGAAGGAAAAAAAATAAAAGCATATTTTTAAACAGCATTTGTGGAAAGTATTGCACTGATATTTCCTCTCCCAGAGGGGAAGCAATCACAATACAATTAGAGTTTTATCATTCAATCAGCAGGAGCTGTATTTTGACTTTTAAGATGATCATTAAAAATAAAAACCCAATACATCATCCCACTGCTGTTATAGATTCCATTCTTCAGAAAGTCATCAGAGGTCAACTCACTTAGTATCAGTATATCTTGGTAAAAATCACAGAAAAAACAAAACAAAACATAAAGATAAAACACAGCAGACACAAAAATATTCAATGGCAAAACGATAATGTGACTGGACTTCCCTGCTGGTCCAGCAGTTGGGAGTCCACCTGTAAGGGCAGAGGACATGGGTTTGACCCCTCGCCTGAGAGGATTCCACATGCCACAGGGCAACTGGGCCCGTGTGCCACAACTACTGAACCCACACTCATACTGAAGCCTGCATGCCCCAGAGCCTGTGCTCTGCCAACTAGAGAAACCACCACAACGAGAAGCCTGAACGCCACAACTAGAGAGTAGCCCCTCCTCGCCACAACTAGAGAAAGCCCTCGCACAGCAGTGAAGATCCAGTGCAGCCAAAAATAAATGAATAAATAAATAAAATTAAAAAGAAAATAGGTGACCAATACTCAATTGGCAAAAAAAAATCAGCTTATCCAAAACATCTATGAGAACACAAGATGAAAGCAATCTGCAGACTACTTCTCTCATCGTTTACTAAT
Source organism: Bubalus kerabau (assembly GCF_029407905.1). Classification (NCBI taxonomy): domain Eukaryota; kingdom Metazoa; phylum Chordata; class Mammalia; order Artiodactyla; family Bovidae; genus Bubalus; species Bubalus kerabau. Next base: position 39,482,165 of record NC_073634.1, on the reverse strand, counting down.
TTCACTGTCATATGAAAACAAAACATATTTCCTTCGCATTCACAAATTTTAATAAATAAAACTAAAAATCTTTCTCAGATAGACATTGATGTTTGCAAACACTTGCTATAAAGAGCAAAAAGGATAAACGCTTCTATTTAATAAACAACTGTGCTTTTGGTTCATTTAAAATCTGTTATTTCAGTTAATGTTACAATTTTCAGACCTTCAAGAAGGACCTAGATGAACAAATCATACTTATTCAGTTTTTTTCCCTTTTTATATTTTTCTCCCCCTATATTAGTGATTCTCAAATGCAGTCCTTGAACCAGCAGCATCAACTAGGAATCATCTAAAATTTGTTAAAAATGAAAATTCTTGCTGTCTCCCCACCACTACTGTGGAGGCAGAGGCTCATGTGCATTCCAGATGAGCAGTACCCATAATCTACTGCCATGGCCAAGAAAGTACCCACAACCTACCGCCATGGCTGAAGAAGGCATTGTTGCTGGAGATGTAATAGACATTAATCCTGCTTTACAAGAGGTGCTGAAGACCATCGTCATCCATGATGGCCTGGCACGTGGAACTCACAAAGCTGCCAAACCCTTAGACAAGTGCCAAGTCCATCTTTGCATGCTTCCATCCAACTCTGATGAGCCTCTATGTCAAGTTGGTGGAGGTCCTTTGTTTCTTTGTTGTTTTTTTTTTGTTGTTGTTGTTTTTTAATATTTCCCAGTGGAAACAGTGTCAGACTTTATTTTTGGGGGCTCCAAAATCACTGCAGATGGTGACTGCAGCCATGAAATTAAAAGACGCTTACTCCTTGGAAGGAAAGTTATGACCAACCTAGATAGCATATTCAAAAGCAGAGACATTACTTTGCCAACAAAGGTTCATCTAGTCAAGGCTACGGCTTTTCCAGTAGTCATGTATGGATGTGAGAGTTGGACTGTGAAGAAGGCTGAGTGCTGAAGAATTGATGCTTTTGAACTGTGGTGTTGGAGAAGACTCTTGAGAGTCCCTTGGACTGCAAGGAGATGCAACCGGTCCATTCTGAAGGAGATAAGCCCTGGGATTTCTTTGGAAGGAATGATGCTAAAGCTGAAAGTCCAGTACTTTGGCCACCTCATGCGAAGAGTTGACTCATTGGAAAAGACCCTGATGCTGGGAGGGATTGGGGGCAGGAGGAGAAGGGGATGACACAGGATGAGATGGCTGGATGGCATCACTGACTCGATGGACGTGAGTCTGAGTACTCTGGGAGTTGGTGATGGACAGGGAGACCTGGCGTGCTGCGATTCATGGGATCTCAAAGAGTCGGACACGACTGAGCGACTGAACTGAACTGAATCAACTTGTGCCACAGTCAGCTCCCAGTCTTGTTTTTGCTGACTGTACAGAGCTTCACCATCTTTGGCAGCAAAGATGTTTGGATGCAAAGATGCACATATGCATCTTTGGCTGCACATATGCACCTTTGGCTGCAAAGATCTTTGCATCTTTGGATGCAAAGAGCTGACTGTGGCACAGACCATGAACTCCTTATTGCCAAATTCAGACTTAAATTGAAGAAAGCAGGGAAAACCACTAGACCATTCAGATGTGACCTAAATCAAATCCCTTACGATTATATAGTGGAAGTGAGAAATAAATTCAAGGGATCAGATCTGATAGAGTGCCTGAAGAACTATGGATGGAGGTTCATGACACTGAACAGGAGGCAGAGATCAAGACCATCCTCAAGGAAAAGAAATGCAAAAAGGCAAAATGGTTGTCTGAGGTGGCCTTACAAATAGTGTTTTTCTTTTTTGACTGCCTTGGGTCATAGTTGAGGCATGTGTGAGATTTTAGTTCCCCAACCAGGGATCAAACCACTGCCTGCTGCACTGGCAGGTGGATTCTCAACCACTGGACCCCAGGGATATCCGTCCCCCTGTAGTCTTTATTTGTGAGTCTCAAATTCTGGGTTTACTCCTGGACATCGTGTGACCTGGGGTGGTCACTTTCCCACAGACAATTGGCGTCCTTGACACTGTTTCTTGAGGAATAGTGCTGCCCTGAGTTTCCGCTCTCTTGTAGTGAATGCATAGACCCACGTGAGTCTGTGTTGAGATCCTCTTTTCATTGATAAACTTAGGTTTTTGTAAAAATTTCATTTATTTTTAATTGGAGGATGATTGCTTTACAATTCTGTGTTGAAAGGCAAAGGAGAAAAGGAAAGATAAACCCATTTGAATGCAGAGTTCCAAAGAATAGTAAGGAGAGATAAGAAAGCCTTCCTCAGTGATCAGTGCAAAGAAATACAGGAAAACAATAGAATGGGGAAGTCTAGAGATCTCTTCAAGAAAATTAAGGGATACCAAGGGAACATTTCATGCAAAGATGGGCACAGTAAAGGACCGAAATGGTATAGACTTAACAGAAGCAGAAGATATTAAGAAGAGGTGGCAAGAATACACAGAAGAGCTATACAAAAAAGAACTTCATGACCCAGATAATCATGATGGTTTGATCAACAACCTAGAGCCAGACATCCTGGAATGCAAAATCAAGTGGGCCTTAGGAAGCATCACTATGAACAAAGCTAGTGGAGGTGATGGAATTCCAGTTGAGCTATTTCAAATCCTGAAAGATGATGCTGTGAAAGTGCTGCACTCAATATGCCAGCACATTTGGAAAACTCAGCAGTGGCCACAGGACTGGAAAAGTCAGTTTTCATTCCAATCCCAAAGAAAGGCAATGCCAAAGAATGCTCAAACTACCACACATTTCACTCATCTCACATGCTAGCAAAGTAATGCTCAAAATTCTCCAAGCCAGGCTTCAACAGTATGTGAACCATGAACTTCCAGATGCTCAAGCTGGTTTTAGAAAAGGCAGAGGAACCAGAGATCAAATTGCCAACATCTGCTGGATCATCGAAAAAGCAAGAGAGTTCCAGAAAAACATCTACTTCTTCTTTATTGACTATGCCAAAGCCTTTGACTGTGTGGATCACAATAAATTGTGGAAAATTCTTCAAGAGATGGGAATACCAGGCCACCTGACTTTCCTCTTGAGAAACCTGTATGCAAGTCAGGAAGCAACAGTTAGAACTGGACATGGAACAACAGACTGGTTCCAAATAGGAAAAGGAATACATCAAAGCTGTATATAATCACCCTGCTTATTTAACTTTAATGCAGAGTACATCATGTGAAATGCTGGGCTGGATGAAGCACAAGCTGGAATCAAGACTGCCAGGAGAAATATCAATAATCTCAGATATGCAGATGACACCAGCCTTATGGCAGAAAGCAAAGATAAACTAAAGAGCCTCTTGATGAAAGTGAAAGAGGAGAGTGAAAAAGTTGGCTTAAAACTCAACATTCAGAAAACGAAGATCATGGCATCTGGTCCTATCATTTCATGGCAAATAGATGGGGAAACAGTGGAAACAGTGACAGACTATTTTTTGGGTTCCAAAATCACTGCAGATGGTGACTATAGCCATGAAATTAAAGGATGCTTGCTCCTTGGAAGAAAAGTTATGATCAACCTAGACAGCATATTCAAAAGCAGAGACATTACTTTGCCAACAAAGGTCCATTTAGTCAGAACTATGGATTTTCCAATAGTAATGAATAGATGTGAGAGTCAGTTATAAAGAAAGCTGAGCACCGAAGTATTGATGCTTTTGAACTGTGGTGCTGGAGAAGACTCTTCAGAGTCCCTTGGACTGCAAGATCCAACAAGTCCATCCTACAGGAAATTAGTCCTGAATATTCATTGGAAGGACGGATGTTGAAGCTGAAGCTCCAATACTTTGGACACCTGATGTGAAGAACTGACTCATTGGAAAAGACCCTGATGCTGGGAAAGATTGAAGGCAGGAGGAGAAGGGGATGACAGAGGATGAGATGGCTGGATGGCATCACCGACTCAATGGACATGAGTCTGAGTGAACTCTGGGAGTTGGTGATGGATAAGGGAGGCCTCACGTGCTGCAGTCCATGGGGTCACAAATAGTTGGACATGACTGAGAGATTGAACTGAACTCAATCAACTTGTAATTAAATTACAGATAAAATTAACATGATATGTTAATGAAATAGTAAATAGCTGAGACTGCCAATAAGAAATCAGTTGACTTTTTTCCACATGGAAATTTTTTCCACATTGATAACAGAATATTACCCCTTAAAAAAGAACGGCAGCTTGGCTTTCTTTAGAATTGTAGGGATATGAGCATTTGCACATAGATTCCTGGAAATTGCTTAGCATTCCAAGGCACTTATTTAAATCCTGTGAGAAGTCTGATAGTGCAGGTGAGAAAGGAAGCACACCAATTCATTCCTTTCACACGTATGAGAGAGGCTCCTACTCCCTCCCCACCAGCCTGGGGCTTCTCTCCCCATGCACACAAACTGGTGGAGGCCTCTGTGCTATACACCAAATCAATGCAATTAAGGCTGATGACAACAAGAAACTATGGGAATGGGTTGTTATTGTTGTTGTTTAGTCATTAAGTTGTGTCTGACTCTTTTGTGACCCCATGGACTGGAGCCTGCCAGGCTTCTCTGTCCATGGGATTTTTTCAGTCATGAATACTGGAATGGGTTGCCATTTCCTTCTCCAAGGGATCTTCCCAAACCAGGGATCAAACTCACGTCTCCTGCATCGGCAGGTGGATTCTTTACCACTTAGCCACCAGGGAAGCCCCAGAGGAATGGGTAGATTCTCTTAAAACTGACTGAGAGGGAAAACCCAGTAAAGTGGTTGGTTGCATCTGTGTGGTAGTTAAGGACTATGGCAAAGAGTCTCAGGCACACGATGCCATCAAGGAGTACTTCAGATGCAAGAAATGAACAGATAAAAAACGTGGCTCTGGTTTCTTAAAAAGAAAAGGAGGAAAGAAACAAATTTGGGGGCCTTACCTCAAGACTTCTTAAGTCAGAATCACTGGAGTAGGGCCCAGTAACAGCTCTCCAGGTGGTACTGATGCACACGCAGTTTTGTGGACCATACTCTCAGTTATCAGGTCCCAGCACAGGCACATCTTGAGTCTCTTCAGCTTTTTCATGTTCTACCAGCTCAGATTTAAAGGAGAGGAGAGTGAAAATGGCTTACAAATGGAAGCCTATACTCACTCATATCTGCTTCTCCTTCCACTCATGACCACCTGCCTAAGTCGAACGTAGACTTAACATAGTAGCACTGAGGCATCTACACTTCCTTACTCTGCTAACGCTCAAGGATACTGCAAGATGGAGGCAGAGAGGGATACTATTTTTCATAAGAAGAATTACAGAGCAATTGACTCCTAAATTATGTGTACATACAACATCAACTGCAATAATATTTCAGATATATTTTAAAAAGAGATCCATTAAAACTTTCCCTTATACAACATGTGCTTATATAGGTCCCATCTTTGTATAATAATGGGGAATAAAAATGTCACAGAAATAAGTGCACTCTCAGAGTGTGATGAAAATTTACATCCAAATACAAAAGTGAGTGAGCACTCTGCTTTCAATTTCTTTCTGTTTGGACTTAACCCCTGCTTGGTTAAAGAAATTAGAAAAATTAAAACTGTATACAGTAACAAGTCTCTTCCCAATTAAAAGCCATTAAAAAAATAAAGATGTAACCAATGAATAGAGACCCTGGTATATGCACCACATTGTGGTAAGCACTGATGAGGGAGGAGAGACTGTAAGTATAAAAAATGCAAAAACACAACAAACAAAAAACTACCCTAGAACAGCTACTGTAGAGTTACAGATGATCAGAGGATGAAACAGCAATGTGAGCTGAAGTGAGATGCAGAAACTGAACTGGTCTTTCAAGGAGGGATGTAGGGAGATGGGAAGGAAAATTCAAGGCAGGCAAATGTCATGAGCAAAGTCCCTGAATATCACACTTGGCATATTTGGAGAATTACCAACTAGACTGATTTAGCTGGAGTGGACATCCATATAAGAAAGATTAGAGACACAGATGAGGTTTGCTTAACTGTGGCCTTAAGCGTCAGGCTGGGACATTTGACTTTTCTGAGAGCAATGAGGAACATTTAAAATTCTAGGGATATGATGAAAGCAGTATTTCAGGAAGACTGATTTGACCAGTCATTGGAAGGACTGATGCTAAAGCTGAAACTCCAGTACTTTGGCCATCTGATGCCAAGAACTGACTCACTGGAAAAGTCCCTGATGCTGGGAAAGATTGAAGGCAGGAGGAGAAGGGGACAATAGAGGATGAGATGGCTGGCTGGCATCACCGACTTGATGGACATGAGTTTGAGTAAGCTCCGGGAGTTAGTGATAGACAGGGAAGCCTGGCGTGCTGCAGTCCATGGGGTCAAAAACAGTAGTACACAACTGAGCAACTGAACTGACCTGATTTGACCAAACGTGTAGAGTAAATTACAGTTAGGCTTCACAAGCTGTCAAATGCGTATGAAATCACCTGGGATCCTATGATTCAGTAGATCTGGGGAGGCCGAGATTCTGCATTTCTAACACTCCTAGTGATGCCTAAACTGCTGGTCCTCAGACAGTACTTTGAGTAGTGTGGGATTATGATATGTTTTAAATTCAAAATATCCACTGAGGCATAATAAAGAAAATGTCATACAGAAAAAAATAATTCTTTACAAATTTATTATTCTAGTCTGTTAAATTTCTTTGCAAGGAGCAGTCATTTCTCACTCAACCAGCTGATATAAAAAGAGAGACTATAAAAAAGAAAGAACATAAAAGAATCCTACAGAAACAAATGCAGACAGTATGGTAGAATGTCTCCAGGAAATGGAAAAGCAACAGTCACTGCTCTCCCCATGTCTCTGGCTGTATGCCTTCATGTTTGCTTCTGCTTCCTTCTTCTGTTTACTCACCAGTTCATCCATTAGGACTCTCAGTCCTGATGCTAAATAACGCTGAGTTCAATCATCTACTACCATTGTACTACAGGTTCTTACATCTCAGTTCATATTGTCAGGAGAGAACCAGAATGGACCATCGTTGGATTCCTCCCAGGGTTAGGAGTCCATCTCTAGTTCAGTCATCTGTTAATTGGACAGAGAAGAGAGTCTTTCGTATATTTCAGGGACTGTGAATGAAATGAAGAGGGTGTGTTGGGGATGGAAGGCAAATTGACCAACAAATCTAAAATGAGTGGTGGGAGAGAGTCTCAGGCTCAGTTGAGGCCTCTGCTGTTTGCACAAGATGTCAAATACTTTCCATGCTCTAAAGGCAGGTGCTGTTCTGAACATGTTAAAACATTGAGAAACAAGTTTTATCAGCGTTAAGTTATGATCCACCTCCAGACTACTCATTTGAAAAGACCCTGATGCTGAGAAAGATTGAGGGCAGAAGGAGAAGGGGGACGACAGAGGATGAGATGGCTGGATGGCATCACCGACTCAATGGACATGAGTTTGGGTAGACTCCAGCAGTTGGTGATGGACAGGGAGGCCTGGTGTGCTGCAGTTCAGGGGGTCACAAAGAGTCGGACATGACTGAGCGACTAAACTGAGCTGAACCAGACTACGTGAGTTGATGAAAAATTCACTGAGGCTGAAGAAGCAAGTGGTGAGGTAGGTGCCCAGCATTGCTGTACATTCCTGCCCCTACCATCCAATACAGGAGATGGGAGAGGGGAGCTCCTACCCCTCAAATGAAGAAGTTTTTAAGAGAATCATTTGAAGAGCTTAACTTGTATCTCCTAGAATTTGGGGGTACACAGGAAAGGTAGTCACACTTTGAAAAGTCTGAAGTGAAAGACTGTGGCTGTATCATTTAGAGATGGCAGAGCAGTGGAAGGGAAGGAAAGACAGAAGTAGAGAGAGAGATGCTGTCCCAGGAGTAAACTGCATTCACACTAATATGGAGCAGGGAGTAGGACTGGAGCAAAGTGGGATCCTGCAGGAGGAAACTGTCCTGATGAGGGAGAGATATAAATATTCTCACTTCTGTAAAAGCCACACACAGTTTATGACAGACTGGAGAATGGAGAAGCTAGCTGAATAGTATAACACAGTTTGAGATCATCAGGTAAAATGCAATACCTACAGCTTCAATCTACCTTAGCTAAACTAAGTAAAGATGAACATGACCCCAGCCCCACCCTTATCTTCACCAAAGGAACCCAAAAGGGAAGGAAGGAAGCCAGCCACACAAAGGTTTGAGTTCTCAGGGGTTTCCCACCTGTCTGCATTCCACTAAGCTTCTTAAAGTCTCCACTGTAAGCACAATCACAGATTCTTATCCAATATCTCAGGGATTACTTTGTTTAGTAAACAATTGTCACTTCTCGTTGTTGTTCAGTCGCTAAGTTGTGTCCAACTCTTTTCCACCCCATGGACTGCAGCACACCAGGTTCTCCTTTTCCTTCACTATCTCTTGGAGTCTGCTCAAATTCATGTCCTTTGAGTCAGTGATGCTATCTAACCATCTCATCCTCTGTCACCCCCTTCTCCTTTTGCCTTCTCTCTTTCCCAGCATCAGGGTCTTTTCCAGTGAGTCAGCTCTTCATGTCAGGTGGCCAAAGTACTGGAACTTCAGCTTCAGCATCAGCCCTTCCAACGAATAGTCAGGGTTGATTACCTTTAGGATTGAATGGTTTGATCTCCTTGCTGTCCAAGGCACTCTCAAGAGTCTTCTCCAGCACCACAGTTTGAAAGCATCAATTCTTCAGTGCTCAGCCTTCTTTACGGTCCAACTCATATCTGTACATGACTACTGGAAAAACCATAGGTTTGATTATACTATACTCACTTCTCACGCTAACTGCTAAATTCATTCATTTTTTTTTTTTCTCTCATAGAGACTTCTCTGTGTCTGGCACTATTCAATCAATAAACTCAAACTCCAAATGAAACTTATATTTGAGCATGTGGCAGTACAGGTAATAAATAATATACCCATTAAAATATATCAGAGGACAGTAAATGCTATATGAATAAAACAATGGCAGGGGAAAAGAACAGATTGCTTCAAGAGTGTAATTTAAAACAGAGGGCCAGGGGGCTTTCCTGGTGGCACAGTGGATAAGAAACCGCCTGCCAATGGGTTCAATCCCTGGTCCAAGAAGATCCCATATATTGTGGACCAACTAAGCCTGTGTGCCACAAATATTGAGTCTGTGCTCTAGAGCCTGGGAGCCACAGCTACAGAAGCCCTCACACCCTATAGCCCATGCTTTTGCAAGAGAAGCCACCACAATGAGAAGCCCTCACCCTTCAACTAGAGAAAAACCCGCACAGCAAGGAAGATCCAGCACAACCAAAAATGAGTAAAGAAATTAATTAATTAAAATTATTAATAAAATAAAATAAAATGAGGTCATGAAAGTCCGTGGTGGTCCAGTAGGTAGGACTCCACACGTCTACTGCTGGGTGCCTGGGTTCACTCCTTGGTCAGGGAACTACAATCCTCAAGCCTCGCATTGCCCCCCCTCCACCAAAAAAAAAAAAAAAGAGATAAAATAAGGGGTCAGAAAAAAATAGTAAGGGCTCAGAGAAGGTTTCCTAAAGGTGACATTTTGAGCAAAGAAAGAGCCCAGGCCAGAGATGATGGAGGCAATGCCTGTGGGTCAGGTTGGCAGCCAAGGAAACAAGGGTAAGTAGATAGGGCAGAGGGTCTCTGGAGAAAGAGAACCAGGCATGGCTTTCTTGACATAAGAGAAACCATTTTTTGACCTAAGCTAATTTGTGATCTAAGCGTAGGCATGATGTTTGCCTTTGAACAGGTCGACCCGATGGACACGAGTTTGAGCAAGCTCCGGGAGTTGGTGATAGACAGGGAAGCTAGATGTGCTGCAGTTCCTGGGGTTGCAGAGAGTCGGACACGACTGAGTGAACTGACTGAAGAGAACAAAAGAATGCAAAAAGAAATGACTGTTATCAGGCAAGAGATGGCATCAGGGACTCAATGGACATGATGCTACTGCTAAGTCACTTCAGTCGTGTCCGACTCTGTGCGACCCCAGAGACGGCAGCCCATCAGGCTCCCTGTCCCTGGGATTCTCCAGGCAAGAATACTGGAGTGGGTAGCCACTTGCTTCTCCAATACATGAAAGTGAAAAGTGAAAGTGAAGTTGCTCAGTCATGCCCGACTCTTAGCGACCCCATGGACTGCAGCCTACCAGGCTCCTCCATCCATGGGATTTTCCAGGCAAGAGTGCTGGAGTGGGGTGCCATTGCCTTCTCTGAAGAGAGACAGTGCTATGCTTTCATTAGGAAAAACAGAAAGGCAACTGAAAAACAAATTCAACAAACTAACCTATTATGGAGAACTGAACTATTTATTTCAGGAGTGTTTTAAATCAGTAAAACCTTTAGGTACTTTTCAAGTTCAAAAACTTTCAGGTGTAGATATTCTAAAAACCAGAACAGCCTTGAAACCATTTAAAACTCAAATCAAATACTCTGAAAGTGTTTATAAAAATGACAAAGGATTTTACTCAAAGAGAAAATGCCCTAGAAGGAAAAAACAGATCAGAATTGTTTTAACACATCAGAAAATAGCTGAAACACATAGAAAATAGTTGAAAATACACCTAGATGTCACATGTCAGATCATCATCTGATGTTTCCAATAAAGATCTAGAACCAAAAGTATAAAAGCTCATAAGCTAGCTCATTGCTAAATGACACAGTCCATTCTCCAGTGAGGAAAGGACAATCAGCTGAAATAAAGAGGGACACAAAAAAGCAAACTACAGCATTAAATGCTTGTGACTTTAAAAGAGATTAAGAACTGCATAGTCGAGGTCTTCCTATTATAATTATCATCACTATGAGAGAGAGCATTCCAGAGAGAGATTACAAAAAAATGCTATGAATTCATGAAGGATAAGTTAATACAAATCTGAGACTGGGGGTGCAGTGCTTAGTTGCTCAGTTGTATCCGATTCTTTGCAACCCCATGGACTGTAGCCTGCCAGGCTCCTCTGTCCATAGGGATTCTCCAGGCAAGAATACTGGAGTGGGTTGCCATGCCCTTCTCCAGGGGATCTTCCCAACCCAGGGATCGAACCCAGGTCTCCTGAATTGTAGGCAGATTCTTTACCATCTGAGCCACCAAGGAGCAAGAGATTTTTGAAAAAATGTCATCAAAACAGTGGCAATGAATATTATTTCTGCCATGGAACAGCACGAGAATATTTTATTCAAGAATGTCCAAGGAAATAAAAATTATATTTAAATGGCATGTATATCAGATAAATGCAGAAATTTTAATGAAAAATAAGAAAGCAGCTTCTGTGAATAAAAGTATTATACTTTTACCTGGGAATAAAAGTGTTATATTTCTATTCTAGGTATTTCTCTGTATATTCTCATAGTAAATGATTACTTAGGTATATAATAGCTTGATTCTCAATGTTAAAATGAGACAAGCCAAACAACAAAGATTTAACAAATTATTGAGACTTTATATTTCACATTGTTATCAACTAGCCATAATTAAGCAATGCAACACATCTCTTAGCCTTTGTTCAGTCTTCACTTTTTTCCAAAGTAAATTAAGGGGGTCTCCTGCTCTGCAAATTGAGAGGCGGGGGAGAAAATGAACAAGACATACTTTGTTTTGCAATGTTTACAGACCCGCTTCCCTATCAGATTTGTCTACCAGCCTTGGGGCTGGCCCTTATGTTCCTTGATAGCTTCAGGAACTTCCCTTTTTCTCATTACAATGATATCGTCCCTGACAAGGTCAACATGACTTTTGCTCTCTATGACTTTTTTGTGCGCTCTCTGATTTTTTTGACAATCTGACCTCACACTTTCTCAGCCTTACTGACTTCTTTTTATTTATTTATTTGGCTGTGCCAGGACTTAGTTGCAGCATGTGGGATCTAGTTCCCTGACCAGGGAAGGAACTCAGGCCCCCTACATTGAGAGTGAGGCATCTTAGCCACTGGACCACCAGGAAAGTCCCTCAGCCTTACTGATTTCCTGTCACTTAGCTTCCTTGGATATGGAAACTGCTCAACCTCCAAGATGTTAAACTGAAATGTTCCTCCCCAGCTATCACCTCTTGCTTGTTACTTCTCCATTCTATTGAACCTGATTTTTGTTCTCAGGGTAACATATATTCCATCAACCTTCAACCCCTAGTATTGCGGTTATGACTACAGATTTAATTAATTAGCTTGTTTACTACTTCTATTTCTTTTCAAGACTACAGATTTTATCGTCAAACTGCCTAAGTTTAAATCCGACTCTGCCTTTCACTAGCTGAATGACCAGGGATGACTTACTTAATCTGTCTATGCCCTAAATTTCTCTCAGGATTCCTTTGAAGGTTAGATGAGATAATCCACATAAACCTGGCTCATATTAAACACGTGTAGTATCAGCATTTCATTTGGCTTGACTAGAGCCTAGTCATTACAGTCATCCTGGTTATCTCTCAGTCTGGTTAGTATGACTTCCTTCTAGGGACTTCCCTGGTGGTCCAGTAAGTGATTAAAACTCTGTGCTTCCATTGCAGGGGGCAGGGTTTTGATCCTTGGTGGGGGAACTAAGATCCCACACGCCCTAGGGCCAAAAGGAAAAAAACAGATTAGTCCTTTCCATTAGTCACCTTTCTTCATCTCAGTTCCCTGATTCAAACTTCCTAGATCTTGTTGGACCATCAGGGATATTCAGGAATTTTTAAAATAATTAATTTCTCCTTGAGTTCTTATTCTATACTCTACAATCATTATTCTAAACCATTCTGTACTTTCCTCAAGTTCCCCTATCTTCCCCTGCCTGAAATATTTTTAAGACATAAATACTTTTATGTCTTCTAATGCACTGAGAGAGACCACCCTTTTAGCAGAAAACATTTCTCCTACACTCTTGTTTCTTCCCATACAGAGAGAATCCAATTAGTTTACCTCTTGGCTTTTTTGCCTCTAAATCCAATCTATCTCAGGAGAAGAGGAATGGCTTACTTGATCGGCAAATTTGTGGAAAATAAACCAGCATTCTCTAACCAACTTTTAGATCACTCGGTAGCCGGTCAGCCCACATGGCCTGAATCAATTGCTCTCTCCCTGGATATAAGACGCTCAGGAGAACAGCTCTACCCATGCAGGGCCTGGGGAACTCTGCAGTTTAAAAGGGAGTACAACCCTAAAGTTTGAAGACCTCCAATCAGACAGATGTTAAAGGATACTGAAAAATCAAGACTCAAACTGGGAATGGAGAGGAGCTACATAAATTTATCAGTATGAGTAAACTTTAGGGTGTGGTCAGAAATGTTTTGACCTTGGCAGTTGTATGAGCTTTTAACTGCTGTAGTCTGGAAAAGAAGCTGTCTCAGAGTATTCAGTACTCTAACCATAGGAAGGGACTGTCATTTACAGTGGATTGGTCCATACGTGAGTGGTTATTTTTATAAAGGCAGGCTCAGCAAAGTCTCAGGAACCATAAGACCCTTGTCTTGGGCACATGACCTGCAAGTGGTCTCTGCATTCTCTGAAAGGTTAAGCCACATAGGTAAACACTGTGAACTTGCAAATGCTAGATGGTGGCAGAATTAGATCCTTTTAGGCCTTTGTTGTTTTTTAAACCAGAAGCCAAGTTCTGGATGGCCCTCAGGAAACAAAACAAGTTCTTTCAGTTGTTGCTGGCATTCAGGGCAAAGGACAAAATTGAAGGGACTAAACTTTATGAACTTGGCTTGTCCACAGATTCAGGAGTAGAAAATACAGTAAGAAGTGCTGGTATAGATGGGCATGCAGGAATTTCTGTGCCTTGTGGTTTATGAAATTCAAAAACAGAAAAAACAGAGTGTCTCACAGAGAACCTGGCAAAGGTGTTGACACTCACTAGAGCCTAGAGTCCTAGGCTTTAGAAACATGAACAGCAATTTTGGAATCTGCTGTTGCTGATTATGCAGCTGAAAGAACTACAAGAATAAGACAAAAGCCTATGTGACTCTCAGTGAACTAAGAATAGAGGTGAACTTCCTCAACTTAATAAAGAACATCTACAAAAAACCTACAGGTAACATCATTCTTAAGAGTGAGAAACCACCTCATGCAGCTCAGTTAAAAAAACAAAAACAAACAAATAGCCCAATCAAAAAAAAAAAAAAAAAATGGGGGTAAGCTCTAAACAGACATTTATCAAAAAAAAGACACACAGATGGCCAAAAAGCACATAAAAAGATGCTCAACATCACTAATGGCCATCATCAAAAAAAATCTACAAACAATAAATGCTGAAGAGAGTGTGGTGAAAAGGGAACTCTCCTACATTGTTAGTGGGAATGTAAATTTGTATAGTCACTCTGGAGAACAGTATGGAGGTTCCTTAAAAAACTGAAAACAGAAATACCATATGACCCAGCAATCCCACTCTTGGACATATACATGGAGAAAATCGTAATTCAGAAAGATACACGCACCCCAATGTCCATTGCAGCGCTGTTCACAATAACCAGGACCTGGAAGTAACCTAGATGTCTATTAATAGAGGAATGGATAACACAGATATGGTACATATATACAGTGGAATATTACTCAGGAATAAAAAAAAAAAGAACAAAATAATGCCATTTGCAGCAACATTGGCTGGACCTAGAGATTCTCATATTGAGTGAAATAAGTCAGACACAGAAAGACAAATATATGATATTGCTTATATGCAGAATCTAAAACAAGAGGGGATACAAGTGAACTTATTCACAAAACAGAAGCAGAGTCACAGATAAAACAAATTAATGGTTACCAGGAGGTAAAGGGTGAGGGATAAATTGGGAGATTGGGACTGACATATAACACTGCTATGCATGAAATAGATAACTAATAATAACCTGCTGTATAGCATAGGAAAGTCTACTCAGTACTGTGTAATGACCTATAAGGGAAAAGAATCTAAAAAAGAGAGGCTATATGCATATGTATAACCGATCCACTTTGCTGTACACCTGAAACCAACACAACATTGTAAATCAACTACACTCCAATTTAAATTTTTAATTAAAAATTTTAAATTAAAAAATAAATATTTATTTTTATAAATATATTTATAAATTTATAAATAAAAATTTTTAATTAAAAAAATTAAAAGTGAGAAACTAGAAGCTTTCCCACTAAGATCAGAAGCAAGTCAAGGATCTGCTCTCTTACAACTCCTTTCAACATCATACTGGAAGTCCTATCTAATGCAATAAGAAAAGGAAATAAAAGGTATATATGTTGAGAAGGAAGAAGTAAAATACTTTTTGTTCACAGATGACATGATTGTCTATGTATAAAATCCAGAATAATCAATAAAAAAAGTTCTGGAACTAATAAGTGATTACAGAAAGGTTGTAGGATACAAGGTTAATTTATAATAGACAGTTGCTTCCCTATTTAGCAGCAAAGTAAAATTTGAAATTAAAAATACAATATTATCTATATTAGTATCCACTAAATAAAATAAAATACTTATGTATAAACCTAACAAAATATGCACAAGACCTGTTTAAGTAAAACTACAGAATTCTGATGAAATAAAACAAAGAATTAAATAAGTGAGATATACCATGATCATAAGTAAGGAGACTCAATATTGTCAAAATGTCAGTTCTTCCCAACTTGATATATATATTCAACACAATCCCAATAAAAACCCCAGCAAGTTACTTTGTGTATACTGACAAGCTGACTCTGGAGTTCACATGGAGGCAAAAGACACAGAATAGCTAATTCAACATTGAAGGAGAAGAAAAAAGTCAGAAGGCTGATACAGCCTGATTTCAAGACTTACTCTAAAGTTAGAATAATCAAGACAGTGTGGTAATATCTCAATTATATTTCAATAAAATTAAAGGAAAAAAGACACTGTGGTACTGGCAAAACAATTCTAAAAGTAGATCAATGAAACAGAATATTGAAAGCTAATATTCAAACCAGAAGTTCAAAGGAGTTGAAAGCTTTATGTTCACACAAAAACCTGCACACAGATATTTAGAGCAGCTTTATTCCTAATTACCAAAACTTGAAAGCAACCGAGATATCCTTCAGTAGGTGAATGAATAAACAAACTATGGTCCAGTCAATAGAATATTATTCAGAACTAAAAGTAAATAAGTTACTAAGTCAGGAAAAGACATACAGGTATCTTAAATGCACCATACTAGTGAAAGAAGTCCATTGAAAGGGCTACATGTTGTATGACTCCAAGTATAACTTTCTGGAAGAGGCAAAACTATGGAGGCAATAAGATCAGTGGTTGCTGGGAGTTAGGGAGAAGAAAGGGCTGAATAGGCAGAGCACAGAGGAGTTTTAGAGCAAGGAAACAATTCTATGATACAAAATGGCAGACAGACCTTTAGAATGTACACCACCAAGAGAGAACCCTAAGGTAAACTCTGGAATTTGGGTGATGATGTGTCAATGTGAGTTCATTCATTATAGCGAATGTACCACTCTGGTGTGGGATGTTGATAGTGGGGCAAGTTGTACATGTTTGGGGTTAGGGGGCATATGGGAACTCTCTGTACTTTCCACTCAACTTTTCTGTGAACTTAAAACTACTCCAAAAATAAAGTCTATTAAAAACACTTATGGGACTTTCCTTGTGGTACAGTGGATAAGAATCTGCCTGCAAATGCAGGGGACAAGGGTTCAATCTCTGGTCTGGGAAGAGTCCCACGTGCTGCAGAGCAACTAAGCCAGTGTGCCACAACCACTGAAGCTGGATGCCTAGAACCTGTGCTCGGCAATGAGCAGCCACCACAGTGAAGCCCATGCACCACAATAAAGAGAAGCCCCGCTCACTGCAGCTAGAGAAAGCCCACGCACAGCAACAAAGATCCAGCACAGCCAAAAATAAAACAGAGAAACAAATGAATGAATAAATAATTAAAGATAATAATTTAAAAATGTTTTTACATAAAACCACTCTTGTCAGATTTCTTTGCCTAACAGGGTATTTTTTTTTTTTTTTTAATTCATGGGCTTCATTCCAAATCTACTGAATCATTTCTTTAGGAATAGGACATAGGAATCAGTATTTTTAATAACTGTACCCAGTTATTTAAAAATTGTAAGCACCCAGGTGATTATTTTGATCAGACAAGTTTGGGAAACCTTGGTGTAAGCTATTCTATAGCTGGAAGCAGTCATAGCAACTGATGGCCAAGGACTTAACTTTTCAGCTCACAAGGTATTACACAAGCAGTATTAATAAAGAGGTCACTCTAAATGTGGCAATGAAAGGGCAAGAACTTGCAGTTCAAAGGCAAAATTATCCTTCCTGTTCCCTTTGAAGGTAGAAGGCCGCATAACATGCTTAGCCAACGGTATGTGAATGAAGGGCTTCCCAGGTTGTCAGGGGTAAAGAATCTGCCTGCCAATGCAGGAGACCCAGGGTTCAATCCCTGGATTGGGAAGATCCTCTGGAGAAGGAAATGGCAACCCACTCCAGTATTCTTGCCTGGAAAATCCAAGAATGAGTCAGAGAGATGTGCAGTACTTCTTGGCAGGGATTTTAAGAGCCAGGTCAACAATTTGTCACATTTATTTGTCCCTATTGTGGTGATCATGGAAAAATCTGTGGTGGTTGTATCATCCTAGTTCCTTAAGTGGATACAGATTGAACAGAACTCCCTGCCAATTCATGATGGATATGTAGTATGACTGAAAAATAGACTATTGTTGTTTCAAGCCATTAAAATTTTAAGCTTGCCATTGCAACATAATCCAGCCTATCAGGACTAATCCAATCTTCAAGCTCCACAAAATTTTAAGCTTCACAAGAAGATAACAGTATGTACCTCAAATGCTACTCTCTGAAAGAAGAGTTAATATGGATAGCAAATTACCCCACTAGAAATGGAAAATCGAAAGTGCCAAATTTGACATCTCCAAATTATGTTCATAGGACATGGATTCCAGAAACTTCTATCAGATCAACCATCTTGGTAAAGCTAAAACTGAAAATTTCTCTTCTTTTCATCCCTGACTCCTCTGAAACCCTGGGCTTCCCTGGTGGCTCAGATGGTAAAGAATCTGCCTGCAATTCAGGAGACCTGGGTTTGATCCCTGGGTTGGGAAAATCCCCTAGAGGAGGGCATGGCAACCCACTCCAGTATTCTTGCCTGGAGAATCCCCATGGACAGAGGAGCCTAGCAAGCTATGTCTGTGGGGTCACAAAGAGTCAGACACAACTGACCAACTAAGCACAATTAATGGGCTTTAAGAAGACAAATTTGCCTGGAATAACTACACCAGAGACTGAGGAATAGCTCTTTCTAATTTTAATGGATGCTGGGCCAGTGTTGTAATAATTTTGTGTCTTACTGATTTTTTTGACTCTCTAGAAACTCAATGGGAGACAGTGTTAAACTAATAAATTTCTGTACAAGCTACAACTGCTTACAAAAACTTCTGACCCTATCTGAGTCTTAAGCACTCTTCTAAATAAGACTGAATAAAATATGAAGTGAAAAGAATGAATTCTGGACCTTAATTTCTTTGAAGTTTAAATCTCAAGGACAAGATAATTTGACTTTAGGTGTTAATTTCTTTGGGCTATAATTTGTAAGGGGTTTTAATCTTCAGGCTTTAATATTTCCTAGGGATTTGATATTGGGAGGGAATTCATGGTCAAATTGGGAGGATCACTATGTTGACTGCATTTTATTACTGAAGTATCTTAATGGTGCCATGTATCTCATTGTAGGGCTTCCTTGGTGGCTCAGTGGTAAAAAACCTGCCTGCCAAAGCAGGAGACTCAGGTTCAATTCCTGGGTCAAAAAGATCCCTTGGAGAAGGAAATGGCAAGCCACTCCAGTACTCTTGCCTGGGAAATCCATGGACAGAGGAGCCTGGTGGGCTACAGTCCATAGCATCTCAAAAGAGTTGGACAGGGCTTAGTGACTAGACAACAACAACAATCTCATTGCAAGCCCTCTTGTATGTAACATTGGGCAATATTACTAAATATAATTGGCATGGAAATAAATGAAGGGATGAATTTTCAGATTTGGAGTTCTACAATTAATACCATTTGTGGTAGTTATAAAATGTGGCCTGTTTTAAGTCCTGTCGTAGCAGCTTCTCTCTGGAAGGAAGCTCAGGTTGGTTTCAGGAGTGTATAAAGCCCAGATCATTCTAGCACCATCTGACCTTCCCATAGTTCCCTCATGCTCACCTGAGAAGTGGAGCCCATAAAGTTTCTCACCAAGTTTGAGTGCTACCCTCTGATGAACTCTCTAATCTTTATACACCAAGTGGGACTTCTTTTTGCAGGAGCTGCTGCTGCTGCATCGCTTAAGTCGTGTCTGACTCTGTGTGACCCCAGAGACGGCAGCCCACCGGGTTCCCCCGTCCCTGAGATTCTCCAGGCAAGAACACTGGAGTGGGTTGCCATTTCCTTCTCCAATGCATGAAAGTGAAAAGTGAAAGTGAAGTCGCTTAGTCGTGTCCAACTCCTAGCGACCCCATGGACTGCAGTCTACCAGGCTCCTCCGTCCACGGGATTTGCCAGGCAAGAGTACTGGAGTGCGGTGCCATCTCCTGGTAATTTGGCATTGTGTTTTGGCTCCCTCTGCATCTTCCCACACGTGAACCTTTTGCTACCATGATGTATCCTCACCAGTGTATATACAGGAGCTCATAACTGGCTACATAAACTTGCTATTCATGATTGTGGGCTTCAGGTTTTGAACCCAACTTGTATTTTTGTAGGAAGATGAAAAGTGAAAGTGAAAGTTGCTCAGTCGTGTGACTCTTTGCGACTAGATGGACTATACAGTCCATGGAATTCTCCAGGTCAGAATGCTGGAGTGGGTAGCCTTTCCCTTCTCCAGGGGATCTTCCCAACCCAGGGATCGAACCCAGGTCTCCCACATTGCAGGTGGGTTCTTTGCCAGCTGAGTGACAAGCAAAGCCCAGTAAGAAGATATGGGGATATTAAAAAACTATGCTGTTTCCAACTTCCCAGAATTCCTTTTGCTTTTTTCTGGATCCCCTCATGTAGCTACATAATTATACACTCACCAAATTTATTTTCCTATTTCTTCCACATTCCCTGCCCCTCCCTCCAATTGTGACCATGCGACTAGTTCCGGCTGGTGAAACATGAGTAGAAGTAACAGGTGTCACTTCACAGTAGCGGCTGTCACATCCCTCGGTATGAGGGACCGTTCTCTTCTCCAGCCATAAGCCTGTTTTCCAAAGACTCGAGCAACATGGGTCAGTGGGTTTTGGCATAGAGGACAGCAGTCTACAGCAGAGTCTGCATTAGCAAGAAATAAACTTTTATGTTTTAAGTCACTATTCTTTTGGGATTGCTGCCACAGCATAAACTCCGACTACCAAGACATTTCTCCACCTACTCCCTTTAATATTTATTCCCTTTACATGTCTTCTTCTTTAGATATGCTCACGTACCTACTATCCCCTCTCAGAAACACCTTCCCTGATCCACCTGTTCCTCAAATTGTCATAGATCTCCCTTCTTATTCATGGATATATTTCTGGAGGTATATATGCTACCTCCACTTCCTCACCACTCATTCACTCCTTAATTTCTGGGAATTTGGCTTCTGCTTCCTTCATTCTGTAGAAAAAAATTTTTTAAGATTACCAGTGATCTCCTACTTGCCAAATCACATTCAACCTGCATGACCTCTCTCCTACTATGGCCACAAACCCTGGTCAAGTGGTTTTAAATATTTTTATGATCACAGACCCCTTTGAAAACCATATCATATAAAAGCTATAGATCATCTTGCCAGAAAAGTTACATACACATGTATACAAATTTTTATAAATTTCACAGAGTTGTAGATCAGGAAGCTACCCTAAAGCCCACCCATAATAGCCTAGAGAGCTCTGTAAATTGGGTAAAGAATCCTGCCCTGGTCTGTACCTAAGAAAGAGTGTCACCCATCCCCACAAAATAGTCACACAGAGTAGGCTTTCTCTTGCCAGTGCATTTTTCTACATCATTCTGAAGTTCTGACTCTCTTCTATTGCTCCCATTTCTGTGGTGGCTTCTTACCATCTACATACCCTCATTCATGGCTCTCTTCATTCAATCATGGAGTACTTGCAGAGGAGAAAACAGCATTATGCTCCTTTAATCCCATAGGAAATGACAGAATAGGTAGAAAAGATACATACTAACATTAAAACATAGGCAATAAAATAGGGAAGAATATGAATAAGTGGGATACATATTGAACTGTTTTCAAGGAAGGGTCAGACATTGCTTTCTATAGAAGAGGGAATGTAAACTGGGCCTTGAAAGATGAGCTGGGTTCTGATAGGCAGATAGAAAGAAGACTGGTGTGTCAAACAGGAATAGAAGGTATTATGTGAGCAACAAGAAATATGTAAATATGAATGAAATTCTGGGGAAATCACTAGTAGGCCCTACATGGATTGACTAGAAAGGACACAAAGATAAAAGCAGAATGGTAGATTGGGGCTGATCTTGTGTGGGCCTTGAGTACCACGCAAGAGTCTGGGCTTAATTTTGTTAATAACAGAGAGACAGGGAATATTTTTGAGCAAAAGACTGATAGGATAAAAATGGCCTCTTAACAAAGATTAATCTGCCAAGAGTGCCTAATTGAGAGATGAGGGCTTGGTGAAAAGGAGGAGAGTTGCAGACTGTGCTACAACCCATGATTTGAACTGCAGAACTGAACTGTTTAAAGAGGGCAACACTAGCAAAAGAGGTACAGCTGGTGCACCTGGCACAAAGAGGCCTTTCCTTGCTTGGATCTCCCTTCAGCTGGAAGAATGCAGTCAGCTGACAGCTTCCAGCTGCAGCACCTTTGGAACCTACCACAGCAACATTCAAGCTGAGGTCATCATCTTCCTAGTGCAGCACCCACCCCCCGACACAGTGACTGAGCACGGCAGGGCTACCGAACCTCGTTACTTCTACTCAGTGCAGAACTTTTCTATCAGGCGAGTTTTGCTCTGGAGCTTCCCACTGGGTTGACTGAGACTTCGCTAGATCTGCAAACTCTGCTAGGCTCTCCTTGTCCAAGTCTGTTTCCTCCCCACTTTGCTTTCATGAGTGTCAGATCATCATCCAGGTCTGAAGCCTTTCCCTACTCAATGCTCCTTCCTCACTTTTGCCTACTAAGGTGTTAAGCTCCAATCATGAATTAACATAAAAATACTTTGGAAATATATGCAAAGTTACACATTGTAAAATTCAAACAAGTAAAGATTATAGCACTGAATTAGTTGCATCTAGGAAAGGCAGATTTTGAGCTTAATGATTCCATGACCTAGAAAACTGAGTCAGGCGATAATGATTTATGCATTGAGAAAAGCACCGAAGTCACAGAAGGCAGCTTAGAGTTTTTTACGTACGGAAATCTTTTTTTCTGATTTAACCTGAGATTAAATAAGCGACTAAATTAGCTACTTGAATATTTAATTAGAGGAATCGATTTAAAGAGAAAATTTTCATCTCACAACTGAAAGTAACAATGAGATAAATGGGAGGAGTAGAGTAGTTCTTTGACAAGTGCTGCAGCTGGAATTCAACAAATGTGAGTCAGTGTACGTACTATAATATTTCCTTCAGGTAGCCAAGATTCTTGAAGCTTTTTTTTTTTAAATTAATTTTTATTATAGTTGATTTACAGTGTTGCATTATTTTTTTGCTGTACAACAGAGTGAATCTGTTATACATACACATATATCCACTCTTTTTCAGATTCTATTCCCATATAGGTCATTACAGAGTATTGAGTAGAGTTCCCTGTGCTGTACAGCAGGTTCTCATTAGTCATCTATTTGATATATGGTAGTGTGTATATGTCAATCCTCTTTTCTTTTTTTTTTTTCCAAACATCAAACTTTTTATTTTGTTCTGGGATATAGCGAATTATCAATGTTGTGGTAGTTTCAGGTGAACAGTGAAGGGACTCAGCATACATATACCTGTATCCATTCTCCCCCAAAAGCCTTTCCCATCCAGGCTGGATTGAGCAGAGTTCCATGTGCTGTATAACAGGTCCTTGTTGGGTATCCATTTTGAACATAGTAGTGTGTACATGACTTTCCCAAACTCCCTAACTATCTCTTCCCTCAGCAACTGCAAGTTCATTTTCTAAGTCCCTGAGTGTCTGTTTTGTAAGTTCATTTGTATCATTTCTTTTTAGATTTCTCATATAAGGGATGTCATACAATATTTCTCCTTCTCTGAATTACTTCACTCAGTATGACACTCTCTAGGTCCATTCATGTTGCTGCAAGTGGCATTATTTGAAGTTCATGAGACACATCCATGAAAATGAAAAGACACTCCTGTAATAGCAGTTTGAAAATCTATATATTATAAATAACTTCATAATCCACCAACTTGATATTCAGAAGTAATGTAAACTCTACATGACAGACCATCTAACACTATCAGCTAAACATAACCACTCTTCCTGTTGTGTTTGATGGGGAAAGTAATAGCATTATGTTAGAGGTATTCTTTGTGTGTGTCTGGGGGCCATTAGTTGGTCACTGAGTTTCAGCTGTTCACTGGTAATTTAGGAATGAAACTGTACTTTTCGTCTGTTCCTACTAATGTAGCTTTAGACTAATAAATAAAAAATATTTGGTTCTTATTTTTAACTGCTACCTAAAACAATAGTTTCCTTTTGAAGTAAATCTTGGTAGAGGTTGAAACATTCCAATGATATAAATTCAATGTATTGCCTTTCATTAATAAAACATTAAGAATATAAGTCTGGCCTCTTCCTTATCCCCTGACATGACCTCTCTCCTGCGAGCTCCCCAGCTTCTACATTCTTTTTCCCAAATTGTTTTCCTCCTTCCTCTAGAAATCCCCAAATTTCCTCTTCACCCTCACCCCTTTTGCATTTTTTCCACGACCCTGCACTCTCAGTTGAGGACACTGCCTCATGCTTCTCTGAGAAAATAGAAGCCATCAGAAGTTGCTTATCTTCTGCAGATCTACAATTCTACCTGCACCTGTGCCAAATTTTCTCCTCCTCCCCGCTTGTTTCAAAGGGAGGATCTCCTCCTATCATTTCACTCCTGCTCTGGATCTAATCCCTCTCTCTCCATGTCATCTTCTCTCCCTTTCTAATGAACTATGCTGATCACAAACAGTATCTTTCGTCTGTTAAAAACCTTTTTGCTGTAAATCTTCTTTAAGCTGCCTTTCTTTCTTTTGCTTCCTTTCACAGAAAACTTTTTGAAATATCCTTTGTCTACATGTTATTTCCACTCTTTCATCCACAAGCCATTCCTTTTACTTCTTTGATGTGTACCATTTTAAAAGTCTTTATTGAATCTGTTAAAACATTGGTTCTGTTTTACATTTTGTTCTGGCTGAGAGGCATGTGGGATCTTAGCTACCTGACCAGAGATGGAACCCACACCTCCTGCATTGGAAGGCGAAGTCTTAACCACTGGATGACCAAGGAAGTCCAAACAAGTCACTACTGAATCCTCCCTGATCCAGTTTCCCTGTCCTACTGTACCTCTGAAATTGTGTGTGTCAAGGTCAAAAATGACCTTGACATTGCCAGCTCCACTGGCCACTTTGGTCCTTATCTTACTGGTGTCTTCAGCAGCATCTGTCTCCCTAGAAACATTCTCCTATCTTCTGTGATGCCAGTCTGTACAAAATAGTTAACATAGCAGACCTGAGCCTGCCAGCTTTTGAAGAGACTTGCTAGGCTGGCCGTTGGCTAGCTATTGGGAACTTCATTTTGAGGAGTGTTCCTATGTTCCCTGAGTGATATCACTATGGTTCACTGTGCCTGCACTTTATAAATAATGTGGTTTATGCTGAACACCTGCTTTCCTTCTGGGACTCTGAAATTTTGTAAGCAGAGGGTGCCTATATGACCAGACTACAATAAAACTCTTGGGTACTGATTCTCCAATGGGCTTTCCTGGACAGAAATACCATACACGGGTTTTTCCTTTTCTCAGACTCGACTAGTTTCTCTTGCTCTGTCCCACTTAAAGTCACAAGGTTTCACTCTCATTTCTATCTATACTATTTTCTAGGTGATCCCCTTAACATTACAAACAATATCATGTATATGCTGACAATTTCCAAATTTATAACTCCAGCCTAGTTCCTACCACTAACTCTAGAAACTGATACCCAAAAGCCTGCTTGAAACTTCACATAGGATCTCGTAGGCAAACTTAATATTGCCAGTATGGAACTCATGATTGCTTTTTCTCAAACCTGGTCCTACACTGTTTTTCCCATCTTAAGGACCCTACCATACATGCATTACCAGAGACAGAAATTTTGGAGTCATTTGTGACTCTTTCCTTTCTCTCACACCACATTCTATAATCAAATCTTGTTAATTCTACCTCAGAATATTTCTCAAATCTGACCAAGTCTCATTTTCTCAGTCTGAAACAAGCCATCATCTGGACTGCTGAACAGCCTCGTAATTAGCCTCCCTATTACCATTCTTATCTCTGAATAATCTATTCTCCATTCAGGGTCAGAAAGATCCCTTTAAAGTTTAAATCAAAGGATGTCATTTTCGTGATTAAAAACTTTTCTACTGATACCCATTGCACTTAAGAGCAAATCTAGATTCTTGGCCCACTTATTGAGTTAGAGACAGAGTAGATTTTCTTGCATTGTGAAAAAGGTTGACTTGATCAAGAAACTGTGTGAAGGTCAGGGTACTTGGAGCAGAACGGGCATGGGGAGAGGGGCAGGGATCAAGATATGAGATAAAATATTAAGAGAGGTAGGGGGTGTTTCTTGCAGGGCCTTGTTTTTGAATATTTGTTACATAAATCTGTGCTGGCATATGGAAGCAAAAGTCATACAACACTAAAATATTCTCTAGCGAACTTGATCATTTATAAAACAAGCCTCTACTTAAATATTTTTCCATACAAAACTCTAGTGCTTATTTTCCCCCACCCTGGCTCATTCAGTGGCCCTTCAGTTAAAAGCTCATTGTTTGAACTTTGAGGTTATGGTAAACATCCAAAAATATCAATCAAACAAATCAAATGAATCAAAAAGAATTTAACTACAGATTCTGCAATAGGTACAAGATTTCATTAAGTTTATGAAAGTGATATTAGAGAATTCTTCAAATCATATACAATGCTATTGGTAACTGAGGCTCCACAATCATACCAGTTAACAATGGAAACAGTGAAACAGAAATGTGTTTCCAGAAGGCATCATCTGAATATCAAGCAGTGAAGGGAGGTCATTAGAAAAATTGATGAGGCTCTTGATAATTTTTGAAGAAATGACTTTCTCTGCATATGAAGAGAATGAAGGAAAATAAAGGGGCCACAGACTGGGAAAAAATATTTGCAAATCACATATATGATACAGGATTTATCCCCAGAATATATAGAGAACTATCAAAACTTAATAATGAAAAAACAAAAAGGGGGAAAATATTTTAATAGATGCTTCACCAAGAAAGATATATGAATGCTAAATCAGCATGCAAAAAGATGCTCATTGTTATTAGTTATTAGGAAAAGGCAAATTGGAAGCACAAGGAGATACTACTATATTCCTACTAGAAAGGCTAAAGTTATTAATAAAAAGACTGACCATAAAGTGTTGGAAAAACATAATACAGCATAACCACATTGGAAAACAGCTTGCAGTTTCTTAAAAAGTTATACATATACCTACCATATGATCCAGCCATTCACCTCCCAGGTACTTATCCCAAAGGAAAGGAAATAAATGTCAGTACAAAGACTTATGTATTAACATTCACAACAGCTTTATTTGTAGCAGCCAGAAACTGGAAATAACTGAAACATTTATTATCAGATGAATGGATGGGCACATTGTGGTATATTCAAACAATGAAACAGTAATCAGCAAGTGTTTGAGAGAAAACATAAAATCACACTAACCTTGAAGAAGACTGTGCAGTCACTTGATCATCGGCATCAGTGGGGATTTGTTCAAGTGCAAATTCTCAGGGTCCACTTTACACCTACTGAATCAGAAATTCTCGGGGTGGGAGCTCTCTCAACCCTGCCTTAGGCTCATTTGCTGAAAGTATCAGTGAGGGTTCCTGATATGTCAGTGTTCTTTATTGTCAGTAATCTTCTATTGGCTAATTTAAGTTGAATATAAATTTATTGGAAAGCATCAGATAACTTGCAGATTTGACAAGAAATGATAAGGAACAGTCTCAGACAAGAGACCAGGGTCAAAGGAGTCAGGGTAGTGAAATAGACTGCTTGAGATGCTGCTGACACCACCAATGTATGCCATATATTCTGTTTGACACAGTGGTCACTGTAGATGGTCACTGTTCCTGAAGGGCTGAACACACAGCCACGAATGCCAGGCTGCCTACACTACAGCTACCACAGATCCATCCATCATCCCCTCATCTTGGCATTACTTGCTCAAGATTCAAAGTACATGGTGGCCAAACCTGGATCACAAGGCTGTCGGGGAGTGATTAGAGGGGGACTCCTTAGGCTTCTGAGGGAGGAGCTTACTTCTCACCAAGACCTATGCAATGGGGCAGGGCTGGGGGGGTTGCAGTTTCCTAAATCTAGCACATGGGTTCAGATGCTGCGTAGTCAGACAGTTACAGATGCCCACTACTTTAAGTGTTCTGAATACAGTCAATTAGGTATATTTTTCAGACAGTTCAGTCGCTTAGTTGTGTCCGACTCTTTGCGACCTCATGAATTGAAGCATGCCAGGCCTCCCTGTCCATCACCAACTCCCGGAGTTCACTCAAACTCACGTCCATCAAGTCCATGATGCCATCCAGACATCTCATCCTCTGTCGTCCCCTTCTCCTCCTGCCCACAATCCCTCCCAGCATCAGAGTCTTTTCCAATGAGTCAACTCTTCGCATCAGGTGGCCAAAGCATTGGAGTTTCAGCTTTAGCATCATTCCTTCCAAAGAACACCCAGGACTGATCTCCTTTAGATGGACTGGTTGGATCTCCTTGCAGTCCATGGGACTTTCAAGAGTCTTCTCCAAACCACAGTTCAAAAGCATCAATTCTCCGGCGCTCAGCTTTCTTCACAGTCCAACTCTCATATCCATACAAGACCACTTGGAAAACCACAGCCTTGACTAGAAGGATCTTTGGTGGCAAAGTAATGTCTCTGCTTTTGAATATGCTATCTAGGTTGGTCATAACTTTGGCAGGACCATATTCTGGCAGAATTAGTCAAATATGTTGTTTGTATTACTAATTATGGACTTAAGAACTGTCCAAAATATTTCCTCCTTATTTCTGGAAAGATATGTCTTTTCATACAAGTATTGGCTCACAGTGGTCTACAAGAGTAGATGGTGCCAGTATGTACCTTTCTGCTGCATGTTTGAGTGAACACTATGAAATAAAATGATTGGGTTCAGAACACTGCCACTTTGACTAAACTCTTAGTGGCCTTCAAATAGTGTTATTTAAAACTGAATTAATTGGACATTCACAGGCATACCTCCCACAAATATAACTCAAAATGGATCATGGACTTCAGTTCAGTTCAGTTTAGTTCAGTCGCTCAGTCATGTCCAACTCTTTGCAACCCCATGAATTGCAGCATGCCAGGCCTCCCTGTCCATCACCAACTCCTGGAGTTCACCCAAACTCATGTGCATCGAGTTGGTGATACCATCGAGCCATCTCATCCTCTGTCATCCCCTTCTCCTCCTGCCCCCAATCCCTCCCAGCTTCAGGGTCTTTTCCAATGAGTCAACTCTTTGCATGAGGTGGCCAAAGTATTGGAGTTTGAGCCTCAGCATCAGTCCTTCCAATGAACACCCAGGACTGGTCTCCTTTAGGATGGACTGGCTGGATCTCCTTGCAGTCCAAGGGACTCACAAGAGTCTTCTCCAACACCACAGTTCAAAAGCATCAATTCTTTGGTGCTCAGCTTTCTTCACAGTCCAACTCTCACATCCATACATGACCACTGGAAAAACCATAGCCTTGACTAGATGTACTTACATACAAAACATAAAACTATTAGAAAAAAATCTTTGAATCTATGACAAGGCCAAGTTCTTAGATTTGACGCCAAAGGTTTGAACCATGAAAGGAAAATATTGACAAAATGGACCCTATCAAAATTCAATGCTTTTACTCTGCAAAAGGCCCTATTTTAAGGGGCCTCCCTGGTGGCTCAGTGGTAAAGAATCTGCCTGCCAATGCAGGAGACACCAGTTCAATCCCTGGCCCAGGAAGATCCCACATGTTGCAGAGCAACTAAACTCTTGTACCACAACTATGGAGCTTGTGCTAGAGAGCCCAGGAGCCACAACTACTGAACCCATGTTTGTTCCCCAACTACTGAAACCCACACGCCCTAGAGTCCCTGCTCAGCAGCAAGAGAAGCCATCAAAATGAGAAATCCAAGCACTGCAACTAGAGAGTAGCCCCCTCTGCAACTAGAGAAAAGCCCCTGCAGTAACAAAGACTCAGCACAGCCAAAATAAAATAAATGAAAAAAATTTAAACAGACCCTAATAAGAGGATGAAAAGACAAGCTACACACAAGGAGAAAATATCTGAAAGTCACCTGTCTGACAAAGGAATAGCAATTGGAATATATAAAGAACTCTCAAAACTCAACAGTAAAAAAACAAGCAATCCAATTAGAAAGCAGGCAAAAAACATAAGCAGAGATCTCACCAAAGAAGACATGCAGGTGGCCAAGAAGCCCATGAAAACACGCTCAGCAACATTAGCCAAAAGGAAAATGCAAATTAAGTCCACAATGAGACATCACTCGCACTTATCAAAATGGTTAAAATAAACAGTAACAACAACAAATGTTGGCAAGGATGCAGAGAAACTGGATTACTCATACATAGCTGGTAAGAATGTAATATGGTACAGCTACTCTGGAAAACATTTTGGTAGTTTCTTATTTATAAAACTAAACATGCAATCCAGCATGACCCAGCAATTGTACTTCTGGGCATTTATCCCAGAGAAATTAAAACTTACGTTCACATAAAAACCTGTAGACAAATATTCATAGCAGCTTTATTTGGAATAGGCAAAACCAACCCAGATGTCCTTCAACGGTGAATGGCTGAACGGAATATGGTACATCTGTACCATGGACTGCTATTCAGCAATAAAAGGGAACAAACTATTAGTACATGCAACAACCTGGATGAATTTCTACGGAATTATGCTGAGCAGGAAAAGACCCAATCCCACAAGGTTACACCCTGCATTATTCTATTTATATTAACAGCCTTGGAATGATAAAATTATAAATTTAATTATAAATGATAAAATTATAGAGGACAGATTAGTAATTTTCCAGGCATTAGAGGCATGGGAGGAGTCAGGAAAGTGAATGGGAATCTTAAGGGCAACAGGAAGGATTTTTGTGGTGATGGAAATGTTCTTGTCTTGCTTGAGAGTATTGATGTAAATATCTTGATTTTGACATTGATCACAAAAAATACCAGTTTTGGGAAACTGGGCAAAGCATATAAGGGATCTCTCTGTATTATTTCTATGACTATATAGGAATCTACAAAATAAAATCTCAAAATAAAAAGATTAATTTATAGGAATTCTCAGGCAGTCCAGTGGTCAGGACTTACCACTCTCACCAGCAGGGGCCTGGGTTTGATCCCTAGTCAAGGAACTAAGATTCTGCAAGCTGTGGTATGCATCAAAAAAAAAAAAAACAAAAAGAGAGAGAGAAGAAAAAAAGATTAATTTACAAAACAAAGCAAGAACTGAAAAAAATGAATTAGATTCTGAGTCCAGAAAAGCAGCCCACTGTCTGTGAATGGGAATGAGCTAACACTATTTCCGTCAACACCACCACACACAGATCATGACTTCATTGCTGTTGTTTAGTCGCTAAGTGGTGTCTGACTCTTTGCAACCCCACGGACTGTAGCCCACCAGGCTCCTCTGTCCATGGGATTTCCCAGGCAAGAATACTGGAGTGGGTTGCAACTTCCTTCTCCAGGGGATCTTCCCGACGCAGGGATGAACCTGTGTTTCTCGCGCTGGCAGGCGGATCCTTTGGAAAGGCCGTCTACTCTCTGTGGGTGGGGATGAGCTACCACCATGGTCACCATCATACACAGACACATGGCTACTTGTTACCTATTATCAGTTTACTGTCTTGCCTCTTCTTTTGCCATTATCCGCCCTTTCTGTGCTCTTACCTCATTATACTCACTGCTCCCTGGCCGAACTGGGCTTACTGAAAACGCTAGGGCTTCTGCATAATGACGACTCTGCCTGGGGTGTACCTATCCAGTTGACTTCAAGACCCTAACAGCCCCCATTCAGGTCCCCCAAATATTTGGTTACTTCCCGCAATACTGTATTTGTATATCTCAAATAGCTTTTAGGATAAAGTCCAAAATTCTTAACCCAACGTACAAGGTATTACATGATCTAACTCTGCTTGCATCCTTAGCCTTATCTGCCACTCTCACCTTCTCTCCTAAGCACAGTGATCTTTTCTGAGTTTCTCAAGAGAAGTTCTTCCCCCACCTCAAGCCTCCCTTCATACTGTTTTTCTAGTCAGATCATTTCTATTATCTGTCTCCACAACTCTTCATTCACCAACTACTACTTCCTCAAAGAAATCTTTCTAGGCCTCCCAGTCTAGGCTAGGTCTCCTTGTTTTACACAATCAGAGCAGCCTTTATTCTATGAAAGCATTTAACAGAAGTGTAATTAAATACCTACAGAATGGATTGTTTACTGTCTGACTGCCCCATCAGACAATGAGCTCAGTAATGTCAGGGGCCACACAGACATAGATCTTTTGGGAAAATATTTTACATTAAATTTTAAGTTGTGTGTATTCCTAGCATATAAATCCCTTGAACCTGTTTCCATTTAATGCCACACACAACACACACACACACACACACACACACACACACAAAACCTTGTATGAATGGTTGGAGGTATGGAAATTATGGAAAGTAGGTAGCCAGAATTCCATATTTGATTTAAAGTGGTACTGAGAAAGGGACAACAGAAGCCTTGTAAACAGAAGTAGTTTAGCAGAGGCAAAAGTTTAGAGCTGGGAATGACCATAAATACAGAAGCCTCCATCCTCCAAAACTGAGCAGAACTATTGGATGAGGCATTGATTTCTCACAGTCTATAGAGAGGTTTATGCTATGCTATGCTAAGTCACTTCAGTCGTGTCCAACTCTGTGCGACCCCACAGACGGCAGCCCACCAGGCTCCCCCGTCCCTCGGATTCTCCAAGCAAGAACACTGGAGTGGGTTGCCATTTCCTTCTCCAATGCATGAAAGTGAAAAGTGAAAGTGAAGTCGCTCAGTCATGTCCAGCTCTTAGCGACCCCATGGATTGCAGCGTAACAGGCTCCTCCGTCCATGGGATTTTCCAAGCAAGAGTACTGGAGTGGGGTGCCATTGCCTTCTCTGATAGAGAGGTTTACATGAGTTTTATCTAGAGCTCTTAAGAGATAGAAAGATCACAGATGACATTTGGTTACAATTTTATCTACTTACTTGTCTGTCAGCCCACTAGATAGTGAACCCCTTGAGGACAAGTACTATGTCATTCATCTTATGATCTCAAACTTGGTACTCAAGAGGCACTTAATAAATGTTTGCTGAATAAATGAATATATTGATATAATTCACTATGGAGAATTCAAGATTTATTACAGTACCCCTCTTATGAGTCTGTAAATTTCAAAAGTGATTCTTCTTAGTACAAAGTAAAAGACTGCAAAGGGTAGCATTCCAAGTATACGATAACGTATGAGTGTCTTGCTGGTATTCATATTATTCATGCAGACAATCCCATTCTCCGTCCATGAGCAAGGACTGTTCTATTTATGTTAAAACTGAGGTAGGTGGAAAGAGTGTACATCCTCTTTGTGCATTTGTTATTATCTCTCCAATGACTCTATTGTTAATTTCTTCAACTACTGTTAAAAAGTACAGTTCATCTCTTTACTATATTTGATCATGAGGGAAGCTACGACCTCCTACATTATTCACAGCTTGTCAAAAAAGAAGAAAACAAAGAGCTTCAGTTTGTTGAAAAACCCTTTTTTGCATTTAAATATCAAATAGGTTTTTTTACAAATAATAAAAAATAGATTATTTTTAAATCATCAATAAATAGAGCTGATGGATAGACATCATCAATGGCCATTTATGTGATATGAGGATTCTAAAAAATGCTCTCGTGCCTGTGTGTATGCTAAGTCGCTTCAGTCGCGTGCGACTCTTTAAAACCCTACAGACTGCAGCCCGGCAGGCTCCGATTACCCATAATTACTCTCTTTTGTGGCTTCCCTGGTGGCTCAGGGGTAAAAAATAGGCTGCAAGGCAAGAGAGGCAGGAGAGGCAAGTTTGATCCCTGGGTCAGGAAGATCCCTTGGAGAAGGAAATGGCAACATACTCCAGTATTCTTACCTGGGAAATCCCATTGGACAGAGGAGCCTGGTGGGCTACATTTCATGGTCACAAAAGAGTCAAACACAACTTGGAGACTAAACAACTTCCTTTTGCTCCCACGATGTCTAATATTTTAGAGTAGAAGTTCATTCCTTAAAGGTCTCTAGTTCCAGTAGCATGGCAGACTGAGTTAATGCAAAACCCCTCTTATACAGGAATGGTATATTAAACATAAAAGTAAGTGGTAACCATAGATGAGTTCATACACAGAAAAGGAAAATTTCTGGATGCTGAAACAAAGAAGAAAGGAAAGCCAGAGTGATAAGTGTATGAGTTAACCCTGCATCAACTTTGGGGTAGTTATTTGACCTGGAAACAGCAAGTGAATTGGGCTTTAATATCCACTCAAGGATAGAAGTTAAAGTCTTGAACCTAAGGGAGTTGGAAGTGAAATAATGCATAAAAACAGAACTCTCCATAATGTTGAATTCCCAGGCCTGTAACTTGCATAGGACAGAAATCCAAGTTAATACTAGCTGGAAAATGAACATAAATATTGGTTAGTACAAATCTATGATACTTTTGTGGATCTGGTATAAGCAAACAAAAAATCACTCTGGGTCACATGAGACTTCCACAGTGGGGGGTGGGGGGGGCGGAAAGGGGACAAGCCATTTGAAGATGATCTCAAATATAAAAAGTTATAAAACACAAGTAAATGAGCCATCATGAACAAAAGTCAGCAAACACACAACACATTATTATTAGAAATAATAGAAAGAATGTCCAAATAAGATGGCTCAGTGGTCAAGAATCTGCCTGCAATGCAGGAGATGCAGATTTGATCCCTAGGTTAGGAAGATCCCCTGGAGGAGGGGGATATGGCAACCCACTCCAGTATTCTTGCCTGGGAAATGCCATGGACAGAGGACCCTGGTGGGTTACAGCCCAAAGGTTGCAAAGAGTTGGACATGACTGGGCATGGAAAATTATTAAATTAAGTATGTCTAAAATGGTTAAACGGAGAAGGCAATGGCACCCCACTCCAGTACTCTTGCCTGGAAAATCCCATAGACGGAGGAGCCTGGTAGGCTGCAGTCCATGGGGTCGCTAGGAGTTGGACACGATGGAGCGACTTCACTTTCACTTTTCACTTTCCTGCATTGGAGAAGGAAATGGCAACCCACTCCAGTGTTCTTGCCTGGAGAATCCCAGGGACGGGGGAGCCTGGTGGGCTGCCGTCTATGGGGTCGCACAGAGTCGGACACGACTGAAGCGACTTAGCAGCAGCAGCAGCAGCAGCAAAATGGTTAAAATAGTCAGTCAGTGAAGTTGCTCAGTTGTGTCCGACTCTTTGCAATCCCATGGACTGTAGCCTACCAGGCTCCTCCATCCATGGAATTTTCCAGGCAAGAGTACTGGAGTGGGTTGCCATCTCCTTCTCCAGGGGGTGTTCCTGACCCAGGGATCAAACCCAGGTCTCCCGCATTGCAAGCAGAGGCTTTACTATCTGAGCTACCAGGGAAGCTAGACATTGGAACCATAAAGTAGTCCAAAGTAGTCACAGTTCCAAAGTAGTCATTGGAACCATAAAGAACAAAACTCAATGAAAAACAAAATAGGATACCTGAAAAAGAACTTAGTAGAAATTCCAAACTGTAAAATATAATCTTTGGAATTAGCTCAATGGACAAGTTAAACTGCAGATCAATACAAATGAACCAAGTTTGGGACTTCTCTGGTGGTCCAGTGGTTAAGAATCTGCTTTCCAAGGCAGGGGACACAGATTTGATCTCTTGTCTGGTAACTAAGATCCCATGTGCCTTGGGGCAACTAGACCCTGTACCACAACTACAGAGCCCAGGCAAAGCAACTACTGAAGCCACCATGCTCTACAGCCTTTGCTCTGCAACAAGAGACAAGAGAAGCCTGCTCACTGTAACTAGAAGCTTGTGCATCGCAATGAAGACCCAGCACAGACAAAATAAAATAAATAATAAAAAACAAGTGAACTAAGTTGTAAGAATTATAAGTAATAGATATGATAAAGTTAAAGCTCAACATTCACAAAACTAAGATCATGACATCTGGTCCCATCACTTCATGGGAAATAGATAGGGAAACAGTGGAAACCGTGTCAGACTTTATTTTTGGGGCTCCAAAATCACTGCAGATGGTGATTGCAGCCATGAAATTAAAAGACGCTTACTCCTTGGAAGGAAAGTTATGACAAACCTAGATAGCATATTCAAAAGCAGAGACATTACTTTGCCAACAAAGGTCCATCTAGTCAAGTCTATGGTTTTTCCAGTGGTCATGTATGGATGTGAGAGTTGGACTGTGAAGAAGGCTGAGCGCTGAAGAATTGATGCTTTTGAACTGTGGTGTTGGAGAAGACTCTTGAGAGTCCCTTGGACTGCAAGGAGATCCAACCTGTCCATCCTAAAGGAGACCAGTCCTGGGTGTTCATTGGAAGGACTGATGCTGAGGCTCAAACTCCAATACTTTGGCCACCTCATGCAAAGAGTTGACTCATTGGAAAAGACTCTGATGCTGGGAGGAATTGGGGGCAGGAGGAGGAGGAGATGACAGAGGATGAGATGGCTGGATGGTATCACCGACTCCATGCACATGAGTTTGGGTGAACTCCAGGAGTTGGTGATGGACACGGAGGCCTGGCATGCTGCGATTCATGGGGTTGCAAAGAGTCGGACATGACTGAGCGACTGAACTGAACTGAACTGAACTGAAAAGTTATCTGGAATGAGGTAGAGAGACAAAGACTTGCAAAATATTGAGTAAGAAATTTAACACCAGAATGAAAAGTACAACGCAGGTCTGATGGAATTCTATAAGGAGAGAAGAGGAACAAAACGATTGTGAAAATAGCTGAAAATTTTGCATGACTGGTAAACCATAAGAATCTTTTATGAAACAAATCCACGGCAAGATAAATTAAAAAAAAAAAAAAAACCTACAGCTAGCTCCATTGTAGTGAAATGGTAAAATGTCCAAGAAACAGAACAACTAAAATAATCACGGGAAAATTCATTGTTAGCTGTGATTGCCTTCTTATTAAAAGTTGAGTTCTAAATATACTCTAATTGGTAAAATGGGTATTATGGCTGGATTAGAGGGTTTTTGGTTGAAAAATTCAAAACTTAAAAATCATATAGGAACTAGAGGAAAAAAAACCCCTCATTTCTCAAATCCAATAATCTTGTGACTTTAATAACTGTTGCACGACAGGAGTTTAGGTATTTGATTAGAGTCTTTCTAATAGAATTCAAATATTTCTAAGTATTATGCTCTGACAACAGAGATTCATCTATTAATACCCTGTCAAAATACCCCTGCCCCTGGTCCCAAATACATCATATACAGAAAAAACCAAGGCAGGAGAAGGCATGAAACTAACAACCTGTCCTTTTTGTTCACTAATAAGTGGTTGATCATGTAGTGGGCCAGCAAGTACATCCATGTCATAAATATCTGATGATAATTATCTCTGCCAAATCCTCCAGCTTGAGGAGAAGCCTCTCTCTTTAGAATGTTTTTCATGAAGGGCTACTGCACTTTCGAGGTCTTCCAAGAAAAGTGATCACAGTCTATTTCCTAGAGGAGTCTGATAAGAAGTCAGAGTCTCCCTCTGTGGAAGGTCTGGCTGAAAGCATACTGAGTTGTTATCCTTTGGCAGAGTATCCTGAGCTCTGGGAGATAAAAAATGCCTGGGAGTTGGTCTGAGAAGAGAAAATTAACTCCAGACTTTGCATACCATCTCTAATGATGAGTAGCCTTGGTCTTCTGGAGAAACTTAAGGTCTCCTGCCTTTCTCACCTGAAGGGGTCTGAATGGTGTTTTCTATTAAACTTCACATAGAATAACAGGGACTTCATCTTTTTTTGCTCCAATAATTCTTTTGATCTTTCCAGTTCAGACATCCATTCCCAGGGAAACTGAGATCACCTGGAACCACTGCTTCACCTCTTCTCTCTTCTTAGACTTCAACCAATTTAGATGTTAACCATTCTCTTTCAAATTCTCAACTCCAAGATCTCTTCTTATTCAATGAGATAAAGAGGATAAAGCACAGGCTGAGGGAAGTGCTCAAGAAATGACAGCTAAAACCACTACCGTCACTACTGCTAACATATATAACCTCTTGCTTGTCATTTGATCATATCAGCCTGTATAGCATATAATCCTGGGCTGTTAAACATTATTGTAGAAATAATAGGTCACTAATGGAGTCACTGGGTCGTGCAGTCAGATAATGGTAAATTCATGCTTCCACCCTTAACTACCAAGCAATTCTGTTTTTTTAGTCAATTTTCTGAATTCTAAGATGACTCCAAACCCTTTTCCCAACTCCTCAAATCTCCTATCCCCCACTTTCTCCCATCACTGTCATTCTCTTGCTTCACCAAAAATAAAAATAAATAGAAACCACCAGAAAGACCCCCAACTTCCAGGCACCAAATTTGCAAACGCCTTGCTTTTGCACCTTTTTTCCCCTGCTTTCCTCCTCTGCCAACAGAAGGAGAGGATGGTTTACTACTAAAGGCCAGTGAATCCATGCTCTCTCCCACTCTCTGCATCTTCACCCACGTATTTTCAATCTCTCTCTCCACTGGTGCCTTCTCATCAATATTTCAACAGTCCACTTTCAAAAATTCTTTTCATTCCAGCTACCTTATTTTTCTCTTGTTCTTCCCACCCAAACTATCAAAAAATGTTGTCCACCTTGGATGTCTCTGTTTACTTCCCATTCATCCTTTATCATTGCAATCTGCTTTTTCCATTCCTACATTCCACTGAAACTGTTATTTGCTTTATCAGTAACTCCAATAAGCCGTTCTCTGATCTCATTTAACCTCCCAGCCACCTTTGCTATTATTAACCAATTCCTCTAACTGAAACAGTTTTTTAAAAAGCTCACTTTCCTAGAACACTTACCTCTCAGACTGCTTCTTTGAGTATACTTTGCAGTCTCTCTCCTCTCTGCTGCTGCTACTGCTAAGTCGCTTCAGTCGTGTCCGACTCTGTGCGACCCCATAGACGGCAGCCCACCAGGCTCCCCCGTCCCTGGGATTCTCCAGGCAAGAACACTGGAGTGGGTTGCCATTTCCTTCTCCAATGCAGGAAAGTGAAAAGTGAAAGTGAAGTCGCTCAGTCGTGTCCGACTCTTCACAACCCCATGCACTGCAGCCTAAAAGGCTCCTCCGTCCATGGGATTTTCTAGGCAAGAGTACTGGAGTGGGGTGCCATCTCTTCTTTCTATCCATCTCTAAACATGGAGCTCCTTAAGACTGTGATCAAGGGTTCTATTCATACTATTAAATTAATTAAACAAGGAGGCCATTAGACCAAGGTGTCTCTAATGCCTTGGTGGGCTATGTAAGCAAACCCAAGTCTAAGTGTGTACATGCCTCAAGATCATGAAATCTAAACACTAAAGACAACAATCAAAGATAGCTAACTAGGCTTTCAGCTGTAGCCAATCAAATAATTTCCTTCCTTTGCTTCTGCACTTCTCATTCCCTGGCTTCTGTCCCTGCTCCAGGTTTGGTGTTGCCCAATTCCAATCAATTTTTGCTCATGTAAATCCTAAAATTTTTTACTATGCCTCCGTTTATCTTTTAACAATACTCTATATCTCATTCCCTCCAATTCACCTATATGCTATATCCCCTTTTAGATGACCCTCCTGATCCATACATGAAAATATTTTCTAATTCCTTAGGCATTCTGCCTCCATTGATGTTTCTGCTGTGCTTTATATCTGTTTCCCAACCCAAAAATCTGACACCATCCTGACTTTTTCCCTGTTTCACTCTTCATATCCTATCAACTATGAAACTCAGGTCATTCTTGCTGAAATAGCTCTTGAATCATTTCAACCAACATGCAGCCCACCATTATGTCACATCTCCTTAAGGGATCTGCCAGTTTCCGACCCTGTCTGTTCTAATCCATCTCCACACAATATCAGAGTGATTCTTCAGAAATGTAAATTATACCATACCACTCTTATGCTTAAAATTTTTCAGCTTCTTGTTGCCTTTAAGATAAAGCTCTATAAACCCCTTAGTATGTCCTTCGAAGTCTCATTCTTCACTCCCCTCTCTGCAAGCAATCTTTATTTTGAACTTTGAATTCCTAGAATGCAAGGCTGCAGTCTGAGCTGCTTCCTCAGCTCTTTTTTTCTAAATTGCCTATTTAATTAAACTATAATTGCTTTGCATAATTGTGTTCGTTTCTGCCAAACATCAACATGAATCAGCCATAGGTATATGTCCCTTCCCTCTTGAACGCTGTTTTTTCTTCTAATAAATTTTACACTCAATCCTTAAGCTCAACTTTAGGTATCATTTCTAGAACTACCTGACACTCCGTTCTGTTTCAAGTCCTCTTTAGATGTTCTCAAGACATCCTATACTTATCTAGCAATTAAGAGCAGTACTGTTCTGTAATTGCTTACTCTTCAATCAACAGCTCCACATTACTGTAAAGTCCTTGGAAGGCAGAAACCAGGTGTTCTGAAACTGCACCTCAAGGGCCTAAAAGGAGTGTCTGACACACAGCAGTGGCTCAATTAATGTTTGTTGAATATTTATTGAATTCCTTTTTCTGAAACGAAGGCGGCCAGAAGAACGCCAGAAAGACGAGATTTTAAAGGGGACAGGGTAAAAAGTCTATAAGTTACAAGTGGGGTGGACAGAGTACCTAGGTTTTTCCATAAA
Organism: Bubalus kerabau; assembly: GCF_029407905.1. Taxonomy (NCBI): domain Eukaryota; kingdom Metazoa; phylum Chordata; class Mammalia; order Artiodactyla; family Bovidae; genus Bubalus; species Bubalus kerabau. The sequence continues at coordinate 39,442,095 of NC_073634.1, read as the reverse complement.
CGGCGTGGGGCACTACGCCGTCTGTTTGCCTCCACCGAGGCCACGGCGACTTAGGGCTCGCGAGGCAGTCGCAGAGAGCGCGCGCGACCCCACGCAAGGAAGGACAATAGCTTGGAACTCAGCCTCGTGTTTCCGGTGGGACAGGCTCGCGCTCGGCCGGTGAGACCTGGGGGTCGGGGCTTCGAGCCCGGCCCACGGCGAGGAAGGCGCGGCACCCAGGGTTGCCGCCGCACCGTCGCGCCGCCGCCGCCGCCGCCCCCTCCTCCCTCACCGTCGCCCCGCCCCGCCCCGCCCCGGAAGTGACCTGAGGCCCATCCGGAACCTCCGGGCCGGGTGGTGCAGCGTCACCAGCCTAGCCGGTGCGGGGCGGGCGGAGCGGCCGCTGCAGCCGCCAACGAACCCGGGACCGCGCGGGGACAGCAGCGAGCCGGCCAGGGCAGGGGGCCCAGCGATCGGGCCGAGGGCGACGGGCCGCCGGCGGCCGCAGGGCGACGACGACGCGGAGGAGGCGGAGCCCGGAGAGGGGTGGGGGCCGGGGAGGGATAGGGTGGGAGGGGGTTAGGGGGCTGTTCCTGGTCTCATGGAGCCGGCCGAACGGGCGGGCGGCAGGGATCCCCTGGAGCCGGGCGGGCGCCCGGGTCCGGACCCCCAAGGCTTCGTCCCGCAGAAGGAGATCGTCTACAACAAGCTGCTGCCCTACGCCGAGCGGCTGGACGCCGAGTCCGACTTGCAGCTGGCCCAGATCAAAAGCAACCTGGGCCGGGCGGTGCAGCTTCAAGAGCTGTGGCCTGGGGGCCTCTTCTGGACCAGGAAACTCTCCACGTAAGTGTGCCAGGGCTTGCAGGATGGGCCGGAGGCAAAGGCTCGGTGTGAGGGCGTCCGCGGTCGTGGGGAGGCTCTTTGTCCGCAGCGGACCGCTGGACACCCCCCGACTCTGCCTCGGTTCGGGCGGATCGTTTCTGTGCAGTAAGCCCCAGAGTCGCGACTCGAGCCTCCCTGCCGCTTTCCCACGGGATCTCCCCGGTCCTCACCAGCCCGCTACGTCCTTAGCAGGTGCTTCTCCCCAAGGTTTCGGGTTGTTGTCTTCCGATATTCGGGGCCCCAGGGAGCCGGAAGGCCACTGGACCCCCAGGGAAAGAGATGGGCGGTCCCCCAAGGGTTCTTCTTGAACCTTTGCGGGTGACGGGAGGGAGCAGAGGATTCGGGCGAACAACTTTTGACTTTTCTTGGTGTTGCCTCCGGTTCTTTCTTCCCCTACGGTTCCCTGCCTCTTCTTATCTCTCAATTCGTGTCTGATAACTTTCTGAATGGGAAGGAGGCCGTAGGGAACTTGTAGGTTCTGCTTTTGGGGGCTTTCTCAGGCTTTGTGGGTTTGCTTGAAAAGATTGATTTAAAATCAGCCCTCAGCGCGTTCTTGGGCCGTGTACCAGACGTTGATGTTGAGAATGGCGAGTCTGAGAACCTCGGGAAAAGTGTGTGTTACTCCTGTGTGACATTTCCTTTGGAAATGTGCGATACTAAGGAAAACAGAGAAGAGAGCTGTCAGGTTGTCCTGGGCGTTATTAGTATCGGGCTTGTGTTAGTTTATGCGCTGTTCAGATGAATATAGATTACTTAAATCAGTTTCAGTTCTATTCTTTGTTACTTTGGCGGGGGGCGAGGGGGGGGCATAACCTGGCTGTAAACAGAGTAAAATACAATTGGGGGAAAGGTTAGAGACTTTATTTGCTAGGTGGGCATCTTCACTGTGTCAGAAGAACTTTTTTAAAAAAAGAATTTTGCTGTATCTTGTTTGGTTAACTGTACATAAAATACGGTAACATTATATGTTCACGCTTGTGGGTATGGATGGGTGAACACACAAGACATAAGTCACTTATCCAGTGTTTACCCAAATCTGCTGAGTGAATTGGGTGATGACTCAGGGTTTTGCAATGCAATAGTCTTCTCTACATTTCCTCACAGGATGATTCTTATCGGCCAATTATTAGGGAGCCTCTGACAAATTTCTCATTCCTAAATGGCTGTGGTGGTGGGAATAATTACTTTTTAAATTAAGGAGTAAAACTAAAACAGTTAGTTTGCCCTTTTCAAAGAGTGACCATAAAATGTCAAGGTTAACAACTCTTCTCTTGATTAGAGTGTAAAGAAGTTTGTGGTACGGAGAAGAATCACTTTTAGTCACAACAGAAGAATGTTTTATAAATGATTACAATTCATAGTTTTTTTCAAGTGAGTTTCCTAGGTTTTTGCATTACTTGGGCACTGTAAAAATAAAGTTATTTTGTCAGTTCCAGTAATTCCTCATTTTAATCACTTAGATTTTTCAGAGAATAATCATTTTTGGGACACAAACAGCTCCTTTTAGAATCAGGATGTATAAATAGACCAGTCTGTGAATTTGTATCAGGTTTGGATATATTGAGAATCTACACAGGCATAGTTTAAGCACTTTTTTTCTGACATTTTTATTGTTACTAAGCTTGGCAAATTAACGCCAGGATATTTATTGTTTTGGGCTTGTTAGGTATCTTTACCTGGAAAGGGCTAAAAATACAGTGGGGAACAGTCCTTGGTGTTTAGGGCAAGATTGCAGTTATATGGCTTAAAAACCTGCAAACCTCAAACCATTTATTTTTTAATTAACCAGGAAGAAGTGCTAGTAGATAGAATTTTATTTTGGAACCTTGTTTAAATTCTGCAAGCTGATTCTTGGGATTGCGCTATGACATTTTGAACTTGGTGGGACATGTTGTAATCTTGGGTGTATTTTTTTCTCCTGTCGTGTTAAGGTGACCTGCTTATAGTTGTGCTTGTTTTTTAAGCCTTGTGTGTGTTGCACAAGTTTACATCTACATGAGGCCAAAACATGTGATGATCGCTGGTAGTTGCCTTAGTAGTGACCATACGTAGTACTTTGTAGAAAAATGGAAAGTAGTAGTGAAAATAAAATCTAATTTCTCCCACTAGCTCTGTGATTGTGTGTCAGTATGCGTGTGAGAGAAGTGAGGGAGATGGACTAAATTATTCCTGAGAAACATTCCTGCTCTGGTATGATTTTTTTTTTTTTATCCTGTAAAGCCTAAAATAAGCCAGTGTGTATCTTTCTACAAGGACTGTTGGAGCAGTTTGTAAAGTACTGGAAATAGTTGCCCAGATCAAGTGCATTCCCAAAGAAGCCCAGAATGTAAATACTGTTCAGGGATACTGGGAGTGGATCCCCGACCAGTACATCCCCAATCTTGGTGTTGCAGGACTGGGTAGAGTTCTCCTTCAGGAGATACTCAGACTCTCCCCTCCAATTTTTTTTTTTTTTTACTTTCTGTTTTATTTTGATGGCTGTAATTACCTTTCAATCCTTCTTAAGACTTGCAGGTCTTTTTAGCAGTTCTCTGTGAAGAAAAGTTATTTCTGTGTATTTTAGAAATTGTCATCGTGATATAATTCAAGGTCTCTTGTTCAGACAGCTTAAAGTATTAGTACTGCCTGTTGAGGAGAGATTGTGTGACATAATACATGAGGGGACTAGTTTTTAAGAAGCAAGGAAACAAATCAGCGAAAAGAGGTACAGACTAGTGGTCTTTGGAACATAGTTGTCAAGACACCTCCTGGACACTGAGCGAAAGATATCTGTAAATAATTGGTGTGGCCCATGTGGAGAATGAAAGGAGTTGAAGAAAGGTAATCTTGAAGTTTGCTTTTTCTTCCTTGTCCTCTTGGACTTTTCCTGAGAGGCAGTGAAGTCTAGGCAAAAGAGGTTTATCTGTACCTGGCTTTGCTGCTGTTGCCATCTTGGTCTTGCTTAACCTTTCTTAGCTTTAGAGTCCTTTTCTGGAGAGTGGGAGTGTAGACTAGAAATGGTTTTTCAAACCTAAACTTAGCAGCAGACTGTTTCATAAAAGCAAAATATTAAACACAAATTTCGATCATTTCTTTTGTGTTTCTTATTTTTAAGTAGAATTTTTATTTTAGCAGAATATGTAAGTTTGGAGTATTATGGAACAAATTTAGATGCTTTGTTTCAGTGGAAATGTTACAATTTTCTGCTGTTTTATAATGAAATGATTGTATTACACTGAGAATCATTTCATTTGCTAATTAAACTGTAGTTCCCATGGTTAATTATTATTAAGAATATTATGTGGCCTTACTAGATAGGAATTGGATTAAACTGAATCATGTATTTAATTAGATTATATAACCACTGGGAACTTGTTTATTCAAGATATACATTATCAAATATATTAACCTCCTCTCTGGAAAGTAATTCGTGACCACAGGAACACCCAAATCACATCATCTCTCTGTTGGAGAAGAAAGAAGAAAATGCTAAACACTAAATCTCAGTTGTCCATTAATATGATGTACTTAACAGAATATCTAATATTTGAGTATTGAAATTGTGAAGTACACAATAAAGATAAGCTTTTTATTTGTAAAAGATTCTTGAAATCTTGGCAAATTGCCATATTCGTCAGTGAGAACCAGTTAGAGAAAGTGATAGAAATAGAAAAAAGTTTGTCTTTGTTATTAAATGGCCACACTCAAAACAGGACCCTAAATTTTGTAGTGAGAAAGTTGATTGTTCATAGGGAAAAACAAAATAAATGAATTAATTGATTTTGGAGACAAGAATTTTTCTGCTAAAGTTGTATGATGAGTTATCTTTCACGTTTTTGTTTTGTTTTAAATTAACATACTATTCTTTAGAGCAGATTTAGGTTCAGAGCAAAATTGAGCAGAAAGTGCAGAGTTCTCATTTACCCCCTGTCCCTACATAGGCATGCGTTTGATTTTTCATAGCAATGTCAAACATCGATTTTTAAAAATATTTGAGGCCCTTCCCATTTTCCAGGGATTTTTCTTTTAACATGTCTTGTCAGTTTTCTTTTCTCTAGCTAACTGGCTGCTTCTGCCAGAGTCTCATTTGTCATTGACAGATTCTTTTTTTTTTTTTTTCTTTTTGAGTTTTAAAGATAGAGTGAAACATTCTATTAGATTACATGTATATTGAACTTAGCATGTTAAGATTTAAAAAAAATATCACCAGTAGAGATTAAATAGCTTGCTAAAGTCACATTTTGCCAAGTGGCAAATCCCATTAAAATTTTTTTAATTAATTAATTTTAATTGGAGGCTAATTACTTCACAGTATTGTGGTGGTTTTTATAATACATTGACATGAATCAGCCACAGGTGTGCATGTGTCCCCCATCCCTCCCAACCCTCTGGGTTGTCCCAGTGCACCGACTTGGAGTGCCCTGTTTCATGCATCAAACTTGGACTGCTGATCTATTTCACATATGGTAATATACAAGTTTCAATGCTGTTCTCTCAAATCATCCCACCCTTGCCTTCTCCCACAGAGTCCAAAAGTTTGTTCTTTATATCTGTGTCTCTTTTGCTGTCTTGCGTATACAGTCGTTGTTACCATCTTTCTAAATTCCATATTATATGTGTTAATATACTGTATTGGTGTTTTTCTTTCTGACTTACTTCACTCTGTATTATAGGCTCCAGTTTCATCCACCTCATTAGAACTGATTCAAATGCGTTCTTTTTAGTAGCTGAGTAATATTCCACTGTGTATATGTACCACAACTTTCTTACCACTTGTCTGCCAGTGGACATCTAGGTTACTTCCATGTCCTAGCTATTGTAAACAGTGCTGCGATGAACACTGGAGTACTTGTGTCTGTTTCAGTTTTGGCTTCCTCGGTGTGTATGCCCAGCAGTGGGATTGCTGGGTCATATGGCAATTCTATTTACAGTTTTTTAAGGAGTCTCCACACTGTTCTCCATAGTGGCTGTACTAGTTTGCATTCCCACCAACAGTATAAGAAGGTTCCTTTTTCTCCACACCCTTTCCAGTATTTATTGTTTGTAGACTTTTTGATATAGCAGCCATTCTGGCCAGGGTGGGATGGTACTTTATTGTGGTTTTGATTTGCATTTCTCTGATGAAGAGTGATGTTGAGCATCTTTTCATGTTTTTGTTAGCCATCTATGTGTCTTCTTTGGAGAAATGTCTGTTTAGTTCTTTGGCCCATTTTTTGATTGGGTCGTTTATTTTTCTGGTATTGAGGTGCATGAGCTGTTTGTATATTTTTGAGATTAATTCTTTGTCAGTTGCTTCAGTTGCTATTTTTTTCTCCCACTCTGAAGGCTGTCTTTTCACCTTGCTTATAGTTACCTTCATTGTGCAAAAGCTTTTAAGTTTAATTAGGTCCCATTTGTTTATTTTTGCTTTTATTTCCATAGAGGGTCATAGAAGATCTTGCTATGATTTATGTCAGAGAGTGTTTTGCCTATGTTTTTCTCTAGGAGTTTTATAGTTTCTAGTCTTACATTTAGATCTTTAATCCATTTTGAGTTTATTTTTGTGTATGGTGTTAGAAAGTGTTCTAGTTTCATTCTTTTACAAGTGGTTGGCCAGTTTTCCCAGCACCACTTGTTAAAGAGATTGCCATTTCTCCATTGTATATTTTTGGCTCCTTTGTCATTGACAGATTCTGATGTGAATAGTTGTCTGACTTTTTTCTTTAAGTATTTTTTATTATGGAAAAATGCTAAACATACACAAGAGAGGAAAGAATAATATAATGAACCTGGGTGTACCCATCACCCATGTTCAGCAGTTATCAACTCAGGGCCAATCATGTTCCTCCTACCACCACACCCTTAGACCTTTTTTTTTTTTTTTGAAGCATATTCTTCATTCATAAATATTTCTGGTATATATCTTTAAGGGAGGAGGAATGAAACAAAAAATCAATACCAATGTCATTATCAAACTTTAAAAAAGTAACAATTTATGTTGATCAGCCTCATGAAGTTGATTTGACTTTTTTGTAGAATTTGTGATTTTACTCTTGAGTTTCCATTTCATTTGCATGGTTTTGTTTAAGGTTTACTGTAAACAGACCTTGTGGACAGAGAGAAAAATAGTTCATTCATGAATGTTTTCATATTGTAACATCTTTCTTTCCCCCTCAACTTTGAAGACATAGAATCAGTCCTGGGGTAACAAGGTCTGCCTTGAATTATCTCTTCTTTTGCTTTTGGCTGTACTCTGAGGTTCATACATTAATACACAGCCTGATGCAAAGTAGTAGAGGCAGGAGTCTGAGCAAATTATTTTGTGAGTGCCTTGTATGGGATGGGCACTGTTTTTGACAATGGGGTTATATCAGTGAAAGAATTTTGCCCTCCAGGGAAGTTCCAGAGTGTTCTTTTTCTTTTAGTGCACATTTTTGTTCATTTAGAACAGAGCAAGCAAGGTATAACTCCATCAAAAAATTGGAGGGTGAAGAAAATATGAATGCTAAGCTCATTACTTAAAAATTCACACTCTTGACAAGTATGTTTTTCATGCCCTACATTGAGACACTGAAAAAGGCAGTTAGAAAAAAATTGGTAGAACAGTACCATTTGTTTTCTTTTGAGATCTGAATTTATTACTTAAAAACAATTTCTTCAAGTGGTCTTGATAAAGTGTTTATTAAATGAAATTGTCTTGAAGTAAATGGTCTTAACTGAAGTGAAAGGCAAATTCCTAATGTTTTTAAGGGGCAATTACTAGTGAATAAGTGCACGACTTCTAAACCTGTTGTTGTCATTGTAGAACCTAGAGGTTCTCTTTCTGCTGTTAAATGCTACTCATTTCTAGTGAACCTCCCTCCCCAATTTTAAATATAAAATTCAAATCTGTGTTTCCCTTTAGCCTTTGTAGAAAATTTAGACCTAAATCTCTTGTGTACCATGTGAAAAGCAAGCTGAGAACATGATAATGAGAGCAACATCTAGCAAACAACAACCAAAACCCTCTGCATTCATTGAGACTGGCCTCTGAATGTTAAAAGCAGCGCATACTATAAATATTCCCATTTGGAATCCTAAAGTTGGCTACTTCCATATTCGGCCTAGGCATTTCTTCCCTTTTAGTGTACTCTCTTGTGATTCCTTATTCATTCTTTTACATTCTTTGTGTACCTGCCTTCCCTCTACTGTGAGCTCTTTTGGGGTCAGAGTCTTTGATATTGACCTCTCCTTCATCGCACTGCCAATGGCACCCCACTCCAGTACTCTTGCCTGGAAAATCCCATGGACAGAGGAGCCTGGTGGGCCACAGTCCATGGGGTTGTTAGGAGTCAGACATGACTGAGTGACTTCACTTTCACTTTTCACTTTCATGCATTGGAGAAGGAAATAGCAACCCACTCCAGTGTTCTTGCCTAGAGAATTCCAGGGACGGGGGAGCCTGGTGGGCTGCCATCTATGGGGTCGCACAGAGTCAGACACACTGAAGCGACTTAGCAGCAGCAGCAGCATTGCAGCCCCGGCATATTGGATAGCATATATACATTCATAGGTACTCAGTAATGTTAGAATTAACAGTTTTGTTGTCAACTAAAACATTATGCAGTTTCTAATGAATTATTACTTTGACAGTCAAAATGGAGAAAAATGAATTTGGGGTGAGATCTATTTTAATATTGACTTCCCTGGTGGCTCAGACGGTAAAGCGTCTGTCTACAATGCGGGAGACCTGGGTTCGATCCCTGGGTCGGGAAGATTCCCTGGAGAAGGAAAAAGGCAACCCACTCCAGTACTCTTGCCTAGAAAATCCCATGGACGGAGGAGCTTGGTGCAGGCTACTGTCCATGGGGTCGCAAAGAGTTGGGCACAACTGAGCAACTTCACTTCACTTCTATTTTAATATTGGGTTCAAAAGAAAGTGTATATTTAACCAAAGAAGTGGAGGGAAGGAGCCATCTTGGTTGAGGAAGAGAATGGTGTAACCTAAAGAGAGAGGGAGTGTAAAGGGAATGGGTTTTAACAGTTATTTAGAGAAGAGAGCAGATTGTATCGGTTGCATCAGGGACTTTGAAATCCTCATTTAAAAATAAAGCTATCATTATTGTTAAATATTTAGTGTTTAAAAATTTAGAGTATCATTACTACAATTTTTTGATAGATGAACCATAAAATTTTGTAATGGTCATTACCTTTTTATGCCAATTTGGCTTTAAAAATAATAATAATACCTAGATCCTAAATTTTAGAGTTAAGAAAATGTAATAAAGGCCTTTTCCCTTTCTAAGAAAAAAACTTAACACCATTGCAGCTGTGAAATGGATGTGAAAATAGTATTTTAGTTCAAGTAAGTTGGAAATTGCTTAAGAATTATTAAAAATGCTTTATAATCTTGTAATGGTAGGCAGCTTAAATAGAATGTTAGTAATCTTTGGGTTGTTAAGTGTGGGTGTTTCATTTCATTTTCTGACAATTCTCTTTTTTCCTTTCTACTTAATTTTTTTAGTTGAAGTATAGTTGATTTTCGATATATGTTACAGGTATACAAGATGATTCACAATTTTTAAAGACTGTACTCCATTTATGAAGCGAGAATCACTCAGTCGTGTCCAACTCTTTGCGACCCCTTGGACTATACAGTCCATGGAATTCTCCAGGTCAGAATACTGGAGTGGATAGCCTTTCCCTTTTCCAAGGGATCTTCCCAACCCGGGGATTGAACCCAGGTCTCCCACATTGCAGGTGAATTCTTTATCAGCTTAGCCACAAAGGAATCCATTTATAGTTACTATAAAATATTGGTTATATTCCTTGTATTGTACAGTATGTCCTTGTAGCTTATTTTATACATAACAGTTTGTACTTCTTAATTCTCTCCTCCTATATTGCCCCTCCCTCTTACCTTTCCCCACTGGTAACCACTAATTCTCTGTATGACATTTTCCTTTTTTTAAGCCAGGGATGAAGGAAGTTTTTATAGCAAGAAATTTTATGAATGTTCATGAGTGCTTGTATTTTGGACACATCCCTGAAGAGTTTAGTTGGCATAGCTTGTGTTCTAAGGGAAGGTAGGTTATTTCCAGAGATCCTAGTTAATAAAATGTTCTCAAAGTTCTGTCAACATATACAAAACAGAGGTCCCTGTTTGGTGTATAGCAGGAGAAAAATTGTGATTTAACAATCTAGGAATGATTTTAGAAGTGTGATTTTTAAAATAAAGTTTAACAGACAGATATCCTAAGACCTTTTCACTGTGTTTTTTTTTTGTTTGTTTGTTTGTGTGTGAAATTCTCATCATATTTTATCCAAAGGTTCATTTTTAAGTGTTTTAACCCGAATTTGGGGTTATGACCAAAGACCTGTGAATTCAGTTTGGTAGGTCTCAACCACTTTGGGTGTGATTTGGTTTGGTTTGTTGAACTAGACTAAGATTATTAGAGTGACTTTAGAAGTAATAAAGGTGAATGATCATGACCTTTGTTTCAATTATACATATGTTTTTGTGTATGCTACATTCTATATTTATTACTGTGGATTGTGGCCAAAAAATTTTGAAAGCTACTCATTTTTCAAGTTTCTTTCAATACTTTAGATATATAATCCACACCTACTTATTGAGCTATCAAGATACAAAAGATGAAAATAAAAAGTCTCAACGGTTTAAAAATATCAGTGCGAGTATGCACGCTCAGTCGTGTCCAACTCTTTGTGACCGTGTGGACTGTAGCCTGCCAGGCTTCTCTGTCCACGGGATTCTCCAACCAAGACTACTGGAGTGGGTTGCTATGTCCTCCTCCAGGGAATTTTCCTGACCCAAGGAAAGGAAAGGAGACCCAGGTCTCCCACATTGCAGGCAGATTCTTTACCGCTGAGGCACCAAGGAAGCCCCCAAAATATCAGTAACCTAAGGGATTTTACAAGAGACCATTCCCCATTACCACTGGAGTGGGTAGCCATTCCCTGATCAGGGGATCTTCCTGACCTAGGAATTAAACCCAGGTCTCTTGCATTGCTTCCCTGATTGCTCAGTTGGTAAAGAATCCGCCTGCAATGAGGGAGACCTGGGTTCGATCTCTGGGTTGGGAAGATCCCCTGGAGAAGGGAAAGGCTACCCACTCTAGTATTCTGGCCTGGAGAATTCCATAGACAGTCCATGGGGTTGCAGAGTTGGACACGACTGAGCGACTTTCACTTTCACTTTGCCTCCTGCATTGCAGGCAGATTCTTTGCCAACTGAGCCACAGGGAAGCCCCATAGATTGTTAAATGAGTGGTATAGATACTACTTACCATCTGTTGAGGGCTCAGTATGTGCCAGCAGTATGCTAAAGGCTTTATATTTGTTATTTCATTTGATTTTCACAATTAACTGTAGGTACATTTATTATCTCAGCTTCCCTGGTAGCTCAAACAGTAAAGCATCTGCCTGCAGTGTGGGAGACCTGGGTTCGATCCCTGGGTCGGGAAGATCCCCTGGAGAAGGAAATGGCAACCCACTCCAGTACTCTTGCCTAGAAAATTCTCTGGATGGAGGAGCCTGGTAGGCTACAGTCCATGGGATTGCAAAGAGTTGGACACAACTGAGCAACTTCACTGACTGACATTTATTATCTCAGTTTTACCTTTGAAGAAATGAATCTTACGTTATGTAACAGCCAATTTGCTTGCTGACCACAGTGCTTTTGCTCTTAACCATATGTCCAGAGTAAGGAAAGCTGCCTGGGCTGTATCACCTGGGAAAACTGCAGCTGAGCCTTGAGATAAGATTTGATTAGGTAAGGAGGAATTTGGAGGAAGATGTTTAATGTGTGGGAACAGAGGTGGAGCAAATTGAGCACACGTGTTAGTCTGTACTCAGACCATCATATTGAAATAATCAGTTGTCTGTCCCTCTCTCTAGGCTGCATGCTGTAGGGCCATTTGTTATTTATTTTTGTTTCCATTGCCTGTTGCCATGTCTGGCTCTTAAATGATAGTACAACATTTCAAGAAATGAATGCCACTCTTCTATGCTTCAAGAGAGAAGCAACTGGGAGAAAAATAGAGGCATCATTAGGTGTTAATAGTGAATGACTTTACTAGAGATTGTTGTGTCAATTTTAGTAAGTCGTAGAGGACATAACTCTGACATATAATATGCTGAAGCTCCAGTGTGTTATTCAGCCTGTGGTAGGTGGGGGTTAAGAGGAGAGTAAACCTCGGGTCTCTTTGTTCCTTTAGTGCCTTCCATCAGAGGTATTATGCTACACTTGATAAAGATGACAGACCTGGCTTTCAGGGTTTTGGAAACCTACTCTCAGTGTGTTAAACGAGTTTGTTTAACTTGGTCAGATATTCATTGTCAGTTTGAAGGTTTTTTTGTTTTTTGTTTTAAAAACAGAACTAGCCGTGGAGGAGCTACAATACTTAAGTCATTGTATTTCTCAAGGTGTACTTGTACAGTCGGTTGCAAAAAAGTTTCTCAGTGTTCACCTTGTTTCATCTCTGGTAAGAGCTGAGAGTTAAATATTAGTGATACAGAGGTCCCTGCCACCACATTTTATAGGCATTGAACAGTGGTTTGAGCTTTCGTTGAGTAAAAAAAAATAAATAAGCAGTAAACAATATCTATATTATCATTAATTTGTGTTTTTGAAAAGTATATACATATGTACATTTGTATATAAAGTCTGGAAGGATATTATCTAGGCTATTAACAGTCATAGGCAACAATTTTCAAATTTGTATGCTTGCTGTACTATTTGAATCATTTAAATAAGTATATATTGCTTTCCTGATAAAATAATAACTCCCCCCCTCCCCAGTAATATTTTCCTCTCAGTTCTCAAGGATGCAACTTATAGTTGGTTAAAAAAATGAAGAAAATGTATAGGTTTATTGTCCCATCCACAGATTTCCAGCATGGTTCAGTATAGATGTTGAAGGAACATTGTCTTATAATCTATAACTTAACTCATTATTTATTCTCTGGGTTGCCCCCCCCCTTTTTTAAGGTATTAATTTTTTATATTTTTTAAAGGCAAATTATCTTAAGACTATACGTTTAGCCTCACAAGTAGTTAGAGAAATATAAATTGAAACATTGTATTAGTGTTATATTTTTAATGATTTAAGTGGATTTTAAAAAGCATAAATTATGCTCCCATCAGTCTGCTTAGGTGCTGCTACTGCTGCTAAGTCGCTTCAGTCGTGTCCGACTCCGTGCGACACCACAGACGGCAGCCCACCAGGCTAGGCCGTCCTTGGGAGTCTCCAGGCAAGAACACTGGAGTGGGTTGCCATTTCCTTCTCCAATGCATGAAAGTGAAAAGTGAAAGTGAAGTCGCTCAGTCGTGTTGACTCCTAGCGACGCCATGGACTGCAGCCCACCAGGCTCCTCCATCCATGGGATTCTCCAGGCGAGAGTACTGGATGGGGTGCCATTGGTGCAGTGGTTCTCAAACATAGCGAGACATCTGGGAAACTTAGAAGAAAACAGCTGGTACCTGGAGCTCCATTCTAGCATAGTTAAATCACTGTCTTTCATGCCCATTAATCAATTATCTATCCCCATAGCCTTGTGAGGAAACCCAGGTTTCATACACATGCACTGAAGGTTAAATGACTTGCCCATGGGACTGACATAGAGCAGTTTGAATTCTTAGAAAACTTGTAGAACCAATTTGTTCATGCTTGCTTGGCTATTGTGTTGAAATACATAACTGTTCTCTCTATCCAGAGTTGATGATAATGTTGGGAGTTGCAAAGCAACTTAACATGGAAATGTAAGACATCCTCCCCTGTAGATAGCACCTTTGTTGCCTTCGTCCCAAGCAGCAGTCACTTGGAATTAACATCCTTATTTGGTTGTTTGTGATAATCTATTCCTTTTCTTGATCCTCAGTTTGATTTTTTTGAAGGGGAAATAGAACAAGTAATGTTCTTTTGGCTGTGTCTTCTTTTTTTTTTTTTTTTAATTTATTTTTAATCACTTTACAATGTTGTATTGTTTTCTCTTGTACAACAATATGAATCAACCATAAGTATATATTTATCCCCTCCCTCTCCAGCCTCCCTCCCACCCCACCAGCTGTGTCTTCTTGTCACAGAAGGTTGCTTTTCTTGCTGTGTTCCTCTACCTAGAGCTGTCTTTTGTGCCTCTTGCCACCTCTTTCCCCAGCTGCTCAGATGATACTGAACTTTAGTTCCCTATTCAGAGTCATGACAGCTCTCTAATCTTTCAAGATTGGGTCCAATAATCACTTACATATAATGAAACTTTTGGTTAAAAAAAATCACAAAATTCTAATGATAAACTGCATTTATGCCCCTCCTTCAGTATATTACTTAGTTTTCTGGTAAATGTCTCCTTACATCTGATTTTGAGTTCTTGACCTAAAGGAACAATTTGGGTCATACTGTACATGTCATTTGTTCTAGAAATGCTTTTTGAATAAACACATAATTGAGCGAAAAGAGGAGAGGTGGGTTTATGAGGAAACCTTTCATTTTATCTGTTCATTTACTGTTTCTAGCAGTGAGAAGCTATATCTACATTTTTAACATAATGTATTTCAGGACTTAGTCATGGAATGAAGTCAAAGTAATTCTCCTTTAGATTTATCTGATAATTTTACCTTTTTAAATTTTTTCTATTTCGTGGCACCTTCGGAACAGCGGTTCCCTGGTGGCTCAGACGGTAAAGAACCCACCTTCAATGCAGGAAACCTGGGTTCGATCCCTGGGTTGGGAAGATCCCCTGGAGAAGGGAACAGCTACCCACTTCAGTATTCTGGCCCGGAGAATTCCGTGGACAGAGGAATCTGGCAGGCTGCAGTCCATAGGGTTGCAAAGAGTTGGACATGACTGAGCGACTTGTACTTAGGAACAGGAGAGAAAGACTGGAGCTGATATGGTGTATAGATAGTATATATGTTTATTTTTTTGGTAGAGGGAGGAGTTGAAGTTACTGTGTGAAATAAATTAATTTTGGAGTTGGTCAAGGATTTCATTGATCATCTTAGTTTTCCTGGCTATAAAATACTTGTCGTTTAGCCCTAGCTGTCAGGTATTAAAACACATTTTAAAAAATTCCTGTTGTCTACAATTTTTTTTTTTTTTTTTTTTTTTTTTGCATTTGTGGGTGTCTCTTTAAAAAGTTTTTCTTGGAGTATAGTCGATTTACACTGTTGTGTTAGTTTCAGTTGTACAGCAAAGTAAGTTGTACATATATTCACTCTTTTTTAGATTCTTTTCCCATATAAGCCATTATAGAGTATTGAGTAGAATTCCCTGTTATGCCTCACTTTTTATTCAAATATTTTACATTTTAGTACAGTTTTTATTATGTTAAAATTAACTCTTGCACTTTTCTTTAGAGATATTTCTAATTAATCATTTGTTGGTGATATGAATGGAGCAGTATTCAACTATTGTTCTTTTTTATTTGGGAGCCATACAGGAAGCCTACTGACTTTTACAAAAACTGTTCTGCAAATTTTCTTATGTAGTCTGAAAGCGGTTTTTTAGTTGATTGTTTCAGGGCTCCCTGGTGGCTCAGATGATAAAGAATCCCCTTGCCATGCTGGAGATGCAGGTTCGATCCCTGGATTGGGAAGATCCCCTGGAGAAAGGGAATGGCAACCCACCCCTGTATTCTTGCCTGGAGAATCCCATGGACAGAGGAGCCTGGCAGGCTATAGTCCATGGAGTCCCAGAGAGCTGGACATGACTGAGTGACTAACACTTTCAGATGTTTTAGGTATAATTATAGCATTGACGTCATACTATTCTGCCTTTCCTGAAACAATTATCCCTATTTTTGTTTCCTAGTTTACTCTTTAATCTAGATTCAGAATAATGCTGATTGATAACAGTAAGAATAGTCATTATTGACTGAATATGATTTTAAAGGAAGTACCTCATGGAGGAGTCTACCTTAAGTCTGAAAGGGATTATTTAATTGACTCATATGCATGCCTTTCAATGATTTGGTTTCTTTTTGTTACACTTGATTAATATTTTCTAATTTACATTTTATTGTAATCAGACTCAGGCCAATGTAATATCCACATGTTAGAATTAAGTAAGGTTTTGTTTGTAGTGTATTTTACAACCAGTGTTTATAGGTGTTCCACAAAAAGATCGAAAAAAAGGCATAGTTTCTGTAAGCTTACAATTTTTATTTGTGTCTTTTAAAGTCAGCTTTACTAATTATATAATTCTAATTACATTTCCACTTCTGCTTTAGTGGAAGTCAGATTGAAGTGGTAAAGACACACAGTAATTTATTTTGTAGCTGTTCTTCAGCACATAAAGTTTAATTTTCTGTTTCAGGACTGTATAATAGTTGATATTGTATAATTGTATCAGGAGATGAGTAACCTCTGATGTTCCTTTTTGTGATGTTAGTGGCCATCCTGCATCTGTTATAGATGGCAAAATGGTGATACCTTTTATTCTTTATGAACTTAATTTGAACATCTTTTGCAGTTAATTATTGTGATTTATGGGGCTTCCCTGGTGGCTCAGATGATAAAGCGTCTGCCCGCAATGCGGGAGGCCCCGGGTTCAATCCCTGGGTTGGGAAGATCCCCCGTAGAAGGAAATGGCAACCCACTCTAATATTCTTGCCTGGAGAATCCCATGGACAGAGGACCCTGATAGGCTACAGTCCATGGGGTCGCAAAGAGTCAGACATGACTGAGCAACTTCACTTCATTTATTGTGATTTATGGTCTCACTTTTGGCTGAGAACAACTTGACTCCTATGCTCTTTATTTAAAAAATTGCTTTGGCCACTGTGCTGCTTGCAAAATCTTACTTCCCCCACCAGGAATTGAATTTGGACCACAGCAGTGAAAGCGCTGAATCCTAACCACTGGACCTCCAAGGAATCTCTCCTGTGCCCTTTTAAGTAGGAGTTGAGTAGTCTTTGATAAAGGGTCTTTTAATTAAGATAATAGTAGAAATGCAGAAATATTAATTACCTAGTTATAAGCATTGTACAACAGAAGTTGATATGAAATATTTTTACATGTTAATTTTAATTATAATAGATATTGCCTGTTTCCTTTAAAACAGTTTGTATAAACAGAGGTATACAGAAGAACATGAGTCAGTATGATCATGAAGAAGTAATATTTTATAGTGTTTGTTTTATTTTTTAATCCTAATGCATGAAAGTTTCTTTTTGTTTACATATTGTGAATGTTTTGTATCATGATATTTTATATGATGTTACATTTGACGTCCATAAAATTCTTTGAAAACAATTTTAAATGACTGCACTGTAGTCTAAAGGCACAAACCACAAATTTATTTAACAAATGAATTTAACAAATCATTCCTTTATCAGAGTTTTAGGTTTTTTTCCAAGAAATACTTATTATTGCAAATGTGCATTGAAAAGATTTTTGGTATTTTGACTTTGATATTCTGAATTTTTATTTAGGGTGTATTGCTGGATGTGATTTTTTTTTTTTTTTAAATCATCCACAAATGCTTTTAAGTACTTTCAATGACAGTATTTAAATTCTGGCTTTTAAAATTTCAAGTTAAAGTTTCATTTTTTGTCTTGTAAGTAGGACTACCCAAAGTAAAGCACTTACTTAAGATTAAATTTCTTTGCCAAATGTCTTATATGTTTTATAATAACACAGTCTTAATGTTGCTTTAAAATGATGTTAATTTTACTTTTATTTGTGGATATATTTAGAACCTTAGAAACCAAGTGATTGCTTGAAGAAAAATAATTGATGAACGACAAAGCCTGTATTGAAAACCAATTATTTTTAGCCTCTAGTTAAGCTCTAATTCTTAGTTCATGTCAATAGTACTGTATAATTTTATACTTTTTACTTAAATTTTCTAGAAATATATAGTAAACTTATCTTCAGGATGTATAGTAGAAAACCGTGACAGCATTGCACATTTGATTATATAATGACTGTTCCTGGTATGCCGCTGTCTTTACTTGAGATTAAAACGTAAAGCGTTTTACTAATAACACTATAAGGTTGTGAGGAGGAAGCAGTTGAAAAGTGCTTCTGTATTTTACTGTGTTTTCTTGCTGTGGGAGGATGGAAGCTAATGACTTGTCATCTATATATTCTGGATAGTTTAAGAAGATATCCTATTTGAAAATTCAATCATGACTGTTATTAAGGTTTTGAAGTATTTTAATAGAAATTTTTAGTCCTAAAATTTAATGTGCAAATTAATTGGGAAAAGGGAATGGACTGTCTCTAAATACAATCTAAAGTAGAATTTTTGAATAAATATAAGGAAAAACAACTAGAGTAGTTTTAAGTGAAGACTCTCAGTCTCCACTCTGAATATTTTTTTAAATTTCCTTTTTCAAGAAAGAAAAAAGAAGCAACTTTATTGCATTTACCACTCCCAGTATTTTTGATGGACTCGTTTTGGTGGGCTTCCCTGGTGGCTCAGATGGTAAAAAATCTGCCTGCAATGCAGGAGACTTGGGTTTGATCCCTGGATTGGGAGGATTCCCTGGAGAAAGGGAATGGCAACTCACTCCAGTATTCTTGCCTGGAGAATCCCATGGACAGAGGAGCCTGGCAGGGTACAGTCCATGGGGTTGCAAAGAATCGGACACAACTGAGTGATTAACACATACAGTTTTAAGATAGAGCCCAGGAATGTGTGTCTTAAACAGTCTAATGTCTAGTGAACATTTATGAGGTGATGTCAAGTTTTTCCAGAGTGGCTGTAAAAAGTGGTTTTGTCCTATTCTCACCCGAACTGGGTATTGTGGGCTTTTTAATTTCAGCCAGTACGGTGGTGTGAAGTGGTACCCTATTGTAGTTTTAATTTGCATTTACTGATGAGTGATGATGTTGAGTGCCTTTTCATGTGCTCACCAAGTCATCTGGATGTTGGCTTTCCAGAAGTGCCTACCTGAGTCTTTTGCCCATTTTTTTTTTTTTTTTTAATTTGTTTGTGCTATTTCTTATTGACTTGTAGGAGTTCTAATGCAGTTTGAGTGAGTGCTTTATCAGATAGGTATGTGTTCCAAATATCTGATTCCAAGTATCTTCGAAATGTCTTTCACTTTTCATGGTATTTAATTGTGAATAGAAGTTCCTGATTTTAATGAAGACCAGTTAACTTTCTTCTTTTAGTACTTCTGTGCTTTTCAGAAGTAGTATTCTTGGGCTGTGTTTTGATAAATTCTGAGACAGGAATTACTTTCTGGTTGGGAAGAACTATTTGCTGTTAACAGGGGAAATAAGTTTCTGAGTAATCCCCCTAAAGTTTTTGGTTTTGTTAGCAGTCCTAGCTCCTCTGAGGATTCCCCTGTTGGTCTTCTCATAGTATTGAATTTTGGAGTTTATGAATTTTATGTCCTTCATTTTTACACAATTTATATACTACAGCAAAAGTGATGTGCTTGTAGGTAAATTATTTCAAAGGCTTAGAGCAGTGTTTCTCCAGTTTTTCCACAGAAATGTCTTAGCCACAGGGGAGAGTAAGTGCCTAACCACAGGGGCACTTGGAGCCCTGACAAGGCCTGAGGTAGCCACTGGGAACAAGAGATGTTTCTTAGCAAAATTCTGTTTTATCTTTAAGATATATGCTGTTTCTTATGGATACGGTTTGTTTTCATTTGAAAGTAGCATTTAGATGATTCTAGCTTTTACTCCTCAATTTAGAGTGAAATTGAGAGAGACTTCAGGAGTTTGTACCAGGCTTTTTAAGCAGTCTGAAGTACCTCTGGCAGCCCTGGGCTTAGGGTCTTTGTGTATTGTCTTCATTAGCCCAGTTACTTTCCCTGGCCTAGGTGCTTAAGAAACATTCACTGAAAGGTAAAACTACATCTCTGGTCTCATTGCTGCTTACCCTATACTGGTTAGTTGTCTAGTACTAAGGTGAAATCATGGGATTATACCTTGGATGGACAGACAAGAGCTGAATAAATATGCAGCAGCCTGAGAAAATAAAGAGTGCTTTTACTGAACCAAGAATTTTGAGGATTTTCTAGAAAAAGAAAAACAATTATTCTCACTTTAGAAATTAAATGTGAGTTTAATTTGATCATAGTTAATGGGAAGTGCTAAAAATCATATAAGGAATATTAATGCTTTTTTGTTGATTTGTGTATTTGTCTGTAGAATGGTCTTCCTCAAAGGATTTTATGATTTTAGGCATCCAGTAATTTGTTCTAAGTTTAAGTTTGGTTTCTAAGTAGTTAATCCTTAACTATGCCATGGTCATTCTTGCTTTTGGGGACACTTTTTCCTTCAGTTTGCTTATAGTTGACACTTTTGATTACATTGAGTCTCTAAAGTTAAAAAAAAGAATGAAAACGTACAATTTTGAGATTAAAAACTGTACTTTTTGTAGCAATTTAATTTTATTATAGTTATGAGTCTAGAAACAAATAGTACAAGTTAGATAACTTGCTGTATTGTTTTAGATTCTTAGTAAGCCTGCATCAAAGATTCTTGTGGTTAAAACAGTAAACTTTTATGTCTATACTCTTTTCTTCTGTTTTATTGTGCTTTGATATGGTGTTTTAAATTAGTTTCAGTAAGTCCTTAAATAGGTTGTTATCTTGAATGAGCATTGTTTAATAAGGGAAAGGTCCAGACGGATTCTTTTAAGGTTATTGTGACAAAAAGCCAGTTAAGACCATACAACAATAAAGCATCAGTGTTATAATTGGTCATTAGAATTTTTTTTCCCCTAACTTTAAACTTTTTATTTTGTATTGGGGTATAGCCAGTCAACAGTGTTGTGGTTGTTTCAGGTGGACAGCAGAGGGACTCAGCCATACATGTACACATACCCATTCTCCCCCGGACTCCACTCCCATCCAGGCTGGCACGGAACAGTGAGCACAGTGCCACGTGCTTATACAGCAGGTCCTTTGATTATCCATTTTGAATATAGCAGTGTGTTCATGACCTTCCCAAAGGCCCTGACTATCCCTCCCTGCAACCATAAGTTCATTTTTTTAAGTCTGTGAGTCTCTTCCTGTTTGTAAGTAAGTTCATTTGTATCAGTTTTTTAAAAAAAATCCCACATATAAGAGATGTCATACGTGATTTCTCCTCTGTTTGACTTACTTCACTCAGTGTGATACTCTCTAGGTCCACCATGTTGCTGCAGTAGCATTACTTCATCCTTTTTAATGGCTGAGTAATATTCCATTGTATATATGTGCCACATCTTCTTTATCCATTCCTCTGTTGATGAACATTTAAGTTGCTTCCATGTCTTGGCTATTGTAAACAGTGCTGCAATGAACATTGGAGTGCGTGTATCTTTTCAGATCATGTTTTTCTCTGGATACATGCCCAGGAATGGGATTGCAGGTCATTAAAGGTTGATGAGAATTCAGTTATCATTAGAGGTTTCTTGTCAATAAAATACTTATTGGTAATCTCTCAATTAAAATCCCGAGTAAATCTTTCCTGCACAATGATGAATGGGTACAAAATAACATCAAAGACATTTGAAATTAAAGTGTAGCAATACATATTGTTTTTAATTGTGGCAAGCTCTTAGATTTACCCTCTTAACAACTTTTAAGTATACTATGTTGGAGAAGGCAATGGCACCCCACTACAGTACTCTTGCCTGGAAAATCCCATGGATGGAGGAGCCTGGTAGGCTGCAGTCCATGGGGTCGCTAAGAGTCGGACATGACTGAGGGACTTCACTTTAACTTTTTACTTTCATGCATTGGAGAAGGAAATGGCAACCCACTCCAGTGTTCTTGCCTGGAGAATCCCAGGTACGGGGGAGCCTGGTGGGCTCCCGTCTATGGGGTCGCACAGAGTTGGACACAACTGAAGTGACTTAGCAGCAGCAGCAGCATGTGGTATTGTTAAGGGTGTACAATGTTATGCCACAGATCTCTAGGACTTTTTCATCTTGTATGACTGAAACCCTGTTATCTCCCTGTCTCTGCCTTCCCAGCCCCTGGCAACCATCATTCTGTTTCTGTGAGTTTGATTATTTTAGATATTACATATAAGTGGTAATCATCCAGTATTTGACTTTTTTTGATGTCTTATTTCACTTAGCATAATGTCCTCAAGGTCCATCTATGTTTTAGCATGTGATGGCCTTCTTCTTAAAGGCTGAATAATATTCCTACACATATATATATGTGTGTGTATGTGTGTGTACATACACACACACACACCCATATTTTCTTTATCCATCTGTTGATGGACATTTACATTACTTCTGCACCTTGGGCATGTGACTAATGCCCCAATGAACAAAAATGTGTCACCATATATCTATTTTTAAAGTCTGTATCAATTTTTCTTTTGCAGATATATTCGACTTTATGGGAGAAAATTTAGCAAAGAAGATCATGTTCTTTTTATCAAGTTATTATATGAGCTGGTATCAATTCCAAAACTGGAAATCAGCATGATGCAGGGATTTGCCCGTCTCTTGATCAACTTGTTAAAGTAAGTCCATTTGTTGTAATTTCTGGTAAGATTTTTTTCTTTCTTCAAGATTTAAGGGAATGAGGAGAGCCAAGTGTTCTTTGCTAAGACCAAGTCCCAGGTTACCATTTTGGAGAAAGATTGCTGAAGACTTTATCATAAGTTTAAACTACATGTGTTAATTAACCTTTTAACTAAAATTCTTTTTCCTCCATGAAGCCTTCTCTTCTCTAGCACACACTAAACTATATGTTGTCTGATTGTTTCATTTATACTAATTAGCTTTCCTTATGTAAGTTGTAAGTTCCTTGCGAAGACAGAAACTTTTCTTATCCTGGACACCCAGCACAATTCCAGAAACAGGGAGTATTCCATAGATAGTACGGGAAAGTATGAAATTCATCTACAATAATGGTGGCACATATTGTAATGCCACTTTTTTCAATTATTAATTTATTTTAATTGGAGGCTAATTACTTTACAGTATTGTAGTGGTTTTTGCCATACATTGACATGAATCAGCCATGGGTGTCTATGTCCCTATAGGATTCAGGTCCCCTATCCTGAACCCCCCTCTCGCCTCCCTCCCCATCCCATCCCTCAGGGTTGTCCCAGTGCACCGACTTTGAGTGCCCTGTTTCATGCATCAAACTTGGACTGGTGATCTATTTCACATACGATAATATACATTTCAATGCTGTTATCTCAAATCATCCCACCCTTGCCTTCTGCCACAGAGTCCAAAAGTCTGTTCTTTTTATCTGTATCTCTTTTGCTGTCTCACATATAGTGTCATTGTTACCATCTTTCTAAATTCCTTATATATGCGTTAATATACTGTATTGGTATTTTTCTTTCTGACTTACTTCACTCTGTATAATAGGCTCCAGTTTCATCCACCTCATTAGAGCTGATTCAAATGCGTTCTTTTTAGTAGCTGAGTAATAGTCCACTGTGTATATGTACCACAGCTTTCTTATCCATTCATCTGCTGATGGACATCTAGGTTGCTTCCATGTCCTGGCTATTATAAACAGTGCTGCGATGAACACTGGGGTACCCGTGTCTCTTTCAATTCTGGTTTCCTCAGTGTGTATGCCCAGCAGTGGGATTTCTGGGTCATATGGCAGGTCTGTTTCCAGTTTTGTAAGGAATCGCCATGCTGTTCTCCATAATGGCTGTGTAATGCCTCTTTTTATGCGGTGCCCTTTGAGGTTTGAGCAGCAGCAAAAGTCCTGTGTGTTGTTCTTCCTGCTGACATGTTTTACCAGTGAATGGCTGAGGATGGGGGAAAGCAAAACCCACTGTGATGACAGCAGCATTTAACAACTGCCTGCCCTGTATAGTGTGTAATGTGCACGTTCTTTCTTTAATTAGGAAAAAGGAACTTCTTTCAAGAGATGATTTGGAGTTACCTTGGCGACCACTTTATGACATGGTGGAAAGAATATTATATTCTAAGACAGAACACCTGGGATTAAATTGGTTTCCTAAGTAAGTGTTTCCATTTAAAGTACTTTTGGGAGAGCACTTTTGGGGCTTGATCTTAGTTGAGAAATGTTGGGTTACTTGAGATAAGCAAGCAATATACATTCTAATGTGCTCATTTCTATGTAACTTGACTCCTAAAAGCATTTATTGCCCTCTTGAAATTAAAAGATGCTCCTTGGAAGAAGAGCTATGACAAACCTAGACAGCATATTAAAAAGCAGAGACATTACTTTGCCAACAAAGGTCCATCTAGTCAAAGCAGTGGTTTTTCCAGTAGTCATGTATGGACTGCTGGAGAATTGGACTATAAACAAAGCTGAGTGCCAAAGAATTGATGCTTTTGAATTGTGGTGTTGGAGAAGAGTCATGAGAGTCCCTTGGACTGCAAGGAGATCCAACCAGTCCATCCTAAAGGAAATCAGTCCTGAATATTCATTGGAAAGTCTGATGCTGAAGCTGAAACTCTAATACTTTGGCTACCTCATGTGAAGAACTGATTCATTGGAGAAGACTCTGATGCTGGGAAAGATTGAAGGCAGGAGGAGAAAGGAATGGCAGGATGAAATGGTTGGGTGGCATCACTGACTCAATGGACTTGAGTTTGAATAAGCTCTGGGAGTTGGTGACAGACAGGGAGGCCTGTTGTGCTGCAGTCCATGGGATTGCAAAGAGTTGGATACGACTGAGCCACTGAACTGAACTGAACTTATACCTGAAACTGCAGTTAAGAATTTCCCACCACTGTATCTCTTAACAACTAAAGTTCATCAGCATACTGGCCAAAGAAAACGAGAGATTTTTGTTTGAAATCTAGTATTTTGTCACTAAAAGTAATGCACATTTGGCATTCTTCATAGTATATCCACGTGTGTTTTAATTCTTCAGCTAAAATGAATGCTTCAGAGAGGAGCTTTGCCTATTCCAGGGGGACCCACATCCCAAAGCACACACACTTGTAGTTAAAGAAGCATCAGTTTCAGTGAATGACTATTCTTAGAGCACGGTCAAATGTGCTCCTTGGTTTATATAATTTCCTAGTAATGTTTAGACATTCCAAGATTATAAATCTCTGGGTGTTTATGGCTTCTTGTGCATACATCTTGACTCTTCCAGATCTCTCATTTTGGTACGTTTTGTATTTTATTCAGAACCTTTACAGAGCACAGTGTGATGATCTGTCCTTTTTTGAATAATAGTGATTTCAGACTTGACTGCACAGTGTCAATTTTCCCTGTTAACAATTTGTCCAGTTGTGATCTACCCCTTAAATTTCTTAATCTTGGCATGTTTTACTTGAATTTGTAATTGAGGTTTATTTTTAGGAAATCTTTTCTTCAACTTTTAATAGCTATTTCCTTTTATTGTCTAGAGTAGTTTGTTTTATATATGTATGTACTCATTTCCTGAAGAACATTATTTTATATGCCTGTATTTTTCCTTTCTCTCTTTTATAAATTAAATCTTTAAACATTTACTTCTTTCTTTTTTCTCTCAGTCCTAGACATGTTTACATGCCTACCCAGGTCAGTGCATTTAATTATTAGGCTTCACTTAAGTCAGCAGTCTTAAGTGAATTTATTTGGAAAATGACGGCAAATGGCAGACTCTAAAAGATATTCATGTCATAGGTAAATAATGAACTGATTTAATGAAAAGAGTAAATAAATATAGGTAATTGTGAACTTAGGCCCTAACTCTTTTTGGACAGTGGTCACAAATATAATGGTCAAGAAGGCATTTATTTCCTGAAGACTCCATGTGTTAAAACAAAGAAACCCATTTCAGTGATTAAAAATGGCAAAACCTGTCATAAAACTAAATGGTAAAATGTCCAAATGTGTTTTTACTAATATTTATTATGAAAACCCAAAATTTAACATGAAGGATTACTTTTGAGTTTTATTTCTGCTGGAAGGAGCGTAGCACAGACTGGATTGACTAGACCTTAAAATAACGAGCCCATTGAACTTTTGATTAGAATCACCATTTCATAGATTTCAGGAACCTTTAAACTGTGTTCAAATCAGTTATCTTTCTGACATTTTCCTGGTTGATTTTTTGACTACCTCTGAAAGTGTTTGATAAATCATGTGGGAGAGAAAGCAATTCCTTCAGTAATTTCTCCTTTTTCAGTAGTTCTTTTACTTGCTTCTTTATAACCAAGTGTCATACCTCCTGTCCTGACAGGTGTAACTTTCCAGAGGCAGCCACTTTTTTTTTTAAGTATTATATGGTTATTCATGAATACCTGTGGCTTTCCTCTCTAGCAATGCCACTGTTTTCCTGGAAATTTTGTTAAAGCTTATAACTGTTAGT
This sequence comes from Bubalus kerabau, assembly GCF_029407905.1. Classification (NCBI taxonomy): domain Eukaryota; kingdom Metazoa; phylum Chordata; class Mammalia; order Artiodactyla; family Bovidae; genus Bubalus; species Bubalus kerabau. The sequence continues at coordinate 39,416,063 of NC_073634.1, read as the reverse complement.
GTTAGTTATTGTTTGTAGTTCTTCCCATTCATCTTGATACTAATTACCAAGTTATTTCCTTAACTTCACATTATCCCTGTTGTTATGGAAACCTTCCTTAAAAGTTTCACCTTACCTGTTCTTGGTATTTTGAGGAGACATCGAGTCTTTGCCAAAATCTTTTGCTTTAAAGCCATGACTCTTGACTGAAATAGACTCAGCAACTCCTGTTGTATTCTATAGATAACTATTCCAAAGTGAAATTCATAAGTAACATGACCTTTCTACACTCAAAAATAAATATAAATTATGTTTTAACCAAAAAAGAAATAATGGGAAAAGAAATAAAGGGAAAGATATCCCAATTGAATGCAGAGTTTCAGAGACTAGGAAGGAGAAATAAGAAGGCCTTCTTAAATGAACAGTGCAGAGAAATAAAGGAAAACAATAGAATGGGAAAGACTAGAGATATCTTCAAGAAACTTGGAACATTTCATATAAAGATGGGCATGGTAAAGGAAAGAAAAGGTAAGGACCTAACAGAAACAGAAGAGATGAAGAAGAGGTGGCAAGAATACACAGAAGAACTATACAAAAAAGGTCAAAGACCCTAATAACCACCATGGTATGGTCAGTCACCTAGAGCCGAACATCCTGGAGTATAAAATCAAGTGGGCCTTAGAAAGCATCACTATGAACAAAGCTAGTGAAGGTGATGGAATTCCAGTTGAGCCATTTAAAATCCTAAAAGATGATCCTGTTAAGGTGCTACACTCATTATGTCAGCAAATTTGGAAAACTTTGCAGTGTCCATAGGACTGGAAAAGGTCATTTTTCATTCCAAAGAAGGGCAGTGCCAAAAAATTGTCAAGCTACTGTACAGTTAGGCTCATTTCACATACTAGCAGGGTTATGCTGAAAATCCTTCAAGTTAGGCTTTATCAGTATGTGAACAAAGAACTTCCAGATGTATAAGCTGGATTTAGAAAAGGCAGAGGAACTAGAGATCAAATTGCCAACATCTATTGGATCATCGAAAAAGTGAGAGTTCCAGAAAAACATCTACTTCTGCTTCATTGACTATGCTAAATAAATCCTTTGTGTGGATCACAACAAACTGTGGAAAATTCTTAAAGAGATGTGAATACCAGACCACCTTACCTGCTTCCTGTGAAACCTTTATGCAGGTCAAGAAGCAGCAGATAGAACTGGACATGGAACAACTGATTGGTTCAAAATTGAGAGAAGAGTATGAAAAGGCTGTATATTGTCAACCTGCTTATTTAACTTACATGCAGAATACATCGTGCCAAATGCCAGGCTGGATGAAGAACAAGCTGGAATCAAGATTGCTGGGAGAAATACCAATAACCTCAGATATGCAGATGATACCACTCTAATGGCAGAAAGTGAAGAGCTAAAGAGCCTCTTGATGAAGGAGAAAGAGTAGAGTGAAAATGCTGGCTTGAATCTCAACATTCGAAAAATGAAGATCATGTCATCTGACCCCATCACTTCATGGCAAATAGAAGGGGAAAAAGTGGAGGCAATGACAGACTTTATTTTCTTGGACTCCAAAATCACTGCAGATGGTGACTGCAGCTGTGAAATTAAAAGACATGTGCTCCTTGGAAAGAAAGCTATGACAAACCTAGACAGCGTGTTAAGAAGCAGAAACATTCATTACTTTGCCGAAAAAGGTACATCTAGTCAAAGCTATGATTTTTCCAGTAGTTATGTACAGATATGAGAGTTGGACCATAAAGACGGCTGAGTGTCAAAAATTGGTGCTTTTGAATTGTGGTGCTGGAGAAGACTCTTGAGAATCCCTTGAATAGCAAAGATCAAACCAGTCAATCCTAAAGGAAATCAGTCCTGAATATTCTTTGGAAGGTCTGATGGTGAAGCTGAAGCTCCAATACTTGGGCTACCTGATGCAAAGAGCCGACTCATTGGAAAAGACCCTGATGGTGGGAAAGATTGAAAGCAAAAGAAGAGGGTGGCAGAGAATGAGATAGTTAAATAACATCACCGACTCAATGGACATGAATTTGAGCAAACTCGGGGAGATAGTGGAGGACAGAGGAGCCAATGTGCTACAGTCCATGGATTGCAAAGAGTCAGACACAGCTTAATAACTGAACAACAACAAAGTTTACTTGAAGCAATCTGTATTTCAAACATGCATGCACTATTACACTGTAAAACAGTATGATATTCAGGTTTTACATCTATTTATAATGAGTAAGTTTGAATTTATAAGTAAAAAAGGTCAAAACATTCTGTATCAGAAGTACAAGAAAAGGTAAGAGCAGTATTTTTAGTGGACATTAAAATAACATTTAGTACTAGGATACAAAATAACAGATCATACATCTGATGAGAGAGAGAGAAATAACTTTTAACTTCAGACTACTGCCTGGGAAAAAAGGAAGTAAGATACTCTGGCAGGTGAGCTGGCCTTATTTATAACATAGTGAAAAAATGAGAGTGTTAGTTGCTCAGTCATGTCTGACTCTTTGTGACCCCATAGACTGTAGCCCACAAAGCTCCTCTCCATGGACTTCTCCAGGCAGGAATACCAGAGTGGGTAGTCATTCCCTTCTCCAGGGGATCTTCTCAATCCAGGGATCAAACTCTGGTCTCTCGCATTGCAGACACATTCTTCAGGGTCTGAACCCCCAGCGAAGCCCCTATTTATAACATAGTGTCACAGTGATTCTTTATGTAATTATGTGGGATAGTTACTAGTATTTCCGAAGATTATTTTTGAACATTATTACATGTGAAAGAAACAGAGGCAAAGGATGAATTGAGAGAAGACACATTAGTATATGAAGCCATATAAAATTTGTGCAGTTGACTTTCGCCAACATAAATAATGTCAGTGTGTAATTTTTACAGCATGAATAGCCTTTTGTGCCCTACCCAAAAAGGATGACAGTCCAAAAAAAACATGAAGCATTTCAACAACAAAACTATTAATGAAGTTCTGTGACATCCTCATTTTTTATGTATCACTAACTGCCAACGATACTTGGTTCTAAGACTTAATCATTAATATTAGTTACATGTAGTGAAGTCGCTCAGTCGTGTCCGACTCTTTGCGACTCCGTGGATTGTTGCCCACCAGGCTCCTTGGTCCATGGGATTTTCCAGGCATGAATACTGGAGTGGGTTGCCATTTCCTTCTCCAGGGGATCTTCCCGACCCTGGGATTGAATCCAGGTCTCCAGCATTGTAGGCAGACGCTTTACCATCTGAGCTACCAGGGAATATTTATATGCAAATCTGCTGTCTATGGGGTCGCACAGAGTCGGACACGACTGATGTGACTTAGCAGTAGCAAAAGTATATGCTCAAGGATTTGGTTTTGGCAAATCAGATGTGGCAACAGAATTGCCATTATGCTGTAGTTTTTTTCTTTAGAAATCATGAATAACCTTAGGTAAAATTTTCAGCAAAACCGAGTATAGCCTTCCTTCAATTTATATGTTAGTTGTATTCCTAGAGATTCGATGTCTGTTAATAAACTGAAAAATAGTTAACGTTAAAACAGCTATCTTTTATGTTCAAAAAGTTTTAATCTATATGACCATGTATTGAGATATTTGAAAGTCTTGCAATAATAATTTTTTGTTGAGTTTGGCTGTTCCGTGAATTGCCGGATATCTGGTATACATGGCTTTAATCACTAAAGTTTCAATGAGTCCTCCCTACTAATTGTGATAATCAAAAATGTCCCTTACATTTCCAGAATGCTCCCTGCATGTGGTTAAAGTCTTAGGGATTTGTTTTCTCTTTTCTTGCTTCCATGCAAGTTAAAGTTTCCTGCCTCATTAATCAGCCCTTCCTGTTTTCTTATCACTAGTCCAGCACTTTCTTTTTTTCTGTTTTTAATTCTGTAAGATGCAGGTCTTTTAGTTTCCAAACCAGTATTCTTCCTGTTCCTGTGCATCTCAGACTGTCCACTTAATACCTCCTATCCTTTCCCCAAAGAGGTTTCCTAAGAGGTATGGTATGAGGAACTTCTTGGAATTTTTACGTTTTATCTTAAACATTCATGTCTTTATTAAGCTTATTAAGTCATGTTTTCATAAGTAAAAATTTCTTCCCTATGTATCTCTTAACTAAAGTTGATGCTCCAAGAAGATGAGCTATATTAGCCTAGTGGCTTGAAGTACTTACATGCCGGGCTGTATGCTTCCACTAAAAGGAGCACACATTGCGAAGTGCAGCTCTGTTGATGCACCTCTTTTTAAAACTGGTGATTATTGTTCCAGTTTTAAGGAATCAGAAAGAATACTGGGAACTACTTTTGAGGGGGCACTTTCTTGGTGAGAGGCCGCACTGTAGGACAAAATGTGAAGCTTAATGTGTCTTCTGTTTAAAAAACAAGGTAGAAAATTATACTTAGAACAGTTTTTCAGGACTATAATTCTTGATTCATTGTCTCTCATTTCTTGTAATCTTTTTACTGTTATTATCATATTTTACTTCTCTGCAAAGGAGAACCTGTTACCGTATTTCCATTCAGGTCACACTATATAAAGTTATAACAATTAACTTTGGAAGATTTTTGAATTCTTTGGTTCTTGGACTTTTCTTCATCACATTTACCTGGATTTTTAATACCAGAGGAATCAAATGGTCTTGGTTCTTATGCCAAAATATTAGAGATACTATTTGGAGAGCCAGATAACAGTACTTTTTGTTCCTCACAGATAGTCTCTGTCCACTGAATTTCTAAGGGGGGGAGGGGGGGTCACTGAAAACATTTAAAAACGTACTTTCCACTTAAGATTCTATTTATCAATAATACAGTAGAATAGCAAGTGTTCATAAACAAGGGATAGAAGTGTGACTTTTTATAAACATTTTATTTTAGAAAATTTCTTAAAGAACCCTTTAATATGGCATGCTTTTGGAATTGGTATTTTGTTTTGAGTACTTTCGTCTTAGATGTATTCTGACACATTTTGAAACAGTTCTGTCAGCTGACTGCATGTGTTCATAACTATTTTTAGAATACTATTTTAGTAATCAAAAGTGAAAGGTTGCTTCATTTGTTAACTGTTTGTCTTTCAAGTCTTAAACTCCTGTGCCTTATGTATTTGTCTTTACTGAAACCACTGCTTAGAATGCCATGCATTTCAACATGATTTTAAAAGCTGGTTCCATTGTTTGGAACAAGGATTATAAACTTGCTTCTCCTTTCCCTTGTTCTTCTCTGTCCCATCCTCCTCCTCCTCCTTTGCTTCCTTTCCCTCTTTGTCCTCCTTTCTTTTTGCCTCAGGGGCAAAATACCCTTTTTACTCTCATCTGTTTTACTTTCTACTGGAGAAACAATCTGTAGGGGTTTTGTTTATTATTATTCAATAGAAAAATTAAAATTGGGGAAGATCTAGGTAGCTGTGAACTTAACTACTAGCAACTTAAGAGCTGCTTATTGTTTACTTCATAAAAGAAGCATTTGAATCTTCGGGTCATGGTTTTATGTCATGAAACAGTGTTCCATGCACTTAATTGGAGAAGCATATTACAAGTTACAAATGTAGGCAGCTCACTAAGGAAAGGAGAAGAGGGCACATGATGAGATGGTTGGATGACTTCACAGATTCAATGGACATAAACTTAGGCAAACTCTGAGAGATGGTGATGAACAGGGAGGCCTGGCATGCTGCAGTCATGGGGTCACAAAGAGTCAGATACGACTTGGCGACTGAACAACAACAAAATTTTGTGTGAAGTGGCTGTGATGAATGACTGCTTGCTGATAAGCAGTGTTAGATTTTAAAAGATTAGCTTTGAGATGGCTAGTGTTTGACTAACTGATGGTAGATTTGTTTGATTTAGGAAAAACAGGAAACAATGGATGTATTAAGTTACAGGGAGGTTGAAGGAGAGGTATGTAGAATATACCAGGGTTACAGTTTCCTAGTTCATTTATAAAAAAGCCAGTCTGATTACTCTGAAGTTAATTTTTAGCTCAAGAATTGTGAAGTGAAGCTGAATGTTCTTCTGGCCATAGGCAGTCCATACTACTCTCATTTTGACTATATCATTTGCTGTACATTTCTTTGATTTCGTCATGAACATTGTCCAGGTTTATATAAGTCCACTATCTCAGTAACTGGAGGCCAAAGCTTTTGGCTTTCCTCAGGCTTCTCGGCTACATATTTGGCATTTACTTTATTAACATAAGGAATCATAAGGAACTTGCTTCTCAAAAAGAAAAATTCACACCGAGTCATTTGTTGAAACTGGGACAAGAGCTCAAGAATTGGGACAGGAACTTACGTTCTGCCCTGATAAATAGGGTGACAGTTGGGGGAAGACTTTCCTATTTTGATGCCATTTCCTAAATATAAATTAATAGCTACTCAGAGGCAGTAGAACAAGTGTAAAAGCAAAATTAGTACAAAATTTTAGTTCTTGAGATTGAAAATATAATTTATGTTGGCTAAATATGAAATAATTATAGTTAACATTTATTGTGCTTAATTCTGGGCCAGGTAACTGCTTTCTTTACATTATCTTGTTTAATTTTTGTAAAAGCCTTGAGAGGTGGGTATTACTGCTTTTATACAGATATGAGGCTATATAATATTTCTCTCCTAGTAAATAGTTGGACAAGTGTTCACCTTCAAATCTATCTGACTCTGAGCCTAAGCTGTGAACCATTCATTACATGATATACTGTGGCTTTCTTTCCAACCTAACATGCCTTTATTAAGAGGGAAGAGGGTTTGAGAAAACCCACCCAAAGCTTAGTTCCTCTGTTAGATCCCTTTTGATTGATTAAAAAAGAAGAAGTGTTTTGAATTGTTGTCACCTTAACATTAGAAATTTCCAACAGTTGGGAAACTTTAGTGATTATTCACTCCCTCTAAAAATTAGTGAAATATAATCTAGTAGCATCTGGTCTTAACCTTTTATTTTATTTTTAAACAGAAACATTGTTCCCTTCATCTTGAGAGATTACAAGAATCACAAAAGGTCACTATACAGATATCACAGGTTAGAGAGATTGTACCCTTTTCTGGATAAAGAGCATAAATCCATTGGCACAGGCTTATATATAAGGAGGGGTTGAATTTGACTTCATTTAGATGAACTGAATCACATTCCCACACACCCCATTCCTCTAGTGAGTGGAGTGACAGCTATCAAGTCTTACGGTTAACCACCTGTTCTTCTGAAGCGTGAAGGGAACTGGAGAAAGCAGAGCTATGCAGCCTTTTGTGACTGGTTTTCTAGAATCATTTTTGATATTATATGAAAGTTTGTTGGTAGAATAGAAAAGTTACCAGTAAGCATAGCAGGTTTTCTGTGTTGTACTATCAAATAGAAATACTGCCACAGAAATAGTTAAAAATAAATGTAAAGTTAACATGAAAACAGACATTAGGAAGTATAGAATTATAGATCTTCTGCTTATTTCCTTGAATCATAAGTTTACCATTTTAGAATTTTTTTTTTTTAGAATTATCTTTTTTTAAAATCTATGTTTAAATTGATCTCTTGTTTTGTTTGTAACCTGATGGACCTTCACATCTTATCTATGAGTTCTAAAATTTGTTTCTCAGTGGGGGTCTTCAGTCCAAACTAAAAGAAGGTCCAAAGATCCATGCTTTTATTTATTGCCCTGATAGAAAAGGTTTATAGAGCTTTGTAAATGAATAAATATATAAATCTATTAGTAATATATGTAAATGAACACAGCCTTGTTATAAGCCCTTCAGAAATGCCCAGGAGTAAAAATCATAGCTGTGGTCTTCAGGGAGTTGTAAATGTAGTTGGAGAGAAGTTTGCCCCCCTCTCCCCACCTTTTTAAAAAAAAAACCACAAACAAACTAGGCAAGCTTAGATGTTCCCTCAAGTAAACTCTGTTTCTGAATTGGTGAGGTTTTTTTTGTGAGAGAAGTTAGTATCTGTCTTTGATAATCAGAAAATGCTCCACGATGGCTCTCTAGCCATGTGGTCATCTTTTTTATTTTAGAATTACCTCATGTAATTAGTAGCCCAGTTTCCTCTTCAGTTAATTTTGTTCTAAATATTTACTTTTGAAATTAAAGAAGATTCTTACTGCTTCAAGTAATGAAGTTAATAGTTTTCTTTCTCGGTTATATACTACATTGATTACTTGTGCTGAGTTTGGTTTGTGTTATTCCTTAGAATTTCCTTAAGAATTTCTTAAGATTAGTTCTTAAGCTTTCAGAGACGTTGGATAGACTTCTGGACTTAAGAATTCCAAGAAGCTTAATGAGAAAGTGTCAGGTGGAAGCACTGCCTAAAAGTTACCTCTTTCCCCCATAATTTGTTCTTTTGAAATGTAGGGACTAGCTTTATTTTTACTTGAGTGCATCACAGTATAAGTAGGCACACATTTATTTTAAAATTCCAATTCAAAATCACTCTTTGTTTTGTTGATTTGTATTTGACCTCTTTTGACTGTGGCCTAGTTAATATTTGAAGTATTCCATTCTGGTGATGTGTGTTTAAACTAGTACACACTAGACTTTTCATTAAAATAGAAGTGTTATTTATAAGTTCATATACCAGTGTTTATTTTGCTTTACTAAAGTCACTTGAACCACCTACAAGTTGGAAAATAAATTACAGCCTTTAATATTCATCAACTAACTTTTTAAGTAGCTGGTCAAAAAGGTGGCTGTTGTTATTTTGATAATTGTTCCTGGCAATAAAGTGCCTTGGAGGGTTATAAAATTCTCACCGGTAGGATACAGAAAACTAGTCTCCAGCAGCTGCTGATAGAAGCACTCTAGACTTTGCTGTTTGTTTGAAGCCTCTGAGCATACTTCTTGATGTGATGTGTTGATAAGTATGGTCATTGTGCCCACTTGATGTGTTGATAAGTATGGTCATTGTAAAGATTGAAGATGATTTGCCCTTTTTCCAGTTTTCTTCCCTTTCGTTCATTGTATAGAATGAACAAAATGAAGACAAAGGAAAGAGTAGATTACAGCATTTAGGTAGTCATTAGACTTTTATGCATATGAAAGAGAAGGATTAGTTATTGCGTGTATACAGATAATATCTAACTGTGTATCTTAGAGATATTTATTAATTGAATTATATCTTTTCTTAAAATATACCAACCTAATTTACCAAATGGCTTTTTCCCCCCAGTTCTGTAGAAAATGTTCTCAAAACACTCGTGAAGAGCTGCCGACCGTAAGTAGCTTCTCAATTTATAAATCTTCTTATTGTTTCTGTGGACTTTTCCCCATCTGTAGTATGCCTTGAAAAGGAAATTAAAGATATAAATAGTGTCTGACATTGGGATGTTAGTCACTGAGCACAGTATTATTTCCAACTCTTGAACTGAACTTTTCAGATTTCATTTATAAATTCAGAAAGGTTTAAGTGGTGTGGGTGTCAGTCACCCATTAGAAAGTAAGAATGCAGTAATGTGTGTATAACTGGCTTCATTTGAAAGATATCCCTGGAGTATTGTTACTAAAGTCAAAATTATTTTCCAAAATGAGCCTTGTAGGTATTATATAAATATGAATAATAAGAAGATGGCCCATATGTTTTTTTTTTTTCCCATTTCAGTAGAATGTTTGACTTTGAATATCCCATATTCTGATGTTTAAAGATAAATGTGGATAGAATTTAGTTTAATTAAAGTCTAGATGTATGGTCTTGAACTGTTTTTTCATTGTTATTTATCAGGCTGTTCTAAGACATATACTTTTGCTATGAATGCAGTGAATTCTTTTGAATGGAAATTTGTGTATTTATCATATGCATATTATAAGAGTTGAAATTAGCTTATAGATCAGATTTTGTTGCTGACCTACTATACTACTCAGTCTTGGACAAATGTATTTTCAAGATATAGAATGTCTCCTTTTTAAGAAGCTTAAGAACTAACCTAAGTTACTCGATAAGCTACTAGTGAGCATTGTCCTTTTGTGAAATTTGATCATCACTGAGGTATTTACTGGTTTTTAGGTTCTTAGGTAATTTGTAGAATGCCAAGCTTTTATTCTGGGTTACTTGGCTGACAGTTGACTATGAAAAATTAGGAAGAGGATTTAGTGTATAAGATCTTTGAAGATAGGCAGTAAAGTGTGATTCTAGTAACACAGAGATATAAAGATATAATAAGATTAATAATACAATGTATAAGCCAAACCTCCAAGTGTATTTGAAAGGGTTTCCTTTTTTTGGCCCATATTCAAATCTGAAATTTTAAGATGCTTGTCATTATTTTAAACCCCAGTTGCCTCCCCATTTGGGTATCCGTTCCATACCCAAATGGATAATGGGTCCTCATTATCCGCTTGTCTTCATTTTGTGTTTGTCTGTACACTTCCACTTTTATTTTTCTGAATCTTCCGTGCCCCAGGGATGCTCCTTCCCATATCTTAGAGTTTTAGAATGTTAGAGCCTGTAGGACCAGATCATCTAGCTTAGTCGTTTCTTATACACAGGAGAACTCAGGGTCTAGTGAGGGTAAATGGTTTGTTCCTTAGGTGCCAAGAGGTTCCTGGGCTGATATTCTTTCTCACTTTGCTGATTATCTGTTTCTTATATAGACTGGGTTCCCTGTGACAGGATTTTTTTTTTTTCTTATTGCTGTTATATAGCACACAGGAACAAAAAAATACCAGCAATCATGTTTTAAATTTGTAGGCGATTTGAATCTGAGATTTATCAGCTTTATAGCATTTTTCCAGGTCCAAAGACAAGAAGAAAATTTACCTTATCTAACTTAAGTGTGACAGGCTGTTTATTTTAGAATTGTAAAAATGTGTGTTTCTTGTCAGCTAACTTGACATTGGTAGTGTGTGATATTATCTTATGAGTACATTCCCCTTTTCCCCCTTTTTTGTCAGTCATATAATGATGTAGAGCTTTTAGTCAATGATCAAATACACGAAAACTTTCTTTTTTATTAGGTATTTTCCAGCAGATGCCACAGCTGAGATGCTAGAAGAATGGCGGCCTTTAATGTGTCCTTTTGATGTAACAATGCAAAAGGCCATCACTTATTTTGAAATATTTCTTCCTACCTCCCTTCCTCCAGAACTTCATCATAAAGGTTTTAAGTAAGTGTGTATATATATATATGCGTGTGTGTGTATGTGTATCGATAGATTCTAGAATATAGTAGGGAATGCATATATGTAGGTATGCACACATGCACATATACATATATATATGTGTATGTATGTAGGCAAACTAGTACAGTAATAAGTAAAAAAGAAATTACCAACTCAAGCATTATGTTTCTTACACTTGAAATGTGTGTGAAAGCTAAAACAAATATCGGTTTACAGATAAAGAGAAAATAAGGCATTTATATATCAAACCACATAAAATGTGGGCTTTCAAAGATATTGGGAGAGAAAGAATGTTAACTGCAAAAAGGAATTGAAAATTTCAGTAAATAGGCAGTGATGGAAAGGTTACATTGCATAGAGTTTAGGGAAGGGAAAAATGTTTTTCTAAACCTTGATTTTAACCCTCATCATGTAGTATAGTTTTTCTTGGGTTTCTCTTTCTCATAACTGCAGGTATATAATAAACCCTAGAATGAAAAATACTTAGATTGTACTTTTATGAAAAAAGTAACAGGTATAAAAAAAACCTAGAAGGATAATAGAACATATCAGTATATTATGGGTGGGAGGGCTATTATGCTTGGCCCTCCCACCATCTCTCCCAGCATGTTTTCTATAGTGAGATGTCACATCTTTTATATCTGTCAAGTCAGAAATTTTGTATCTAGCTATATATTTATGAAATTTTAGTTTTAATTACAAACTTCTAAAAACTTTTAATTTCTTTGACATTTGTGAAAATTTGTTAATATTCAAGTGTGTTTTTGCCCCTGTATTCTCTTCACTTTCTTTACTTTGAGATATTTTTTCCCACTTTAATTTAACTGCTTCTAAAACTTTGTGACTCATTTCTTTTATGGAACTATTACTGTGGTGCTAGTTAATGCTGTAATTACTAGTTGGCCTATTAAAGAAAAGAGAGTAAGGGAGAGTTGCAGGAACAGGTAGTAAAAGGAAAACATTAAAGGAGAAGGGCATGGAGAGGAAGGAGAAGCTTAACAGTGTTAGATAAGGATAGACAGTTATTTAGCAATGAAGTAGAAATTTGATGAGATTATTCCTTTTAGCTTAAATAAATTGAAAAGGGAATATTCAGACAAAAGTAATCTTTTGTTCCATTAAGTTTGTAACTATCAGTGTTATTTTTTCAAGGTTGTGTAGTATCAGTAAGAATAATAGATTAAAAAAAAATACAAAAGATACCTGGCTTTAAACCACTTTCTGTAAATCACTTGCTATTCATAACATTTTTCTTTTCAGACTTTGGTTTGATGAATTAATTGGCCTTTGGGTTTCAGTGCAAAATCTCCCACAGTGGGAGGGGGTGAGTATCCCATTTTTTTCTTATATACATTTTAGTTTGGAAGTAACTATCAGATCATTTGATAAGTAACTTCAGTTCCGTCGCTCAGTCGTGTCTGACTCTGCGACCCCATGGACTGCAGCATGCCAGGCTTCTCTGTCCCATCACCAACTCTTGGAGCTTGCTCAAGCTCATGTCCATTGAGTTGGTGATGCCATCCAACCATCTCATCTTTCCTTGTCCCCTTCTCAGTACCTTAAAATTGGCTATTAGCGATGTTGTAATCAGTTTTTTAGAATTGTATTTGCTGTATTCTAATGGCACCCCACTCCAGTACTCTTGCCTGGAAAATCCCATGGACGGAGGAGCCTGGTAGACTGCGGTCCATGGGGTCTCTAGAATCAGACACGACTGAGTTGACTTCACTTTCACTTTTCACTTTCATGCATTGGAGAAGAAAATGGCAACCCACTCCAGTGTTCTTGCCTGGAGAATCCCAGGGACGGGGGAGCCTGGTGGGCTGCCGTCTATAGGGTCGCACAGAGTCGGACACGACTGAAGCGACTTAGCAGCAAGAGAACTAGACATTTCTTTATTTTGGTTTTATCACTATCTGGAAGTATGTGCATGTACTGTGAAGTAGATGAAGAGGAAGGCCCTGTTGTACCCCCATTCGTGTGGTGCTGGACACCTGGTGGATGTTTTCTGTGTGTATTTGATTAAAGACTTCTTTATCTGTTTTTTGCACTGTGGATGATGCTTTGTCATCTCCTTTTTAAAAAGATAAGCATTTCAACTGCATTTGATTTTATATGGGTGATAAGAATCAGGACCTAAATTTGGAGATTTGAAAAGACTGAGATGTAAATATTAAATTCAGTTGTGCCAATAACTAATATTCTGAAAAGAACAAATGGATAAAGGATGTGACTGTGACCCCTAAAAGCAACAAATGTATTTACTTAACTGTCTTTCTTTTTTGTTTACTTTCAGCAACTAGTAAATCTCTTTGCTCGATTGGCTACAGATAATATAGGGTACATAGATTGGGATCCATATGTACCAAAGGTAAGGAAGCACATTTGAACAAGTACAATAGCACTGACATCATCTTCACATCTTGAAGGAGAAGTGTGTGTGGTTGCTGATTTCTAGCGCCACAGAAACAATCAAATGCTTTGATTGTTAGTAAAAACATAAGTAATTTATAAGGATGGGTTATTTATTTTCAGAAAGTAATTAGATCATATCAAGTTATCATAAATGTTTGATTTTTTTTGTCTTACCAATGCAGGGCATGAACTCTTTAAGTTTCAGCGTGAGTAATTTATAAAGTACTAAGCATGTTATTCAAGGTGTCATACATTGGTCCCTTCCAGTGAATTTTTTGTACTATATTATTAGTTCTTCTAGAGTATTCCCCACTTTTAAAAGTACATTGTATACCTTCCTGGAGTAAATAAAGCTGGACAATGTCTCTAGGGGTGTTGCATCTTGGGTGTTGTTTACCATGCAGGAGAATCACCTTGGAGCTTCAGGAGGCGCGTGGTCGGGCTGTGGTTGGTTCTGGTGCACACGGGGACTAGAGCAGGGCTGGGGAGCAGCAGAAGGCAGATGCTCCCATTGCCTGTGCTTGTGCTGCCTTCCTCTGTTGCCAGCCAGTAGAAACTAAGATGGAGAAGTAAATTTCTCCCACCTGTAGCCCCCATATTTGACATATTTAATTATGTTTTAAATATAAATCTAATTGTATTAAGATATTACATGGCTGATTAAAATGCAGATTCTTAGGGGAAAATCAAGTCTTAAAGTTTAAAGAGGTAGAGAAATCAGCTAGAAAATATTTTTGTGCATCCTTGGCTTGGAATGAAAGCATAGGAAGAATAATTTTGTGTGCATTTAGAGAGGCAGAAAGTAGTCAAAATATTTCACATTGAATTACAGTTACCTACTGTTTGCCTTTTTATGCTTAACTATGTGCCATTGGCCTGTTTTGGGATACCTGAATATGAGTGCTTCGTAACTGCATGCCTGTGACCTCAGAGTGTCATTTTAAAAGGTATACAGTTATTTATATGAATTCCTAAGGAATAAAGCAAATTACCAAACAGTATGTCATAAAAACCAATCAAATGAAAATATATACAGTAACACCAATATATAACACATAGGTTATTTAATGAACGAATTACTTGCTATTTGTCAATAGTTATCCTTAATTCTTTTTTTCTTTTTAAAGGTATTTACAAGAATTCTGAGAAGCTTGAACCTCCCAGTGGGAAGCAGTCAAGTGTTAGTTCCAAGATTTTTAACAAATGCTTATGATATAGGACATGCTGTAGTATGGATCACTGCCATGATGGTTTGTAGTAAATTGTTTGTTTTATATAGTTCCTATAAATTTTGGGTTAACCATACAGAAATTCTGCATAATTGCATAAGTCTAAATTAGTGGCTTAGTTGGTCATTTGATTCTTGGATATTTTCTGATGCAGTAAACTTATGTTTCTCAGACTCAGAATGTGGTCATAACGTACCACTTATAAATCTCCTTAAATAATGGACCTTTAAAGTAAGGGTCAGAAGTTCAGAGTTTTGATTATAATGATCGTTTTGTAGTGTATAGAAATATCAAATCACTGTGTTATGTACAGGAACTAACAGTGTTGTAGGTCAGTTATACTCTAAGTAGGGGGACAGAGTTTCAAGAGATTCAGAATGTCTGTAACAGTTTTACAGACTGAGAACCAGTGTCGTGGGTAAAAGAGCTTTCCCAAGTCAAATTGGTGAAGGTGAGATTTGAAAGCAGAGTTTGGCATATGCTCAGTATTAATGCATTTATTGTCAGTGTTCACATAAAACATTATACTGAATACAGAGCTTGTTGACAAAGTAATTTTAGTGAAGGGAGAGAAGCATAAAGGATTATTTTTCTGACATCATTGAAGAGAAGTAAAAATACAGTCTACATTTTTATATCATCTTTCAAATAAGAGTATTAGAACAACTTTTATACCATAATTCTCTAAGTTTTCATTCATATTGCCTCGCAGTTATCTCCTTTTTGAATTATTCTGCATGTGATACTTGATATTGTTCTGTTTGCTATTTTCTCCCTGGTTACACTGCTCAGTTGGCTGTTTTTGTTGAAAAGACAAAATGGTTGTGAGAAGTTTGGCTCTTAAATTATATAATATTTATTTTTGCCTGTGCTGGGTTTTCGTAGCTGTGGGGGCTACTCTCCAGCTGCAGTGCGCGGGCTTCTCCCTTGGTGGCTTCTTTTGTTGTGGGGCATAGATTTTAGGGCACATGGGCTTCAGTAGTTGCAGCTCCCGGACTTTAGAGCACAGGCTAGATAGTTGTGGCACACGGGCTTAGTTGCTCCAGATCATATGGGGTCTTCCCAGATCTGGGATCGAACCTGTATTTTCTGCATTGGCAGGCAGATTCTTTACCACAGAGCCAGCAAAGAAACTCAGAAGTTTACATATTAAATTTCATTGTAAGATTAAAAGAAAAGAAACTTTCAAGATTTTCTTTTTTGGTTGTTATTTTATTATTAAACAGAGGGGAAATTCCATTTTCTTTCTGATATTCAATAAGAGCAAAGACATTTGGATACTTATTATCTTTTTTAAGCAGTGAGTTGGAACTTGGACTTTAGGGGCCACAGGATTAGATAGTGATTGGTATCATTTTAGTTACTGTTGCTCACACAGTTGTTTGTATTGGCAGCTTCATTTTCTGTTAAATATGAATATTTAATATAATTAAAAGTCAACAATGCTAATTACTGTTAGAAGTTTGAAAATTTTGTTGGTATTTTGCTATGGAATTATGGTCTCAATAGTTTGATCTAAATTGGGAAATGTGAGTGTGGGTTTCATTTCAGCAGAAGGAAATGCTCCTGGTGTAGCTGGATAGTCTACTTTAGGTCTGTGCTGATTCTTTTTTTAATTGAAATATAGTTGATGTCTAATACTATGTTAGTTTTGAGTATGTGACACAGTGACTTGATATTTGCATACATTATGAATCTGTGCTGTTTCTTGAAAAAGATCATCTTGAAACAGACAGTTTCAAGGCCTTTATTATTATATTTTAGTCCTGTATTCCCAAGGTTGTTCAACTTGGTGAAGTGAATGTTAGCCTTTTCCTCCTTTCCGCCTCCCCCTGCAACCCTAGTCATATTGCTTTTGGTTGGTTGTTTTGTGTGTTTGTTTTGGTAATAGATTAAGAAAAAAAAATCTTTTTCTTTTGAGTCAAAATATGGTCAAATATAACAAGTTTAATCACTTTAAACATTTAGAAGTACTAATAAATATGTGAATGCATTTGTGTACATCTATATTTCCTGCAATGAGAAATTCTTCAGTTCTTCAGTCATTTAAGGAATGCTTTTTATGCTTAATGTGGCATACTTGGTTATTTTAAGATGAATACCTTAGCTGCAAAAGTTTTTTAACTGCAAACAGTAAAAGATACTGTTAACTCTGAATTGAAAGATACCTTTTCCATTTTATGATTCGATTTCAATAAGTTGCCCTTATTTTTAGTAGACTGTCTTGAATTGACTTGTATGAAATTCATCTGGGAATTGTTTCTGACTTTTATTCAGAGGTAGAACTGGTTTTTGCCAGCAGGATGAATGTGAGCCACGTTAGTGATTTGTGTATAGGCCTGGGCCTGTTCACTCCTTGAATTTTACAGAATTACGTGGGTACTAATATTGCTGCTCTTTTATCTGAACAGGGTGGACCAAGTAAGCTAGTGCAAAAGCACTTGGCTGGTTTGTTTAACAGCATCACATCTTTTTATCATCCTTCAAATAATGGCCGCTGGCTGGTGAGCAATGTTCATATTTTACTCTGACGGTTTGGAATTTTATTTTAAGATATAGTCACATGTGACTACTCCTATTGTGTACATTTTCTGTCGTTCAACTAAGCTTTTCCTGTGTGAGCATGATTATGTTTACATTAAGGTGCCGTGTTTATAGAACATATAGAAATAAATACTAGTAACTGGTGACAGAATGCCACAAAACAGTAGAATCATCTTTTCGGTTTTATTGTGTGTATGCTTTTTTTTAAGTTGCTGGGTTATGGCTTTTCAAGTTTGACTCATGTGATGCTAGAAATTAAAACTGAAATTTGAAAGTGGTTATTATTATCGATGATTAATTGGTAAGAGTATTTTATTCTACCTAGTTAGACCATACAGGTTCTTTGTAATAAGATTATACAAACTGTTAAACAACAAGGTCCTAGTGTAGCACAGGTGACTATATTTAATGTCCTGTGATAAACCGTAAAGGAAAAGAATATGAAAAAGAATATATGTGTATAACTGAGTCACTTGGCTGTACAGCAGAAATTAACAGCATTATAAATCAACTATACTTCAATAAAATTAAAAAAATAAAAAGATAGGTTGTATTTAAAAATTATTATACAAGCTGTTATTTGAAAAATTTTTACTTGGGACAGTAGAGAGGAACTGTGAGTATCTCTGTGAGAACGACAACCTACCTAGGACCTTCTGCTTCTGTGTCCCCAGAACAAGTTAATGAAACTACTTCAGCGGTTGCCAAACAGTGTTGTTAGAAGATTACATCGTGAAAGATACAAGAAACCTTCTTGGTTAACTCCTGTGCCTGATAGCCATAAGCTTACAGATCAAGATGTTACAGACTTTGTACAATGCATTATTCAGCCTGTCCTCTTGGCTATGTTTAGCAAAACTGGTAGTTTAGAAGCAGCCCAGGCTCTGCAGAACCTTGCACTCATGAGACCGGAGTTAGTAATACCCCCTGTACTTGAAAGGTAAGTGTAGATTCACATGTTTCATTGAAGCCTCAGCTGTGTTCACTGTTACTCTGGTTATCTGTCTCTTCTACTCTTCTGCTTGGCTTTCTTTTCTTTTCTGTGGCTTGTTTTGCTATCTTGGTACTTATTCCTGTTTCTAGAGGGGAAACAAGATATTTTAACCTAATGATTGGTAACTTGATAAAGATTTATTGACGAGAAAAAGAAAACTGACATGAAATGAATATTTTGACTTATGTGCTCATTTTAGTTATTGAAGTTTTTGCTCATAAATAAACGTCTGGCTGTTTTGTTTCACAAAATGTGAGTGTCACTAAATATTGAGAACATGGCAGTGACAATAATTCTGGATGTCTGCTTCTTAGGGTCAGTGATAGAGAAGAAAATTTGTTTAGCTTTATTATTTTCATGTATTGTATGTATAACTTTGTGTGAATTATTTCTACTATGTCAATTTCATTGTATTAATTTTGTTTTGTATGTTGGAATAGTAACAAAAATAGTTCTCCATTTGCCTCTTGGCTGTCATAATACAAGCTTGGTGTGCTTCACAGGAGAGAGCCACTCTCAGTGGTCTTGAGTGTTCATGAGCAGATTGCTTAAGCTTTCTTTTATTCATTCTTTGCTGCCTGAACTTCAGGTTTAGGATTCTTCTCTAAATGGCTTTGTTAAAAGCAGAAGAAGAATGATAGATTTTGGAGCCCAGAGGGATCTAATGGCTTGAGTTTCCTAAGACTCAGATTTGTCCAAGGTCCTTACTGGCAGCATGCAGATGACAGCCTGTTTTCTGACTCACTGTTGAGAAAGGAAAATTGGTGACATTTACTTGGCGAAGGGTATCCTACCAAAATGAGGCTCCATTATTTGTAATTGGAGTTGCTTGTGCTATCTTGCCCTGTCTTCTTTGCCATAAATATTTAAGTTGGGCGTCACTGTTCCAACCTCCTCTGTCTTTTTGTGTACATGTCTTAGGGCATTGAAACTTCGAGCGTGTCCAACTTAATTAGGAAATGGGATGAGAAAGTTAGGCAGTTTCTGCTCTATCTTCAGCCTTCACTCTTCATTGCCACTTGGTCTCCATGTGGCAGCAGGAGCTCTTGGTCAGTGGCGGGTCCCCTGATTTTCTTTGGAGAGGAGAGACTTGCCTCAAGGGACGACTTCAGTTGTTTGCAGAATTAAAATTTTGAACTCTGAGGTGTTTTGTTATTCCTTTGCTTTCCGTTTGTTTTGCCTTATTTCGTTGTTTTCCAGGTGATGAATTATGACTGGTGAGATAAATTTTTAGTTGAAGGAACAAAGCTTATAAATACAAATACGATTATCTGTCACATTTTTCTTTAGTTAATTTTTGGACAAATTTAATCTCAACCAAGATGCTAAATTGACAGAATTGACAATACAATGATACTTTTTGAGACTCAGTTTTAATTTTGTCCTGTTTAGAAGTGGCTTGGCTAGCATTTTTTGTAGATTTTTCTTTTCCTCTTTTAGAAAAACAGAAACTTTTTTTTTTTTTTTTTTAAACCACACCACATGCTTTGTGGGATCTTAGTTTCCTGACCAAAGATTGAATCTGGGCCACCAAGGCAATGAAAGCATCGGAGTCCTAACCACTGGACTGCTAGGGAATCTCCAAGTTAAAGTCTTTTAAAAAGTAAAAAATTTTAGACACTTGATTTTACATTTCCTGAAGACATCTCTGCTAAAGCATTTTTGGCTTGTTGTATTCATCTTTTAAAATAAACATAGGTTTGGTTATATTTTTTAATTCTAGTTAGAAATCCTCCTTTTTTCCTACTTTATTTAGAAATTTCCTTATTTATTTACCTTTTCTATTAAGAAGAACTTAAACTGAGTGCGTTTCGGACTTTTTTCCCCTGTAGGAGAGAGTCTCAAAAGTGAAATCACTGAACCATAGAGTGAGTGTTCTTAGTTCTTAAATACTGACTTAGTGATCAAAGATTGCATCTGTCTTATTCCCCCTGTTTTATTCACTCTATTGTTAAGAATATTCTCTTATGTTTTTGAGAGCTGATTTCCAGCTTTAGAACACAGTCCTTTTTTAAAGTATAAAATAGGAAACACTAGAACATTTTATTAAGATTGTTTTTTCCTTTAAAAGGGAAGAGTGGAATAGTTGTGTGTTATTGCTGATTTCTAATAATCACTGATGATTAGATTAGATGCAGTCCTGTTGGAATGTTGGAATGGATTAAGATGCTGAAAGAATATAGAAATCTACCAGCTAATATTATTTACACTGTGGAATTGGCATGAGGAACTGTGGTGAGATGTCAGGGAATTAGGGAAACATGTACCTTTCCTTTATTTCTGTGATTCTGTTAACCTTGAAAGCAAATGTTCACTCAGAATACTCTGCTAGCAGACAAACCTTTAATCCAAAATGCAGTTTATGAATTTAGTAAATTGTTTAATGTGTTACATATGTTTATCTGTCATGGAAAATTTTTTCAATTCTGTTTTCAAACTGCAGAACATATCCTGCACTCGAGACTTTAACAGAACCTCACCAGCTCACAGCTACTTTAAGTTGTGTCATTGGAGTAGCCCGCAGTTTGGTATCAGGGGGCAAGTGGTTTCCTGAAGGTCCAACACACATGCTACCTCTGTTGATGAGAGCATTACCTGGGGTGGATCCAAATGACTTTAGTAAATGCATGGTGAGCATATTTGTAATTCTGTTTTCTATGTAAGTTTTAATTGTGTAAGTGGATATCCTGTTACTTTTTCTTCAGATATTCTTTAGAATACAGTAAAGTGTAACATTTCTTAATGGTAGCAGAATTATACCTGCAGATGCCCAAGTTTATACCCATGAACACTTAGTTGATCTATATCAGGTCTTCCTTAGGTTAAGTCATTTCCCGTAACTTGAATGCATTTATGATCATACAGTGTTTTAAAGCTTATTATAGATTTCCTCTTCTGTGTAAGCAGATCCATTAAAAATGATAGCATATGATTATTTGTACTTCTCTTTGCACTGGTCACAAGGAGCATGATAAAAATTACTGGGTGTGAAATGCTAGATTCCCTTAATATACAAGCCTGACTTACATATTGTTCATCTTCCCTCTTCCCTGGTCTCCAGCTTCTCCATTAGCATTTTCTATCTACACTTAGTTAACATTACATTTTTGGTGGGAAGCCAAGTAACTTCTTAGTGACCAAAGGTTAGAGAACTTTGTGCTTAAATCTAATAAATAACTGTATGAAAATAAATTTAGTACAACTTCATTACTCAGTTAACAACTAGTTAATTGTGAGGAACCTTAAAATGTTCAGTTCTAAGCAAAAAGCTTTCAGAAAAATTGTTGTGGTATTTCCCTCAGAATAATTTCTTTGGTACTTGGTAGTAGCTTATGGTATATGTGTACTTTGGAATTAGAACTCTATGTAATTAATGTTTGCTCTTTTGCATCTTTCCACAGATCACATTCCAGTTTATAGCAACATTTTCCACCCTGGTGCCTTTAGTAGATTGCTCATCTGTACTGCAGGAAAGAAATGACCTCACAGAAGTAAGGATGCTTTCTGCTTGTAAAAAGATTGGTCAGCTGAGTTCTAATTCCTACTGTATATGAATAGTAATATTTGAAAGTTTAAAAGCAGCTTTGCAGAGGTGCTGACAAATTAAAATTACTGTTTTGTGACTTGAATGATATGAATGGAGGGCCAGGTCATCACTGGTAGGATAGTCTGCGGAGCACCCACCAAAGAGGGTGGGTGAAAATAGGCTATTCCAGTAAACAACTGAAATGAAAAGGTGTATTTCAACTTTTTGTCTTGTTAAGCAAAAGGTGATGGCATTTTGTTAGGAATAAATCTGTTGAGGAAATTGGCATCATTACTGTCTGGTTTTTTCAGAACTATTTTCTTTGTGACATGTATGTTTTTACCTTACTTTTGGCATTTAGATGGTTAGCTAGTGAGATAATCCTTTATACATGCGCAAGCAGTTTGAAAACCGTTACTGATTTTTAAAATATGGCTGCCTGAACTTCTGTTTTTGGCCCTTACAAAATATGTTAATTACTACTTATTTTGGTTCCTGGGAAGTAGATGAGTTATTCTAAGTTGAGAGGGGAATTTGGTGCTGTTTCTCACAGTGCTCAGTGTAATAATGTAGTATTAGACATATTTTGTAGACTATAGTTGAGTTTTATTCTGGGGGAAAAAATGAAAGCCTATTTGAAAATTTTCTGCACATTGACATATTACAGGTAGAGCGAGAACTTTGTTCTGCCACAGCTGAATTTGAGGATTTCGTCTTACAGTTTATGGACAGGTAAGCAAGTACCTCAGATCTATTTAATATCTGATAGATATTAAAAAATAACAATGTCCTGTCTCAGCAGACTTTAGCCTTGCTCTGCATTGCAACCTGTACTTAATTACTATGCAAGGGTGGTGCTGCTTCTGAGGTTACAAAGGGACAATTGATTTGTGAGCCATGTACAAATGAAATACCTATCATTTGCATTATCTTGACAATAGAGATTTATCTAATCAAATCAACCAAAAAAGTTAAGCCAGTTCTTAGTTGCTAAAATTTTATTTTCTTTGGGTTATTTAGATGCTTTGGACTCATAGAAAGTAGCACGTTGGAGCAAACAAGAGAAGAGACAGAGACTGAGAAAATGACTCACTTGGAGAGTTTGGTCGAATTAGGTCTGTCTTCTACGTTTAGTACAATCCTCACACAATGTTCCAAAGAAATATTTATGGTAAGAGTGCATTGCTGCAGAGAGCTAAATTCCAACTTGTATTTTTATTTGATGCTTTAAAAATTGAACTTCAGGTTACTTGTGTGCATATCATACCAGCTTCTCCTTCCTTTCCATGTTAAAATTTGAAAAAGATGAGGAATTCCTGGCAGTCGGATAGTTACAACTCCATGCTTCCGCTGCATGGAGCATGGGTTCAGTCCCCAGTGGGCAGCTAAGATCCCACATGCTGTGTGGTATGGCCAAAATAATAACAATAAATATATGTTAAAAAAGGCATCTTCAAACAGACACATAAAATTATATATCCATCAGTTGATGAAAATGTAATGAGAGGCTTATGGGAACTTAATCCTGTGTTTCCACTAAGAACTTTGGTTCAGTATTTGCTAATTCAGTGCCCACAGCAATTTTGTAGAGCATAACTACTACGCATAACAAGAGTTGACTGTGAAGAAACTTTATATATTTTTATTCCTTTACTTTGTTTCCATTTCTGTTTGTTCTTTCTCCATCTGAGATTATCATTATACAGTGTTTGTCCTTGTTAAAAGCTAAACTGCCTTTCAGCTGCATGAGATATTTACTAAGGTTATGTTAGTATAAAGAAGTTAACATAAATAATCTCTTATTTAACCAGAGTCTTCTGAAAGGAGTTGTTTATAATTTTCAGGCTTGTCAATCCATGTCTAGAGCTAATTCCTTCATTCAGTAATTAAAATTATCTAATTGTAAAATTAAGTAGAATGCTTCACATCATTTAGAGGAGAGAGAAATACTTAAAGTTTGTAGTTGTCAGAATAACAAACTAAATATTAGATACTCCTCAATATTCCCTCTGTTTTAAATTGATCAGCAAGATAATTACATTGCATTTGCTTCCAGCAGCTTTAGTTTTGTGTTCAGCATTTCTATAGCAAATAAAATCTTGTGCCTCAAGTGTTTTGGTCACATTAGGGTCTTGTACAAAGGCTGTTCATAGACCTGAATGTAATATTATTAAATCTATATATATTCAGGTGGTTAAATTTTTCCTACTTGATTATTTTTTAGTATAGTCTGAGTAACATTTTCTTTCATGTTTAAAAAGATGTTTCATTTTTTAAAAAATGCTAGTTAGACATTTTCATTTTTACATTATCTTTTAATAGGTGGCCCTTCAGAAGGTTTTTAATTTTTCTATTTCACATATATTTGAAACAAGAGTCGCAGGACGCATGGTGGCAGACATGTGCCGTGCTGCAGTCAAGGTGAGTTGGGGTTTTTTGGACCGATGAAGTAATGAATCAATAGCCAGCAGTTTTATGTGGTTAATTATTTTAGACATGCTTGTCATTCTTAAAATACACATATTTCTTTCATAGCTGCTTACAGCCCTTATTTGTCTCTGAAAATAGTGCTGGTGTGTACTTGTGACTGTTAAATATTTGTGCCTCTCAAAAAAAACTTACTTATACAAACAAATATGTTTTCAGTGCTGCCCAGAGGAATCTTTGAAGCTATTTGTTCCCCACTGCTGCAGTGTTATAACTCAGCTTACAATGAGTAAGTCTTAAGGTTATTATCTATATTTATGATTTTGGAACTTTTTCTTGGTGTCTACAACTCTACTGATGAAAACAGATTCTCTAAGCTGTGCAGTGTTTTAATTTTGCAGTTTGGGGTGAAATTGCTTAAAACAAGGTTATCATCCAGATTGACAGGTAGCTTAGAAATTTTACCCTATTAAATTAATGTTTTCATACATACAAGAACCATTCAGAGGTTGCCATAAAAATAAAAGGTATTTTGTGAGATGTGAAGGGGCAGGAGTCCTGGTTGGTGTGTTTATCTTTTGAAAATTGAGTTTCCACCTCCGCTGGAGCAAGCCCAGCTTAACAACGAAAGAATGAAAAGCTTCCTAAAACAGACTTTTCTCAGCTATTAGAAGTATTAAATATAAATATTTTTAAATGATGGATTTCATTGGATGTTGTTTTTTTTCCCCACTGATACTATTTTGCTATTTTTAGATGATGATGTGTTAAATGAAGAAGAGCTAGATAAGGAGTTACTATGGAATCTTCAACTTTTGTCTGAGGTATTGTAAATCTGTGGAATAAGAAAATATTTCTGTGAAAATGTTGAGTTGCTCTGAGGATGTATCCTCTGTTTTTGAAAAATTGACTTCCAAACATGTAAAGTTAGATTTGAATCTGACTACAAAAAGCAGATAATCCCATTTTCTTGTTTTGAAAGGAGTATGATAATGGTTGACTACTTCATGCCTAATGTTTTTTACTCTAATGTGGATAACTCATTAATTGAAAAATTTATCAGATTTAGCATCTTCCCCTTCCCCATATTTTAAATTTGGCCATCAATCAAACTTCAGTTTCCTGTGCAATTTAGTTCAGGAACCAAAGAACAGAGAAATCCAATTCAGTTTTGTCTCTTCAGGGGGTACACTCTTGAAAAGGATGTTACTATGGCACTTAGCCTAAACACAGAAAATGTGTTTTTGATGTTAAGAAAGATTCATTGTTAGAAGATAATTAAAATGACAATCTTAAAATTAATTAAATCCATTTTAAGAAACATTGTCACTATTTTAGACAACTTTAGTAGCCAAACGTAGACTTTAAATATTGATTCCTGATCTTCTAAACAGAGTATCTTCAAATGTTTTCTTCCTAGATTACTCGAGTGGATGGGAAGAAGTTGCTTCTTTATAGGGAGCAGCTTGTAAAGATTCTCCAAAGAACCCTACATTTAACCTGTAAGCAGGGTTACACTCTGTCTTGTAACCTTTTGCATCACCTTCTTCGTTCTACTACACTTATCTACCCTACCGAGTACTGCAGTGTGCCAGGCGGCTTTGACAAGCCTCCTTCTGAATACTTTCCTATCAAGGCAAGCATTTTCAATAATCTAGGATTCCAGGATATATTGGGTTATTTTTCTAAGGGATTCAAAGTGTGGGTTTTTCCCCTGTTGTGTACAAATGTGTTGCTTTTTTAAAAAAAATTTCTTTATTTTTAACATAGATTACTAAAACTATTATTAAAATGTTTTAAACTTGAAAAGTGAGATGTAACTTGAGGGCAGAGTGCAATCATAGCCTCATAGAAACTTACTGTTTCAGTAAACTCACATTTGAGTGGCTCTTCAGGGAGGCCTTTTTTAGGAATGATAATGAAGGAATCATGTGATGTCTAATTTTTTTTGGTGTGCATTTGTTTCGTTAGGTTTGGTTTGCTTATACATTTTCTTTTAAGCCTTTTAAATTATGTGTGTGTGTTTCCCCCCTCCCCCCACTCAACTTCTCAAATTGCTGGTTAAATGCTGTCTTGTAGGACTGGGGTAAACCAGGGGACTTGTGGAATTTGGGAATCCAGTGGCATGTTCCTTCTTCTGAAGAGGTGGCTTTCGCCTTCTATCTGTTGGACTCTTTCCTTCAGCCTGAGCTCATCAAACTCCAGCGTTGTGGGGATGGAGAACTCGAAATGTCTAGGTTAGTTTTCCTTTATAATCAGTTAGTGATTGTATAGTTGTGGACTAAAACATTCTTTTCACACCTCTCCCTCTCTCTGTGGCATATCAGATGTATTCATTTTCAAGGTGTGTTTTGGATGCCTCCCATAAATGTGATTAGAAAATCATTTAAGATGGTTTATAGTTTAGCAACAGAAAGTTTCTCATAATTAAACATCTGAAATAGGAAAGCTCGGAGTTTTTTCTAGTTTGATTTTAGTGCCTTCTGCTTAGCATATTGTGCATATTTTGGGGAGTGTGTATAAATATGCCTGCTTTGTAAGGAAATGCCTGTTTTTCTAGATTCACTGTAGCTTTTACTGGCTCATTTCTTTTTAGGCATTCATATTTTGGTATTACTATTACCTAGAGAAATATCCCTGCGATTTTTTTTTCTGTCCCAAAGAGCTTTAACAACAAACAGTTATTTGAAACTGCTTTATATATAGTAAGAAAATTAGTATGTATCAAATAACAAGAAATTTTTAATAAGCAAATCCACTAGGAATGGGCTTGGAAGAGGAAGAAGTATAATTGACTTATGTCAGCTGTGTGTTACTCTGAACTGCTTTTTGGAGTAAATGTTTACCTAGTCTGTTTTAAAATTTTGGCCTTGCTGTATGGCTTGTGGGATCTTAGTTCCCTGACCAGGAATTGAACCTGGGCCCTCAGCAGTGAAAGTGCTGTGTCCTAACCACTGGACCGCCAGAGCAGTCCCTGTGTTAAGTCACTTCAGTTGTATCTAACTCAGTGCAACCCCATGGACTGTAGCCCTCCAGGCTTCTCTGTCCGTGGGGATTCTTCAGGCAGGAATACTGGAGTGGCTTGCCATGCCCTACTTCATCCATTTTAAAAGATAGACTGTAGTAGGGAATCTTCTATAATAGTTTTCCCTTTTGTTAGTGGTTGTAATCTTTGGATAAACAGGGAATTAGATTCAGAATTGCTTCACAAAGGGCAAGCAGTTGTTGTTACTTGTGATTATTTAGATTATTTAAATGTAAGTAGGTCTGATATTATCAGTAAATATCTGTTTAATTATCTTGTACTATTAAGTGGGTAAACTGAAAATGTTCATCATTTTTATGGCTTAATTTTATATATTCCCACTTGATAAAAAAGTTCTTGTACTTCACCTTAGACTCTGCAAGGCTTTTTGTTAAATAGAGATTTGGAGTCTTCTCAAATATGAAAATGGTTTTTATTTCTTCTAGAGATGATGTTCTTCAGAGTCTGACTATAGTCCACAACTGTTTAATTGGCTCAGGAAACCTCCTACCTCCATTGAAAGGAGAGCCGGTTACTAACTTGTAAGTAAAGATAACTATTTTATATATTTTGCTGTTTTGCCATTTGGCATATATTTTAAGACTTAGTCACATAATGAGTCACTGGTTCTGTTATTGGTTTGTTTCTGTATAACTTTAACCTTTTTGTCAATGTTAGGCTAAAAATAACTGAGCACAGTTTAGGTCTATAAACTTTAGGGCTTTATTCAGGTTTTGCATATGGTACTAGGATCAAATAACTTCTAGTGATAATCAGTTGTAAAATATCAACTTACAGCTATTAAGTCTGTTAGGTTACTGAGTTAATTGAGATAAATTCTTTTTGAAAAGAAAGAAAAGCACTTTTTTTGGGGTCTACCACTGGTAAGGATTTTGTAGCAAAAAACCTGGGGTAGTTTATTTTTAATAAAAATTTGTTCTGTTTTTCATTGATGTTGAACCTTTGAGACCCACCAAGTTGCTTTTATTAATTTAAGTGCTTTTCAGAGTATTATTTTGAATGAATGCCTTGATTTAGTCCATTGTCAGTACTACCATTTAAGTTGAAAAAATTAAAATGAAATCAGCAATATCCAACTTGTAGGTCACTTACCAAGTACGTAGATGCTAGTCTCAGCATCCCATCTTAGATCATTTTCTCTGAACTCCAATATCTTATTGCTGAGAAAGTTACTGAAAATCACACAAAAATAAGGAAGGAACCTTTGCCCTCTGAGAAGAACACAAGGGGAGAATCATTTGTTGATTTTGCAACAAGAATCTTAAGCTTCAAGGAGGGGTTTTAAAATGGCTTGCTTGTCTTTCCGTTTCCTACATAATTAGTCATTTGGAGTCATACTTTATTCATAATTCCCACTTATTTCACTTATCTAAAAACTGTTTCTAGGTACTGAACTTTTTAGATTACTCATTAGATTTAAGAGGGAGAAGTAGGGTCATTTCAGGTAAGGAAATCAATTTTAAGTTTGTCTAGAAATTTACTGAATTCTTTTAAAGAACTTTTGTTTTTTATCAAGCTTTATAGTTTGATATAAGAGCAACTTTACCAAAATTCACTTTTTCAAGAGATTCTAAACACTGTTTTAAAGTGAGAGACCTACAGAAATGGTTTTGATTTTCCTGATGCTCTTTAACAATATATAATATAGTGAGAACATAACTTAAGGCTAAGGCGTACCAAAAAGCTGCTTCACACATCAATTGATTGTATCAGTAAACTTAGTTCTGCTTAAACATGTTGAGAAGGGTGGTCCTTTAATTCAATAGTTTGTCAAAGAACAAAGGCATGTACCTTTTGTGTATGTAATTAGAGGACTCTTTAGTATTGAATGATGATTAGGATACATTTCTGAAGGGTCAGCTCAAGAGGCTTAGAGGTTTTGGTTGAAGTCCATATCAGCATAGAGCCAAGTGCTCTATGTTAGTAAAAGGAAGCAAAGTCTTTATCCTCTCCGACTAATGTGCGTCAGGACAGAGGTCCATATATTTGGTTATTACAAAGCTAGTTAGATTTGTATATAATGAAATGCATTTTCAATAAGGAAAACAGTGCCTAATTATAAAAAGTGTATTAAGACCCCCTTTACTGTACATTATAAGCTATAAAATTGACACGAGTATCCCTTTATAGGTTTTTTTCCAGGAAAGATAATTTAGACTTAAAAGTGTGGTGTTTAGGGACTTCCCAGATGATCCAGGGGTTAAGAATCTGCCTTTCAATTAAGGGGACGTGGGATCCATCCTTGGCTGGGGAACCAAGATCATGCATGCCACAGGGCTGCAGAACCCATGTTTCTTACCTAGAGAGCCTTCATGCCGCACCCAAGAGCTCTTGTGCCATAACTAAGACCCAACACAACCATGAATAAATAAATAAATATTTGTTCAACATGTTGTATTTAAAATTTTTCACTTAGAGTAAAAATTTAACGTAATAAAATATAATGAAGTAATACAAAATTATGTTAATATAAATATGTTTATATATATTTTAATGTTTTGATTGTAAATATAAAATGTTTTCTTGTATATTTAATAGCACATAGTAATGAAATAAAATATAAAACAAGGAAAACTTCAGTCATTTTAATCCTTGAACGATACACATATTTAGGGTTCTTTGTAGTTACATACCCTACTCAGGGTCATGATTATACAAAGGACAGTCAGAGATGAATGAGCATTTCTTTGCCTTTGAATTGTAAGAAAAGAGAGTTTGCAAAGTCTTCCCTGGGCTTGAATTAGTTTGTAACAGAATTCTTTTTTTTTAAAACCAACTTCTAACTGGGATCACCTTCGTCTGAAATTTTAATTTATTTTGGCAATGTGTGAGTTTTTACATTGACTTTATATAACATTTCACCTTTTTTTTGCAGATAGTAAGATAGTTTTCACCAAAGTATAATAAAACAAAGTTGGCCTTTTAAATTTCTAAAACGCTTATCGTAGTACAGTCAATAATTATTAAAATCTCTTCAGTGTAAATTGATTTGAAAGAGCTAATCAAATAATGTCAGTTGATGGTGCCATTGTTGTGTGATGGTAAATCATACTGCCTAGTGTGAAGGAAGAAGATCTGCAGCTTAATTCTTGGAGATGATCAGTAGCAGGTCAATTGGAAACTAGGAGATGAAAAGAACTCTTTATTTTGGGCATGAGTTACTCCAAAGGAGATAGAATAAAATTTACCTAGTTGGGGAGAAAGGGAAACACGTAACGGTGACCAGTGGTTTAGTGTAATGCCTGAGATGTCTAAGGAAGTCACTCCTGTTAATGTCAAGAGTGACTGTGGTAATTGGCTGTGGTATTGTAGGACATTATGCATTTTCTGAAATACCAGACCAATTTTTGGAAGTGCCTAGCAGCTCAGTTCTTTTTTTAAAAAAATTAACCTTATATATATATATTTTTTTTTTTTTTACATAAATCTCAGGTAAAATATTCTAGCTGCTTTAATTATTTTTTTGTCAGATCACTTATTATTAAGTTTGTCTTACACATGTATTAGTAGTATTGGTCTTCTGGCAAATAAAAAACCACGAGTTTAATTCTGAATTTTTCTGTAAGGAACTCTTAGTTCCTGATAGAGTATATGGGATGGTCTCAAAACCCCATTGTTGAGGGAAATAGCTACCACATGTGAAAAACAATTTTCTGTGCTATGTAATGATAGAGACTGAAAAAAAAAAAATGAAAAGCTTAGATTAGATGAGTTGATTGTCCTAAGTATTAATTACATACCTAATGGTATCTACATTGTACTTTTTGGCCTTTTGCATTATAAGGTTACTAAGTATCTTGTACATACTATAAATTTTACTGTTTCAAAGGTTGGATGAAATAAGGGCCTTTGAGAGCAATTAAGAGTAAATTATTTTAGTTCAGTTTGAAATTTTAACAGTTTTGTCAGATACCAAGGTTACTGAATTAATCTTAAAATGTGACCTCTCTATTTTGCTCTTGGAACCTTTAGTTAATGATGTCATAGAAATACCTGTGATATAATTTATACTCATAGTTCTGCCTTTAAAGGTGTGGAAATTGGATTATGTCTTTTCAGGGTCATATAGGAATTTTGGACACTTGCTTTAATCCTCAAATCGTCATTAATTTCTCCTTTTGCAGTCCATTCTTTAGACTCTTTTAGGTCTAACCAGCTATCGCAGGATGCAAAAAACTAACATCTGTAAAAACAGGGTTACTCAAGGTAGAGGAGTCATCATTTTTCATCTCAAATATTTCTTCTTTACTTTGTGCCCCCTTTCCTCTGATAGATCTGTTAAGTCATTCTTAGTTAAATCATTCTTAGGATCTCAGCTTTTACTAACTTTTTACTGGAAAGAAAAAAATTCATACTTAAGGTCTAAGAGTTGAGACCGTTTCATGAATATGTGAAAGGATGTGTTGTTATGCGCTGAGGGGCAGGGCTAGCTAACCTCTCTTGGCACCTCCAGGAAACTACCCAGCTCTGCTGGGGGAGCTGCACACAGAAAAGGAAACAGTTACTACTCCACGGTGAGTAACCCTGTTTTCTCCTTATTTCACCTTCTGACTGTTTTCATTGATTTTTAAAAATTTGTGTGTCAGACATGGAAGTAGTTCTTAGGCTCCGAGTTCATTTTAAACCTAGCGGTATGTAAGGTTCTCTTTACTTGGCAAACCGTTTCACATGGTAGAGCAAGAGCCAGCCTTTCATTTGTGTTTATAGCTATTGCCGGTGCCCAGGATTGAACAGGATAACAGAACACAGAAATAGGTCAGTTGTCTGTTGTGAAACACTTGTTACCTTGAGGGGAAAAAAAAGATCTGTTAGTGGCTTGGCTTTTATACCTTTTATGTTTGTTTTCGTTTGGGAGGGGAGGGATTTGGGGAAGGGTAAGCTGTTCTTCCATTTACAGACAGGAAGAATTATTGTTTGCAGTTGTTCTGTGACAGTTCAGCTAGCTTCCATTTGCGTATTTGATTTGTATTGTATATTTTGTTTTTATGTTATTGGTCATTTCTTCCTTTTTCATCATCCTTTCTTTCCCACCAGTGATTATTTTGATAGTTCTACTCTAATCAGATCTAAAGATTGTCATCCTGTGGTACAAGTAACATCGTTGTAGAAAACTTTGTTTTTTAAGTGGTGCAAATGTTAAACACATTTTATTATAAATTAGGTGGCTTGGTGGTACTGTGTAGTTGCTGTGAACCTGATTTAACTTGATTATTATTGTATAGTTAATATTATTTATAATATGCTGTGTTGAGTTTGTCAGAATTTTATTTTTATATTACTGTTTGTAAAAATGAACCAATGAATGAGTAGAATGAATTTCACTTGAGGTGGAAGAGTCATGGTATTTGATTTAAATTATATGTATTGTTACTACAGTATTTAATCAGAATGCAGATCTATAATTGTTGATGGCACTTTAAATCTACTTGGCAAAAATTATGTACATAACTAAAAGTTACAAGAGCAGTTTTAAGTATGGGAGAGTACAGCCCAGCGCACATAGACTTAAAATGTAGTAGCCACAAAGAGATACGAGTCTTATTTGAGTAATGGAGAGAGATTTCTTTTAGAAAATTCTTCTTTTAAAGAAAGATCAGAAGAAATATTTAATATAAATATTTGTACTGAGAAACATTCAGTGTCAAAGGTGTCAGTACAGTTTAATTAATTTGTTAGATAAGAGATCAATTAAAGCTTAATCTTAGATAAATAAGCATAAAAGAAACTTGAGATGGATAAAAACAGATACAGCTGAAATATGTGTCTAAACAGATGCCTTCTATGCACTTCAGATATGTAAGATGTGTTTTTATTCAGGTTTTAAAAGTAAAAGCTGAAGCCATTTTAATTTAAATAAACTACTTAAATATTTTAAAATCCCATACAGGTTGATATGTTTTTAAATAATTGTGTAATAAGTGATAGTATTTTTTCAATTTTCTGATAGGGAAACAATTCAGAGTGACACATGGATTTTTACAATTAGCATTGGGACCCTTAGATGAGACTTGTTTTTAAATGTGGTTACGGTGTAATTCGGAGAAGGCAATGGCAACCCACTCCAGTACTCTTGCCTTGAAAATCCTATGGACAGAGGAGCCTGGTAGGCTGCAGTCCAGGGGGTTGCGAAGAGTCGGACACGACTGAGCGACTTCACTTTCACTATGCACGTTCATGCATTGGAGAAGAAAATGGCAACCCACTCCAGTGCTCTTGACTGGAGAATCCCAGGGACGGGGTAGCCTGCTGGGCTGCTGTCTATGGGGTCGCACAGAGTCAGACACGACTGAAGCGACTTAGCAGCAGCAGCAGCAACAGTGTAATTGGCAGTAGTAGAAGCAGAAAGGCATAATAAAAAAACATCTCAGATTCCTAACTGATAGCCTTTTGTTTGGTTGTGTGTTTGATACAGTACAAAAATTTTCAGGATAGTTTATTATAGAGATTGCTTTTTAAAAACTCATTTGTTAAGAGTAGTTTTGTGACAATAATTAGAATGCATGCTTGGTTCAATATTATGTGATACTAGACATGGGTTGGGCAAGGTACAGTTGTATTACATTTATTAGCAGCAAGGAGGAGACCTGTGTTCTCCTGTCATAGCTTGTGACAAGTATTTCCCTTGCTCTGTGGGGGTGGGGATTAACAGTTTTATGCCTAATGCTTGTTACTCTTTGAGCACAGCCTTTTCTCTTTCTTGGTGAAATCTAATTTCAGTAAGATATTGAACTCCCCTTGAAGTTCACTGTGAAAGAATCTGATCTTATTTTTTACTGACTAGACTCTATGCATATATATTTTTCAATCATACACATTTTTACAGAATGTTTAAGTTTGCATGCTGTTGCCAAAAGCTGAAACTTTATGGAGTGAAAACAAGATTTTAAGAAGAATTTAAATTTGAACTTGAAATTCTCTGAAAAGCAAATTAACATTTTATATTAAGAAATATTACCATTCTTTGTTTATATTCTGTAGATTTAGTTTTGAAACTTGAGACAGTACTATTGCCGTCCTAGGCACTACATCATAGCAAGGAACATAGTTAAATAATTGGGTTTTAGTAATCTTAATGTTATTTACCCATTTAGATAAATCCCAGAATCCATAGCAACCAATTATTAGGATAGAGATAACTTAGCTCAACTTAAAAAAAAAAAAAAAAATGCAGTATCGGCGGGGGGTGTTGATTTAAAAATAGTGTTTTTCTTCTTTACAAGTAGTAGTTCATGAATTACAAGCAATAATTATAAAACCTCTATTTATTACTAATTAGGCCTATATAGGATACGCTTATCTCATGTTTCCTTGGCAATTTGCTCCTTTCTTCCTTTTCTTAGAAAGTAGTAAAATCTTTGTTTATAAAAAGTTATTGAATTGAATCATAGTTTGAAATAAAATGTTTTTCATTAAAGAAAATTTATATTTCAGATATAAAAATTCATATTCCCCAGTAGAATCTGTCCTTAGGTACCTAAAATGTGACTTTGAATGTAGTATTTTTACATCTGAACATCTTCAGAAGTAGTGGTATTTTATTGCAGATGTTAGGAGAGATCACTTTAGCTGGTTGTAAGAGGAAGAGTAATGATTATCTAAAGAAGCTTGTCTGCTGTATATTTTACAGTAAAATTTGATGGTGATTTTTTGGTGTTTATTTTAACCATTATTATAACATTGAAAGTTTACTTTTCCTTGTATAAATGTTTATCATCAGTCTTAAGCTTTTACACTTGTATATTGAATATCAGTGTTATGTTCATTTGGGCAGTGAATCCCCCCCAAAGTCATTACATTTAATTAACATTTTTTTGAAGATGAATAATACTGTACTTACTGAAACAGATAGACCATTAGTCTTCAGAAGGCTAGAGTAAAGAATTGAAGTGTTGAAGATGAGAGATCTGTGTTAAAGATGATCATCTAAACATTCTAGCAATGACATTTTTCCCTTTAAACCTCCTTTTTGGTATTGTTAATAAATACAGGCATTCTTGTCTTTATACAGGGTACCAAGTATGGTGTCTTTGGAAGAGACAAAGTTATATACTGGACTTGAATATGGTATGTGAATCCTAATCTGAGTAAATCTGTGTGGATTATTTTTATCAGTTACTTTATAAGAGTTAAGATGGGATAATACTGTAGTTACAACTTTTCTAGTCTCTATGTAAAATGAGTATTAATTACACAATATTATCTTTGCTTTTTCTGGAGAAAGTGGGAAATTATTATATAAAGAATAGCCATTAAAGGATAGATGCTTTCTATGTGCAAAGGGAGACTTCCATATATTGTAATGCTCACTTATGGTTAGAATTGTTATTTTATACTTGAGCTAAACCCTTATATATTTGATTTATGCAAAACATTTAGCATTAATTTAATGTTCTGAATCTAACATTAATAAATTTAACACTTCCTTATTGGAGTTCATTGCATATATTAATTAATTAAATGTAATTTTTGTTTGTTTGATTTGGGTCACCACAACTGATTAAAGAATCTTACGCATTTTTAGTCCGTAATTAGTGACTAGAGTGCCTTTGAAATATTGGCAGAGACAGTTTTGTCTCCCTCCTCCTTGCCTGCCTAATAATAAAGGTTTATAAGCAGGTTCTTATAACTGTGTAGATTTTAAAAGATATTCTGTATCATGCCAAGCTACTAACCAACTATGATAAAGACAGACCCATTTAAAAAAAATTTTTTTTATTGGAGATATAGTTGCAATTAATTTACAGTGTTGTATTAATTTGAAGTGTACAGCAAAGTGAATCTGTTACACATATGTATCTACTTTTTTTAGATTCTTTTCCATGACCCATTTATTTTCTTCCTGGATACATTATCTCTTCTTGACATAACTGTTAGTATAAACTTGAAAGCTCTGTCTGGGCTGCATTAAGTGTGTGTAAAATGCCTTTTCTCATTTTTTACAAATAGATCTATCCAGAGAGAACTACCGGGAAACAATTGCTAGGGTCATAAGGAAACTTCTTAGTAAGTACATACATGTATTTATTTTTTTTTTACTAAGTATTTAGAAATTTTATAACATATGTGCTTTTACTTAACTATTTAAAAATTATAAATGGTGAGAATATCAGGTGGTGGGTTTTTTCCCCCCTGTTCTTTTCTAGTATATCAGGAGTCCTATGGTAATTTAAAATATTTTAACAAAAATTCTTTTCCTCCTATTATAGACCACATACTTAATAATTCAGAAGATGATACCAAGTCCTTGTTTCTTATCATAAAGGTACAATTGTTATTTACACAGTTGCATGGTTATTAATACGACCAGATTTGATGTGACAACTCATAAATATAAAATCTGAAATTCTTTGGCACAGATTATTGGAGACCTTTTGCAGTTCCAAGGATCTCACAAGCATGAATTTGACTCTCGTTGGAAAAGCTTTAACCTAGTAAAGAAATCAATGGAAAATCGGGTCAGTATTTTCACTTAAAACTCAGAATTTATTTTAAAGGTATATAATACTGATATAACCACCTAATTTAGCATTTGTTTAGCATACAGAGGAAGTTTCCCTGTAAGTAAAAATAGTAGATTTTCAAATACTATATCCTGGTATAATCAAAAGGATCCTGGAAATAAATATACTTTACTGAAACCTCTTCTGTCAATTTCCGTGCTAGTCTCTGAACTCTCAATGGCAATTTGGAGTATAATAACTTGGCAACCGCATTCTCATTATCATATAAGAACCTAAAGGGATGAAAAGTAGGAATTGTCCATAGGCATGAATTTAAAGCATCATGTTTTATTTAATCTTAATTGGTTCTCCAGGAGAGATCAATATAAGATCTCCTGGAAGCACGGAAGAAAGAATAACTTAAATCAACCATTTGAAGATCATAGCACAGTTCTTCATTGGGAGACTTTTTTTGGAAATTGAGACTGTAAAGGTTTTACGAGTTTGTTGTTTAGGCATGGGATACTTCATATTTTAAACAAAGAGATTGACATGGGGAAAGGCAGGGAGATGTACCAACATGGCATGCCTTAGGGAGCACTAGTTGTAGGAAAGAGTGGCAGGAGGTAAACTAGGTCAGTTCTAGTTTTGTCCCAAGAATGTGCTCCAGTTTTACATTCAGCAGTGGGGAAGTCATTAAAAGTTCTTAAGTAGATCTGATGTGAATATTGAAAGGATCAATATTAAATTCAGTGGATTTTAAAAAGCTCTGCCACTGCTGTAAGAATAAGCAGTAGGCAAACGAGCCTGGAAGTCAGGAGGCTTTAATAGTAGTTCAGATGGGAAAGCATAGCCTGTGCTAGGGTGGAGGTAAGGGGACTTGAAAATGAAAGAATTGGTGGGGGCTTGATAACCAATCAGTATCACAGTAATCCAAGCCTATGCCCCAACCAGTAATGCTGAAGAAGCTGAAGTTGAATGGTTCTGTGAAGACCTACAAGACCTTCTAGAACTAACACCCAAAAAAGATGTCCTTTTCATTATAGGGGACTGGAATGCAAAAGTAGGAAGTCAAGAAACACCTGGAGTAACAGGCAAATTTGGCCTTGGAATACTGAATGAAGCAGGGCAAAGACTAATAGAGTTTTGCCAAGAAAATGCACTGGTCATAACAAACACCCTCTTCCAACAACACAAGAGAAGACTACACATGGATATCACCAGATGGTCAACACCAAAATCAGATTGATTATATTCTTTGCAGCCAAAGATGGAGAAGCTCTATATAGTCAACAAAAACAAGACTGAGAGCTGACTGTGGCTCAGATCATGAACTCCTTATTGCCAAATTCAGACTCAAATTGAAGAAAGTAGGGAAAACCACTAGACCATTCAGGTATGGCCTAAATCAAATGCCTTATGATTATAAGTGGAAGTGAGAAATAGATTTAAGGGCCTAGATCTGATAGACAGAGTGCCTGATGAACTATGGACAGAGGTTCATGACATTGTACAGGAGACAGGGATCAAGACCATCCCCATGGAAAAGAAATGCAAAAAAGCAAAATGGCTGTCTGGGGAGGCCTTACAAATAGCTGTGAAAAGAAGAGAAGTGAAAAGCAAAGGAGAAAAGGACAGATATAAACATCTGAATGCAGAGTTCCAAAGAATAGTAAGGAGAGATAAGAAAGCCTTCCTCAGCAATCAATGCAAAGAAATAGAGGAAAACAACAGAATGGGAAAGACTAGAGATCTCATCAAGAAAATTAGAGATACCAAGGGAACATTTCATGCAAAGATGGGCTCGATAAAGGACAGAAATGGTATGGACCTAACGGAAGCAGAAGATATTAAGAAGAGGTGGCAAGAATACACAGAGGAACTGTACAAAAAAGATCTTCACGACCAAGATAATCACAGTGTGATCACTCACCTAGAGCCAGACATCCTGGAATGTGAAGTCAAGTGGGCCTTAGAAAGCATCACTACGCTGGTGCATTGGGATGACTCAGAAGGATGGCATGGGGAGGGAGGTGGGAGGGGCGTTCAGGATTGGGAACACGTGTACACCCGTGGTGGATTCATGTTGATGTATGGCAAAACCAATACAATATTGTAGAGTAATTAGCCTATAATTAAAATAAATAAATTTAAATTAAAAAAAGAAAAAGCATCACTACGAACAAAGCTAGTGGAGGTGATGGAATTCCAGTTGAGCTATTTCAAATCCTGAAAGATGATGCTGTGAAAGTGCTGCACTCAACATGCCAGCAAATTTAGAAAACTCAGCAGTGGCCACAGGACTGGAAAAGGTCAGTTTTCATTCCAGTCCCAAAGAAAGGCAATGCCAAAGATGCTCAAACTACTGCACAATTGCACTCATCTCACATGCTAGTAAAGTAATGCTCAAAATTCTCCAAGCCAGGCTTAAGCAATACGTGAACCATGAACTTCCTGATGTTCAAGCTGCTTTTAGAAAAGGCAGAGGAACCAGAGATCAAATTACCAATATCCACTGGATCATGGAAAAAGGAAGAGAGTTCCAGAGAAACATCTATTTCTGCTTTATTGACTATGCCAAAGCCTTTGACTGTGTGGATCACAATAAACTGTGGAAAATTCTGAAAGAGATGGGAATACCAGACCACCTGACCTGCCTCTTGAGAAACCTGTATGCATGTCAGGAAGCAACAGTTAGAACAGGACATGGAACAACAGACTGGTTCCAAATAGGAAAAGGAGTACGTCAAGGCTGTATATTGTCACCCTACTTATTTAACTTATATGCAGAGTACATCATGAGAAACGCTGGGCTGGAAAAAGCACAAGCTGGAATCAAGATTGCTGGGAGAAATATCAATAACCTCAGATATGCAGATGACACCACCCTTATGGCAGAAAGTGAAGAGGAACTCAAAAGCCTCTTGATGAAAGTGAAAGAGGAGAGTGAAAAAGTTGGCTTAAAGCTCAACATTCAGAAAACGAAGATCATGGCATCTGGTCCCATCACTTCATGGCAAATAGATGGGGAAACATTGGAAACAGTGTCAGACATTATTTTTTGGGGCTCCAAAATCACTGCAGATGGTGACTGCAGCCATGAAATTAAAAGACGCTTACTCCTTGGAGGAAAAGTTATGACCAACCTAGATAGCATATTGAGAAGCAGAGACATGACTTTGCCAACAAAGGTCCATCTAGTCAAGGCTGTGGTTTTTCCAGTGGTCATGTATGGATGTGAGAGTTGGACTGTGAAGAAAGCTGAGCGCCAAAGAATTGATGCTTTTGAACTGTGGTGTTGGAGAAGACTCTTGAGAGTCCCTTGGACTGCAAGGAGATCCAGCCAGTCCATTCTGAAGGAGATCAGTCCTGGGATTTCATTGGAAGGAATGATGCTAAAGCTGAAAATCCAGTACTTTGGCCACCTCATGCGAAGAGTTGACTCATTGGAAAAGACACCGATGCTGGGAGGGATTGAGGGCAGGAGGCGAAGGGGACGACAGAGGATGAGATGGCTGGATGGCATCACCGGCTCGATGGACATGAGTCTGAGTGAACTCTGAGAGTTGGTAATGGACAGGGAGGCCTGGCGTGCTGAGATTCATGGGGTCGCAAAGAGTCGGACACGACTGAGTGACTGAACTGAACTGAACTGATAACCAATGAGATAAAGGTGTAAAAGAGGAATCTGGGTTCCAGACTTCTTCCTTTAGTGACTGGGTAGAAGATTGAGGGTAGGGGAAAATTTAAAAGATAATTTTTACAAAAGTAAAGGATGTTATATTCTGTAGTAAACATACACAATTACCCAGAAAGGCTATTTATAAATGTAATAGAGTCAATAACTTTTTTTAGGGGCTGGTGTTGTATTTATAGTATTAGTATTGTATTTGGGTGAATAAAGACCAGCTGCACTGCTCTCCCACACATGGATTTGTTAATAAATCATCAGAAAAAGTGGGTGTTGGATGAGCTATTTAAAGGGAGTATTCCTATAATTAGCCATAAAATTAATAATATATTTTTAAATATGTCTCATATTATTTTAGTATAAGTGAAATACCTACAAAATACTGCCCGCAAGCCCTTCCTGTACCTTCTTTGAGCTAATTTTTTGTTAAGGGATTCAGAGGACCCCATTGTTGAGGCATTCATGGAAGATGTTGAAGTGTTTGCTACTCTTTTTTTCAGCTCCATGGGAAAAAACAACATATCAGAGCACTATTGATTGACAGAGTAATGTTGCAGCATGAGGTAAATAGCTTTTTAAAATTAAGATACCTTTTGTGGGGAGGGGCATGCCTTGCATGCGGCTTGTGAGACCTCAGTTCACTAGCTAGGGATTCAACCTGAGCCACAGCAGTGAAAACCTGGAATGCTAACCACTAGGCCGCCAAGGAACTCACCATGATGACTTTTTTTAAATGACAGTTTTTTCAGATACATATTTAATTATTGGTGTTATGTCATAATTAAATGAACTTGTACTAAAAACTTTGAGATTTGATTTACACTGGTCTCTTTTTTAGCTGCGAACACTAACTGTTGAGGGTTGCGAATACAAAAAGATACATCAAGAGATGATTAGAGATCTTCTTCGTTTATCTACAAGTTCATACAGTCAGGTAAGGCTAGTCCACACACTCGGGCGTGTCCCCCTCTTACCCATTTTGTAACACTCCATCTAAAGTATCCCCATTTTAAGGAAGGGATAGTTAGGGAGTTTGGGAATGTCACGTGTACACTGCTGTGTTTAAAATGGATAACCAACAAGGATCTACTGTAAAACACGTGGAACTCTGCTCAGTGTTAGGTGGCAGAACGGATGGAAGGGAAGTTTTGGGGGGAGTGGATACATGTACATGTATGGTGAGTGCCTTTGCTGTCTGCCTAAAACTGGCACAACACTGTTAATCAGCTATACTCTGATACTGAATAAAAAGTTTTTTTTAAAAATTAAGTATCCCCATTTTAACAAGGGGATTTAAATAATTTATTAGCATCAAAAGTTTATGTTTTAAATTACAAATATATTCAAATTAGTTTTGCTTCTCTTTTTAAAATAACATTTATTTTTGCTGTTTATAATTGCTTCTCAAAATTTTTTTTGAAAAATATAACTAAAGTAGATAATGCTAATGTAGCCAGTGTAATGTTGATACCACTTAAATCATATTATGAATACCAGCCTTTGAAGGCCATATAATTCTTCCATGCCATTATGCCCGAGTTTAGGAAGCTGATACCATGTGAATTGTGGGGTGCATCCTTTTAGGTAGCATAGGACCAAAAATTCATAAGAGATTTATAAATAGCCAGTGAGTCTGTAAATTAGGAAACCAGTCTAACCCAGAGATTTTTGCCTGAAGTATTATTTTTAAAAGTTTGAAAAATGTACAGTGTATTGCTTTTTACTATAATGAGCTGTTGTTCATTACTGTTTAGTTCATGGGTTATGAATTTATACTGAATCTTTTGTTTGGGTTCAAAATATGTGGCCTATACCTAAGGTTTGCATTAAAAAGTTTAAGTTGTTTTGTGTTTTGGAAAGTCTTTGATTTTCCTCATGTAGACACAAAAGACAGTCTGACTTTTCTCATTAAGAATACACTCAGAATAAAAAGTTTAATAGTCTGCTGATTATGTTACTGAACAAATGCATATCAGTTCCATTCAGTCTCTCTTTTACCAAAAATGATTGAATGAGTGTAACTTAAACTTTGGATGTAGTTGGTGGTAGTTTGCTTTCCTTCTGATAAAAAGATGATTATTTACTCATTTTTGTTATGCGCTTTGGTATATTTTTCTGTTATTAAAACAGCATGTAAATTACTACTGCTTTGTTTTAAACATTCATATGGAATTTTTTTTGTCGTTTTTCTGCCATGTAATAAGCGTCTGTTCATTACTCTTTCTTTAGGTCAGAAATAAGGCCCAGCAAACATTTTTTGCTGCCTTGGGAGCATATAACTTCTGTTGCAGAGATATCATTCCCTTGGTTTTGGGGTTCTTACGACCTGATAGACAAGATGTCACTCAACAGCAGTTCAAGGTACAGTGTTTTTGTTTTTACTACAAAATTTTTCAGCTGTGGAGAAAAGATGAAAGAATTTCACACTGATGGAATTGCTGACCCCCAAGGCAGGTATCTAATTCAAGACAGTTATAGACAGTCTAACTCATTGGGTGATATGTTGTTGAGAGCAGTTTAAATGGACAAAATCAGACAGGTCAAGTAAGATTAAAATTGGAAACTGTGAAATCAGTAAAATCGAAGTTACAGTGACCTTATAAGAACCGTAAAGAGGATTAGAGTCCAAGGTGGTTAAGAAGCCAGATTCGAATTGTGAATGTTCAGGAAATAAAATGATTTGATCCTAATGTCTCTTTTTATTAAAACGCATGCATACTTAGTCACGTCTGACTCTTTGCGACCGTATAGAGTGTAATCCGCTAGGCTCCTCTGTCCATGGGATTTCTCAGGCAAGAATGTTTAGAGTGGGTTGACATTTCCTCCTCAAGGGAATCTTCCCAACCCAGGGATTGAACCTGCATCTCCTGTGTATCCTGCATTGCAGGCAGTCTTTGCTCGCTGAGCCTTTGAGGACATCCTCAGTAAAATAGGGTACCTTAAAAAGAGGAATCTACTGTCATCAGAATCATTTTGATTAATTGAACTCCTATTTGTTGTTGTGCAGTCACTAAGTTGTGTC
The DNA here is from genome assembly GCF_029407905.1 of Bubalus kerabau. Lineage (NCBI taxonomy): Eukaryota > Metazoa > Chordata > Mammalia > Artiodactyla > Bovidae > Bubalus > Bubalus kerabau. Next base: position 39,372,651 of record NC_073634.1, on the reverse strand, counting down.
TGACTGTGACGCCACGAACTGCAGCACGCAGGCTTCCCTGTCCTTCACCTTCTCCCAGAGCTGCTCACGCTCATGTCCTTTGAGTCAGTGATGCCACCCAACTATCTCGTCCTCTGTCATCCCCTTCTTCTGTCTTCCATCTTTCCCAGCATCAGGATCTCTTCTAATGAATCGGCTCTGTGCATCAGATGGCCAAATTATTGGAGCTTCAGCTTCAGCATCAGTCTTTCCAATGAATATTTAAGATTGATTTCCTTTAGAATTGACTGCTTTAATCTCCTTGCGGCCCAAGGAACTCTCAAGAGTCTTCTCCAGCACCACAGTTCAAAAGCATCAATTCTTTGGCAGTCAGCCTTCTTTATGGTCCAACTCTCAGATCCATGCATCACTACTGGAAAAATAATAGCTTTGACTATACGGACCTTATTAGTATTAATAAAAAGTATGCAGTATAATTAAGTAACCTAATTTTTATATAATTAGGGAGATCCTCGGCAACCAGATTTAACTACTATTTTTTTAAGTACTCCAGGCATTATACCCTAAAATGCAAAGAGTGGCAGATTTCACAGCCTTTATAAATGTAGTAGCAGAGAATTAGAATGGAAGCTAATAAAAGCACATCTTTACATTTCTATACTAATAGCCGTTCTTTGAGCTAACCATCTGTTAAATGACTTAGAGAAAATATTACTGGATTGCATTTAAGTAACATGTTAAATGTATGAACCTGTTTTACTAACCAATACCAAGCATTTAAATAATCAGTGTTGAGTAGATGTGAAAACAACACGTAGGTTTGTTGGCTACAACTAAACCGTGCTTTAGTTCTCAACTTCATTTTTTCCTGCAGGGTGCCTTGTATTGTCTCCTTGGAAATCACAGTGGTGTATGCTTGGCAAACCTTCATGATTGGGACTGTATTGTACAGACTTGGCCAGCAATTGTTTCTTCTGGGCTTAGCCAAGCAATGTCCCTGGAAAAGCCATCGATAGTGAGGCTGTTTGATGATCTTGCAGAAAAGATTCATCGGCAATATGAAACAATTGGCTTGGACTTCACAGTAAGCAAAATGATTTTTTAAATTCAAACTTTAGTGCAAACACTGCTTTGTTAAAATGCTCTGATTTTTCTTGTCTGTTTTTCAGTAATCATTTTCTTGGCATTTGATTCTTTTTTTTTTTTTAAGCATTTTATTTCTCTTTCCTTTTAATGCTTTAGTGATCATTACTGTAAATGGCAGGGAGAAGTAGAAAGTTGAAGCATGGCCAGGAGAGAACTGCGTGGTTTTCTACCAAGAGGCCACAAAGTAGATTACATTGTTGGTATTTGCCATTATTCCCGGTATATCTGTGGCCTCATTTTTCTGAAAGTTGGTTCTGTTTTAGGAGGTCAGTTTTACTAGTCAAAGTCACAGAAGATTGACTACAGGGTTCATAATTTATAGGAAGATTAAAATTGGATGATTTGACAAATGAAAAAGTAAGTATCGGGTTCAGTAGAGCTAAGATGAGGATGCAGAGCAGATTATCATCTAAAAATTTTCAAATGCCTATTTACACACCCAACAGAATTGGGGATGGGTAAGAGATGTGAGTACAGTTGAATCCCCCTCTTTTCTGAAGTTATTTTGTTTTACATCTGTCCTCAGTTTTAAAAACCACTGCTCTAAATGTATACCTTTTTTGCAAAATATACTCTATTTGTAACTGTCAGATTATACTTTCTTTTTAAATTTTTTTTTTAAACTTGAGATGTAACTCACATACAAAAACCTTTTTAACAGAACAGTTGTGTGCTTATAATCACAATAGTCTATTCTCAGGGTTGTACAACCATCAGTACTCTCATTCTAGAACATTATAATTACTCAAATAAAGAAACCTTATACCCAGTAATAGTTGCTTCCCATTTCCCCATACCCCTGCTGCTGCTGCTGCTGCTAAGTCGCTTCAGTCGTGTCCGACTCTGTGCGACCCCATAGACGGCAGCCCACCAGGCTCCCCCGTCCCTGGGATTCTCCAGGCAAGAACACTGGAGTGGGTCGCCATTTCCTTCTCCAATGCATGACAGTGAAAACTGAAAGTGAAGTCCCTCAGTCATGTCCGACTTTTCGCGACCCCATGGACTGCAGCCCACCAGGCTCCTCCGTCCATGGGATTCTCCAGGCAAGAGTACTGGAGTGGGGTGCCATGGCCTTCTCTGTCCCCATATCCCTAGTCTCTGGAAACTACTGACTTGCTCTTTTTCTCTGTCAATTTGCCTATTATGGCCATTACATGTAAATGGAATTATACAATTTGTGGCCGATTATATCTGGCTTCTGTCACTTAGCATAATGTTGTTAAGATTTATCCACGGTATGTCCATACTTCATTTTCTTCCTGGCTTTTCTTTTTAATAAGATTCCAAAGTCATGTGTTGGAATAGCAGAATTACTTCAGCAATCAAAAAACCCCTCTATCAACCAGACAATGCTTAGCTCAGAAGAAATTAAAGAAGGACTTAAACGCCAACAAGAGAGGAATGTTGATGCCCTGAGGTAATTATTAATGCCTGCTTATCCAGATGTGTAACATTATAGACAGTAGGTTTTAAATATCTCTCAGATAGCGATGCACTATAACTACCTAATGAGATTTACACATTGTACTGAAGAGAAACCAAAGTGTTAGGTAGTTATTGTGAAGATCTGTTTGTCACTTTTAGCTATGGAGATAGAAAAACACCATCTTAAAATAATCATGTCATATGTTTTTTCAACATGAATTGATTTTTCTTGTAGTATACATATTCCACTCATTAAATCTTAAGTTCAATATTTATCTTGTCATAGCTCTTACAGTAGTAAGCTTTTGATCAAATTTATATGAATTTGTTATCATGATATTAGTAAATTGCTTTTAGATTTTTGGAACCAAAGTACTTCAGCAGTAACACTCAAGCAGGAGCTTTCCCAACTTTATTATTTTCTTTGCCTTATAAATGTACTCATTAATTTTTTCCCCAGCATTTCTATATAAATAATAAACTTTATAGTCTACCTCATGTATACCTGGGTGTTGTGTAGGTAGACCACTCCTGATCACCACTCACAGATTTCCTTTTGAATGCCCACCCAGGAACAGTTCAATTGCTCAGTGTACCTAGCACTACTTTTTTTTCTCTCTCTACTTTTTCCTCTCTTTTCTTATTTTCTTTTTGGTGTCAACCGTCTGCTTACTTCACTCTGGCTTATTTTTCATCAGACCCTTTATAGTCTGGTAATGAGGATGGTGAATTTGGCAGGAATTTTAATTACATTGCATTTTTGATATTCATCTTAGCATTGTATTAAAATAGTAGCTCACCTGAATTTTTTTTTTTTAAGGAACTATGAAAATTTGGTTAACACTTTGCTAGATGGTGTGGAGCAGAGAAATTTGTAAGTGCAAAAAAAGTATTTTTTTAATTCCCAATGCTTTTATCTTCAATGTTATAGGGGATTTCTACCCTGAAGACCATGAATGAGTATCAGTGTGTTTTCTGATTTTTTTCCCACTCTCCCCTTTTCAGGCCCTGGAAATTTGAGCATATAGGCATTGGGCTTTTGTCTCTACTCTTGAGAGATGACAGAGTGTTGCCTCTTCGTGCCATACGTTTTTTTGTTGAGAATCTCAACCATGATGCAATTGTAGTTCGAAAGGTACATATTTTATTTTAGCTATAATCTTGCGTTTGAGAATTTTTACATGTTGAAGTGTATTGATTTGAAATCTACCTCTCTTGGATCAGAGATGGTAATAATTCATCCAACAAATACATGAAGAGGTGTTCTCAGACGCTGTGAATTTCAACACTGGGGATATAGCAGGAAACACGTTTATAGGTTATTGGACAGCCTGACTTTGAAAAATTAACCACAGGTATATTATAACATGTTACAGGAAGGAAAAGATTTTTGGTTTTACTTGAAAACTATCTGAGGCGGGTGACCTGGCCTGGCACATTGGGAAAAGATCCCTAGGAAGAAATGTCTAGGCTGAGAGAGGAAGAATAAGCAGGAACAAAGAAAGGATACAGGTTGTTTAGGCAGAGCCTTGCATGGGTTGAGGGTTCAACAGTAAGAACTGCAAACGACTCAGCCCAAATCAGAGTTAGCACTCATGTGACTGTGCCGTCAGTGGGTGAGGTATTTCTCTGCTTTTGAGAGAAACAAAACTCAGCTTCTGCTTTGGGTCAAGGTAGCAACCCTTTGAGAGATGTAAAATGTACCTTACCTGCTTCTTTTCTAGATGGCAATCTCAGCTGTTGCTGGTATTCTTAAGCAGCTAAAAAGAACCCACAAAAAACTGACCATCAGTCCCTATGAAATCAGTAAGTATTACCAAATGTGATGAATAGTGCTGCTTTTTTTTTTTTTGAATAGTGCTTCTTAGTCAGACTTGGAAAGCTTCTTTGAAATGTATAAATTATAGTTCTTGATCCAAATATTTTTCTGTACCAAGTATAGAAGTATAGGAGATTTTTTTTTTACTTAAAAAAAACTTGTTTGGCTGTGCCAGAGCTTAGTTGTAGCATGCAAGATCTTTGTTTTAACATACTAGATGTTCAGTTGCAGCATGCAAACTCTAAGTTGTGTTATGTAGGATCTAGTTCTCTGACCAGGGATCGAACCCAGACTCCCTCCATTGGGAGTACAGAGTCTTAGCCACTGGACACCAGGGAAAGCCCCTAGGAAGACTTTAATTCTAAGTATGAAATAATATTATAAAGGGAAAACAGTTGACCTAGTAAAAACTAGTGATAACGATATTTATAAAACAGATGGCTCTTTATGTCTTTATAATACGTAAAATGTGTACCTTTTACACACTCTGAATACATGTTATCTACTTCTTATTTATCTCACCAGTTAAGCAATTGTATTAGTTATTTCTCAAACAGTATTTCACAGACTTAAATACCATTACCGTTAATTCATCAATAAATGTTTAGGGGCAAAGTTAATTTGATTTTGGAAGAAATATTTTTTGGGGGCTGCACCTCATGCTTAGTTCTGGGATCTTAGTTCTGTGACCAATAATTGAACCCAGGCCCTCGGCAGTGAGCATGCCAAATCCTAACCAAATTTATCATTTGACTTATCAAATTTGTTTTAATCTCTGATAACTCCTGAGATATTCAAACAGCTATCTTCAGTTTTCCTCCCTACCCCATTTTAGGAGGGGAGTTTAGCTATGCGCCACCATCTTTATTTTGGAACAGAGAGAGAGAATGTGAAAGTGTACACATGGTGAAATGTAAAAATTAAAGGCATCTGGTTGAAGAATACTTGGGAATTCTTTGAGCTTTGTAATTAATTCAAGCCTAATTGAATTAATCAAACCTAACAAAATTAATTTTTTAAATTTTGGTAAAAGGAATGAAGTACGGATCAAACTTGATTTTTTTTTCCCCCTCAGATAACTATCCCAGCACCATTTAGTAGATGATAAGCCCATTTTTCCTCTTCTGATTTGAAATGCTTCATATGTATGTGGTTTTTTGCTTGAGTGAATTTTCATAGAATCTTGTTAGGAAGATAAAGTCACACTAGCACTGTGGATTGGTTCTTGAGAATAATTATTACACAGATATTTTGAAGTTCATCAAATGTAATTGTCTTTTCCTTAGGTGGATATCCTAAACCCACCCAGATTGTTGCTGGTGATAGGCCTGATAACCACTGGTTGCATTATGATAGCAAAAGCATACCCAGAACTAAAAAAGAATGGGAGTCAAGTTGCTTTGTGGAAAAAACTCATTGGGGATACTACACCTGGCCACAGTAAGTTGCAGCTTGCCACGCACCTTACTACTGAACAGCTTATCTTCAATAAAATTTGTTTTGTCATCTGGATTTCTGTGGACGTGCTGAGGCAGTTGAAGCATAGGCACTCTGTCACCAAAGATACACAATCTCTAGCTTTTCTGCTCTTTTTTTCTTTGTTCTTGTCAATGCTGTGCCTCATCCTGCCTCTATTCTTGTCTTTCTTCTGAAACCCTTAGACTTTCTTAGTCCTACCGTTACACTTCTAAGGAGTTTAATAGTTGCTCTGAATTATATTCTTGCCTATTAAAAAAATACTACACCTGTCTAAACCAGCCCCAAGAAATACTTCTTTGTCTTTTATTGACTCTAGTAATCTATGTTATTAGGATGCGTGACCTGATAGATTTTTATTTTATTTTATTTATTTATTTTTTAATTTATTTTAATTGGAGGCTAATTACTGTATAATACTGTAGTGGTTTTTGCCATACATTGACATGAATCAGCCATCGTTGTACATCTGTTCCCATCCTGAACCCCCTCCCACCTCCCTCCCTATCCCTCCCTCAGGGTCATCCCAGTGCACCAGCCCTGAGCACCCTGTCTCATGCATCGAACCTGGACTGGCGATCTGTTTCACATATGAAAATATACATGTTTCAATGCTGTTCTCTCAAATCATCCTACCCTGGCCTTCTCCCACAGAGTCCAAAAGACTGTTCTATACATCTGTGTCTCTTTTGCTGTCTTGCATATAGGGTCATTGTTGCCATCTTTCTAAATTTCACATATATGCATTAGTATACTGTATTGCTGTTTTTCTTTCTGACTTACTTCACTCTGTATAATAGGCTCCAATTCATCCACCTCATTAGAACTGATTCAAATGTATTCTTTTTAATGGCTGAGTAATATTCCATTGTGTATATGTACCACAACTTTCTTATCCATTCGTCTGCCAGTGGACATCTCATGCTTTTTATCCATGAAGCTCTAATGTTGTTTTCTATCTATGTGTGTTACCAATACAAACTCTTACTTTGTAGGAATATGGTTGTTTATGCTGGTGTGGAGGAGCAACCTAAGCTTGGCAGAAGCAGGGAGGATTTGACAGAGGTAAGCATCTAATTTCACCATTTGTGAACACACCTGGTTCACATGTGTCTTGCTTTTGGCTATTGATTTATTAGAACTTTGTTCACGTTTTTCTCCCCCAAATTTGTGTCCTGCAGTGTAGTACAGTAAGTGCCGGCAAATGTATACTCCCTTTCTCCCCCTGCCCCAACCCTCCTCCCTTCTCTTAGGACCAGCTGACACAAGGCTTAGGTCTCTAAGTCACTCTCAAGTTACTGCCTAATTAGCACTCACTTAGGTACTGACTTTTAGTTTTTTATTGCATATAAATGGTGGATAATCAGTGAATAATTATTGATAGATTTAAGTTGGAACCTCTCAGTCTTCATAGAACTTCTTTATCATTTTGAAGAATTTTAAATTTATGTCTTCCTCAGTTACATTTATGCTGTAGCTTCTGTTTTGTAATTCTGAACAAAGTTTACTTTTAACTTATGGCAGTTTATAAATATGGAAATAAATTCGAATAAATTTTAATCCCTGAATGTTCTCTCTCTTTTTTTTTTTTTTTTTCAATTTTATAGGCAGAACAGATTATATTTGATCATTTTTCTGATCCTAAATTTGTCGAACAGTTAATTACCTTTCTATCTTTAGAAGACAGAAAAGGAAAGGATAAATTTAATCCTCGACGTTTTTGCCTCTTTAAGGTAACTATTATTTATATACCCTTTTCATAAAGCTTAGTGATTCTCAGTTTGTAGGTTTGTGAGTTCTAAAGTATTTGATCAAAGTTTGAGTTTAGTCATCTGTTACCTTTGTTTAAAATTACTTTCGAAGTAATGCCTGTCATATTCATCTTGGCTTAAGGTTTAGGACTCAAAAAACCAGGCTTTTTAGTGTTTATCTCTAATATTTGTAATTAGCAGTAGAGATAAAATACCAAAACCCACAAGACTGTATGCATTTCATATTTGTTTGATTTTTCTTGAGGTGTGTGTGATATTTGTAAGATCAAAAAGATTATTAAGTTTTATTTCATTGATTATATTTTAATGTGATGTGGCAAATGACAAGTGGTTTTATCATTTTAACTTACAGACATTGTTAAAGCAGTTAAGTTCTAAGGTGAGAACATGGATTATTTTAAGCACAGTAGTAATATAGTAAACAAATATGAGCCTGTTATAATGGAGATGTAGTCATTTGAGTACTGAAGAACTTTTTCTTTATTTGCATAGGGTATATTCAGAAATTTTGATGATGCCTTCCTGCCAGTTCTGAAGCCCCATTTAGAACGTTTGGTTGCAGATTCACATGAGAGCACCCAGCGATGTGTTGCAGAAATTATAGCTGGCTTAATCAGAGGCTCTAAGCATTGGACATTTGAAAAGGTGATGTAATTTGTAGAGCACATTTCTTGAAGTTGCATTGTCCATTTGTGTAGCAATTCCCAACGCATTGGGTATTAACACCTGGATCAGTCCCCTCAACCTCCTCTGCCCCTCTGCCCGTGTTCAAGTGCCACCTTGGGGCCAGCAGTCCTGCTGAGGGAGTCTGATGGGGGTGGTGGTGGGAACAGCAGTGGGGCGCCCAGCAGTCCTGTGTGCTTATCTCATCTCCACGGGGTCAGCCTGCGGTGCCCATGCCCTCCAAAATGGACAGCAGAGTATGTGTTGATCAAAACATTTTCACTGCTGCACCGAGGAGACACGCATCTTTTAAAAAAAAAAAATGATATTAGCACCTAAAAGATTAAACGTTTGACTCCATATTGCTTTTCTTCCCTGATAGCTCAGTTCGTAAAGAATCTGCCTGCAATGCGGGAGACCTGGGTTTGATCCCTGGGTTGGGAAGATCCCTTGGAGAAGGGAAAGGCTACCCACTCCAGTATTCTGGCCTGGAGAATTCCATGGACTGTATAGTCCAAGTGGTCGCAAAGAGTCAGACACGACTGAGCGACTTTCACTTTTGACTCTCTATTGCTTTAGAGTATAGGTCACAAAGTCGTGTTCTGTATGTGGCATTGAATATCTTTTACAATTTGAATTATTTTCCATCCAGGTATGTCATGCAAAAAGAACTTTAGTTTCTCTTGAAAAATAGGAAGCTCCTGGAATCCTGGTCTCATGTTGCTGCACTGTATCAGTTGGCTGGGGCTGTGCATGAGCGTCTCCCTTCATGAGGCACTCTCTAGCTTCTCCTTAAATCTTTTCTCATAGCCTCTGTGCTACTTTACTCATTTGGTCTTGTAGATGGTTTTGAATTTGACAGCCTTGTTTTGAATATCCCTCTTTTGAATTGTAAGATTAAGTTTTACATATCCACCTCAAGGTTAGTTTCTTTCCTAGCAAAATGCACTAGACTGAAAATAACCTGGTAAAATGTTCAGAATGCCTGAAAACATTCATATTTAATTACACGTAGGAGGATTATGAACACTTTTTAATATATTAATATGTTATTTTATACTTATTCAAATCATGTATTAAATAAAAGAATTTGTTAGTTTGTAACATTGACATTTTCCTGGCATATCATGAAACAGTTTTATGTAAACATGTTAATATGTAGCCTTGTCATCCTTTCTCTGTCATTTTTGAGTTACCTCAATCCCAGAATACAGCTCCTTTCCTTTTTAGTTGTTATAAAATATAGCTTGTTTTTCTTTTTATTCAGAGTCTAATGCTAAACTGGAAATTTTATCGCAAACCATCTCTTCCCCATTTGTCTTTACATAGGTCCTTTTGACTAAAGTAGGGTTCATGGACCTGTAGCTTAAGCATCACTTGGGAATCAGAATCTGCATTTTGTCAAGGATATTTGTGCTCTCACTAAACTATGAGAAGTAGTTCAGTGTTTAGACCCATATATTCACTGCCTGTGTAACTGGAACACATTTTTAAATGCTATTTATATTAACCCCAAACTTGGAATATAAAGATGATGCTTTCAGGTAATACTAAATTGTATTGAAATGTCATTGGTTCCTGTATTAGAATTCAGTCCTGTGACTGTAAGCATGCAAAATACAGAGATGATTGAGGTTTTGTTTTAGCTCAGTGTACTATGTTATTCAGACATTTGAATAGATAACTTCTCAATAGTAGGAGAGATTTTGTAAGGAACCATATAAGTTGTCTCCTCTTTTCTTTTTTTTTGCGGGGGGAAGAGGGGAGGAAATTGCTATATTATCTGGCCATGTTTTCATGTATCATGATACCTTCTTCGATTCTTTGGGTCTTTTAAGAAATAAAGGAAAGATCAGTTTGTGTATTTGTATGTGTGGGTTTGCAGGAACAGATAGTTGAAGGAAAGTGTTCTGAGTATCGTTAACTTCTATATTTTATTTGAGTAGGTGGAGAAGCTTTGGGAACTTCTATGTCCTCTACTTCGAACAGCATTGTCCAACATTACAGTAGAAACTTACAACGACTGGGGAACTTGTATAGCAACATCCTGTGTAAGTTTTCCTCTTCATTTTTGTGTCTCACTAATGATCTATTCTAACTATTTCATACCCCATCTTAAAATATGTAAAATCTCATATTTCTTGATCCTGAAATTTTGTCCTTTTACATAACTGGAGAGATGGTGCTGTTTAGCCTTTTAAACAAGCCTTGAGTGATAACTCTTAAGTAATAATTATACCTTCTCTGCCATGATAATTGCATTTTTAGATTAAATGACAAGCCAAATCATATACCTAGAAGTGTCACTTATATATAGTAAAAGCCAGATGATACAAGGTTATAGGTGTCATTTTTGACACCAGAAACGTGCAGAGCAGTTATACTTTGATTTAAAACAGTCTGATTAGCTGACAGTTTTCTCACTGTTGCTCTTCCTAACGTCAGCTACATTTGGATTTGACTCACCCATAAGTTTTAATTTGATTTTCTTCCTCAAGACTTAGGTTTGTTTATATTTCTAAAGTAAGGATGTCTGATTTATTTGCAGAATTATATGGCCCCTGTTTGAATTGCTACTTTATGTTTTCAACACAGGAAAGCAGAGATCCCCGGAAACTTCATTGGCTTTTTGAACTGCTGTTGGAATCACCACTGAGTGGCGAAGGAGGATCCTTTGTAGATGCATGGTAAATAAGAAGGAAACTGAGGAGGTTAACAAAAGAAAACATCTTTGTTCTTGATGTAGAAGTGGAAGTGAAGCTCTAAACCTCTAACAGCTACATATCGTAACCCTGTTCTTCTGGGAGATGACCATAGTCCATTTACATACAACTTATGATGCTACGTAGAGTTATTTCTCACTTGAGAACAAGTAGGAGAAATGAAGGCAGCCTGAGCAGTTCAAACATAAAGTAGGTCCGGCCTACTCTATTGTTAACATCTTTTCTATCAGGACGGCTCTTTTGTACCATTATGATATTACTAACTTCCTTATCACGTGATCTAATTTTTTACACTTTCCTATTAGGAAAGAAGATAGTAATCGTTTTAAGGAAAAACATACTTGGGCATAAGGAGCTGTAAAACAAATTACTGAACAATAGAAGGAAATCTAGATAATCCTGTTAATAAGAAAAGTCATTTATTATTAATATTAATTAGTAAGGAAACTTCTAATGCTTAGAGATTAACTCAGTGAGTATTCTAAAGTCTGTTTCTTTTGTCTGTATAGTAGTGGAGATGAAATGGGATACAGAGAAAATGATGTAGAAAAAAATAATAAAATCTTCCTAAAGATGCTGTTCTAAACTGTCAGCTTGAAAATGAAACAATTTTAGGTAGAATACAGACTGTTAACATGTAAAGGCAGAACTTCCCTTGTGTTCGAGTGTTAAGACCCTGCACTTCCACTGAAGGGGCATGGGTTTGATCCCTGGCTAGGGAACTAAAATCCCACATGCCACAGAGTTGGGGAGTGGGGGACAGGTAAAGGTGGAGAGGGGCACTAACCCAGCTCTCATTTGTTTTGATTTTTAGTCGACTCTATGTCCTCCAAGGCGGCCTTGCCCAGCAAGAGTGGAGAGTGCCTGAGTTATTACATAGACTACTGAAGTATTTGGAGCCCAAACTCACCCAGGTTTACAAAAATGTCAGGGAAAGAATAGGGAGGTGGGTATTATTTTCCCTGTGGTATGGTATACCTCTTGAGTTCTTTTTATTAAATTTTGGTGTCAAATAATACATACTGTTTATGTTACTGTTGAGTTTTGTGATATACTTTTCTTCAGATTTTGTTTTATATTGTGTTGTGGGACCTTAGATGAGAGGCTCTGAACGGAAGGAGACCACAGTTCGATTCCTGGGTTGGAACAATCCCCTGGAGAAGGGAATGGCAATCCACTTCAGTATTCTTGCTTGGAGAATTCCATGGACAGAGGAGCCTGTGGGCTACAGTCCTTGGGGTCCCAAAGAGTCCGACTTGACTGAGCAACTACACTTGCACTTTGTGAATGTGAAATAGAATGGTACTGTGCTCACAAGCAAGTGGGGAGTGGTCGCCACACTGCAGTTTTTAATACCTCAGAGTTGTAGGCACAGGCTCAAGTTGTAGGCACAAGTCCCTCTCCAGCCATTGTCCTGGGCAGATTTACTTTGGTTGGATCATACTTTTGAACCTTAGGTTTATCCACAATGTGGGATCTATTCTTACTGTATGTATTTTATTTTACAGTGTGCTGACCTATATATTCATGATAGATGTTTCTTTGCCAAACACTGCACCAACAGCATCACCTCGTGTCCCTGAATTTACTGCTCGAATTCTAGAGAAGTTGAAACCCCTCATGGATGTAGATGAAGAAATTCAGAACCATGTTATGGAAGAAAATGGAATTGGTGAAGAAGATGAACGAACCCAGGGCATTAAACTCTTAAAAACTAGTGAGTGGCTCAAATTAGTAGAAACTCCCTTGAAAAACAGATACTTTAGATTATCCTATTGACTTTTTTCTCTTTTTTTCAATTATTATGGTAAAATGTACATAATATGAAATTGACAGTTGAGTGGCACCAAATACTTTACAGTGTTGTACAGCCATCACTTTCACCCATCTTTGTACGCTTTTCATCTTGCAAAACTGAAGCTCTGTACCCGTTAAAAAATAGCTCCTCATTCTCCCCTCCCTCAGCCTCTGACAACCTTCAATCTACTTTCTGTCTCTATAATATGCCTATTCTAGGTATCTCATGTAAGGAGAATCATAAAATATTTCTCCTTTTATGTCTGGCTTTTTTCACTTTGTGTAATGTTTTCAGTGTTTTTCTATTCATAGACTTTTAGGTTGCTTATGCCTTTTGGCTATTATGAATAGTATTTCTATGAATGTTAATGTAAAGTTACATTTGAGTCTCTGCTTTCATGTCTTCTGGGTATTGAAAGCAGAATTGCTATACCATAGGGTAATTGTATGTTTAATTTTTTGAGGAGCCACCAAGATATTTTCCACAGTGGCCTCACCATTTTATATTCCAACCAGCAGTGTTAGAAAGATTTCAACGTTTCCACCTTTTGGCCAACACTTGTTTTCTGTTTTTATGACAACAGCTCTCCTAGTAGATGTGAAGAAGGTATCTTGTTTTGATTTGCAGTGCCCTCATTTTTCATTTTTGTTTCTTTTCATTTCCATTTTTGTTTCTTCTTTGGAGAAATGTCAAGGTCTTTGCCCAGTTTTGAATTAGGTTGTTTTGTTGTTTTTGAGTTGTAGATCTTTACTAGGAGTGTAAACAACTAATTTCATTATCATTTTTGCTTTGTGAGGATGTTTGAAGGCTGGTTTTCATCTGTACTTCATGTGGTTGTTTGTAGATAAATAGTTATCAATAGTTAGCCGATTGATTCTTTTGAAAGTGATTTCAGTTCCCTGGATTGGTTGATAACCTTTGTTAAGGATCCTGTCACACTGCTGATCAAATCTGTGAAGTAACACAGATGATCTCTTTCTTTACATTGAAGAGCTCTCAGAGTGGTTGTCTGGGTTGCACTATATCATAGAATTATTCTACCTTATGTAGTCTCGAACTCAGTAGTGAAGACTGACTCTTTGTTTTTGTTTCCATAAGTTTTGAAATGGCTGATGGCAAGTGCAGGAAGATCATTCTCTACAGCAGTTGCAGAACAACTTCAGCTTCTGCCTTTGTTCTTTAAGGTAAGTTTATGTCTGAACTTAAAGCTGCATCCCCTTTTGACCTTCAAAAGAAATTATTATCAGAGGGTTTATAAGTTTTCAGGCTGTATGATTTGTGTACATCTCTAAAAAAAGTCATCACAGGAAAATCATTAGGTGATCAGTTCAATCGTTCAGTCATTTCCGACTCTTTGCGACCCCATGAACCGAAGCACACCAAGCCTCCCTGTCCATCACCAACTCCCGGAGTCCACCTAAATCCATGTCCATTGAGTTGGTGATGCCATCTAACAGTCTCATCCTCTGTCGTCCCCTTCTCCTCCTGCCCTCAATCTTTCCCAGCATCAGGGTCTTTTCAAATGAGTCAGCGCTTCATCAGGTGGCCAAAGTATTGGAGCTTCAGCTTCAACACCAGTCCTTCCAATAAACAGCCAGGTCTGATCTCCTTTAGGATGGACTGGTTGGATCTCCTTGCAGTCCAGGGGACTCTCAAGAGTCTTTTCCAACACCACAGTTCAAAAGCATCAGTTCTTTGGCTCTCAGCTTTCTTCATAGTCCAGCTCTCACATCCATACATGACTACTGGAAAACCCATAGCATTGACTAGACGGACCTTTGTTGGCAAAGTAACGTCTCTGCTTTTTAATGTGCTGTCTAGGTTGGTCATAACTTTCCTTCCAAGGAATAAGTGTCTTAATTTCATGGCTGCAGTCACCATCTGCAGTGATTTTGGAGCCCAAAAAAATAAAGTCTGACACTGTTTCCACTGTTTCCTCATCTATTTGCCATGGAGCGGTGGGACCGGATGCCATGATCTTAGTTTTCTGAATGTTGAGCTTTAAGCCAACTTTTTCACTCTCCTCTTTCACTTTCATCAAGAGGCTCTTTAGTTCTTTCCTTTCTGCCATAAGGGTGGTGTCATCTGTATATCTGAGGTTATTGATATTTCTCCCAGCAATCTTGATTCCAGTTCGTGCTTCCTCCAGCCCAGCATGTCTCATGATGAACTCTGCATATAAGTTAAATAGGCCAGGTGACAATATACAGCCTTGACGTACTCCCTTTCCTATTTGGAATCAGTCTGTTGTTCCATGTCCAGTAACTGTTGCTTCCTGACCTGCATACAGGTTTCTCAAGAGGCAGGTCAGGTGGTCTGGGATTCCCATCTCTTTCAGAATTTCCCACAGTTTATCCACACAGTCAAAGGCTTTGGCATAGTCAGTAAAGCAGAAATAGATGTTTTTCTGGAACTCTCTTGCTTTTTCCATGATCCAGTGGATGTTGGCAGTTTGATCTCTGGTTCCTCTGCCTTTTCTAAAACCAGCTTGAACATCTGGAAGTTCATGGTTCACATATTGCTGAAGCCTGGCTTAGAGAATTTTGAGCATTACTTTACTAGCATGTGAGATGAGTGCAATTGTGAGGTAGTTTGAGCATTCTTTGGCATTGCCTCTCTTTGGGATTGGAATGAAAACTGACTTTTTCCAGTCCTGTGGCCACTGCTGAGTTTTCCAAATTTGCTGGCATATTGAGTGCAACAGTTTCATAGGATCATCTTTCAGGATTTGAAATAGCTCAACTGGAATTCCATTACCTCCACTAGCTTTGTTCATAGTGATGCTTCCTAATGTCCACTTCACATTCCAGGATGTCTGGCTCTAGGTGAGTGTGAGTGATGACACCATCGTGATTATCTGGGTCGTTAAGATCTTTTTTGTACAGTTCTTCTGTGTATTCTTGCCACCTCTTCTTAATATCTTCTGCTTCTGTTAGGTCCATACCATTTCTGTCCTTTATTGAGTCCGTCTTTGCATAAAATGTTCCCTTGGTATCTCCAATTTTCTTGAAGAGATCTCTAGTCTTTCCCATTCTATTGTTTTCCTCTATTTCTTTGCATTGATCACTGAGGGAGGCTTTCTTATCTCTCTTTGCTATTCTTTGGAACTCTGCATTCAAATGGGTATATCTTGGGGATGGTCTTGATTCCTGTCTACTGTACAGTGTCTCGAACCTCCATTCATAGTTCATCAGGCACTCTGTCTATCAGATCTAGTCCCTTAAATCTATTTCTCACTTCCACTGTATAATCATAAGGGATTTGATTTAGGTCATACCTGAATGGTCTGGTAGTTTTCCCCACTTTCTTCAATTTGAGTCTGAATTTGGCAATAAGGAGTTCATGATCTGAGCCACAGTCAGCTCCCGGTCTTGTTTTTGCTGACTGTATAGAGCTTCTCCATCTTTGGCTGCAAAGAATATAATCAATCTGATTTTGGTGTTGACCATCTGGTGATGTCCATGTGTAGAGTCTTCTCTTGTGTTGTTGGAAGAGGGTGTTTCCTATGACCAGTGCATTCTCTTGGCAGAACTCTATTAGCCTTTGCCCTGCTTCATTTTGTACTCCAAGGCCATATTTGCCTGTTACTCCAGTAGCTTCTTGACTTCTTACTTTTGTGTTCCAGTCCCCTCTAATGAAAAGGACATCTTTTTTTGGGTATTCTAGAAGGTCTTATAGGTCTTCATAGAACCGTTCAGCTTCTTCAGCGTTACTGGTAGAGGCTTAGACTTGGATTACCGTGATATTGAATGGTTTGCCTTGGAAATGAACAGAGGTCATTCTGTCGTTTTTGAGGTTGCATCCAAGTACTGCATTTCAGACTCTTTTGTTGACTGTGATGGCTACTCCGTTTCTTCTAAGGGATTCCTGCCCACAGTAGTAGATATAATGGTCATCTGAGTTAAATTCACCCATTCTAGTCCATCTTGGTTCGCTGATTCCTAGAATGTCAATGTTCACTCTTGCCATCTCCTGTTTGACCACTTCCAATTTGCCTTGATTCATGGACCTGACATTCCAGGTTCCTATGCAATATTGCTGTTTACAGCATTGAACCTTGCTTCTATCACCAGTCTCATCCACAACTGGGTGTTATTTTTGCTTTGGCTCCATCCCTTCATTCTTTCTGGAGTTATTTCTCCACTGATCTCCAGTAGCATATTGGGCAGCTACCGACCTGGGGAGTTCATCTTTCAGCGTCCTGTCTTTTTGCCTTTTCATACTGTTCATGAGATTCTCAAGGCAAGAATATGAAGTGGGTTGCCATTCCCTTCTCCAGTGGACCACATTCTGTCAGACCTCTCCACCATGACCTGTCTATCTTAGGTGGCCCCACAGGGCATGGCTTAGTTTCATTGAGTTAGACAAGGCTGTGGGTCTGTGATCAGATTGGCTAGTTTTCTGTGATCGTGTTTTCAGTCTGTCTGCCCTCTGATGCCCTCTCTCAGTGCCTACCATCTTACTTGGGTTTCTCTTACCTGAACATGGGGTATCTCTTCACGGCTGCTCCAGCAAAGCACAGCCACTGCTCCTTACCTTGGATATGGGGTAGGTCCTCTTGGCTGCCGCCCCGACCTTGGACGTGGGGTAGGTGCTCTTGGCTGCCGCCCCGACCTTGGACGTGGGGTAGCTCCTCTTGGCCACTCCTGCGCCGTCGCAGCTGCCGCTCCTGTGCCATCGAGTGGTTAAATATTTGTTGAAATTATCTTTTTAATATTAGGTAAGAGTAAGATTTTGACAGTTAATGTGAAAAGTCTAAAGACAGAATATTGTTTCACTGAGAGCCAATTTGCAAGTAATAATAGTTTAGGAAAATACTGCTTGCTTAAAAAAAAGTTACAGTGGCATTTTTGAATATAACTGTTTCTGACTTTTTAATTCAATGTGTAATAAATCCAAAAATCAAAATGTTCAGTATATTGTATTTGGGTTTCCCTGGTGGCTCAGATGGTAAAGAACCTGCCTGCAATGTGGGAGACCAGGGTTCAATCCCTGGGTCAGGAAGATTCCCTGGAGAAAGGAATGCAGCCCACTCCAGTACTCTTGCCTGGAGAATTCCTTGGACAGAGGAGCTTGGCAGGCTACAGTCCATGGGGGTCGCAAAGAGTTGGACACGATTAAAGTGACTTAACATGCATGCATATTGTATTTATTTTATAATGTTGAATGGCACTGTATATCGTTGGTTCTAACAAACACTCGCAGAAAGTAACTTGTCTCCATTGATCATATTGAAGTTTTATTTGCTGCAAGATACAACCTGAGGTGGTTTTAATCATTCATCCAATCAGTGAATGAAGCTGGTAAACTAAGATTAATGTAGTAGTTTCCAGAATTATAGTTGATAGTGATGCTGTGGTTGGTTGTGGATAAGTATAGTCTTATTGCAGATTGGGAAGGCTTAGTACAAATATCACCACTATGTGACAGCTATTGGTCAGTCCAGTTGTTGCTGTTTAAGAACCAGGGCCCTTGTTACTATTTATAAGCAAATGACACGCTAAACTTCTGATCTGCCACAGTGTGTTTTGTCTTTAGGAGATTCCAAAAGATAACACTCCTGGTAATTTTCAAAGGATTCACTACTAAAATACTTTTTAAAGTGCTCTGTAGGGCCTGATGCCCAGAATACCTTTGGGGTCTTCTCTATATAAAAGTGGATGGTGGCTATTAGTATATGTATATATACGCCTTTGTTACTTGTGAGTCCTTGGTGTAGATTTGATTTGTCTTTAGGGCAGTGGTGCTTAAAGTTTTTTCCACTGCCTTTCACAGTGGGTATGGAATGAGCTTATAGTTTCGTTAGTGGGTAATATGCAATGAATGTTAGACCAGCTGGAGTTCCACCCCCTTTCTTCACTCAGAGAAAAAGTCAGAAAGCAAGTAGTGTATGAGAATGAGATTGATAGGACGGTTTCAATCCACTTGAAATTTATAAAAAATGTAAATCACTAGAATGCTGTACTGCATAGTTTGCTAGTAATGGGCCTAAGAGTTGACCTCAGTATACAAATATTGAGGTTGAGAACCTCTTTTAGGTCTTCGTGGTAAAAGGGGTCCGGGTTATGCAGGTCTCACAGCACAGATGAACAGCATTATTGTGTAGACAGATGAGATGTACAGAATAAAGGTAAAGAGAGGACTATGCAGTTGACTAAACTATAGGAGGAGCACAGAAATAGTGGAGATGAGATCAGTAGTTCTGTTTTGGACACATTTGAGATATTTATTTGATTCTAAATGAACTATTGTTTTTCCTGTCCCATGAAAAGCAGTTTTATACCCCCTTCCCCAAAATAACCCTTGGAAATACAAGGTGCAAGTTTCAGTTATTTGTGTACTCTACTTTAAGATTCTCTATTTTGCTTCAGAATGAGAGAAGAGGATTTTTAACCAAGAATAACTAACAGAGCACAGGCTTTGAATAGAGATCTAGTTTAAAATCCTTTCTGTGACAGGCGCTGTTTTTTGGTGGTCTTAGACAAGCTACTGAACATCTAAGGTTATCTTCTTCTATGTAGTGTGAATAATAGCAGTATCCCTCACGAGGTGGAAATAAGATAGTGCCTGTGACCTAGAGAGCACAGTGTAAAATGTCTGTTACAAGTCTTTAACCAAACTTTAACCTGGAATAATCAAGAGCTCAAATGCTAATGGTCAGGGCGAGAAAGGGGACGTGTTTCCATCTAAAGGAGCAGCACTTTCTACAGGTTAGCACAGTTTAATGGCAGTTGAATCTGATCTGTGATACACTAAAAATAATAAATTTGTATGATAATGCAAAAGAAAGATTAGGATCATTCCTTTTTTATACCATTATGTTCTTATTTTGTATTTTGGTTGTAAGCATTAGAAACTAAGTGACTGTGCCAACAAAACTAGTAAATTAGCTCAATTACCCAGAGATACCTGCATAGTTCGTAGAATGGAAGTAACAGCTTAAGAACAGAGTAGGAACCACAGCAGCTCTGAAGACCTGGGTAACAGCATCTCATAGTCTCTTCAGGGTGCTGTCTCCTTGCATCTTTCTCTTCAAGATTAAGATACTCAGAAGAAAAAGTGTGCTAATACATGATCTCTTTCTCTTTAAAAAATATGGTTTGAACCGAGAAATGTACAGAATAAACCTAGGTCATCTTGTCATACCAGAAACCAAGGATGCTGTAGTTTTTAAAGGACTTGGAGCCAGTTTGAGCTCTATAAAAAAGAGTAACCACAGTGGGTTAAAACCATCAAATTTGTTGAAATGCATTGGTTCTTAATGATACTTTAAAAAATTGTTCCATTTTTCACATCTGGAGGTTAGGGAAATCATTCTGAATAAGAAAGAGGTTTTTGTATAAAACATTCCACTGTTGTTTAGTTGCCAAGTCATGTCCAATTCTTTTGCAACCCCATGGACTGTAGCCCGCCAGGCTCCTTTGACCATGGAATTTCCCAGGCAGAATCTTGGAGTGGGTAGCCGTTTCCTTCTGCCGGGGATCTCCGATCTCCCTGATCCAGGGATTGAACGCATGTTTCCTGCATCAGCAGGTGAATTCTTTACCACTAGTCACCAGAGAAGCCCATAAAGCATTCTAGGCAACAACGAAAAAGGAATGAGTGTCACTATTTTGGAAACTTATGTTTTTATAATAGTTGATCGCAAAAAGAGAAAACTGGATGTAAGTGAAGGAAATACACAATACTATTAATACTTATATTGTGCCCAGTCAGACTTGAATAAAATCAGACCTCTGGATCTAATGGCTTCTTTACAGGACAAACTAGAGCCAGTGGATGCCGCAAAGGAATGTAGTCAGGAAAGGGAGGTCATAATAAGGGAGACTGTAAAAACAAAGGACCTACCCCATCCCCCTTGTTTTAAAAGAAAGGAATTTTGAAAGCAGGTAGAGGAAATTTATAGATTCTTCTTAAATATTAAGAGACATTCCAAATGCAGTGTTGTATGGTTATTATGTTGAACCAGATTCCCCCAAAGTAATTGTGATAACATGTATGAAATACTTGGAGAAATTTGAGCACTACTGAACATATTTTAGCTGTAATGAGTGTTTATGTATAATTTCATGACATGTTTTTTAAATAAGAGACTTTGTCTTTCAGTGATAAAAATAAAATACTTATGGATGAAATATGTTTGGTATTTGTTTCAAATAATTGAGGGAGGGGGAACAATAGGGGAGCAAAAAATGAAAGGAATAGCCATGAATTTGTCATTGTTGAAGAATTGGTTGATTCATGGGAATTCATTAAACTGTTCTTTAGTTTTGTATATGTTTGTTTTTTCCATAGAAGTTGTTAAAAATGTGATTTCTTTCATGTAAGGATGCCTTTGTACTTACTGGCTGTTTTTTAATTTATGTCTTTGTTTTGTTTTGTTCTTGTTGTTCTCTAGATTGCCCCAGTGGAAAATGACAATAGCTATGATGAACTGAAAAGAGATGCAAAGTTATGTTTATCACTAATGTCTCAGGGGTTGCTTTACCCTCATCAAGTGCCTTTGGTACTTCAGGTGCTAAATCAAGTAAGAGTGTATATCAGAAACTTATATCTTTGGTTAGGATTTTGGTTTACCATTCTAAGAATTTCACAAAGTCACCTGTGATACACCCACACAATACCTGCTATTTGCATTCATTGTGAATCTTCTTTTAGCATGAGAGGAGACTTATGTCGGCCAAAGAAACAGATTTAGAATCTGTACATGGCTTTGCCACCAACGTCTGTGACTTTGTGCAGGTCACTCAACCCCCATGTTTTCTGTATACATAAAGAGCTAATTCTTGGGACACCTTGGATACAAAGTGCTTATTGGGGTGGGGGTGAGCATTCTCTTTTACCATTTCCCCTTTATTTTATTCACTTCTGTTTTCTGATCTGTGGTAAAAAGACCTAAGTGAGTGTCTATTTTCTGGCATTTTTATTTATTTATTTTTTTAAATTTAAATTTTTTTTTTTTTGCCACACTGCATGGCATGTGGAATCTGTGGGATCTTAGTTCCCCAGCCAGGGATCAAACCTGCACCCCTGGCAGTGGAAGCTCAGAGTCTTAACCACCACAGAAGTCCCACAGCTGCATTTTTAGTGTACTCTGTGCTCAGCTTTACCCAGTTATATGTGTGTTATATAGAAAATGGACACTTTCCCTCAGTTTTCAGATTTTTAAGTTTGATTACAGCTGAAAGATATTTTTTAATAGCCTCAAATGGTATTTTTTTATGCAGTAGACTATAATAGTTCTCCATTTTGTTTGCTTTAACTACCCTACTTACTACTATCAAAAGTAAAATACAATAATATGCAACCCTTGGAGGAGTTAAGTCATTAATTATAAATAACACTTCTAAAATTGACTTTCATCCATGTGTTCCTTTCCTTTCACTCTCATTCGTACATTCAGAATACGTAACTTCAGCTGACACAGCTTGTGTGCCCTTTTGTTTAGAAGGAAATACAAGATGAGCTTGCTCTGGCTGTACATGTAAAAGTAGAGTTACATTGGAAATTTCTATTATTTGTGGATAATGCCACTGTCATCTCATGTTCTGGTCATTTCTACTAATTTCTCATTCACAGACAGCAAGAAGCAGTTCTTGGCATGCTAGATACACAGTGCTGACCTACCTCCAGACCATGGTATTTTATAACCTCTTTATTTTCCTAAACAATGAAGATGCAGTTAAAGACATCAGGTGGCTGGTTATAAGTCTTTTGGAGGATGAACAGCTAGAGGTAAAATTTAAGTTATGGCAAACTGAAATTTGAATAAATTTAAAGAAAGCATTTTGGTGCCTCTAAAAGAGTATTTACACACTAATATGTAAAGTAACTCTAATTTTAACATAGCCCTGTGTAATTAGTTTTGATACCCCAAGTGTAAACAAACACTGGACACATTCTTGTTCTGGCTTCTCTTTGCAGTTGGGCAGATAACATTGATGAACCAAAGTCTTCTTATCTATGAAATTGCAAATGATAACACTCTACTTATTTTACTGATTTTTAAAGGGCTAATGGGTATGTGTATGAGAGCAGTTTCAAGAGAATGAAAATCTACACATAGGTGCTGTTATTCAGTAGATTTAAGGAAAGATTGTTATCCCTGTTTATTTTCCTTGGTAGAGAAATCGAAGTCAGCTTTTGCTAAGGAAACATTAATATTTGTACAAAAAGACCATGTTAGTTCACATCAGCCTAATGCAAGAAAAGCATGATGTGATAATTATGGAATAAGACGTAACTTTCTAAATTGGCCTTAGGTTAAGAAAAAGTAATTGAAAGTTTTGTGAAGTTTTTGTTTATTTTATTTTGTGGACTTTATGGGTTTTCCATATAGTGGAGCATTCCCAGTGATTATATATATTTTATTTGAGAGCACTGAAAATACATTTGTATCTATAGGAAACTGGGACTGGAAACCTATTAATTTTGCATTCCAGCTTGCTTGTGTCCTTCGGAGCAGATGTGTCTAGTTACTGAGTACTCACACCATAGCCGTAACTCTGACAAGCTCCAGTTAAAATATTTGCAGCTCTCTGTAAATTGTTTTAGAGAGGTTTTTTTTTTTTTTTTTTTCCATTAAAGAATAGAAATGGAAAGGTGGAAATCTCCAAGGACAGTGTTTCCTACCTTTAGATATTATAGCAAAATGGACTGTTTTCTGGATCTTGTTTTAGAACACTTTTATAGATTATTTTTGTGTTTTATTCCATGTGGTAGGCTTAAACTTAGCTGTTACTCTATGCAACCAAGTATGAAATAATAAAAACTTTTATAATGTATTTCATATATTATAATGAAAATAGCAAAGAATATGTTAAGTACCCCCAAACTATCACACTGAAAAATTGAAGAAAAAATGTTTTGAAGGAATAAGTGGCAAAGCATTTTTTCAAATTATTACTGCCTTACAACTGTTTAGGAGAAACTATTGTGATGTGTGTAACTTTTTACAGCTTTTTTTTGTCTTCCCAAAACTTGAGTTCCCACTTCAATTTGAAAAAACTATTAGTATTTCTATAGACTGCATTTATAGTCTTAAAACAGCCTATGAAGTTTGTAAGAATTAAAACAGATATAAATTTCTACTGTGTATGCCAATTATAGAAATTATCCTGTGTCTTTATTACCAATGAAAATAACAATGGCAGTTGTTTCAAGAGATGTAGAGTCTAGGAAAGTTTGATTTTAATGTCAGGCTCTGGCACTGCTTTTACAGTTAAACTCCAGATAAGAAAAACTCAGTCAGTGGGGAAAGAATGTATGGAAAATTTTTTATAGCGTGGGTAAGCGTTTACTTTCTGTAAGCCTAGTGTTGTGACTCATCTGTTTTGAGGCCAGGACCCTTTAAGAGCCTGATGGATTCTCCATTAAGAAACTGCAAAAGAGCATTTACACAGTTTGAATACAAATATCAGGGCAAGTCCCCACCCCAGTTCCCACACCACCCTCCCTACCTCCCCAGGCTTAGGATCTCAAGTCTAATGGAAGTGATTATCTCTACAGGTTAGAGAAATGGCTGCTACCACCTTAAGTGGTCTGTTACAGTGTAACTTCCTTACCATGGACAGTCCTATGCAGATTCATTTTGAGCAACTTTGCAAAACAAAACTACCGAAGAAAAGGAAGCGTGACCCTGGTTTTGTAGGAGATACGATTCCTTCTGCAGGTAACAATACTGGTAGAAAATACCGTTTGGGAAGTAACCGGGCTTGCTCAACAAATATTTATTGGATGCTTGTAGGAGCCTGGTGGGCTGCAGTCCATGGGGTCACTAGAGTCGGACACAACTGAGCAACTTCATTTTCACTTTTCACTTTCATGCATTGAGACGGAAATGGCAACCCACTCCAGTGTTCTTGCCTGGAGAATCCCAGGGATGGGGAGCCTGGTGGGCTGCCGTCTCTGGGGTCGCACAGAGTCGGACACGACTGAAGCGACTTAGCAGCATGCTAGGTACCAGGAATAGCTGCTGTTGAGCTTTGCATATATAGAAGGGAAGACCTGGGATATAAAAGCTAAAATTGAGAAAGGTACCAAGGAATGTGTACATTGCTGCATACAGCTATTAGAGTAAATCAAGTCTGTACCCACTCACCTGAAATTGCTTTATAAAGAGAGGTATCCAGAATTAGTTATTTTTGAGGGTTAAAATATTTGTTTTTAGAATTTACAACTTATGTGTGGTGCTAGTGGCAAAGAATCCATCTGCCAGTGAAGGAGACATAAGAGACACGGGTTCAATTCCTGGGTCAGGAAGATCCCTGGAGGAGGGCATGGCAACCCACTCCATTATTCTTGTCTGAAGAGGCCCATGGACAGAGGAGCCTGGTGGGCTACTGTCCATAAGGTCTCAAAGAGTTGGACACAACGGAAGCAACTTAGCACACACACACTGAGAGAAGAAACTAAGTAGACAAAACAATTCTTGCTTTCATTTGGAGAGGGGAATATCATTACTTCACTAGGCATTTGGTGAGAGGGTGAGAAGACTCATTCTATAGAAGCTTGCACTCTAATTGAGCATCAAGGTAAGCAAGACAATGAGATCTGATTGACTATGTCATGTTTAAAGAGAAATTTAAATGTCATAGCCAAAAAGCATCTGATCTATGTTATTGAAGTATAGTTAATTTAGAATGTTGTGTTAATTTCTTCTATACAGCAAAGTAACTCAGTTCAGTTCAGTCGCTCATTTGTGTCCAACTCTGAGACCCCATGGACTGCAGCACACCAGGCCTCCCTGTCTATCACCAACTCCCAGAGTTTACCCACACTCTTGTCCATTGAGTTGGTGATGCCATCTAACCATCTCATCCTCTGTTGTTCCCTTTTCCTCCTGCCTTCAATCTTTTCTAGCATCAGGATCTTTTCAAATGAGTCAGCTCTTCGCATCAGGTGGCCAAAGTATTAGAGTTTCTGCTTCAACATCAGTCTTTCCAATGAACACTTAGGACTAATTTCCTTTCGGATGGACTGGTTGGATCTCCTTGCAGTCCAAGGGACTCTCAAGAGTCTTCTCCAACACCACAGTTCAAAAGCATCAGTTCTTTGGCTCTCAGCTTTCTTCATAGTCCAGCTCTCACATCCATACATGACTACTGGAAAACCCATAGCATTGACTAGACAGACCTTTGTTGGCAAAGTAATGTCTCTGCTTTTTAATGTGCTGTCTAGGTTGGTCATAACTTTCCTTCCAAGGAATAAGTGTCTTAATTTCATGGCTGCAGTCACCATCTGCAGTGATTTTGGAGCCCCAAAAAATTAAGTCTGACACTGTTTCCACTGTTTCCTCATCTATTTGCCATGGAGCGGTGGGACCAGATGCCATGATCTTAGTTTTCTGAATGTTGAGCTTTAAGCCAACTTTTTCACTCTCCTCTTTCACTTTCATCAAGAGGCTCTTTAGTTCTTTCCTTTCTGCCATAAGGGTGGTGTCATCTGCATAGCTGAGGTTATTGATATTTCTCTCTGCAATCTTGATTCCAGCTTGTGCTTTATCCAGTCCAGCATTTCTCATGATGTACTCTGCATATAAGTTAAATAAGCAGGGTGACAATATACAGCCTTGACATACTCCTTTTCCTATTTGGAACCAATCTGTTGTTCCATGTGCAGTTCTAACTGTTGCTTCCTGACCTACATTCAGGTTTCTCAAGAGGCAGGTCAGGTGGTCTGGTATTCCCATCTCTTTCAGAATTTCCCACAGTTTATTGTGATTCACACAGTCAAAGGCTTTGGCATAGTCAATAAAGCAGAAATAGATGTTTTTCTGGAACACTCTTGCTTTTTTGAGGATCCAGTGGATGTTGGCAGTTTGATCTCTGGTTCCTCTGCCTTTTCTAAAAGCAGCTTGAACATCAGGAAGTTCACGGTTCACATATTGCTGAAGCCTGGCTTAGAGAATTTTGAGCATTACTTTACTAGCGTGTGAGATGAGTGCAATTGTGCGGTAGTTTGAGCATTCTTTGGCATTACCTTTCTTTGGGATTGGAATGAAAACTGACCTTTTTCAGTCCTGTGGCCACTGCTGAGTTTTCCAAATTTGCTGGCAGCATCCTCTTTTAGGATTTGAAATAGCTCAACTGGAATCCCATTACTCAGTTGTATATATTTTTTCTTCATATTCTTTTTCATTATGGTTTGTCATTGGATGTTGAATATAGTTCCCCACTCTGTACAGGGAGACCCTAGTGTTTATCTGTCCTGTGTTCAGTTGTTTCCCTTTGGTAATCCCAAAATCCAATCTTCTCCCTCTCCCCAAAAACACAAGTCTGTTCTCTTTGTCTAGCAGGGTTTTAATTATGTCATATAGTTACCTAATGGGAATTTCCGATAACATAACAGTGAAAGTGTTAGTCGCTCAGTTGTGTCTGACTCTTAGTGACCCCATGGACTGTATTCCACCAGACTCCTCTGTCCAAATAAAATACCAGCATACAATAAATTCTAGTTTTTTTTAAGTTGAACACTTTGTTTTTAATAATTAAGTACCAAAGTATTTTTAGGTCTGTACTGAGAATTTGAAAGCACTTTAACTTGTATCACGGAAAAGAAAGAATAGAGAGCCTATAAAATATAGGATGCAGGATGTTTTAGTTTAGGCTTAAAAGCATGTTTTTGATAATGTGTGCATATCCAGGGTCATTTAAAGGCAGAAATTCACACATTGGAAACAGCTAGCATAATTGAAAACTAATTTTATCTCACTGTAGCAAGTACAATAGAGTCCTGTACATATCTGTTTATATAAATGCTTTTTTCTTTGCAGAGTTGGTGAAACGCCATGCTGGGGTGCTGGGACTGGGTGCGTGTGTTCTTTCTAGTCCTTACGATGTTCCCACATGGATGCCCCAGCTCCTTATGAATCTCAGTGCACATCTGAATGACCCTCAGCCAATCGAGGTAAAATTCTCCCTTGTTGGTTTCTTTGCACATATATTAACAGTGATAATTTTCTAAGAAACCATTTAGACTAATAATTTTCTATATACTCTGGGCCGTCATCTTCGATAAGGGTACTACTACTGCCTCTGCCAGAGCCAAGTCTGCTCATCAGTAGTTTCTAAAGTCTTGCAGAGACCCCACTGTTTTCTATATTTGAGATCTTTTGTTAGCAAGAAAATTACCATGTCTTCTGTCCTTCCCAGTCCAGTGGAAGCAAAGTGTATTGCCAGTGTTGTCAGGATATTTAAATTTTATACTTCTGTTTCGCTTGCATTTTATACCTAGGAAGTATCTAACCAAAGGCTAATGTTAAACAGGAAAATGTGATGGTATTATTTACTGAACGCCTGTGTTCCTACATTAAACAACTTGGAAGACCAATAACTTTGTTCTTTTCACTTTGACTAAGTATATATTAACTATATATTGAAACTGATTTAACAATGTGGTATGAGTTCTAATCATTTGTCCTAAAGTGAAGCTAGTACCAATTCTAAAGAAATAATTGTGGTGGCTTTTTGAGGTAAGTTTGGTTTATTGGTTGTGTAGTGCTTGGTGAAGTGTAAGATCTGAAGTCCCGAAGGATTGTTACTTAAAGGTCTCCTGAACATAACCCTGGAGAGGTTAAAGTGAAATGTATGTGGGTTGCTTATCCTACAGATGACTGTAAAGAAGACATTATCCAATTTCCGAAGGACACACCATGACAACTGGCAAGAACACAAACAGCAATTCACTGACGACCAGCTGCTCGTTCTCACCGATCTCCTTGTGTCACCCTGCTATTATGCATAGAAAGGTGAGGCAGCGAAGTATACAGAAGTCTGTTTTCACGACTTTTGCTGTGACCCAGTGGAAGTTCCCGGAGAATTTTATACTTTTTTTTTCTCTGCTTTAGGTATTAAGCAGAGAATTGATGTGACCGCTTTTACGGGCTTATGGTTAAATAGAAGAAAAGAGCTCTTACTCATAATTGCCTCTGAGTGGGGCCTGGCCATTTTGGGTTGTCCTAGGGATTCTGGGTTCTACAGTTGTGAAAATATTTCATCTCGGTTCTTAAGTATTTGTTATCCATTCTGTATTATAGAGGTAGGACCCAGAAGCCTTTCTATTGAAATAGGATGAAAAAAGATTTCATTTATTTGCCTCTTTGAGTTGGATATTCTGTTGTCTAACTGAAGCTTCCCCCCCCCCCCTTTTCCTCCTTGATACAGATGAGTAGTCCTCACTTCGAGCTCTTTTCATCAAAAATTCCAGATCCTCAGGTACCATCTGTGGTGGCTTTCTGCAGGTTTAAAAACTGCCGCTGTTGAGTTCTCATTGTTTTGGTGGTTTCTTTGTCTGGTCTAATTAGTACGAGTTCCACAGATTCTCAGCTGCCATTTGATTTCCTAACTTGTCCGGAAGTATTTCCAGTATATTGATCACTTTTTCTTTGAGGCATCTGACAAAGCCACAATGTCTCACTAGAAATAATTACCCAGTATGATCATGACATACAAGACCAGACAGAGTCTAGGAACTCATTATGAAACCATTTACTTGGAATGGAGAATGCCCATCTGTAACACAGGTCCTGTCATTTCATTCATCTCAAATTATTTTGAATTCTTTCCAAATGGCTGTTGAGTTTAGACGGTGGTAGGGCTGTGAGCCATAAATCTGAAGCGTTGAGAGCCTTGGGCCTGGAGAGCCATGAAGAGGGAAAGAAAAGAGGGCAAGTCTCGAACTCAGCCAAGAACCTGATGGATTGCTCGACCAAGACACAGAAGTGAAGTCTGTGTCCACGTGTCTCCCACAGACTGGAGTTTTTGGTGCTGAATAGAAGAGCAGTTGCTGAAAAACCAGGGGTTTGGTGAATAAATTTTTGATTGATTGTTATGTATGCATACAAGTGTGTGATTTTGAAAATAAACAGCAACAACAATAAAAAACCTGACTGAATGATTTTTACCTGTATTCTTTACAAATATTGTTTGACCCTCTTTGAAAACTGTTATACTTTACTAATGGAAGACTGCTGTGTTTGCGGAAATTCTGTAATCTTTTTCTCCCTCCCCCTGCCCTTTTTTTTTTTTGGCCTGCAGAATCGTTGAGAGACTAATAAGTCTTAATATTTAATTGACTTGTTTAATAAATGTTACATAGATGTAAAAGACTGTATAAACTGTAGAGACAGCATTGGCAAGACTTTGTACAGATGCAATCTTACAAAACACCATTGTGTAATTAACTTGTAAAGATTCACATGTAGCTCTTTATTATAGTGACTTTTGGCTTTTGTACCAATTGAATGGCATTTTTTGTGTGTTTTTAAATTATTTTCTTTATCTTTTCATGCTCCAAAAGCTGAGGTGTGGGTTTGTTTGAGTTCATTTATCCTTAGAATGTCTGAATTTTTATGTAACTTTTTTGTGTGTATCTCTAAATGCGAACACCACGTGTTTGCCTGTGACCAGTTTATAGAATGCAAGGTATCTTCTAGGTTGAAGTACTTCACAAGGTGGTGAATGTCATCTTGCAGCACACCCTGTACAGTCTTCCTTAAAGGAACACTACGGTATATTTTTTAGTATCTACTTGCTGAGTGACTTGATACAGGCCTAAGCACAGCAGAGGTCCTGGTACAGTATTTAAGTGTCAGCATACACAGGCGTAATCCCTGTATAGAGTAGTGCCAACCTGATTATTTCAATTGTGTAACTAGTTTAAAACTCAATAAATGGACTGTTTTTAACACCTGGTTTTTGGTCTTCATTACAAGGAGAAGACAGTTCTGGAGCCAGTGACTGTGGATTCCTTTTGCATTTATAGATCTGGATCTATAAATTCATGCCCTCTGACCAGAGTGAATCATCTAGATCAGACCTGCCCAGCTACAGTAGCTCGTAGCCACATGTGACTGTTTACATTTAAATTAAAAATTACTCCGTCTCAATAGCCACATTTCACACGTTCATTAGCCACTCGGGGCTAGTGGTTACCCTGTTCAGTAGGCACATGAGTGCTGTCAGCATGGAAAGTTCGACAACACTTATCTGGGTGATTGATTCTCAGATTGATGGGCCTGGAATGTGAATTTCAGTTCATACTCCCAGCTTATGATACTGATACCTGGTCCTGAAATCATACTTTGAGCAGTGAGGCTTTATGTTATATTGACCACTTCAGTTTCGTCCTAGCTAAGCTGTATTTAGGTGAGATTCCTAAAGTGGGGAAGTTTTAAAAATACAACATACTAGGTACCCACTGAGGCCCTCAATCAGAGTTCTTCTGGTTGGGACTCCGGTATCAGTGTTTTTTAAAAATTCCGTCAGTGCTTCAGTTGTGTGGCCATGATTGAGAACCACTGGTGAAGACCCCGAAGGCCCGTTCGAGACCTAAAATCAAGGTACCTTAATGAGTTTTTAAAATGCCCCCGGTGATTCTAATACCAGGTTTAGCAGTTGCTTATTACTTTGATACCTTAACTGCTTATATTGGGAATTACTTACCTCCTAAACGTTCTGTCAGTGACCTCAGGAATGAAAAGGAGGAGCGGGAGAAAAGGGATGAATGGCAACTGTTGTCTAAATATGCTGCATTCAAAAGGATGGAGAAGGACAGCAGGAACCATTTTAAGGGAAGGCCAGCGTTGGACAGGGAGGCCTGGACTGCTGCAATTCATGGGGTTGCAAAGAGTTGGACATGACACGACTGAGCGACTGAACTGAACTGAGTGTTAAGACTTTGGGGAAAGGTGTGTGAAGGCAGACCAAACTGCTGATTGGGCCTGGAAGATTTAGTTAAGGCTGGTTTTGGGTGGGGGCGAGTGGTAGGTAGAAGTAAGGGGAAGAGAAAGCCTGCATTCTTAATGTTGTAAGAGCCAATAAATCGTCTTTAGTTTCCAAATGCATCCTTTAAAAAAGAAAGACTTTGCAAGTTGTGTTTCAAAATTTGGGAGGAAAATTTACCTACTTCTCTTACTGTGAATGATCAGTAATGTGGCCAGAAAAGACCAGTGAGGTATTTTGTCTTACTGGAAAAATTAGCTTTCTGTGGTCTTTGTAATTGTTTTTGTGGCCAAAGGCCACCTGTCCTATTAATGTAACTGGAGTATTCCATCATAGTTGAACATCAAGGTTTTCAGCTTTCTCTGCTGCAGATCACACCACAGTGAACATTTTCATACCTTCATGCTTAAACTTTCTTATATTCAAGTATTTCCTTAGGATAAATTCCAAGGAGTGAGATTTGTGGGTCATGAATTTAAACATTTTTAGGGCTCTGATGTTCTTTCCTCAAAGTGCACGTGTCAGTTTCCATTGTCAGTGTGTACCAGAATGGTAGTTTCCCTGCAAACTGATAGTCTGTCCCTATCTTAACATATTTTTAGTCAGCCCTGTTTGTTTATTTGTAGATTTTCCACTTTCTGACTGTGAAGCCAGTGTTCTTTCCAGTTTGACACACTGCTGGTACATTCTGTAGACATAATTATAGTGGCTTTAGTCTTGTTGATACTAGTTTTGGAACTGGTGATTCCAGATTCTGTTCTAGACCGTCTGATCTTTTACAACTTATGACTATGTGTGTGTGTCCAGTATGAGATAATTTTTCCCATAAGTGTAACTCGTGGCATTCTCGCCAAGACCTATTGTAATATCCTTCTGTCATATGGCCACATGCCTGGAAACGAGCTGGAAATTATGCAATAGCTAATTTATATGGAGAGGAGTGTAACGTTAGGTTAGTTTCCACTTTGAATGGCAATTCCACTCTAAATACTAAACGATGTTTTTTGGTCGATTATTTCTAGCCTCTGAGGTCACCATTACAACATAGATTAGAATTGCTGCAAGTGGTAGGGGAGTAGACTATTTTGTGGGAATTGGAAATTTTCCTTGAAGTTATTTGTAAATTCTGATAACACAATCAACTCCTGGACAGAATATCTACCTCATAAATTATCCAGCCCTCTTGATTTTTCTTTTGATGAAAGCAGAGTGGGGGGGCGGTGACTTAGGGAAAATACATTATACACATAAATCAAATTCTTTGGTACTTGTTGGTACCAAACAGTTCTGTTTTAAAAGATAACCGTTAGCCAAAATAAAGAGTTTCGATGGCAATACCCTAAGTACTTCGCTTGAATGGAATTCTCAAGATCCTAGTTAGCAGGCTGGCACACAAGCAAAAAAGGGCTTACTTAACCCTCTTCCTTTTGTCTCCCAGTAGCAAACATACTTGGGAATGCTACTTGTTTGCTCTTGAGACTACAAGCCACATAATGAGTTCATTATTTTGGACACACTGGACTGTAGGATGGGAGGTTGGTTACTTTTTTGGTTCCTGTTCTTTCTTACTAAAACTAGCTTATCTAGTTTTGCATACATGGCTTTTCAAGATGTTTTACATTCAACATGGCATTGAGTGATGTCCATGATTTCTTGGCTTTTGCCCATTTCCTACCCATTTGCATGGGTACTTTCTTTGCAATTTGCTTATGTTTCCTAATAGATACTTCCTTCTCAGTGAGAGAAGGAAAAAAAATAATAATAATGTTAAAGTTGGTTTGACTTGAAGTCTGTTACAGTGACGTGATTTACAAATTCTGGGTCTCCAGGTACCACCCTGGAAGGGGACGCCAGTTTAATCTAGGAGCAAAGTATTAGCTGCAGCGTAGAGAGGAGCTAGGCAGGCGCACTTGGAAGCACCAGGAATGGGGAGAGGTGGGCGGCGGCGGGCCGGCCAGAAGCCCAGGGAAGGCCCTGGACCCCGCTAAGACCGACTTGAAGCCACCACCCCGCCTTGTCCACGGTCTTCACTCTCTAAGGCCAAGGCCTCCATGGGTCACGCTGTGTGCTATCGGCGCCCCCACCTTTGCCCTCCTCTCCCCCCAGTCCGCCCCACTCTTCCTCCATATGTCAGCTCTTGCCAGCCTCAGGGAGCCCCCACTTCCCGAGCGGCAAAACGGCGCGCCTGAGACCGCGCGGCGCGGGGAACGGAGGTCGCGGCGGCGGGAGCTGCCGGCCCCGGTGCACCACGAGGCGGCCAGGGCGCGGGGGCAGGCGGGGCACAGAGCCCGAGTGTCCAGCGGAGGGGGCGGCGCCCTCGGCGTCTCCGTAACTGCGCCTCCGCGCCCCGGCTCGCCGCGGCTCCCGGGATGCGCGGAGGCGGCGGCGATGGCCATGATGCCTCCAGCTCGGCATCCGCCGGGGCGGCGGGCGAAGCTGGGGTCTGGGCTGCGAGATGGAGGAGGAGGGGCGGCGCTGCGGCCACCAGGCAGGTGAGAGGCCGCGGGCCCCCGGAGGAGGACGACCCCGCGGGCACCGGGAGGGCCGCCGGGTGAGGGAGCCGGCAGCCGCGTGGGTTCGGGCCCGGCCGCCGCGCACCTGCGCTCCTGGCGAGGCCTGCGGAGAAACCATCTCGCTCCTGCCTTGCGCGTCCCCAGGCCCCGAGGGGCCGGTGGAACCCCTCCTCCACCACCCATACCCTGCCTGAACCCTCCTCACCTCACCGACCCTTTCCAGAATCCTTTACATGCTTCCCTAGACCGGCCTAGGCCCTCCTCCATAACCTTCTCCAGCCCCGGAGCCCCTACCCATCTCAAGTCCCCAGTCGGGGTCGCCATGCCCTCCCAGCAGTCTCCTAGTCCAGCCTCATCCTCAGGAGGATGCTCCACAGCCTCCCATCTCCCTCACCAAACGACCCTACCCGACCCCATCAGCCGCTCCGGGCTTCAAAAGTAGTTTAGTGGGGAGAAAGAGCATGGCCTCTGAAACGCAGATAAGTCTGGCTTGAATCTTAGTGACCTTGGACAAGTCATCTGACTTCTCTGCCGTTTTCCAGATATCTCAATACAAATCCAGTGGGAGTAATAACAGTAGTACAAAACCTTGTTCTCTTGTGAGGGTTAGAGTCTGAAAATGCTTGCCCTGGAGGAATTGAAGGCATTATTTGGTGCGGGGGTGGGGGGCGGGTGGGGGGAGAGTTGGAAGAAACCAGATCATGAGTTGACTTGTAGAAGCTCATGTAAAATGTTTGATATGTACTAAACTATTAAGATAACACACTAAATTATCAGAGGCTCTTCACACATATCATAATGCGAAATCATTGATGTACATTTTCACTTACTATTCCTCGCTTACTAGTTACTTGAGGGTCTCTCCTCCTTAGTTGTAATAAGATGCATATAATATGATTTCATTCCTTCTTATTATGTCCAATATGCCTTCTTCTTAAGACTGATGTTCCAACTTAAAATTTTTCCGATTTTATTATTTTTATTGCATCTTCTTCCAGGCCCTATTTATGCTCCCAGAGATAAAGAGTAGCTTGTATGCTTGCATTGAAAACAATGTTGGTAACCTCTATTTAATATTTAGGAATAAGTAGCAGATGCATTCATTTACACCCCACCCCAAATAACTGAGTTTTATAATTCTGCCAGCATAGCTTTGTCCCAAATTGTTATCTCAGCCTCCTTTTTCTTAAAGTCTCAAAAGTTAGTACTAAGACATAGGTTTACTTTCCCCTCACTTCCTTATTACTTCAAAAGTTTCTCTGCCAAAACCTTTACTTCTGATATGTCTTCTTCTTTTTCTCTCTTTTCTCTTCCCTGTCTCTGATTCCTTCCTTTTTTTCCTAATTATCCCAAATCAGAGTGATTTATAATTACCTGTACCAAACAATAATTTTTCAACCTCGCCAAAAAGGTACATGCAAATATATATACAGATATGTACATGGAACTTTGAGTTGGGAAGGAATTGCAATACCTACTTCATAGGGTTATAATGAGAATAAAATAAAGTTGATAACCTATGTAAAGCTTCTAGTAGAAGTCTCTGGCATGCAATAACCACCCAATGCATTATAGCTGCTGTAACTGTCTTCTGACCTGGGACTCCCTGCCTTGATTGGTTTGCTATTTTGTTTAGCTTGGTGGTGTGCAGCCTTTAGAGAGTAACTGCTTAGGTTCAAATGCATGCTCTGCCTCTTTAAGATAGGTGCTCTCTCTGCCTCAGTTTCCTCATCTGTAAAACAGAGGTAAGTTATACTGTCTGTCTTAGGGTTGTGACGATCTGATAAGTCAGTAGTGTGGAGCACCGGGAGCAGTGCCTGGCACATCACAAGCATTTAGTAAAGGGAACATACTAATGATGATACTGCCCCAGAATTCCTGACTCAGAATTCTTTTATCAATCTATTGAAAAAATTATAATTGGAGAGAAAGTAAAAGTTGCCCCTCAACTCCTCCAAAATTTTTTTTTCCTTCTGCCTCTTATCTTTGGCTAATGTTGATGCTTCATCATTCTGTTTTCCCCTTTCCAAATGTCTCCTAGCCTGGACTCTTCATAACTTCCATCAATCACTTCTTTTTTTTTTTTAAATAATTTTCATTTATTTATTTATTTTTGGCTGTGCTGGGTCTTTGTTGCTGCATGGGGTTTTTCTCTAGTTGCAGAGAGCAGAGGTTACTCTCTAGTTGTGGTGCATAGGCTTCTCACTGTGATGGCTTCGCTGGTGGAGCCCGGGCTCTTGAGTGCACAGGCTGCAGGGGTTGCAGCACATGGGCTCGGTAGTTGTGGCTCCCAGGCCCTAGAACACAGGCTCAATAGTTGGGGCACACAGGCGTAGTTGTTCCGAGGCATGTGGGATTTTCCTGGACCGGGGATTGAACCCGTGTCTTCTGCACTGACAGGCAGAGTCTTTACCACTGAGCCACCAGGGAAGCCCACCCCATCCTTTATTATTACTCACTCGATATTTCTCTTAGCATCCTAATTCCAGACTTCATCCTTCTAATGTTCCCAACCCAAATTCCTGCTTCCCTCTTCAGAAGTCAGGGGAATTTTCTATAAACAGGAGTATCACCTTTCTGCTTCTACAAATTGGATTTTCTCTTCTACCCCCTTTTTCATTGGTTAACCCCAATCTTCCAATAAACAAAAACTTAACAGTATAAGTTTTTTTTCTTTCACTACACAGGTATTATAAAGTGTTCAGAAATGGGCACACAGTCTTTAAGTGAAAACAATAAGCTGTCCATTATTATTATTATTTAATTCTAATCATCAGGAAACTAAAGATCAGGACTAGTTCTTCTCTCCCGTAGAACTCTTACAAGGAAAGTACAGAAAAGTTGGTCCTACTTCCCAGTAGAGAAATACATGATATTTTCATGATCTGTACTTCTTGACCATTGAGAATATATAAGAGGTTATCTTCTTCCTTCATGAAGGACACAAGTTAGTTTTATGGATCTCCCCAGGACTGAAATGTGTCTGAGGCTGGAACAGGTGTACCTATTGCTGAATGCTGGGAGACTTCTGTATCGGGTGGTTCCTAACTCCTGCTTGAAGCTCCCAGTAATCCCTCACTGATCTGGCCCCTTCCTCTGCACCCTATGATTCAGCAACTAAAGGATTTACCCCTGGCTTCGCTGGAGGCCCTGGGACTCAGCTTGAGCTGGTGGTTAAATATTCTGAACATCACCCATGGACCTCCCCAGTACCATTGGTTATTCTTAAAATGCTGGATTAAAGCACATTCTTTTTGGTTGCCAAGAGCTTTGGATGTACCACTGGAAGCATCTTTGGGAGTAGGGTGGACACCAGGCCAATGGGGCTTTGCGATTTTGAACAACAAAAGACTGTGTGAAGGTATTTTAAATCTCATTGCAAGATGGGAAGAGAAAATTAAAAGACCAAAACGAAAAGTAAATTATTCTTTAGAAGTAGATGCTGTGTCGTGCTCATCTGTGCACCCTGAGTACCTGGTGTAAAGCTGGCAGAGAGTACGCGCACGTAGATATAAACTGGATGAATGCATGTACTGGGTGAATGTATGCATCCTGCTTCATCATGAGGATATTCCTGCTGGGATCATGATAACTCACATTTATATACAGTTTACAGAGCAAACTGGTAAAAATCCCAAATATAATTCTGACATCATTCATTACTTCCATTTATATAGTCCTACACAAAGTTCTTTTCCAGAGGAGAATATGGAGTTGGCCAAG
The DNA here is from genome assembly GCF_029407905.1 of Bubalus kerabau. Lineage (NCBI taxonomy): Eukaryota > Metazoa > Chordata > Mammalia > Artiodactyla > Bovidae > Bubalus > Bubalus kerabau. Next base: position 39,334,892 of record NC_073634.1, on the reverse strand, counting down.
AAATCACAAGCAGGGAGAAAATATAAATAATGGAAAATAAAGGATTCTTCCTAGAGAAAGAAACCGGATTTGTTAGTGATGTGTGGAAGTTTTGTAAAAGGCCACAGTATGCTTCAGTGGTACCCTCTTGCTTATGGGTTTCTCTGGTGGCTCGGACGGTAAAGAATCTGCCTGTAGTACAGGAGACCTGGGTTCAATCCCTGGGTTGGGAAGATCCCCTGGAGAAGGGCATAGCAACCCACTCCAGTATTCTTGCCTGGAGAATTCCATGAACAGAGGAGCCTGGCAGGCTACAGTCCATGGGCAAAGCACAGAGTCGGACATGACTGAGTGACTTTCACTCTTGCTTATATGTCAAGCACATGCTGTTTTTTGCTTCAGTCCTTCTGCTGTGAAGACCTGCTCCCTTCTCCCAGCCTGTCTGTCCCCCACTCCATACCCCTCACCTTTCACCCACCTAGCCCTTCCTCATGAAGACCCCCTTAGCCTCTCTCAGCCTGCTCCCTGGCCTGGATCAATCCCCCCTTCTCTTCTCTCCACACTTCACTGCCATCAACTGATTTGCCACATTTGGCTGTAATTACATAGATTGATCTGCTCCAACTAGACTGTGATCTCTTTGGTAGAGAGGTTATATTCTTGGTGTCCAATGTCTGGTATCAGAATTTCTGAAGGTAACGTCTGCACACTCACCCTTTAATTACAATCTCAAGGGGGCTAGGCCTCAGTATCTTGTTTTCTTTTTTTTAACCTGCTTTCCAGCTGATGCTTAAACTAGTTTGAAAACCCCTGTGTCCTAAAACCTAAACTTAGCTGGATGAATATATTTCAAGGTACCTATGTCTTTTCTGTGTGGGGCTTTGGGAGGAGAAATGCTTTCTGGGCACTGGGTCAGAGCTGAAAAAGCCTAGTGCTTTTGTAAAAGATCACGAGATCACTCTGCTGTCTCCATTCATTCCTTTCTGTTTCTGGGGATGCATTTTTGTGCGCAGGCTTTTCTGCCTTGGGCCCCTTTTGTCAGTCGTCGCTCGTCTGTGAGTTGAGGCCCTGACTGCCTTCCCACAGAAGGAAGAGTCGTCTCTGAAGATGAACTCAACAGGCCACCTTCAGAATGTGCCCAACACCACCCTGCTCCACGTGCCTCACGCCCAGGGAGGGAACAGTACCAGTATCCGGGAGGGTCTCCAGGAACCCGTCCACATGGCCACCTTGGTGACCTGTACCTTTCTGCTCGCAGTCATCTTCTGCCTGGGCTCTTACGGCAACTTCATTGTCTTCTTGTCCTTCTTCGATCCGGCCTTCAGGAAATTCAGAACCAACTTTGATTTCATGATCCTGAACCTGTCCTTCTGTGACCTCTTCATTTGTTGCGTGACGGCCCCCATGTTCACCTTCGTGTTGTTCTTCAGCTCAGCCAGTGGCATACCGGACACTTTCTGCTTCACCTTCCACCTCACCAGCTCGGGCTTCATCATCATGTCCCTCAAGACAGTGGCGGTGATTGCCCTGCACCGGCTCCGCATGGTGTTGGGGAAGCAGCCCAACCGCACGGCCTCCTTCCCCTGCACCTTGCTCCTCACTCTGCTCCTCTGGACCACCAGTTTCACCCTCGCCACCTTGGCCACCCTGAAAACCAGCAAATCACACCTCTGCCTTCCCATGTCCAGTCTGATCGCCGGAGAAGGGAAAGCCATCCTGTCTCTCTACGTGGTCGACTTCACCTTTTGTGTGGCGGTGGTCTTCGTGTCCTACGTCATGATTGCTCAGACACTGCGGAAGAATGCTCAAGTCAGAAAGTGCCCTGCTGTGATCACCGTTGACGCTTCCAGACCACAGCCTTTCATGGGGGCCCCTGTGAAGGGAGGTGGCGAGCCCATCCAGTGTACCATGCCGGCTCTGTACAGGAACCAGAATTACAACAAACTGCAGCACGTTCAGACCCATGGATACACCAAGAGTCCCAACCAGCTGCCAACCCCTGCGGCCAGCCGGCTGCAGCTGGTATCAGCTGTCAATCTGTCCACGGCTAAGGACTCCAGGGCAGTGGTCACCTGTGTGATCATTGTGCTTTCGGTCCTGGTGTGCTGTCTTCCGCTGGGGATTTCCTTGGTGCAGGTGGTTCTGTCCAGCAATGGGAGCTTCATCCTTTACCAGTTTGAACTGTTGGGGTTTACGCTTATATTTCTCAAGTCAGGATTAAATCCTTTTATATATTCTCGGAACAGTGCAGGGCTGAGAAGGAAAGTGCTGTGGTGCCTCCAGTACATCGGTCTGGGTTTTTTCTGCTGCAAACAGAAGACCCGACTTCGTGCCATGGGAAAAGGGAACCTCGAAGTCAACAGAAACAAATCCTCCCATCATGAAACAAATTCTGCCTACATGTTGTCTCCAA